>NC_060119.1:792483951-793136728 GCF_021461395.2 Schistocerca americana
GGCATGTCTGCCTCATAGTACTAATGACATGATGTGTATTTGAAGATGAATAAAACACTTCTCTCAACCAGCAGCGTGTCACTGAGCCCACGAGCCTGTCACTCCACAACTCACAACTGTCCTGGCACTTTCAGAGACCTAGTCTTTAGTTTCACTTGGATGTGATTATTAAAACTCCTTTGTATCGAATATGAGACACAGGACCTTCACCAAGTTTATAAAACTGCCATCAATCATAATCAGTTCAAGTATGTTAAAATTAAGACAAGGTCTGTTAACATTTGGAACCAATTTTTTCACCCTACTAGTCCAACCACCAAAACATGAGCTGTAACAGGGATGTTCCCCATGCAGGGTTGGGAAAAGAAACACATTCATAAATAAGAAATACTGAACTGCACTCTCTATAATGATAGTTGTACTACTAATAGCACTTAAAACTTCTTTGAAAAAAGTCAGACAGAACTCCACTGACTTGACATCTAAACAATTAATTGAGCAGCAGGAAGGACTGTAGGAATGCAAGTTGACAACTTTCAAAGGCTCATTGACAGACCTACCATAAAAATTTTGGCCTTCTATTAGCATCTTATCCATTCATTGGTACAAGTTACTACTTGCACAGTTTAAAAGGTTCATAAGATACAAGACAATAAATCACCACACTGACGTGACATGAGGCGAGGTGAGGTGAGGTGTGGCGAGGTGTGAGGTGAACTGTAAAGTGCTGATGGATGGCAGGGATGCAGCTTAGGGACAGAATAGAGATGTAGTACCAGCAAGCTTGCGCTGGTGTGTGCAAAGGGAATGAGTGATATACAATGAAGTTGAGAAGTTGATTGTGGTAGGGGTAGATAGAGCAGAGGAAGAAGGAAAAGGAGAGGAGAAAAGAGTGTGAGTGGAAAATGGAAGAAATGGAAGGGTAGTGGCATAGGTATGGGGGTGGAATGGGGGGGGGGGGGGGGATTTTAAGTTGGTGTTGGAACTTGGGATCATGGAGACCCATGACTGGAGGATTGCAGGATGTTTTGTATGGGTAATTCCCATCTATATAATCCACAAAAGATTGCATTGGTAGGGAGAGGTGGGTGGGATGTAACCAAGTGGCACAGTTTTTAAAGTGGTCAAACCTGCTGTGCTCAGCAGTATGTTTTGCCACAGGCTACAGTGAAGTAACAGAAATGTGCGCGAGTTCTCTCTCTCTCTCTCTCCCCCCCCCTCCCCCCCCCCCCCCCCCACCACCACACACACGCACACACACACACACACACACACACACACACACACACACACACACAGAGTTGCCTCCTCTACTTCAACTGCACATGAACGCATATCTCATAGAAGAAGAAAAGAAATGATACTTGCCATAGCTGACTTATCATGGATCACTAGTATCCTATATTTACAGAAGGGAAGAAAAGTACTGACTTACCCTATCTTCTTCAACTTCTACTACGTTGTCATCAGCCAACTGAAAATCAAGTCGCCGTCTTTTTGTTACGTTCTGATCAGGAACAGGTGGACTCTCAGTTCTGTCTACAGCCCTTGTCTTTCTGTCATTGTCACACACTACTACTCTAGACGGATCTGTCCTCGATGGCAATCTCTTCAATGAAACAACTGGCGAAGAAGTAGGAGAACTTGGCAGACTGTAGTGTTCTTTGTTTGGAGTACTTGCTGGAGATGAGATAGTTCTTTGAGACACTGGACTCTTCAAATTTTCACACTGAAGTAACTCCTTCTTATCAGTGTCCTCCACGATAACTACAGGTGAACTACCTTCACACGTTTCATTTTTATCATTTGAATTTATAGATGCATTTGCCCGCCGCAAAGAAAGCCTTTTTGTTGGAATGGTGGGTGAGCTTGCTTCACTAGCTTGTGAAGGTGTACTTACATTCACTTTTTTTGGAGATTTATCTGAACTATGAGTCATGGATTGATTTAAGTTTTCTTGCAAATACAACTTTTTAGCACTGTTGATTTCCTCTACAATGACTAATGGTGGGGAATCCCTGCGTGACTGCTGGTCTTTCTTGGAGTTATCCTTTACTTCATTATTCAAAATTATGTCATCTGTTTGGGACATGTCATTGTTACCTTTACCTCCTGGAGAGCTTAGCGATTCACTCGAGTTGTCGTCATCAAGGAATTCCAAATAATCCCTCTCAATTTTATTTTGCCTGCCTCTCAAATTGTACCTCTGATTAGCACGAGTTTCTGTGTTACAGACTGAATCTTTGCGGGTTCTTGGCGGCAAAGTGAAAGTGGGGCCAACAATTGGTTTCCCCCACTCTACACAATTTAGCTTTTTATTTCGGGCCTTTTCAAGCTTCTTTGCATAACTAATGCTATACTTTCTGAACTCCACTGCGAAAGTATCATAGTCCAGTCCTTGAGCTAATAAATCAAAAGGAAATCTCAAATAGTCTTTTCCCCGTTTTCTTTTAAAACTATCGCGATATGATTCCTTATCAACAAAAAATGGGTTTATATTTCGTTTTTTGTCCCTGAGATGGTCATGCTTTAAGGTAGCAGG
Organism: Schistocerca americana; assembly: GCF_021461395.2. Classification (NCBI taxonomy): domain Eukaryota; kingdom Metazoa; phylum Arthropoda; class Insecta; order Orthoptera; family Acrididae; genus Schistocerca; species Schistocerca americana. The sequence continues at coordinate 792,486,494 of NC_060119.1, forward strand.
TGAACTTTCTTTATTTTCTGGAGAATCCTGTGATTTTCCTTCTTCATTTGTTATGCTTGTTGTTCCTTCCACACTAACATTGGGTACACTCTGATCAGATGTATCAACCATCTCTATACTGTCTGTGGAAGACACACTGCCTGCTTTTGAACTGGCTTGAGATGAAGATTTGTCTTCCTCAATTTGTAAAGCAGGCAGTTCCAATTCATTTGCCTGTTCTTCAGACACCTGTAAACAGAATAATAAAGTTAACTTAATTAAAAACAACCAAGAAGATTTTTCTGTAAAGAACAAGTGTATAATAATTTTTTGCTACAAAGAAAAAAATGGTTGGGCTGAAGCAATGGAATTTCTGTATTTCAGATGAAGTAAATTAGTAAATACTTTCTACTGTTTGGAATGTACTGTGTTTGAAATGCACAAAATAATTTCTACATGACTTTGAATTACTGGGTATCCATTTTTTATTGATGTTCACTCAACAGACACAGATATCACCAGACAGCGTACATAGCTACATAAAATTAATGATAAATTACACACAAAAATATATAAAACTGCAAATATGATTTAAATTATACTGAACCATCTTCCACGCAATCAGATACACCACAAACGGACTTTTATAACACCATCCACCTAAACTAACTTACGCTGACCTTTTCAGTCTCAGGAAACTCTTCTTATATCAGTTGCTGTTTTTACCACCCAGTTATATGTTCATTCCTAGTAACTACTGGTCACGTTGTCCTTTTCTCCCTGCCTTTTCTCGACTGTGTTCTATGAGGCACAAACAACGCATGTTTCATAACTGTTACCTCCTTATCTTCAATCCTCAAATCTGTTATCTGGCTTTACCTTTTTGTTTTTGTTTTTGTTTTTGTTTCTGTTTCTATCTGCTCTCTGCTCCTTATTGATACTGCTGTTAAAGTTTTCTTACAAGGCTCCTGCAATGTCCATGTACAAATATCTTATCACAGTTTGAATCTTGACCAGCAAACTCTATTTTTTGTCATCTCTTGTATTACACTTACTGTGAACTATCAATATAGAAGTCTCAGTTTTCAAAGGGATAATAATGAAAATAAATATGAAAAAAGATTATATATTCTGAGGCAGTGATGCATAAAGTACGGTACACATATGTAGCTTATTAACTGCAACATCGCATGTTGAACTTTAGCTCAAGGGTGACACTATTTCACAAGATTCTGTATAGCCACAAATACCCAAAATTTTCACTTGCTACCAAAGAATGAAAACAATGACCAAAGCATAAACACAATAAATCCCACAACATCCTATCTTGATAATGACTAACTTTGTATGTATTGGGCATGAAATACAATACTCACATGGCACTTAACATCATCAGCTGCTAAGACTGAAATAAAATCACCACTGATGCATTATCTCATACTGAATAACAACCATGACTAGAAGATAAAAGACAAAGGAAAAGGTTAGGTCATATTAACAATTAATCTGTCAATCCTGTTTCAAAAAGTACCTTTCATAAGATTATCTATACATCCAACAGACAGTAATTCCTGATCTCAATAAGAAAGCTACAGAATTTTTTCTGGAAATAGGTGCAAAATAATCTTGCTTGCTATGTTCCAAAATATGATTTAAAAAAAATTGTACCCTTCTCTAAAAAAGATGATTTGTGTAATATGATGAAGCGTTTACCAAAGAGAGAGACTCCACAGGTTCAAATGCAGTGTATTCATACCAGCAGACAAGGAACTTAAATCAACAAAGAGAGTACTTCAATCTGGACATGGAATAGTTTGGGTTCGGTTAACCAATAAGGGCAGACTCAAATATATGGTATGATATTTTCTAGGTCACCAGACTCGTCCTGTAAGTAACTGTATAATTATGAGAAAACTTGAAAGTTTACTAGTATGTATGAAACTTCCTGCCATATTAAAACTATGAGTCAGACCGAGACTCGAACTCGGGACCTTTGCCTTTTGCAGGCAAGTGCTCTACTGACTGAGCTACCCAAGCATGACTCACGACCCATCTTCACAGCTTTATTTCCACCAGTATCTCGTCTCCTACCTTCCAAACTTCACAGAAGCTCTCCTTAAACCTTGCAAGACTAGCACTCCTTTCTTCCAGGAGTGCTAGTTTTGAAAGGTTTGCAGGAGAGCTTCTATGAAGTACAGGCACAAACAAGATACTGGCAGAAGTAAAACTGTGAGGATGGGTCGTGAGTTATGCTTGGGTAGCTCAGTCGGTAGAACACTTGCCCGCGAAAGTCTCCGTCCGACACACAGTTTTAATCTGATAAGAAGTTTCATATAAGCACACACACCGCTGCAGACTGAAAATTTCATTCTCTCTACTAGTGTGTATGATTCTCACTCAGATACTGACTTCACCAACTGATTGGAAAGTGGCAACATGACAAAACTAACAGAAAAATTTCTGTACAGGATATCTCTAAAAATTACGAAGAATAGAGAGCTTGTAACCTCACTCATGATGCACATATCTTAAGTTTGTTGGCAAACAAACAGGTCAGACCTTTTTGAAAATGATTACAGAGACTGGATCATTGACCCTGATGCAGTTGTAAGAAAAATGTTTACAAATATACAAAACACTACCAAAAAGTAAAAAACTTTAGACACCCAGTAATTCCAAGAAGGAGGATGTCACCCTTTCTTCAGACACACTAGAATAATATGATTTAAATAACTAAAGTGTAGAGGAACTGTGCAAATGTTGAAGGAAAAAGGAAAAGAATGCAACTGTTAGATTAATTAATGATGACAAGAGTTGCCTCTTGGTATATAAATAATACTGAAAACACTTTTTGAAACATTGTCATCAGCACAGTTGGTAAGAAGCAGAAAAATACACATAGGAAGCTGTTCATTGAAACATATTTGGCTACCAAAAATATAATACATGACACTTTGAGTAACTGTAGCAAAATATACTCACAGGACTTTTCAGGATTAATGAGTCACACACAACTGATGTCCGTAAAACATCAGAAACACGCAGGAGTAGGAATGTGAATGGGAATTATCAGAGGTGCTCAGTTGTAGATGAAGCAAACAATAGGCTCTGAATTATGAGGTAACTGTGGCTTCTCTACAAAATAATAAATGGAAGGAAAAGTACCACTTGCCATGCACTTTATAAGGATTCACAAGGCTAGAAACAGGCCAGATCCTATCAATGTCAGTATAGAAACAGGGATTGGCGATCATGTCATTATAGCAACTATGGTTACAAAAGTTAATAAATCAATTAAGACGACTAGAAGAGTGTTTGTGCTAGAAAGAGCAGATAAGCAGTTGTTAGCACCTCCTTAGACAGTGAACTATCATCACTTAGTTCCAGTATGATGGATGTAGTGAAATAATGGGCAAAATTTAAGCAAGCTGTAGATTGTGGTCTGGAGAACTGTGTGTCTACTAAATGGATTAAGGGTGGAAAAGATCCATCATGGTTTAATAATGAGGCTTGGAAAATGCTGAAGAAGCAGAGGCTGTTGCACTCTCAGTTCAAAAGAGAGCACAAAGTACAACAAGCAAAGGTTAGTAGAGGTTTGTGTGCCTGTGAAGAGATCTATGAGCGAAGCATACAAGCACTACCACTGTCAAAAGATCTTGCAAAGAACCCAAGAAAATTCTGATCTTACGTAAAATCACTAAGTGGGTCCACGGCTGCCATAAAGTCATTTGTTGACCAGTCTGTTGTGACAGTTGAAGGTAGCAAAATGAAAGCTGAAGTTCTAAATTTCACATTCAAGAAGTCGTTCACTCAAAAGAATTGTGCAAACAAACCATAGTTTCACCACTGAACGACTCAGCTTATGGACAACACAGTAATAACCATCCATGACGTAGAGAAACAACTGAAGAACTTGAAAATAAGCTCGTCACCAGGTCCAGATGGAATCCCAATTCAGTTTTCCAACGAGTATTCTATGGCACTGACCTTCACTTTGTTTGCATTTATCATGAATCTCTCGCCCAGTGCAAATTCCCAAGAGACTGGAAAAAACTGCAAATGAGTCCTGCATATAACAAGGGCAAAAGAATGGACTCGTAAAATTACAGACCAGTATCCCTAACAGAACTGATTTCTGGTGTCCCCCAAGGTAACGTTACAGGCTTCTGCTGTTAATTTTGGAGACAATCTGAGCAGCTGTCTTAGGTTGTTTGCAGATGATGCTGTCATTTATTGTCTAGTGAAGTCATCAAAAGATCAAAATGAATTGCAAAATGATTTAGATGAGAGATCTGTATGGCATGACAATTGATCCTAAATAATGAAAAGTGCGAGGTCATCCACACTACTGCTAAAAGGAATCCATTAAACTTCGGTTACACAATAAATCAATCAAATCTAAAGGCCGTAAATTCAACTAAATACCTAGGAATTACAATTATGAACAACTTAAATTGGAAAGAACACGTAGAAAATGTTGTGGCGAAGGTGAACCAAAGACTGTATTTTATTGACAGAACACTTAGAAGATGCAACTGAACTACTAAAGAGACTGCCTACAATATGTTTGTGCATCGTCTTTTGGAGTACTGCTGTGTGGTGTGCAATCCTTAGCAGATAGGTTAACAGAATACATCAAAAAAGTTCAAACAAGGGCCGAACATTTTGTATTATTGTGAAATAGCAGAGAGAGTGTTGTGGACATGATACAGGATTTTGGATGGACATCATTAAAACAAAACCACTTATCGTTGTGGCGACATCTTCTCATGAAATTTCAATAACCAACTTTCTCCTCCAAATGAAAGAATATTTTGCCGACTTACGGTGGACTGCAGAGTATCGATGTAGATGTAGCTACATGTAAAACTATAATACCAAGTAGTATTAATAAGCCATGAATTGGGCTCAGTGATGACACCTTTGACTTAGGTTCTTTAGTAAAGAATATGCTGTAGTGATTATGGAGATGTAGAGGCAGATTTCACTATAAATGCAATCTTGCAATCATACATAACCAGTCTGGAGGCGATCTGCAGTATTATGAACACTGAATAAATTTTCAACTGCCAAGATTGCTACATTGTTTATTCGTATAGATTACTGGTTTCGACAGTTCTCTGTTGCCATCTTCTGATTTGTAAAAGATGGGACCGAAAATGCTAGGATACAGTAACTAATGTAACAGCTTACAATTATACCAAGATTTGCAATACATGGAATAACAACATACCTACATTTACATCATTGTAATCTTATCCTTCAGAACAATAAGTGGTGCTGGTATCATGATCTATACTAGAAGTTGGCATGTCAGTTTTAAAATAACAGCTATTTTCACACATGTTATGGTTCCGATTACAAGTGCTCAAATTCATCACCACTTTACAACTGATGGATTACAGCAGATAAATTCTTAGTGATATGTAAGTACATCATCTGGCACAGTGGTGGTACAAATCAATATCATAATGTAACATTAGATTAAGCCATGGATCTACTATTCCATATAATTACACAAGCTTAATTATTAGCATAACATATAAGCCAACTCAGTATTCTACAGTTAAAAAAAAAAAAAAAAAAAAAAAAAAAAGACTGTAAAATGATGCGCAACACACATAATTTATGCATAAACCCTTTCATATCATTGTAGGAAATTAAAAGAAAAAAAAAACATTTTATACAAATTCTTAAATTTCTTTACCAAATTTTTCTTTGTACAAAATCACATACAATAGGACATCCTATAACCAGTCAAAAGCTCTATATGTACATCTAATGGTATCATATGTAGCTTTATTTTAATACATCCAGAAATAGCTCCAATATCTATAGCCACAGATATAGTATTTCAACAAGAATACATTTAAAGTACATATACCAACAATAGAGATATATAATGTTTGTGCTTTTGTTATCAACTACAATGTTTACATGAGGTTATCCATGACTCATTCGAGGTCTATGTGAAATCTCATCGCCTGACACAATTGAGGACATCATCTAGAATTACCAGCACACTCTTACACATGACTGTGCTAGAACAAATATGCTAATGTGATATTCACCCTTGATGACTAATGTCAAAAATGTTGTCATGTAATAGAATATGACTAGTATTCAGATCATCGTAATTTTAAAAACAGTACTACAACAAATTCTTGAGATAAATTTTCATACAGAATTATGTTATATACCCATCTTTTTTCTCTTGATCAAGAGAAAGAAAACTGGCGTTCTACGGATCGGAGCGTGGAATGTCAGATCCCTTAATCGGGCAGGTAGGTTAGAAAATTTAAAAAGGGAAATGGATAGGTTAAAGTTAGATATAGTGGGAATTAGTGAAGTTCGGTGGCAGGAGGAACAAGACTTTTGGTCAGGTGAATACAGAGTTATAAATACAAAATCAAATAGGGTTAACGCAGGAGTAGGTTTAATAATGAATAAAAAAATAGGAGTGCAGGTAAGCTACTACAAACAACATAGTGAACGAATTACTGTGGCCAAGATAGACACGAAGCCCACACCTACTACAGTAGTACAAGTTTATATGCCAACTAGCTCGGCAGATGATGAAGAAATTGATGAAATGTATGATGAGATAAAAGAAATTATTCAGGTAGACGAAGATTTAAAAGTCATGGGTGACTGGAACTCGACAGTAGGAAAAGGAAGAGAAGGAAACGTAGTAGGTGAATATGGATTGGGGCTAAGAAATGAAAGAGGAAGCCGTCTGGTAGAATTTTGCACAGAGCATAACTTAATCATAGCTAACACTTGGTTCAAGAATCATGAAAGAAGGTTGTATACATGGAAGAACCCTGGAGATACTAAAAGGTTTCAGATAGATTATATAATGGTAAGACAGAGATTTAGGAACCAGGTTTTAAATTGTAAGGCATTTCCGGGGGAAGATGTGGACTCTGACCACAATCTATTGGTTATGAACTGTAGATTAAAACTGAAGAAACTGCAAAAAGTTGGGAATTTAAGAAGATGGGACCTGGATAAACAGACTAAACCAGAGGTTGTACAGAGTTTCAGGGAGAGCATAAGGGAACAATAGACAGGAATGAGGGAAAGAAATACAGTAGAAGAAGAATGGGTAGCTCTGAGGGATGAAGTAGTGAAGGCAGCAGAGGATCAAGTAGATAAAAAGATGAGGGCTAGTAGAAATCCTTGGGTAACAGAAGAAATATTGAATTTAGTTGATGAAAGGAGAAAATATAAAAATGCAGTAAATGAAGCAGGCAAAAGGGAATACAAACGTCTCAAAAATGAGATCGACAGGAAGTGCAAAATGGCTAAGCAGGGATGGCTAGAGGGCAAATGTAAGTATGCAGAGGCTTATCTCACTAGGGGTAAGATGGATACTGCCTACAGGAAAATTAAAGAGACCTTTGGAGAAAGGAGAACCACTTGCATGAATATCAAGAGCTCAGATGGAAACCCAGTTCTAAGCAAAGAAGGGAAAGCAGAAAGGTGGAAGGAGTATATAGAGGGTCTATACAGGCGCGATGTTCTTGAGGACAATATCATGGAAATGGAAGAGGATGTAGATAAAGATGAAATGGGAGACATGATACTGCACGAAGAGTTTGACAGAGCACTGAAAGACCTAAGTCGAAACAAGGCCCTGGGAGTAGACAACATTCCATTAGAACTACTGACAGCCTTGGGAGAGCCAGTCCTGACAAAACTCTACCATCTGGTGAGCACGATGTATGAGATAGGCGAAATTCCCTCAGACTTCAAGAAAAATATAATAATTCCAATCCCGAAGAAAGCAGGTGTTGACAGATGTGAAAATTACCAAACTATAAGTTTAATAAATCACAGCTGCAAAATACTAGCGCAAATTCTTTACAGACAAATGGAAAAACTGGTAGAAGGCAACCTCGGGGAAGATCAGTTTGGATTCCGTAGAAATGTTGGAACACGTGAGGCAATACTGACCCTACGACTTATCTTAGAAGAAAGACTATTCAATCTGTATATTGAGCAAGCAGTAACGGAAACAAATGAGGTTCGCCGATGACATTGTAATTCTGTCAGAAACAGCAAAGGACTTGGAAGAGCAGTTGAACCGAATGGATAGTGTCTTGAAAGGAGGGTATAAGATGGACATCAACAAAAGCAAAACAAGGATAATGGAATGTAGTCGAATTAAGTCGGGTGATGCTGAGGGAATTAGATTGGGAAATGAGACACTTAAAGTAGTAAAGGAGTTTTGCTATTTGGGGAGCAAAATAACTGATGATGGTCGAAGTAGAGAGGATATGAAATGTACACTGGTAATGGCAAGGAAAGCGTTTCTGAATAAGAGAAATTTGTTAACATCCAGTATTGATTTATGTGTTAGTAAGTCATTTCTGAAAGTATTTGTGTGGAGTGTAGCCACGTATGGAAGTGAAACGTGGACGATAAATAGTTTAGACAAGAAGAGAATAGAAGCTTTTGAAATGTGGTGCTACAGAAGAATGCTGATGATTAGATGGGTACATCACATAACTAATGAGGAGGTATTGAATAGAATTGGGGAGAAGAGGAGTTTGTGGCACAACTTCGACTAGAAGAAGGGATCAGTTGGTAGGACATGTTCTGAGGCATCAAAGGATCACCAATTTGGTACTGGAGGACAGTGTGGAGGGTAAAAATCGTAGAGGGAGACCAAGAGATGAATACACTAAGCAGATTCAGAAGGACATAGGCTGCAGTAGGTACTGTGAGATGAAGAAGTTTGCACAGGATAGAGTAGCATGGAGAGCTGCATCAAACCAGTCTCAGGACTGAAGACCACAATAACAACAACCCATCTTTATCCAAGAAACTTCTCCAAAAATATTCCTAAAGAATTTTTTTAAGCAATTCTTAACGTGAAATTAAACAATGGATACTCCAGGTAGGAATATCAACAATGTAGGAAAAGACAGAGTGCTACTTACCGTAAAGAATACACAGTAAATTGCAGACAGGGACAATTAAAAAACCATTTACAGCTGTCTTTTCCTACATTGTTAATATCGAATTACATAAGGTTAACCTAAAACTTTTTAAAAAATCCCTGTGTGTGTGTGTGTGTGTGTGTGTGTGTGTGTGTGTGTGTGTGTGTGTGTGTGTGTCATATGATGCCATATATGAGCTAATTTTATTACATCCATAAATACTCAAAATCAAAGGTGCAATTAATACATTATGATTTTTTCATGCGGAAAATATACACTGTACCTATTTACCAATGAAGCTAACACTAATATTTTGCATTTTTCTTAGCAAATGTGCTGTTTTTACAAGCTTGCATACAACAATATGCCGTCTGACGCCTAGGTGATAGTCTACATGCAATTTTGTCACCCAAAGTTCTAGGTGAAATCTCTTCCACATTTGGTGTGTAAGTGTACAGTTAATTTACCATATGGGACTGCAATTGCTGATAACTGAAGCTGTGAACGATGTATTTAGAAATCTTCCTTATTTTATAAGACGTAATGTATAAATGAGCTTCCTTAGAACAACACGTTGTACAATATCTAGGTGCATTCATGTTACCCAACATCTACGTACAAACTCATCATCCGATGTCTAGATTAAATCTGTAACATTGTTTGCTATGATCAACCTACAATTATAGCCTCCTTTGGATTACAAGTGTTCGTTAAACAACCAGTGATCCAATGTTGCTAATCATTTATAGATATCTGTATGTAATAAAATTATTATAACCACAGGTGCTCTCCCTAAAAGATCGTCATTAATATGTCATTGCGTATATCTAATAATATCATCTGGATTAATTTTATTCTATCCCGAATTACTCAGAATCAAAGGCAAAGATAGCACATAGAAGACAACATGACATGGAGCTATAAATAATAATTTACTATTTTGTTAACAAATATACAGCTTATACAAGCTTATTTACAACAATACATCATTCGACATCTAGGTGAGATCTGATTACCTGGCGTCTACGTCTAATCTCGTCGCACGCTGTCTCTTTCATTGTTTGATGTGTCATGTAATATTCTATCACATAGAATCGTGGATCTCTTATTGAACCCATGACCTGGCTATTTACTATTTATTTGCCTTTTTCATGTGATGCATAAACACACCTATTTATGACAAAGCACCATACTTCATCTAGGTGACATCTCGGCATCTGACATCCATATACAACACTGCCTCCCAATGTCTAGGTAAAATCCCTTCCATTATTTGATATAAACAACGTAATTATAAACCCACATAAGATTGTAACTGCTCTTAAATTAACCTGTGATCTTATATTAAGAACCTTTAACACACATTTGTTATAGAGCAATTATTATTTTCATGTGATATTCTCTCTCGATGACTAATATCAAATGCACTCTTATCAAATACAGTACAGGAGATGATTAGGTTATTCTTTCTATGCCTCATGATATATTAACAGTTATTACTAAAAGAAGTAACCGATACATGTAAAAGGCATAAGACCAAAACCAACTTACAAAATTTTAAGCTGCACAATTTATAACACCCATCAACAGAACAAGATCTGCTACACACAAGATCATCTTATTACAAATTGTTTTTTTGTACCTATTAAAATCTGCATAAAATGAAAGACATGCAGATACCAAGTAATTTGACATTAACATTGTCTGATATTACAAGCTTGTATATGAATGCGCCAATTTGAAGCATGTCTTGAAATTATAACAAATAACCTTTTAACCCATTGAAAGTTATGTCAAGGAGAGATTGTGGAGCTGTTGGAATTGCTAAAAATGCCATTATCTTATAAATATTTCCAATTTAACAGTAAGTACTACATCAATTTGAAGGACTGGTCAGAGGCAATAGCTTGGTGGGGATAAAGGCAGATATTACAAACAACCTAGAAAATAATTTTTTCCAATTGAACAGAGATTTGAAAGAAAAAATAGTATATTTTAGGCATTACATTGACAACATCATTGTTTTGTTAAAATGTGGTGAAACTGGAGTACAAGAGTATCTAGCATCATTAAAAGGGTTGCACAATAAACTTCAGTTTACATTAGCAATGGACAAGGATAAGGCCATCAATTATTTACATATAACAGAAACAAAATGATTGATACTGTTTCAGCATTTTTAGGAAACCTACAAACACAGATATGATTATAAATGGTGAATCATGCCATCCAATGCAATATAAGGTGGTGTACTTTAATAGCACGTTACGTACGATCGTAAGGTAGAACGGTAATTTCAAAAAACTAACATAAGGCTTGCATTTAACACTGCTAACACACTAAAACCAAAATAGAGACATAATACTGAGAAAGATGAAGACAAATATACTATGACTGATGTATGTTAAGTTGCATTGTGCCAAGTGGCAAGAATTTTATGTTGGGCAAACAGGTTATACAAGGTTTAAGGAGCCTTCCAGAACTCACAACAAAACAGCCTCTGGAGACCACCTACATGACAGGAAACATAATATTACAAATATAAGGCGCAACGTGAAAGTCTTACAATAACCCTGTTAAGGAATGAGATTGGGCATTTTATAGAACTTTTAGATGTATAGTAATTGAAGGTACTGTCAGGAACATTTATTGAATGGTCTACTGGAATCTACTCAAAAAACTTCTTTACAATTTTTGATGAGCTGTTATAATTTTAATTAAGTGTGTCTTCAAACTGATGATGACTTTAACTATGCATGGCTAGTTATAGCATGTCAGTGGATTCTTGGACTCCAACCAGTTGTATGCATCACTGGTGATAAGAGAAATAGTTTACGATCTCCCTAGACCTCGGGTTCCAATGTGCTTACTGCTACAAAAACAACGATCTAGCCTTCACAAGGAACACCACGTATATGCAGATTATAGTAGGTATTAAATTATAATCTGTAATAAGAAGGTTTAGTGCATGGCAGATCCCATTCTACTCAGAGGGATCCCAAACTGTGCAGCTTCAAACCTTATACATTCAAACTTTTGTAGACTGGTTTCGTTCATATTCCTTTAACCCTTTAACTGCTCTGGACATGTTAAGACGCGCGCCTTTGTACCTGTCCCTGTGTGCCCAGAATATGTTTACGCGTGCCACCAGTCCTTCTACTCGTACTCTGAACTTGTCTACGCGTAGACACGTTCAGAGTACCAGGTAGAAGGACTGATGGCGCACGTAAACACTTTCAGAGCACACAGGGACTGGTACAAAGGCGCGCGTGCTAACATGTCCAGAGCAGCTAAAATGTATCCTGCTATACCCTATAGTAATAACTATTAATATATCATGAGGTGTAGAAAGAACAAGTTGTATTTCATGAGAGCACTTTGATATTAGTCATCAAGAGAGAATATCATGTGAAAATAACAACTGTACTACAACAGATATGTATTAAGGGTTAGTAATACATGATTACAGGTTACTTTCAGAAAAGTTACAATCTTAGGTGGGTTTATAAATATATTGTTTGTATCAAATAATGGAAAGTATTTTACCTAGACATTGGGAAACGACGTATATGGATGTCAGGTGCCGAGATTTCACCTGCATGTCGTACGACATGTTGTCATAAGTGTTTATGCATCACATCTTACAAAAAAAGACTAACAAATGTTAAATAGAGACACCATGGGTTCAAGAAGAGATACTGTGATTCCATGTGATAACGTTTAGCACATGGCTGTAAAACGATGGAAGAGACATCGGGTGATGAGATCAGATGCAGGTATCAGGTAATGAAATATCACCTAGACATTGAATGATGTATTGTTGTGAATAAGCTCGTATAAACAGCACATTTGTTAACAAAATCGTAAAATATTATTTACAGCCCCATGTCGTCTTCTGTTTTCTATCTTTGCCTTTGATTCTGAGTAATTCTGGATGGAATAAAATAAATCTAGGAGATATAATTAGATGGCACATTGATTTAGTCATCTATGGAGAGCACTTATGACTAGAATAATTATATTACATACAATATCTGTGAATGATTAGCAACACTCCATCACAGGTTATTTTACAAGCGTTTGCGATCCAAAGGAGGCTAAATTGTATGGTGATCATAGCAAACGACGTTAGAGATTTAACCTACCGGTAGACATCTGGTGATGAATTTGTACCTAGATGTTGTGTAACATGAGTTCACCTAGACATTGTACAATGTGTTGTTGTAAATAAGCTCATTTATACACTGTCTACAAAAGAAGAAAACAATTATAGGTATGTCACTCATGGCTTCAGCTACAAATAACTAGGGCCTACAATGCCATGTGATAAATTAACTGTAGGCTACACTGATACATCAAATGTGGAACAGATTTCAGCTAGACATTGGGTTACAAAATTACAGATAGATGTTGGGTGACGAAATTGCAGGTAAACATTGGGTAATGAGCTCTGATATAGATTAATTGCACCTTTTATTTTGATTATTTGTGGATGCAATAAAATTGGTTCACCTATGGCATCATATAAGTTACACAGGATTTTTTAAAAAAGGTTTAGGTTTTTAGGTTTATCTTATGTAATTTGATATTAAGAATTGTTTAAAAATGTTTTTAAATTATGAAGATCTGGGCACTGGTCACATTCTGTTACATGGTGGCACTTCTGACAATAGTGATCTAAAGTGAACATTATGTGAACATATATGTTCTAGCACAGATATATGCAAGAGTGAGCTGGTGATGTTACATCATGTGCTCAGATTAGGAGTGATTGCAATCCTGAATGGTGCAATAATTGTACATTCGTTATATTAAACATTGGAAGAGTGTTAACCAAGATACCAGGTGATCAGATTGCCCATAGGCATCAGGCAATGAGGTTTCAACTACACCATGAGTGATGTGTTGTTGTGGATAAGCTCATATAAACATAATAATTGATAACAAAAGCAAAAACATTTAACATCTCCATTGTTGGTATATATATTCTGATGTATTCTTGAGGAAATACCTTATTAGATTAGATTAACTTTCATTCCAATTGATCCATAGCGAGGTGGTCCTCCAGGATGTAGAATATGTCATATCTGTGTCTGCAGATACTGCATTATTCCTGGATGTATTAAAATTAACCTACATATGATACCATCAGATATACATAGAGGGCTTTTGAGTGGTTATAGGATGTCATATTGTATGTGGTTCAGTATTTAAAAAATATGGTAAAGAATTTTTAGGAATCTGTGTAAAGTATTTTTTTAAAAATTCTAAAATATGAAAATAATGATGCATAAACTATATTTTATGGTTGTGCTGATGATTTTAGATTCAGTCTTTTAAAAACAGCAGAATACTGAGCTGGCTTATATGTTATGATTAGAGACCAGATTATTCGCATTTGCATGTTGCATATGCATTCGCATATTTGGCTCCTTTTCACCAGTTATTGTATATTTTAACTAAAAACTGATGACGAAGCATCGCTCTATGTTTACAATATATAGACGGGCGGTCTCTAGCTCGATCTAGTTTTGATGTCTCACAGATTAGCCGCAACCTAGAACTGCGTGCAATCGTTAGCAGAGAGGATACTGCCTAGCGAAAAAATTACAGAAGAACTGGAACAGGCACAGTCAATGCTCCAGCGCCCCCGATTAATCCCCTCCGCTGTCGGCAATAACTAAATGAAACTATGCAAGCTTTTGGTCGCACGTTTCTTGTACACAGTTGACCAAGTTTACGACGTGTAGTTTGTAACGTGTTCTGCGCCATGCAGCCCGAAAAAAAAGAAAAATCGGATGGCTGACCATCCTGGAACATTTACATATGAAGGAACTGTTTTATATTGTCGAGTTTGCGAGAAAAACATTTCGTGCAAAAAAAAGTTTCTAAGTCGTCATACTGCAGGATTACAGAAGAAAGGGCCACGACAGCTTGTGCCAATAGCAAGTTGCAGTAGCAGGGATCTGTCCAAAGGTAACCAAAAAAATCTGTATAACATGGGTCTATGTGAAGCATTCATTGCAAGCAACATTCCTCTTCACAAACTTACAAGCCCTATCCTCAAACGCTTACTGCGCAAACATTGGTTGAATCAGAACATACCAGATGAATGAACAATGCGTAAAAATTACACACCGACAATTTACGTAAATGTTCTGGAAGAAGTACGCAATGAACTCGAGGACAGCAGTATCTGGATTTCAGTTGACGAAACTACAGACATTTGTGGCGGTTACATAACAAATTTAATTGTTGGTGCCTTAAAAGAAGAGTCTTCTTCTTCCTACTTAGCCGCCTGCAAAGAACTTCGAAAAGGAAATCATTCTACGACCGCCAGATTTGTGAATTAGGATATTAGAAATAAATATATCTAGAATCCTCTGCAGATGAAAGGCTGCTCCCTATATGACCAAAGCAGGAAAATTTCTCCGAGCATTTTATTCAAATTTGATTCATGTAACGTGCTTTGCTCGTGGAGTACATCGCCTTGCTGACGAAGTTCGTTCCACGTTTGTGAATGTAAATAAACTGATTTCAACCACAAAGAAAGTGTTTCTACAGGTTCCTGCTATCATCGAGATTTACAAAGAAAAACTACCAGAATTGCCTTTACTTCCCGAACCACTGGTAACTCATTGGGGTATGTGGGTTGAAGATGTATTGTTTAACAATGAACATTTCGAGGGCATTAGAGGTATAGTAAACGACTCCGATAATGCAGAGCCTTTGGCAGTTTATAATGTAGGCCTGTGCTGTGATAGTGCCACGCTAAACAACAAAGGGTGCAAGCCCCCTCCGTGAAAAACACAACCACACCATACCACGCCTACGAATTTTACTGTTGGCACTACATATGCTAGCATATGACTTTCACCGGGTATTCGCCATACCCAACCCTGCCATCAGATCACCATATTTGTAGCCTACCGTGATTTGTCACTCCACACAACATTTTTCCACTGTTCAATCGTCCAATGTTGAGCAGTCGCTCGACCATGAAATCCAAGTTTTCTCAGCTCCCACCTAAGTGTCATAGTACTTGCAGTGGATCCTGGTGCAGGCTGAAATTCCTGTGTGATAGTTTGGATAGATGTCTGCTATTACACATTACGACCCTCCTCAGCTGTTGGCGGTCTCTGTCGGTCAACAGATGAGGTCGGCCTTTACGCTTTTGTACTGTACGTGTCCCTTTCGACTTCCCTATCACTTCGGAAACAGTGGGCCTAGGCACGTTTAGTAGCGCGGAAATCCCGCGTAAAGACGTATGACACAAGTGACACCCAATCACCTGACCTCGTTCTAAGTCCGTGAGTTCCGCGGAGCGCCCCATTCTGCTCTCTACGATGTCTAATGACTACTGAGTAGAGTTGTGGCGATTCGTGAATGAGTCGTTCATTTGAACGACTCTAAATAAAGAATCGTAAGAATCGAATCGTGATACGGACGAATCGTCGTTCAAAAGAATCGTAAGAACGACTGCGTGTTTCCGAGTCGTGACGATTCCAAGTTTCAACGATTCATCGATTCTTAGTACGCTATGCTTCGAAGACAGCTTCCGAATCATGCCGAGTCGTGCCGAATGATTACGACCGCCAGATGGCAGTCAAGTGGAGGATGCATGTGAACAAAGGACGCTCGCAACCATGAAACGAAGTTCGTGGGCCGTAATATTACTCGTGAAAACCAAGCTGACACTTGGTGGTGGCTGACGGGTACGGGCGTAAAGGCATTTCCCATTTACTATCGCTACCATCAGCCACCACGCCGACGTCAGCTTAGTTTGCGCGAGTAACACACGAACTAGCGTACCTCTTACTTGTTGCAGATGCGATGCAAAACACACACACCTTCTTTACAAAAGAGCAATAGCAATTGGATTATGTATTATATTTCGCGTATCTCGAAAACGGCCCTAACGATATGGATGAAATTTTGTATTTAGACTGGTTTTTGCTTTTTGAGTTCACCTACATAGTTCCATTCTTTCGTAAAAAGTCAATTTTACAATATATATATCCTACATAGTTCCATTCGTAAAAACGCAATTTTATATTACAAAAACGCTATTTCACTTGTTTTTATAACGCCATCTCGTAAAACTTTGTTAGTACGTATTAAATGTAGTTAAGGTTTTGGTTTTTATGTTTATCTGTATATAGGTGTCTTTCCGTCCGTGTTTGATGGGAACTGCTTTAACAGTTTGGATTAAATTTTATATTCAGATACAGATTTTGATTTTTAGGTTTATCTATATTGGTGTGTTTCCTGAAAATACTCGATTTTACACAATAAGTATTTTATGAGTTACAAGGGTGATGTGGACTTGGAAAGACATCTTAGCACAGAAAAACGTAGGATGATATGGGCCAAACCACGTCTGCCTCACTGCTAGATTTTGTTACTATAAAACAAACGTCTGTAGTCAGATACGTTCAAGCCACACAACCAAACTGGCATACCACGTAATTTTGCACCACCTTTCGCACAAATCGACTCCTCTTTCCGGGCATTCTGATATAAAACAATAGATGCAATCAAATCAAACGTGACCTTTCATCAATTAAGGCATTACACGTATAAATTGAGAATCACACTTGTAACGTCATATGCACGTTTACTCATAAATAAACTATTTCTGGCATATCTTAAGGTGCGTTTACACTGCGATTTGTATCGGCACATGTATGAGATACATGTATATGCGACTTTGCGACATGTATCGCGATTTGTATGAGTTGACAAGTATCAACCTCATACATGTATGAGTGTGCGTTTACACTGGTTGATATGTATCACTGTGCGATAGCTTCCGACGACGATTTGGAAGTTTTCACATTTTTATGTGCTGATACACTTGCTCTTTTGGAAGATGATAGGAAAAAAAGGCGGAGGAAGCGTAGATGGTGGCACAGAGAGTTTCTCGCGAATTAACGCTAGAGGATGGCGCATATTTTAGAAATTATGTTAGGATTAGTATGGAGGATTTCCGCGGTTTGTTATCACTTGTGTCTCCTCTTGTGCCCGAAACCAACACAAACATTCGGGAAGCGATTCCACCAGAGGATCAGTTGGCAGTAACACTCCGTTTTTTAGCCACTGGGGATTCCTTGTAAAACGAAAATTTCATGACAAAACATTTGCATTGTCGCGCGATTACTAATGCCAACGTCTCACACACGATTGTCGGCATCCGTTGCCAACATTATCACGCGAGGCCGCCGGAATAACAGCAAAACATTGATATACGTGCCAGATGCATGAAAAAATTATATAATGTATTACATACTCTGATATAAGTAAACTTTTACCTTCACTTCTTGGGATAAAACTTGCCCAATGGCCTCGCAAACACGAAGAATAATGTTGTATATGGCACTTTTTGATATTCTATGCAGATACATTAACGTCGAAACGACAGTCGGCCCCTTCAAAACTCAAACAGCCGCCAAAGAGCCTGGTACTACACATGCGCTAATCGTCGAAATCAGCGGCAGTCGACAAGACGACAGGAAATGATAGTACTGCACATGCGCGAGTTCTTCAAAAGTCGCTCATACATGTCGCGTATATGGCCAAAAAGCGATATACAAAATGTATACGCGACATGTATGAGGTCGAGGGTCCGCATACAAGTTCCGTGAATTTTTGTATGAAGTGATGTATCGCGACATGTCAAATTGACATGTCGCTCATAAGGTACGTTTACACTGGGATACATGTATCGCGACATGTATGAGCGACATGTCAATTTGACATGTCGCGATACATCACCTCATACAAAAATTCACGGAACTTGTATGCGGACCCTCGAGCTCATACATGTCGCGTATACATTTTGTATATCGCTTTTTGGCCATATACGCAACATGTATGAGCGACATTTGAACTCGCGCATGCGCAGTACTATCATTTCCTGTCGTCTTGTCACCTGCCGCTTATTTTGACGATTAGCGCATGCGTAGTACCAGGCTCTTTGGCGGCTGTTTGAGTTTTGGAGGTGCCGACTATCGTTTCGACGTTAATGTATCTGCATAGAACATCAAAGAGTGCCATATGCAACATTATTCTTTGTGTTTGCGAGGCCATTGTGCAAGTTTTATTCCAAGAAGTGAAGGTAAAAGTTTTATATATATCGGAGTATGTAATACAGTCTATAATTTTTTCATGCATCTGGCACTTATATCAATTTTTTGCTATTATTCCGGCGGCCTCGCGTGATAATGTTGACAACGGATGCCGACAATCGTGTGTGAGACGTTGGCATTAGCAATCGCGCGACAATGCAAATGTTTTGCAATGAAATCTTCGTTTCAAGAGGAATCCCCAGTGGCCAAAAAACGGAGTGTTACTGCCAACTGATCCTCTGGTGGAATCGCTTCCCGAATGTTTGTGTTGGTTTCGGGCACAAGAGGAGACACAAGTGATAACAAACCGTGGAAATCCTCCATACTCATCCTAACATAATTTCTAAAATAAGCGCCATCCTTTAGCGTTAATTCGCGAGAAATTCTCTCTGCCACCATCTACGCTTCCTCCGCCTTTTCTTCCCATCATCTTTCAAAAGAGCAAGTGTACCAGCACATAAAAATGTGAAATCTTCCAAATCGTCGTCGAAAGCTATCGCACAGTGATACATATCAACCAGTGTAAACGCACGCTTATACATGTATGAGGTTGATACTTGTCAACTCATACAAGTCGCGATACATGTCGCAAAGTCGTATATACATGTATCTCATACATGTGCCGATACAAATGGCAGTGTAAACGCACCTATACATGTCGCGATACATGTATCCCAGTGTAAACGTACCTTTATCGTGACATAGTTCGATTCTAACCGCATTGATAATTTCAGACATGTCCTGCCATCTGTGGGTAAGATGTAGAACTTTTTGCATTCCGTAAGAATCGTGCCATCGAAGACTAGAATGAATCGTGAAAGAATCATGAGCGAATCGTAGGAATCGATTCGCAATGTGAGATTGAATCGTAGGAATCGAATCAGGAAAAAGAATTATGTTGCCCAACTCTACTACTGAGGTAGCTGATATGGAATACCTGGCAGTAGGTGGCAGCACAATGCACTTAATATGAAAAACGCATATTTTTGGAGGTGTCCGGATACTTTTGATCACATAGTGTAGCACCCAAATTCAAATACTGCCCAGTTGATGTAGAACGGTCCTTTTCTGCTAGCAAAAATGTTTTGAGCAACCGAAGACACAATCTTACTACAACACATTTGGAACAGTACTTGGTCGTTTATGTTTACAATGGTAGAAAAATGTAAAATAACTTGTAAATGATGCTTTGGTCCAATAGTATTAATTGAAAGTTAATGGTGTTCAAAAAAATTTCATGATTTATGTAGTTTCTTAAACAAAATATTACGTAGTTTTTGAGCGTGCCATGTATCTCAAAGTTGGTCCCATACATATCAATTGTTTCGCTGCGACTCACTCGCATCGTATCCGTTTGTTACCGACAATAGCGAAGAAGGAACAACTGTTGAAACACAGTATGCAATCCCATTTTGCAAATTTTTAGAAAATAATCCCAGAAAGGGCCCCCTCCTAACCTCTACCAGCAAGTATTCAGAAAATGATATCAGCGTTCTAAATGTACCGCTTTTTTCGTGGCCGGCCCTCTGCCTCATAATTGATATGCACAGGTTCGACTTCGAGATATAATGCACGCAGGAACTACCATGTTTTTTTATTATTTGATCTAGCATATTTCGACACTTTTCATGCATATAATCCGGTCTCCAGTTATGATCATAATTCTATGTATGTTATTAAATGGAATAGTAGATCCATGCCGTAATCTAGTGTGACACAATAATACTGATTCGTACTGCAACTGTGCTATCTGATGTACTTATGTATCACTAAGAATGTTTACGCTGTGATCTTTCAGTTGTAAAGTGGTGATGAATGTGAGCACTTGCAATCGGCACAATAACGTGCAAACATAACTGTTATTTTAAAATTGACATGCCATTTTCAAAATAGCTCATGATACCAACATGGACATACATAGTACAGACATGCCAACTTCCAAAAGTGAAAAATCAGGAGAATTTTAGCGGTGTACTACTGTGAATTACAACGCATCCCTGACGATTAAAGTTGCAATAATTCAATAACTGTAACAAGTCAATTACATTTGTAAATACTAAATAATGGACATACCTGAGCCTTCGGACTGTATAATTTATCATTCGATATGCTGAACAATATGAATAATGAGCTCTGCAGGTTTCTTTGGATTCACACACATTCAAATGAGGCACTCTCGAGAGAACTACAGTTCGAAATTACGATCCGAGGAAACAAACTAACGTATATTAGATTTCTGTTTTGACATTAGCACAGTCTTTGCATGAATAAATCACTGTTACATGATCACACGTTTTCATTTCATAATGCAACCCATGGCACCATATATCCGTAAGACATCTATCCCAAATTTAAAACAATTTTATACAGGATGTACATGTTAGGCTTAGCCAATAATCTGAATAGTTTATAAGTCTGTATTTGTCTGATTACGGTAGTTACTTATTCAGCACATCCGTAGGTGATTTAGCCTTCTTCAAAAACTCTGAACTAAATTTCTGCTCAAAGCACTTGTCTTTTTGAACTGATTTTAAAATAAAAAATTTCTCCAAAGACGTTTCTGAAAGCATGGACCTGAACTGATTTTTGGTCTTTGTAACTGTGCTAAAAATTCTCTCACATTCCGCATTACTATGTGGAATTGACAAAATAGCCAGCATCACCTTTGCAAGTTTATCATATTGAAGAACCCCCCATCAGCCGATTTCTTCTGACCTACCAACGCCCACTGAACATCGATTCTCTCTGCTGCCAAGTTGGTTTCTTCAAGCTGAAAGTTACAGAACTAGTCAGAATATAAGGAAATCTGTTTATGAAAACTCTAAGGCTGGAAAATGATGCTTTGCCAATTATAGAAATATTTGCAACTTCTGCATGCATTAAAACTTCATCTTTGAATGGAAATTTGTGTATCATGTAATCACATGATGATACGAAACATTTTCTTACAGCCTTAAAGACTGTAGACTTTTCCTCAGGCTTCAAAGTGGTCACCAAAACAAATGTAGAATTCCCTATCATCAGATCACAGTCATCCTTTAGATTTGCTGGAGTGTGATAATCTACATCAATAAGAGAGCTGCAGGTTTTAATAATGAGTGGTCTCACAAATCTTGCCATCACATTCTTCAATAGTTCCTCCAAAATTGACCTCAATAAGTGGATATGTGGGGCACTTGCCCAGCCTACAATGATGAAGTCCGCAATTTCTTGCAACATCCTGCCACAACCTTTTTTAGCCCTACCATTACAGGAGCATTATTGGCGCCAAAAGCCAGACAGTTTTTTAATGGAATACGTCATTCCCGTAAAGTTGAAAGCAGAATATAAGCAATATTAGCTCCAGTGGCATCCCCTTTTAAATTAGGCACAGAGAGTAGGCAATTTGAATTTCACGGAGTTCAGGGCTGAAGAGCGATACGATAATAGGATATACCCGAAAGTCCGTTTTATTACTACCATCGGTAGCATTACGAATGGATTGGACTGCAAGTGTGGAACAACTTTCGCTTTTTCTTCCATGCACATTTCCGTAAGGATAGCGGTCGTTTTTGTTCTGGAGCACCCATATCGTTTCGCAATTTCAAATCGGGAAACATTTTGCGAAACAAAGGCCCAGTGTCGTCGGCACAGTTTATAGGCAAGTTATGTTCTACAATAAATGCGGTAAATAAAGCCTCGGCATTCGTTACAGAATCTACATTTTGTGGTTTACACTAGAAGTTTAGTTTCTGGTTCCGTTCTACACAATAGACTCACTCCTGGTGTTTTTTAGTTTGCACATGTTTAAGAATGTAGCATTTCCCGCCATGAGCTACTGAAAAGTCACATCTACAAATACTACAAAATGCGTAAGTTTGTCCCTTCCTCGATTCACTTAAACACGGAAACTCTTCCTTATACACGTTTCTGAACACTGCATCATATTTCTTCGCCATTCTGCACGAAAAATAATCAACACCTCCAAGATACGCAGCCAACAACTACTACTACTGAATACACAAATCGCGCAACAGAACTGAGAAAACAATGATCCTACGTTCTAGACAATGCTCTGGTAGCAGTGATACCAAACCTCGCGCACCGTTTCCCCCTATATTGCACTTCAAATTCCCCTAAATAATTTATCACACCGTCGGGTAAGCAAGCGGGGTAGTGGGGCGGTAAATGGGAGTCAAGAATGAAAATGTCGAGCGGAGGAATGGGGAGGGGAGGGTAGAAACCCTAAATATTTTTCCCCCTCAAACATTTATCTCTCTAACTTCCCCCTAGACAGCTTAATTCCCCCTAAATTTACGGGGAAATCCCCTAACTTGGCAACACTGACTTTTAGACACAACAATGCTAATCAGTTCGCTTGGAACAACTATCGACTACCCCTTGTCCACGATAACTTTAAGATTGCGCTGGTGCTACCAGAAGCGGAGGAAATTGGCACTAGTTGAAAGATATTCATTAGTCTCCGAACGCTGCCAACGATAAGTTCCGTACTTCCTTGTAGATACGAAGCGCGAGCTACGCCTACTGCCGTTCCCGACAGCCACCGCACCAATCTACCAAGTTAACATAGACAAGTAGCAGCCATACCTTGTCATCCACCAATATATCGAAGGCGTAGGATTTTCAAATAGTAAGGAAAGTATTGAAACTGCTCTGACAATCGGGAGATCGGTCTTCATTGTCAGGAGATCGGGAGGAAGAAGGAAAAGTCGGGAGTCTCCCGCGAAAATCGGGAGAGTTGGCACGTCCTTTAGTATAGCACCACTTATTG
Organism: Schistocerca americana; assembly: GCF_021461395.2. Taxonomy (NCBI): domain Eukaryota; kingdom Metazoa; phylum Arthropoda; class Insecta; order Orthoptera; family Acrididae; genus Schistocerca; species Schistocerca americana. The sequence goes on from NC_060119.1 coordinate 792,510,319, forward strand.
TACTGAAGGATAAGATTGTGTAATGCTGTAAACACAGCTATGTTAGTCCATGTATTGCAAATCTTGGATATAATTATGTTTGCTGTTTGTTCGTTACTTTACCCTAGCATTTTTGGTTTACAGAGGAGCAACGCACACAGACTGACACTTCAATAAGGAATCATAAGGAATCTAGCCATCACTGAAGACAAAAAAGATGCTTTATTTACAAGAAGGGACTCAGTTACTGATGGAACATTAAGAAAAATTGTTACTCCAATTAGAAGGTGGAGTGAGTGTGACATCCAGAAGAGATAATTCCAGGACTAATGAGGAACAATGGGTGTCAACATGAAAGTTTTGCTCCCTTGTATTAACACGGTTACTGATCACATTTAAAGAGTTTTGGTCATGCAAGGAGTTTAAACACTTTTTACAACTAAGTGTACTGCTGTAACCCAGTCTCTGAACAAAACAGAGAAGAACTAGCATGCAAGTACCATAGCGTGTTGTGTCAACAACTATGGGTTGTTGGCTGCCAGTGAGGAAATGTGAGGTCAAACCACTGGATTGCGCAGCAAGTATAGCTGAACTTAGCAGTAAACGGTAACTGTACAGCAAATGTCGGGGTGTCACAACATGAGGGCATGTCTGGTGTTATGGGAACATGACTAGGTGCCAGATTTTAGTGAAAAAAATGGATACTGGTGCTATATAACCCAGGCTGTGACTGTTGCCTGCACTACGTCCTTCACAGGGTGTTGTGTCACCGCTGTGGCGACCTGTCATCTGTGCCTTCCGCCTCCGTAGTGGGACTTGGTGTCACAGACCCAGCTGCCGGCTGACTTATGTCTGAGAATATCAAGTTGTAGCTTGCACAGGCAGACTCCACAAGCTGTCGCCATGGCCATGTGCGGAGCTGAGGGTGCCATCTCCCAAGTAGATGCCTTTGCAATACAACATTATGCACAGTTGACGTGAATGGCTGTGGCCTACCAAAGCTGCTGGTCTCACTAGCTTGAGATGCCTGCTCAGCAGCACCAGGCAGCCAATCAGAAGCTGCTGCCCATTCATCAGCCCCAGCCAGCACGTCAATGATGAGAGGCTTGCCTGCCTCACTACAGCATGTATCAAACAATAAAACTTCTTTGTAACTGTTAACAGTTTTTGGCGACAGACCCCCTCGTCTCTGTACGCATCTGTCCAACATTATAGAGGGACATCTAGAGGCCGGATGTTGCTGCAATTGACAGCAGAGGGCCACCAGTCCCGCAGTGCATTATCCTAGCCACAGCCCACAGTATTGTTATTAGGGAGAGTAAGACTATTTTTGCTCTTGTTTAGTGATAGTCATGGGGTCAAAGTTCAGAGGACGTAATTATAAGACGGTTACCTTTACAAGACCGGAGGAGCTGGCTGATTTACCACAGTTTACGTGAAATTCTGGAATGAATGGTTGGTGGCTGTGTATTGTACTAGAGTAATTTACTTGGGCACTCTGTCCCTGTGCTGAATCAATAGCAGTCAATTCCTTTACACATAATCATTTTGGTACAAAATGAAACAGTATAGAGTGTACAGGTGGCACATGATTAGTCAGAAGAAGCAGGCTGATAGAGTACTCTACATCTACTGTTCTATCTATATTAGTTTTATTATTTCTCTTTGTTTTTCTAAGTTGTGAAAATGGGTAAAGTGAGGCAGAGGCAATGTCAGAACACGAGATGTCACCAATGAGGAGACTTTGCAATTGTTAGTAAATCAGATAGCTCAGTTGCAAGTGACTAACGGTGTTGTAAATAATGGGTAAGCAGAGAAAGATCAAGAAATAGAATTGTTGAGATCTCAGGCTCCATTGGAGGGGGGGGGGGGGGGGGGGGGAGCTAAACTTGTCTCTCTCTTCTCTGATAGGGCAGCTGAGAATGTGGTAGCATCTGTAAAAGATCAAGTTTTTGTCCAACGTAGGGGATTGGTTAGATCAGCAATGCCGGGAAGCTCATACAACAGCGTACTTACCTGAAGATAATGGGCAGGTGGGCCACGGAAATATTGTGTAAAGATGACTTCATGATCTGGCAGCAGACCCAAGAAGATTATTATAAGCAAATATTACAGATTGTAAGGTTATGTTTGACAGGGGAAGCAAAGCTGTTCAAAGAAGCATTACGCAACACGGAGACTTTTCATGAACTGAGCCATGGGTTGGAACAACAGTAGAGGAAGCAGAATAATGTGCTGATTTTTCAGCAGCAGTTGCGTGTTATGTCTAGATGGTATAATGAGGGACTAGAGAATTTCACGGATTGCATTAGGAAGTTGAATGTTCACACCTACAAACTGTCGCAGACTGACAAAGTGAATGAAGTGGTACTGCAGGAGGCTGAGCAACAAGCACTCAGTGTTTTCCTGAGGGGTTTGGCAGGAAAGAGTGTGCATGGGAGAGCCTGAAGGTCTCCTTGCTGTGGGTAGGTTAGCACTGGGATAGGAGGAAATTGGTAGATTGACACGTGTAGGTATCAACGACATGTGTTGGCACCAAATGTGAAGTATTTTAACTGTGAAGAAACAGAACAGAGGCAGTGCTACCAGGCACAACGGAGTGACGGGATTAACACGGGATACCAACAATTTAATGGGAATGATCAAAACGAAGGTTTCGGTCACTGATAAGGATATAGGGGTGGTAACAAAGGTGGTCCACGGGAAAGAAAGGGTCCATTAAACTTAGGAGGGACCCCTCCAGGGCTGCCAACAGGAGTTCACCGTAAAAATAAATTCAGTAAAAATAAATGCAGAGGCGGAATGTGCCATAATGGTTGTGGCACATGGTAGGAAATATAAGTTTTGCTGGACACAGGGTTGCTTGTGTTAGAGGCTTCAAGAGAATGGGTAAGAAGCAATGGAATCCACCATTTTATAGCTCACATGGGGTTGGTGATAGTAATATATAACTACTGTGGTCAGTAGTGATGAGTTTTTTTGTTTGAGGCAACCCAAATTATGCAATGTGTGGAAGTGGTGTCTCATGTAAGTGACGGCTACAGCATGATCCTAGGGCCAGACTTCCCGCAGGACCTGCCATAATTGTCCTTCGACACTGTATAGTGGAACTTAGTGCGAAGATATTTCAACAAGGGGAAACTGTTGTCAATGTTGATCTCTGTGAGGAATTTCTAATGCACAAAACAAATCAGTTAAACCATGAGCATTCACAGTACGGCTTGAACCCTACACTGTGTGCCCAGAGGCACAGTAAAGTTGCTACAGCTGAATGTGTAGCCTGAACTGCCAGTTGATATGGTATGTGTAACTGAACTTCTGGAGGGTAGTGAGGTATTGGTTACAGCGTGTTGTTTGGTGAAATGTAGTATTGTACATGCACAAGAGATGGACAAAGACAAAAAAGTACCCATCAATGTCGATAATTTTGAGCTGAAGAAATTGTTAAAGGAAATGGTATTGGCTACACTGCAGATTCCGGATGAGGAAGATTGCCACAGACAGGGTGTTGGCTATGATGAGGCACAGGACGCTATTAGGACTGCTTTTAGTGAGAAATTTAATTATTTAGCGAAGACAGAGAGGTCAAAGATGGAGGACCTGTTGCTTGAATTTCATGATTTGTTTTTCTGGCAGGAGCACTGCCTGGTATGCAGGTAACACACCACCAGATCCTGGCAGGGAACAACACACCGGCGTATTGGAGGCTGTACAGAAGATGATGACTCCTGCAATCAGTTTTAGAGGAATTTATAAATCAACATCTATTACAAACGTATTATAAATCAACAGTTGGCTGATGGCATTATAGAAGAAAGTACTAGTCCCTGGGAGCAGGAAGTCAGATTGTGCTGAAGAAGCCTATGAACAGTTCAAAGAAGTATTGGTTTTGTTATGATTACCGTCATTTGAATAGTAAGATTATGACAGATGCCTACCCAACTGCAAACATTACAGAGACAATAGACAATCTTGGGCAAAGCCAGGACTTCTCAACAATGAACTTAAGCAATGGATACCATCACTTAGAAATTGCTCTGGAAGATAGATTGAAAACAGCATTTTCAGCACCTTCAGGGTACTAGCGATATATAAGGATGCCATTTGGGTTGAAGAATGCCTTGGTAACATTCCACCAGTTGCTAGATGGAGTGCTGACAGGACTGAAACAACATCAGTGTCACGTATATCCTGATATAATCACCTTTTCAAGGGATACGCAAGGTCATAGACAATGTCTGGGGGAAGGGTTCAAGAGATTACAAGTGGCCCATTTGACTCTCAGCAAGGATAAATGACACTTTGCTCTGGAGGAGGTTAACTATCTGGGCTATATCATTAATAAGAGCAGTTTGGGGACCCATCTGGGGTTAACACAAGCAGTCCGACAGTTTCCCATGCCACTAACCACCAAGAAATTGCAATCTTTTCTCAGTCTTGCAAACTATTATAGGAAATTCGTGAAGGGATACACAGATATTACTGGATGACTTACAGAGTTGTTTAAGAAGGGGGTTAAGTTCGTATGGTCAGAAGAATGCCAGGAAATATTTGTCAAATCGAGGAGAGTACTGACATCGAGTCTGGTGTTAGTGTTTGTAGATTTTCAGGTGGAGTTCATATTATTATGTGACGCAATGAATCATGCTCTTGGGTGTGTTGTGGGCCACGTCGTCGATGGTCAAGAACATCCACTTTGACTCCGCTTCAAGACAGCTGAAAGGGGTGGAGAGGAATTATTCTACAATAGAGAGGGAAATGCTTAGCTTGATATAAGGAGTGATGTACTTCCAGTGTTACCTTTTCAGGAGGAAGTTCAAGGTAGTGATGAACCATGCTGTTTTGAAGTGGTTACTAAGTTTGAATGGCCCACCCAATAGATTGACAACGAGGTCATCGAAATTCAGTGCAATTTGAAGTAACCCACGCACCAGGGAAGTAACAGAAAAGGCAGATGGTCTAAACATAAAATAACTGTATTGCAGGCACTGAGTCATATCCTTCGGACATGGCAAACAGCACAGAGCACCAAAGAAGAATGTAAACAGTATGGCAAGCAACAGCAATTTAGCATGCATGATGAGATATTATGCAGAGATGAGACTGGAACCACAAGTGTTGGTGGCAGCCAAGCTGAAGCTAGAAGTGTTACACGAGATGCGTGATTATATTTTATTGCGCAAAGAGGGATGTGGGCAATGGATTGCAGATTGGCACAAAAGTGCTGATGGGAGGGGAGGAAAGATGAAGAAGAAGAAGAAAAAGAAGAAGAAGATGATGATCTATACATCAGGAATTGTGTGGATTGCGCACAGTGAACAGATTTGAGTCTGAAGCAGATAACTGTTACAGAGGCTGCCAGAAGCAATGGACCATTCAGTTTCATTGGGGTGGACATGTTAGGCCTATTCAACCAAACACCAGCTGGTAATCGTTTTGTGCTGACAATAATAGACAATTTGCTCTCATTACATCGAGTTGGTGCTGATGCCGGACCAACAGGTCACACAAGTGTTTGTGAATAGGTGGATACTGAACTTTTTTTTGGGGTGCCAGAGATGATAACTACAGACCAGGGGATGGACTTCATGTCAGACATGATGAAAGAGTTGTGCCTGTTACTACAGGTGAAAAACTGAGAACCAGTCCACTTCACCCACAAGCTAATGGAAGGACAGAATGGGTTCATTGGACAATTGGGAAGATGCTTAGTAGTTACATGAACTCACGCCATTCAGATTGGGGCACATATCTCTCCTTCATAGTGACTGCACACAACTGCAAAGTACACCCTTGCACAGGGTTGTCACCATTTGAGATGGTTTGCTGGAAAAATATGTCATCATTTGACATGATTAACCAGAAGGGAGGCAGGAAAGAAGAGATGGTGTGGGAATTTGCTAGAACAGTGAGAGAAGTACAGAGAAAGGTCCAGCGAGCTAATACTAAGGCACTGAAGAAGCAGGAAGACGCAGTGAAACGACTGGGGACATAACCTCAGTATGAACCAGGTCAATGAGTGGGTATTGTCAAGCCCAAATATCCCAAACAGAAAGACAAAGAAGTATGCAACACAGTACCAGGGCCAGTACCAAGTAACGGAAACTGCATCACCAATAAATTTGAAGCTGCAGCTGCTGACAAGGATAAAAATTGTACATGTTGGGCATCTACAAGCATTCAAGGGTGCACTGGAGATTATTCCAAGAGAGATACTGGTAAAACCAAGAAGTGAGGCGAAAAAGGAAGAGTGAGTAACAGGAGTCAGAGCTTCAGAAACTTCAGGCTTGTTATGCATTAAGGCCAAGGTATTAACTGATATGTGGTGTGATGGTGTGATTTTGGCGATTTATGAATATTGTTCTTTTGTGTATAGTATACGGTACTAACACCATTTCGGATGAAGTTACATGTTTGTGTTGTGTCAGGTTTTTTTCGATAAGTGTATTGAGAAGTGCTGTTTGGAGCCAGCAGTATTTGTGAGGGGGGGGGGGGGGATATTAATTGCTGTCCTCAGGTTGCCATATGGAAGAAAGGCACAAGGCTAAGAATGATAGTTTTAGTGGTGCTGTACCTCTTCACTGGCGGGGCAGAGTGAGGCCACTGCAAAATCGTCACCTGGATGGGAGAGTTTTGTTTTCCAGGCAACCAGATGTGGTGCTACCCAGCTGCAGGTGGTCATGAGGTTTAGTGTACAGTATATGGGAGTTGTGGAATGAAATTAGGAGGCTGGACAAAGTGTTTTCAGGGATACAACAGCTGACAGTTAGTGGGAGGCTCAGAGAGGCCTCAAAGGAACACAGGACTTTGCTTGAGACATGTGGATGATTGAAGGAGTAGATGCAGGAGGTGATTGGTGTGGTTCCACACAACTCCAGGAGAGTAAAATGGGGATGTATAGATGCTGGTAGTAGAACACTGAAGGCCATTGTTGGGACAGCAGTTGCAAGCGATGTAAGCAAGTTGAATGGAGCAGCAGAGGCTGTGAAAGTGTTAGCAGGAGCAAATACAGTAACTGTGGAGTGGCACTCCACACAGATCTTGGAGAGTGGCATGCTAAACGGCACACACATGCTCTGGTAACTGACTAAGGAAGTTGCGGATTATGTCAGGGCCTCAGCTAGCAATCTGAACTGGGATTTGGAAGCAGTACAAACTCAAATGCAGGTACTGGATGCAGAATAATGCTGACGAGGCTACTGCAGTCACTGGGGGATAGTATGTGGGATGCGTGAGTGGACTTAATGAGTTTGCAGGAATCCATCTATCAAGGACTACATAGGTAGTTAAATCCTGCCTTGCTGCCACCTGAAGAGTATTTGAGAAGACTGAGGAGAGAAATGCCATCAGAGTTACAGCTAGTGATGGAACTGAGCAGTAATAACCTATTGTTCTACTACCGTGGTGCTACAGTGTGTGTAACAATGGATAGCATGCAATTGTATGTATCAGTGAAGGTACTGGCAATGGGTAATCACACGGTGTTCTAGTGTTACACTGTGCACTTATCCAGTAAAGTTAGCAAAGTTGGGAAATTTCTACAAGCAGGACAGGAAGGGGTGCTGCTAGAGGTGGAAAATAGGGATCTGTGTGCAACGATAACTGAGGGTGAGCTCAAGCAATGCCTGAGAGGGATAGTCACCACATGTCCTACTTGTGAAATTGTGACAAACAGTAGTACATGCATCACACAACTCTTCAGGGGTAAAACAGAAGAGTGTCCTTGCGTTAATACGTTATAGTACTGGAACCAAATTTTCAGAAGGCAGGTTGACATTGGATATACTCAGCGTACAATGACACAGTCTTGGTTGCTAGTTGCTATGAACAAGGGGAACTCACGGGGCAAGAAATTACAAGATGGTAGACTGTTAATCAACAGGTCTATGTTTGATATTACAAGATTGACATTTCAGCTACTGTGACAGAACTTACTCTACTACATGTAACACAGCCACAGCTGTGTTGGCCAGATGAACGTCCAGAGATATTGTCCAAGCAAAACTAATTTTCTTAACAGTAGCTGTGAATCTACCCTGGACCGTTCATTAAGCAGGATGACAGCTGACGGGTGGATCACTCAAAACAATTGTTGCATCATGTTAGTAAACATCCGGCAACTGTAACCTTGACAATTGCTAGTGGCACTGTGATGAAGCAAGCTGGGATCTTTTTACTTCCTCTCTTGTTTTGCCATCTGCTCCCATAAAATTCATTTTTTCATTTTTGACTAATTACTATTAACATATTTGAGTATAATCTGCATTTTCATAAAAGAGAAAGGTTGGCTCTCAGTTTTAAAGGATATAGCACCAGATCTAATTTTGTGCTTAGTTTTATGTATGTCATCAATTTCCTAATTTATTTGGACTATTCCTAGTTAATATCTTTTGTTATAGGGTTAAATCAATAATTGTTTCATAACGTATTGGTCGGATCAACAACAACGCATCAACTTAACTGTGAAATACGTGCAACACAAATAGGCCGTGTGTTAAAACAATGACAGTGTCTCTTCAATATGTACCATGTTATTCTGCAAGAAATGTGAACTGTGTGGTTTGGTTTTTACTACTATAGATATTCAACAGTAAACTATTGTAGCAATATGCTGATGTTTGCCTCCAACCTATTAATGAGGCTTATCAAAATTTGCAAATACTTAACTGGCCTTGTAATGTGAACAGTGAAAGTAAAGAACTATGAAACGTAACTGTGCAACTGTCTGCACATAATTTAAAGTAGTCAGTGTTGAACTTTCACCACACCCCCTATTTTTCAGCCAGTATTACAATGCAGTACATTGATACTGAGGACCCTCAACAAAGAAATCAAGCAGGCAAACATCACACCACAGTGACTGATTTTGTTCTGCCTAACTCCCAAGTATTTGAAACGGCAAGCTGTACGTAGGCCAACCCAGGGCTAAAACAAGTTCCTTCAGATTGGATACCTCAAGTGGGAGATGAAAGACAGAATTATGGGTCAGGGATTAACACTGTAATTAAGAGTAGTCGATTTAGTGTTGGATACTCATTTTATGAATTAGGGGTAAAAGTAATTACAATAAAGAACTCAACAGGGGTAAGACCAGAGTGACCAAGTATTCTCTGTAGGGGAGGGCACTGTAGTGCAGCAACCCAGTGTTTGAGCAGATAATTTTTAGTCTTTACCAAAGTAAGAAGAAGTAATGTAGATGTGCCATAGAGCATTGTGTTAACAGCTGCAGGTCAGTAGTTGCCAGTGTAGTGCCACATGGGTCACAATAACAGACACGCCAGTGGATTGTGCAGCAAGGTTAGCCGAGCTTAGTGGTAAATGGCACTGTACAGCAGTAACTGTGTAGCAAGTGTGGCAATGTTGACACACCAGGGCAAGTCTCTTGTTATGATAACATAACTAGGTCCCAGATTTTAGTGAAACAAATTGGCACTAGAGGCATATAAAGAAGTCTGGATTTTAAGGCCTGGATCAACTGTCATTGCCGGAAGCCAGCAGTACCACCACAGCAACAGAGCAATGTCACAGAGCTAGACGAGTGGGCTCTGACAGCTATAGCCACGGATTCCACACCCGGCTGCACCTGCCGTCTGCACTGAATCCTTCATGGGTCTTGTGTCACTGTCCTGCCATCCACGTGTGCCACCGCCAATGCTGAATTAGTGGGACTTGGTATCACAGTACCATCTGTTGGCTGGCTTCTGATTGAGGGCAATGAGTTGTACCTCACAAACAGCAGACACCACACGTCAGCACTGCAGCCACGTGTGGAACTGAAAGGCGTCTCCTGACATCAACGGCTGTTGGCTACAAGCCTAAGCAGTGCAATGTGCCGGCTCAGCAGCACCAGGTGAAAGCCGCCACCTGTTCATCAGTTCCAGCCAGGGTTAACAACAAGAAGTGTGCCTGCCTCAATATGCCAGGTACTGAAATCAGTTAAAGTTCATTGTCGTTGTCAAAAGTGCTTGCCCTGGGTCCCATGGTCCACTCACTCATCCCCCAGCATGCTACACTGGGCATGCTACACCACTATGAAAATAAAAGAATGCCTGATAACTGCAAAAAATAAATGACATCCACTGGAAACAGTCCACATATACAAACGTCCATATAGTTGTGGCCAAGAACATGCTGGAATCATAAAAATAAATGTAAACATTTACTTAGCCAAACATAAAGGGACCTCTCACTTTGGACAATATGATAAGTTGTCTACAGCAGTATTTGGTCTCAAAACAGAGACAGTGAAACAAAATTTAATAAGACTAACATTTTACCAGAGAAAGTGCATTATCATGCACACATACAGAGACAGTTAATGGAACTTTACAAACACCATGATATGCTTAACAGAAACGGAGGAGCAGTTAAGTGAAATATGAATGCTGTCTACGTACACTAACGATTTATTACTTCTAAAACAATGTCACCAGTCAGAGACAATTACACATCTGGAATCAGGAGAGGAATGGCGATGGACTCTGTAAAGTGTTATAGATCTGGAGAAACCTTGTGCTTTTGATACAGTTGTTAATGTACTGTGTCGTCCTACGTCAAATCAAACAATTACGAAACATTTCCCTGCTCAATCATCACAGACTTCAAATTAAATTTTCTGTTAACATTTTCACATATCCCTAATGAACACAGGTAAAGTTTAACATTCATTGAAGCAATACTGACAGAGATACAGTCATTCGTTTGACTCCATGCACGGTTTTGTGTAAAGTGAGCAAGAATTTCTGGTGAATTTGAGCTGTTGTATCTCAGGTAAGAAATAAAATTTGGTCATCTTGTATGCTCTTATGTGCTCTCTTAAAATAATAATCAAAAGAATTTTATGAGCCACATTCAGCCAAAAAAATTTAGGCAAAATTGCCCAAAAAAGTCAATGTCCAAAAAACATTTCAAAGTTTGGCTTATTATATCTCAGGGACTAAAGGTACAATGTATGTCAAACTTTTATGTACCAGTTTCCAATACCGAATAAATTAAGAGTGAAGTTGAAGATTTTGTAAAAAGGTCAAAAACGCAGTATTTCTGATCTTATTTTACAAAAAATGTATTCTATAAAACTCTTCAAATTGACCTCATTAGAAAAACCAAAAAATGTATTTAATTATCAAATGTGGGCTAACAATGCTACATAACTTGAATCGACGTTGGATGCAAAAATCATGGCATGGAAAAAAATGCAAACTTCAGATTCTTACATCTCGTAGAGTACAGTATGTTGTACATGAAATATAAAACACAATAGCTCGGTAGCACAAGGATGTGGAATACTAAATTTCATTCACCTACTATTTTCCAATAATCTACCAATTTGTCGAAAAGATGTTGATTTTTGTGCTTCTTTCATATTAATTGTCTTCTATTAAAGCTTCAAAGCCAGTTCCATTCAAAACAATGTGTTAAGACCCCTGTCTTTCTGACATGCTACATAAATTGAGGGAAAGTAGCCATAAAAATTGCATTGTGAATAAAGTTTTAACTTTAGCTTCTTATATCTCAATGATTAAATGCAACTTTGGACAACAACAACTTAGCAACACAAGATTTTCCGATATAAAATATTATACAAGAACTGCTTTATAAATTTCTTCAAAATCAGTTCAAACTTGATTTTCATAAAAATTACAAAAATAGATCATATTAAATTTGTTTTACAAAATCTGTTTTCCATAACTAATTCCAAACTAATTACAGTTGGAAAGAGCATCTTTTCCAGCATCCAGAAAATCATTCTCAGTTTCCCAACGTGCGCTAGCACACAGCAACAGGCTATGCTACACCAGCTTGATATCTATGTTTCATTGCATATGGTTTTTATTTTTAAATTGACAAGTAGTACCTCACAATATTGTATTGGTCCATGGTGATGTTGTCACTACTGGTTCAAGAAAATGAACTGGCAACCTCATTGTCTTGTGAGACACACAACACCAGCCACAGGTGTGTTTCTATATCCAGGATCCCAAGCCTGCCAATTTGGTTTCTTAATTTATGTTCCAAATACTTTGCTGGAAATGATTTGTTTGTTGTTCAAGATGCTGCTCAGCGATTTTATTGGGAAAATTTGCAAGCATCCTTTTGAAGCTTATTATGTCAATGAGGCTATGTTGTAAACTGTTAGTTGTTGCATTATTTCAAAACAGGTGCAACATGATACCACATCTGTACATGTGTTTATTCAAAAATTTATTGACTTCTTGTCATATCAAACAAAGATCACCAAAACATATTATTTCAGTGATGGCTCAGCTGCACAATATAAAAATTATAAGAATTTTGTCAATCTGTGTAGCAACAAATATTATTTCAACACTGATGCATAACGAAACTTTTTTTGCACCAACCGTGGAAAATCTCCATGTAATGGGACCGGCTACTCATTAAAGTGTACAAAGGCCATCAACAAATCAAATAATGATGCCAAAAGATCTATTCAACTTTTATGCCCAAAATATAGACAGCATCAAAAATACATATGTTCAAAAACAAGAAATCTAAGAAAGCAAAAAGTTTCATGAAATAAGGTGGCGAGAAGGCAACATAGTTGTCAGCATGAGAGATCCTCATCAATTTGTATCACTTGGTCCGTATCACCAAAGTTTGCAATGACACAATAAATTTCATTGCCAGAGTTTCTGAAACTGACAGAGTTGTTGCCTGGGCATTACAGTGGCAGTATGCATGATAATAAATGGTGGATCTGACACATCAATAGAACAAAATGATGCACCAATAAAATTTATGCATCCTCAAGGCTCAGCTCGTATATTTTATTGGGCCAAAAGACAGAATGCTTGTTGGGTATTATACCACCACCTCATTTTTTCACTCTGTTTTCCTTCTATATCATCGTCTCCCTGACAGTATCAGTTTCAAGAAAAAAACTGCAGAAAGTGGTTCAAAAATTTTCAAAAATGTTAACTGCAATGTTGAGAAGTTTAAAAACAAAAGTGATATTACTTTTTGCTTGACGCCTATGAGAGAGACTCTCATAAGCAGACAGGTACCACCACCAGACTTTGGAGTCTAAATTAAGAAACCAAATTACAGTTTGTGAACCTGGATGAAGAAAGCCACCCATGGCTGATACAGCATGGGCCCTATGGCAATGGGGTTGCTGGTTCACATTATGAACTAGTAGTGAAAATGTCGCCATGGCCCAATGCAATATACTGAGATGGCAATTGTCAATTTAAAAATAAAAAAAACACATGCAAAGAAACATGGACAAAAGACTGATGCAGTGTAGCCTGTTGTCATGGTACAATCCGCCAAATTTGTCTGGCACTTTCAGGTATTGTTAGCGCATATTGGAAAATCTAATATGATTTTTCTGGATGCTTCAAAAGGTGCTCTGCCAACTGTCATTAGTTTGAAATCAATTGTGGAAAACATATTTTCTAAAACCAAACTGAATGTGATACATTTTTGAAATTTTTACAAAAATCAAGTTTGGACTGATTTTGTAGAAATTTGGAAAGCAGTGTGTGAATTATATTTTATATTGGATAACCTTCTACTGCTAAATTGTTGTGACCAGTTTCATGTCTATCACGCCTTTAATCAACCAGATATAAGAAGCTAAAGTTAAAACTTTATTCATAGTGTAATTTTTCCAGCTACTTTGCCTCAATTTATGTAGCATTGTTGGGAATTAAATCCACTGTTCAGGAAGAGGGGGTGAGTTGGGAGGGGAGGGGATTTAAAAGATGTTTCAAATGAGGCCAGTTTTGAAGCTTTATCAGAGACCAGTATTTGTAAAAGAAGTTCTCTCACATGATATACTGTGAAATATGAATTAAGGTCAACAGGCAGATTCCATACTTCTAGATTTTCAAAAAATATTTGACATGGTGCCCCACGAGCATATGGAATAGGTTCCCAGATATGAGAGTGGCTTGAAGGCTTTGTAAGTAATAGAACTCAGTCTGTTGTTCTCAACAGTGAGTGTTCATCAGAAGCAAGTATATCATCAGGAATTCCCCAGGGAAGTGTGACAGGTTCACTATTATTTTTTACATACATAAATGATCTGGCAGACAAGGTGGGCAGCAACCTGTGGTTGTTTGCTGATGATGCTGTGGTGTCAGTGTTGAGGGACTGCAGGGTGATACACAAGATGGCTTAGATAAAATTTCTAGTTGGTGTGATGAATAGTAGGTGGCTCTAAATGTAGAAAAATGTAAGTTACTGTACGTGAGTAGGGAAAAAAAAACCTCTAATGTTCAGATACAGCATCAGTAGTGTCCTACTTGACACAGTCACATTGTTAAAATATCTTAGCTGCAAAGCAATATGAAATGGAACAAGCATATGAGGATTGTGACAGGGAAGGCAACTGGTCGACTTCAGTTTATTGGGAGTCTACATATAGGACGCTGGTGCAACCTATTCTTGAGTACCAGTTCAGGTGTTTGGGATCTGAACACAGTCAAATTAAAGGTAGACATAAAAGCAGTGCAAAGGTGGACTGCTAGATTTGTTACTAGTAGGTTCTAACAACAAACAAGTATTGCGGTGATACTTTGATGTCCCAAGTGGGAATCCCTGGAGGGAATGTGGTGTTCCTTTTGAGGAACACTACTGAGAAAATTTAGAGAATTAGACTTTGAAGCTGATTCTACTGCAGCTGACATACACGTCGCATAAGAACCACGCAAAAGAAGGTATGAGAAATTGGGGCTCATACGGATGCATACAGAGCCATTTTCCCCTTGTTCTGTTTACGAATGGAACAGGAAAGGTAATGGCTGGTATTGGTACAGGATACCCTCTGCCATGCACTTTATGGCAGCTTGAAGAGTATGTATGCAGAAATACCCTATTTTCATCTTTTCACAAAAATCATCATCTTTTCAACAAATTTGTAGATTATTGGCAAATAGTAGGTGAATGAAATTTTGCATTCCACATCCTTGTGCTACCGAGTACTGTGTATTAAGTTTCACGTTCAGCACCTGTTTACTCTACAAGATATAAGAATCCAAAATTTATATTATTTCGTGCCACAATTTTTGTGCCTAAATCTGATTCAAATTATCTAGCACTAGCACTGCTAGCCCGGACTGCATAACCTAACACTTTTTTTTTTCTTTTTCAATTAAACTCATGGTCTTTCTAATGAGGCCAGTTTTGGAGAGTTTTATAGAAACTTTTTACAAACTCTTCAACTTTGTATTTAATTTATTCAGTATTGAAAAGTGGCACATAAACAGAATATTATGTTTGAGACACTTGTGGTGCGAGGCTACTATAAGCCAAGTTTGATGTTTGTCATACCTTTAGCCCCTGAGGTACAAGAAACCAAACTTTCATTTTTTTTTCAGACAGCGATTTTTTCAGGCAATTATGCCCAAAATTTTCTGGTTGAATATGACTTGTAAAATTATTTTCATTATTATTCTTAAGAGCTTGCATAAAGTTCTATTGGTTGGACAAATTTCTTCTCCTTCAACAAACTAAAGCCCAATATATAACAGCTCAAAGTTGCCATAAATTCAAACTAGCTCTGTGCAAAGCATGCATGAAGTCAAGCAAGTGACTATATCTCAACCAGTATTGCTTCAATGAATGTTAAACTTTACCAATGTTCATTGGGGACCTGTTGGAATTTTCACACAAAACTTCAACAATATCTGTGATGGTCAAGCAGCAAGGCCTAATGACCCTACTTCCAAAGATGTCTTCTGCAGATGATGACCAAAGATCAGTGAATAGTTTTATATATTGACCATGGCCATTCAGCCTGAAAATTTTAATTTTAGTATCTGTTAGAGGGATCACAAAGTCGTCAGTTCACTGAAAAGTCATAACTATTATCACTGCTCTTGAGTTACATTTTTAATCACTCAATAAGTCAATGCATGTTTCCTGAAAGACTGAACTATGTATGAGTAATGCCCATTTATAAAATGGAACTGAGCAAGTGGACAATTATAGACAAATCTGCCTTGTTTCCCTGTTCTCACAATTTTTGACAAAGAAGTTCACAAAAGAATATTGAATCACTTCTCTGAGTATAGCATTTGAATAGTAGCTCAGTTTGGCTACTGCAAAGGACCTGCTACTGAGACAGCAATATGTGATCACTTGAACTGAGCTCTGTTACAACTACATGAGGAAAATATCCTGTACACGTTCTCTGTGAGCTTGACATGACCTTCGACTATATATGGACCATATAAGTCTACTAGGGAAAATAAAATGGTATGAGCACGAAAGCATTCCCTTTGCATGGATGGACTTGTATCCCATTAAAAGTGGATGGTTGATGCTGAAACTACTAAAAGACAACAAGGTGTATGACAGCAGTTACTCAGTATACACTGCATCCAGAGGTCCTTCCACAATGTAAATCAGAGTAGACATAAATCTAAGACACACCTGATTATGGGAGAAATATACAGCATGTGGAAGTAGACCACATCATTCACTGCGTATTTTCATGTGTTGAGATATACAGTGAATCATGCACATTAATGTAATGGGCAACATCAGTTTCCAGTGGTAATGAACACTGAAACATCACTATGAGTTATGGAACAATGAAATTGAGATACCTATGAGGTGGCCACATTACACAATGTCAATGTTTATGTAAGGATACTTAATCCTACAAGAAATGATCGCTCAATTCGTACACCACAGAAAACACATGTCATAGGTACTAGTGTTGAGGTATGTATGGTGCACCTTCCTCAAAACTTCGTGAAGTACCATGGGAACTGTGGAATACATAATGAAATCAAGATGCCTATCAGGTGGCCACATTACACATCGGGCTGTTCCAAGTCAAGTCGCCTAATCATAGATTTTGTTGAAATTTTGTGTGAAAATTCATCCACGTTCCCAACAAACATCAGTTAGGTTTTATTTTCATCAATTCAATACTTCTGGACATATAGTAATTCGTTTGACCCCATAGCTCAGCTATCTGCAGCGTATTTTGAGTTTTCAGCAACTTTTAGAAATAATATCTCTGGCAATATTATCTTGAAAGAAACAAAGTTTGGCCATCTTGTACAATTTATTGCGCTCTCTTAAGTGAAATAATAATAAAGATTTCCTGAGCAATTTTTATATCATAATTTGCAGCAAAATCTCTGGAAGAAATTGTGGGATAAACCTGTAAATTTGCATGTATAAACATACCAATACAAGATCTTTAATAAAAATTCATTTACCTACTGCTTCCCAGTACAGTTAACAAATTGCTATTTTTGGCCCACTTCTACAAAAGTCTTTTGCCACATCTTTTTAAACCATTTGCAATGTAAGCACATAAAGTCCTAAACCACAATGACAAGGTAGAGGTGTGAAAGATGGCCATCTGAAGTATTTTGTTGTAAAATTGTTCAGTATTCTCTGTGGAAGATAATATCAACATCCTGATGGCTAGGGAATGAGCTTGAGTCATAAAAACTGAAAATAAGTAATTTTTTTGACACCTTTACAGCATTCAACTCTATAAAATTCTTTTTATGAAGAATGAGATTTA
Source organism: Schistocerca americana (assembly GCF_021461395.2). Lineage (NCBI taxonomy): Eukaryota > Metazoa > Arthropoda > Insecta > Orthoptera > Acrididae > Schistocerca > Schistocerca americana. Next base: position 792,527,810 of record NC_060119.1, read on the forward strand.
ATAAGGAATCCAATAAAAACATTAGTTTTCTCTTCTTTTGTGGCTGTAATAATACTATGAAGTTTATAACCAGTTGGATTCTGCAATAATAGCAGAAAATAGATTGAAATATGTGACAATTAGACTTGAAAAAAGACACCTCTTTTGAAGTTTTTTAAGTTATTTGGACTTTATCTCATTTCCTAGTCATCAAGACACTTGATATTGCCTTACCCACCCAGAGATAACTAAACAACTGCAAAACATGAATGTCAAATTTACTTTGAGTACCAGTGGAATATGGGCCCATTTTCAATGCACCTCCACCTCGTCATCGTCTTTTAGCACCTTACGCTCACACTGGAAAACCAAATCTAGTTTTTTGGTTGTTAAGAACATATACTTTCTAATGAAAATGATTTAAAAGTGTTAGCAGAAGACTCGTTTTTTGTAAAACTGGGCCAAAAATAGCCATATTTGACATTTTTAGAAAAATCATAAACTTTACCCTTAGGTTGTACACTAATGGATTGCAGTAGGAAAACCAAATTTTATAATCCAATCTCTTTTAAGTGTGTGCTTTCCTTGAAATTATCAACATGAAAGTTTCTCAAGAAATCTTCATTATTATTTTGCTTGTAAGAGTGCAAAAAGTTTACAAAATAGCCTAATTTTCTTTCTTTCAGGAAAATATTGCCAGAGATATTATGTCTCAAAGTTGTCAAAAACTCTCGGGTGCACTGTTGATAGCTGTGCTCTAGGGTCAAACGAATCTCTGGAAATACTGAATAAGTAACTGTGAAACTTTACCACTGTTTGTGAGGTACATGTGCAATTTTTCAGGCAAAATTTTGTCAAATCTGTGATGGCCATGCAGGAACCTCTAGACCACCTCTAGACAGCTGATAATTTTTAGCTGCTTCCATGGCTGATGTTTTCTTCACCATACAAATGACTACAGCGTAAGGTCAGAATTATGCTCTTTGAATAGCATGACAACATCCATTTTCCTGGCTTTCAAATCTCCAGTGTATTTATCATGTCAAAAACTTTTTGGACAACAAAATTCAAAACCCTACCTTCTTTCTTCATTCAATTTTTTTTTTTTTCCTTAGGCTGACCGAAATTTTATTTACAAAACACTTTCTGAGGTAAACTGTGTTTTTACTCCCTTTTTGGTGGAGGTTGAGGATGAAAGTAAGTTTGCTGCACTTTACTTTTCGAAATTCTTCATCTTCTCAGAACTCGCTCTGGTGTTAATGTTTTTTTTTTCCAATTTGGTTCATTTTTTGTAACATTTCACAAAATAAATAATACTGTAGTTTCACACGTTTGGCACTCAGCCTTTGTACACGAGCAACTTTCAACCTTAATAATAAGTTGAGAGAAAACAGCAACATTATTCAGAACTTTCATAAGATTAAGATGTGATTTATGTAGCTCCCCATTAAGGACTTGGTATTTGCAATAAAGAGCTTTGATTTAATTAGTTAGCCAGATTTTTTGAGCTATTTGTTTAATCTTCTGTGCACTGCCAGAACTATTTTTAACCTGTACATTAATATATTTAGCTGTATTATATGATCTGCACATGCCATTAAACTTTGCATGTTGGACAATTTTATGTAGTTTGAGATGTGTTCTTCCAAACTTCAGGCGGAATGTGATTTATTTTATGAAGTTTTAAAAATGTGACACGAAGAAAAAATACCAATGCAGTGCAAAAAAAGTGGGTTCAAAAATGCAAAAAACTGCCAAAACTGAAGGTGCAATCAAGTTTCTTTGGTCCTCAAACTCCATTGCCATAAGCTTAAGATGGAAAAAATAATAACAGTGATTACAAGGGATGCCCAGAAAGTAATGCACCACATTTTTTTCTTCAATAATTCTTTATTGAACATAATGACAATTACACACACGAAAGAATGGTGTTTTATCAACACATCCTATTTTTCCACATAATCTCCATCCTGTTCTAAGGCCTTCCTCCAGTGGAAAACAAGGGTGTGTATGCCCTGTCAGTACCTATCCTTTTCCTGGTGGTGGAGCCAGTGCTTCACAGTGTGAATCACCTCCTCATTGTCCTCAAAATGTCTTCCACACATGGTGGTCTTTAATGGCCCAAACAAGTGGAAGTGGAAGGGGTGTAGGGCAGATGGGGTAACACTGCCCAATCCTGTTTTTCGATGTGTTCAGCAGTCCTCAGACTTGTGGGGGGAGCCGAGCATTATTGCGTTGCAGTAAAACATCTCCTGGGTTGCTGTGGCACCGAAGTCGCTGGAAGCATGTCTTGAGTTTTGTTAATGTGTTGACATAAGCTTCTGAATTAATGGTACCGCCTCTTGGTATCTCATCACAATCTCAGAACACGGTGATGATGACCTTACCGGTGGAAGCAGTTGCTTTGAATTTTTTCTTCTGTGGGAAATGGGAATGGCGCCATTCCATCGATTGTCGTTTTGTTTCGGGCTCAAAATTGTTAACCTGGGTTTCATCAACTGTCACAATCCAGGACAAGAAGGCCTTCCCCTCAGCTTCAAAATGTTGCAACAAATCAAGACAAATGTTTTTTCTGTGTGATTTGTGATCCACCATCAGACACTGCGGGACCCATCTTGCACACACTTTTGAACATCCAAGAGTGTGGATAATTGCAGGCACACTTACTTTGTTAATTGACAGATGCAGCACCAACTGCCGAGTCATACTGTGTCTGTTCACGCGAATGACATCAGCTCACTGCAACATGTCAAGTATGACAGCCGTGGATAGTCTCCCCAACCACTGCAAATCGTGGAGCTCCACCGAACCGCCTTCAGATAACTTCACCCTCCGTGCTCAGTGACTAACTGCACTTCCGGTGACAGCAGACGATCCATAGATTTTGCTCAAGTGTTTATGAATATTCCCCACAGTTTCTTTCTCTGCAGTGAGAAATTCAATGATGGCACCTACAGAGGGCATTTTGAAATGTCCTGTAGCTACGCTATCTGTCAGAAGTGGCAGCAACTTGGCGCACTCACTTAGGAGACTTCAAATAACACAAATACAGCGTTTTGCATTATTAGCATTGCTTTCAACTGAGAAGAAAATGTGGTGTATTACTTTCTGGGCAACCCTCGTATATGAGCTGCTGCAGAAGATGGTGTCCGGCAAACAAACATACAGTATTATTTCTTTATTGACGAATAAAGTTCTTTCCTGCCAGCCCACATCAGATTTTTTGGTTGAAAATTTGAAGGAGCACAATCTTTTCAATAAAATTAATTGATGATGCTAACTACTATCATCATCAGATTCTACAAGGATTTTATTAGATCTCAGCTTCTCCCAGCAAAGTTTTAGGAATGAAGCTGGGTAGCATTCTTGACAGCTGTCAATATTTTGAACAGATTTCATTTTCAGGGTACAACTGAAATGAAAGATTGTCAGACTGAGCCCATAAAACATTGCCCACCAACCAACACCAAGAAAATGCCAAAACTGTTTATGTGACACTCAAATGAAACCTAGATAATTCTTTAGAAACAAAATCTAACTGTCAGAAAGTTCAATAGATACTCTCATGAATAAGAACTAAAATATCTCATTGCTTGATGTGACTGATGGCAGAAGAATTAATGTGATCCACTACTTTGGCGAACACTGATTAGGGATTAAGGGACCATAGAATGAAGTCATCAGTATCTCCATCAAGAGGTAGTTGGTCTGGAATTAGTGTTCAAATGCATGTTTTCTATAGACATTTTCTATACATATGCAGATGGCACATTTTTAATTTGGTCTCATGGCAGAGAGAATTTGCACACCATTTCAGAACATTAAAATCAATCCACCTGAATATTCAGTTCACTATGGAGGTGGTAAAGGATACCAGTCTTCCCTTCCTTGATAGACTGGTCAGGCAGAATGCAGATAATACTTTGGATCAGGCTTTTTATAGGTAGTCACCCACAAGTCACATCTTTACGGCCAGCATACTATGAGGGCTTTTCAGTCATACGACTCAAGCATGTAGGTATTTACACTTTAATTCAAATAAAAAAAGAAATTGAAAAGAAAAAGTTTGTAAAATTATGCACAAGCCTGTTCAAGTAGCAACTGCGGCTTAATAATTGCCATTGCCAGCAGGAGGTTATACAACAGGGCCATCTTTATGGTCACAGTTGGATTCACAGAAACCATGTTGGCCCCACAATTGCACTAGCACCTTGTGTAACCATACCTGTGGTGTATGCAGTAAGGTATGATGAGATTAACAGGGGCATTTCATACATTATCATTAGAAGCATTTTAGTGACTCTGGAAATGTATTCTGCCAGTGTAATTGCCAGGCATGGAGCACCAAGCTATTTGCTGCAGTAAGAGAACAGTGAAAAGATATGCTACATCACTGAGCACTAAATCATAAATCAATTTCAAATTAAATAGTGGAGAACCAGACCTGGGACAATAAGAACACTTGTAATCATGTTTACAAACAGTTCCCAGACATTTGCACAAAAATTAAACAGCCATGTACTAACCTAAGTAGAGGCAGCACTCATTTCATAATGGGACATGAACTGTGTTGTCTACCTAACAAACTTTTCAAAAGATAATCAGCTAATTGCAAAAACCAAGAGTTTAGTAACCAAAACATGTTGTATTACAGCGTTCTATAAACACTGATAATACGGTTAACAATAATTTAGATGTGGACCTTCGGTTTGCCATCTACAAATCCTGATTCCTAGGCAGCTTTAAATAACATTGCTACCCAAATATCTCACAGTGAATTGCCATAGTTCAGAGCATAAAGACAGGCAAACAGCTGAAGCCGTAAGTACTTACCACATAATATCAATTATATTATCACATTAGCTGAGAAACCCATGTTGCCTAAATTTTTATTTATAGCTTTCCCTCAGACTTCAAACATGTGGAATTTATTTTTAACTTAGAAAACTTCTTCATACACAACATTTGAAGTAGCACGATTGGGGACATGAACAAAAGAGCTTGGTTTTTTTTTTTTTTTTCAGTAACACGGGAGGGAGCCACCTAGACCCGACCTAGTCGAAAGTAAAAGTCCACAACCACAACATACAGCCTCTGGCCTTGTGCGTTTTTGTGGTCATGGCATAACACAAGCTCAGTGGAAATTGTAGAAGTTTAAAGCAAAATGGTAATCTGTTAGGAATAAACAGAGTTCATGGTACTGAAACATGCTCGCCTGTGAAACTTCTCATTAAAATTTCTGCTCTGTGAGTGATAGGTTTTGAGAAATGAGATAATGCATGACACTCTCAGAAAGAGTTCCAAATATCGGGTTAAAACCCGATGTTCTAGAGTCACAGCAAGTCTTGCCTCATGATCTTCATTAGATTCTTCAGACTCCGTAGTCCTCAGTCTTTAAGTTGTTCTGGTGTACTCAGAAATACTTGACCATTTTCTAGGCATTTTTATTTGTAAACAAAACAAAACCAAGATGTAATCAGTGGGCACCCAGATCACAAAGAAAATTTAATAAATTAGTTTTCACTGGCGAATAATATAAATAAAACATATCGAAAAAAGCAATGCAATGTTGTTAAGTTTTTAATACGCAAAGCAAAATCAGTAATTCTGTATGTCCTATCCAAATAAGTTCACTGTTAGTTAGTATTCATAAAGATAAGAACATGGCATAAAATTCTCTCACTAATGTGAACTTCCAAAAATACACCTGACACTTAGTTAAAACAACTAGCAGTGCAATCTAGTGCCTCTTTGGTGTAGACTACTACCAGTGCCCTCTATTGGTTCTTTGGTGTACTATGCCATGATGATTAAACATCCAAACTACTAAGCTGAGCAGACAATTTTAGATAAAATTTACATTATGTTTTCTTTTCTCCTTTTTTCTACTTGTTATCCAATTTGGATGAAATAAAACCTTTACGTTGCCCCAAGCTAAACTCAAACTACCAGTGAAAACTCCATGAAAATTTTTCTAGTCGTTTTGGAGATTAGCATGTTCAAACAGATAGAAAGACAGACACAACATTTTTACAGAATTGTTATTAGTATGCACTACTAAAGTTTCTTGTCTCAGTCACTTTGTATGGAAAAGAGTAGCTGTTACCTAATGCTCAGAACACACACATTAAAAACTGTTTCAATTCTTCTTTTATTTCATGTATTACTGTTTATCACTGTGATTGCTGTTCTATTTATTGTTATCACAGGAATGCTCTGTTGGAAGGCAACATGTTTATCAGTTGGTTAGGGGTTAAGGAACAAAACAATGAAGTCATCAGTCCCTCAGTCAAGAGGTAGTTCATCTGGAATCAGTGATGTCCACAAGAAATTTGATCAGATGATGAAAGTACATATGGGTGCTAAAATCTACGCACTGAATACAATACTAATGCCAGATCAAAGGAATATTTTACGTAGATAGGTCAGAGCATGTGATGTGTCTCCCATGGCTCATATGTGACAAGAGAAACACTACCCCATCCGATCCCCGGTCAGTAAAGCCTTTGTAAAAATAGATGACGACACACACACACACACACACACACACACACACACACACACACACAAGACTGCAGTCTCAGGCAACTGAAACCATACTGTGAGAAGCAGTACCAGTGCTTAATGTGAGTGGCAACTGGATGGGGGTATTGAGAAGGGTGGGGAAGGGAAGGGGAGGGATACTTGGGTACGGGCGTCAAACAGTGAAGTGCTGTAGGTCAGATGCAACACTCATCCTGGATTTTCTATTGTTTGATTCTAGTCAGAAGATTCAGACAGTAAAAGTGAAAAGACTAAAAATATAACGGGCATCAGTTGGTCCATCAATAACAAATCAAGGCAGTAGGTGGGTGGAGCCAGGCGAGTGTACCCCAAGGCTCTGTATGCAACAAGAGCTATCCCTCCCACAGCTGTCCTGCCCCACGGCCAGAGGTGGTTGTTCTGGGTTCTGATTTCTCAGGATCTATGCACCCAAACTGCGTGAAAATGCAATCACATGTCAGTTCTAGTATAATATATTTGTCCAATGAATACCCATTTATCATCTGCATTTCTTCTTGGTGTAGCATTTTTAATGGCCAGTAGTGTAATTAGAAACAAGAAGACGTGCATTATTCCTAAAAAATGATGATGCATTTTACAATTACGAGATGTAGTTATTTCAAAATTGAAAGAGAAAAAATAAATTTCGGGGAAATTTGAACCAACGAGTCCATTACACCACAGACTGCGCTATACCTGCAGCGTCAGTTTAAGTATCAATTGTAGCACATACGGTGGCTGGGAAAAGGAGGGGGGAGGGGGGAGGGGGGAGGGGGGAGGGGGGAGGGGGGGGGGGGACAGCACCCACTATTCAACAGAATTAACGATAATACAGAATCTAAAAGTGAAAGCAATTAAAACAGAATAAAAGAGGGATGATAGAGGCAACTGGCAAAGGTGGTAGGGTCAAGGGTCAAGGGTCTGCCGGGCCCAAGCGGCAGGACGTCTCCCACAACCTCTTCAAAGCAATCTGACAGGGGCGATGAAGGTAAATGCAGTGGCATCTAACTACGAGTCAGCTTTTGGAAGGGCCCAATGAGGTAATTAGTTTTTTGGGTGGTGACAAAGAGGTTACAGGGTCACTAGATAGTGGTTATTGTCACAAAAATAATCATGTAGTGACCACTGTAGTGAAGCCACACAAGACTGGCAGAAGAAATGGTAAGTATGATAGCCAGAAAGGAGCCATGGGCAGCACTGAAGTGGACAGGAGAACCATCATTGAGAAGAGACAGATCAATATCGAAAAGAACCTGGTGAATCAGACGGCCCCTACCAGATGAAGTGGTACTTCCCCACATAGAGTGGTGCACTTTGAAATCCCCAAGTAAGAGGAAAGAAGTGGTGGTGGTGGTGGTGGTGAGTGGCTACCTCAAGCTTCTGCAAGCAAGCCTGCCACTCTGGCAGCATTGCAAATGGAGCACACAGTGGTTTATCATCACTCCCGCACCAGGATGCCAACAGACCTACCAACTGCCACTCATTCTTACCTCATCTTTTTTGCCTGTGGGATTGTTTTGAGACCGAATCTTTTATTTGCGAGATTCAGATGAGATCAGCAACTTGGGACACTCCATCTCAGGACTATTCAACATGCGAACTGGACAAAAGGTGTTGGAAATTATGAGCACCATAAATGAAGACCAGTTTGAAGAATACCCAACTCCATATTCCAGTCATGTTTAAGCAACTTATAATAATACAATTTTTGGACTCTGGCTGCTTGGAGTTTTTGGAAATTATCAATCCTTAATTTCCTCGCAGCCTGTTTCTGACACTCCACTCCTATCACAAGAACTGTACACCACAGAAAAACCATATTTTACTATCCAGAATATAGAAGTTTTCATCAAAAGAAGTTTTCATCACATTGAAATAGCACAGCTACATCTCCTACCGCAGCAAGTGATGCTAATGGCCTGATACATCAGGAATCCTAGAATTATTTTAATAAATAAGATATGTAAACAAATGACACAGGTTTCCTACTTTTTCTCTAAACATTTATAATTTGAATTTCTATTTATAGCAATGTACTTCAGTAATAAAAACTGAAATATCACTGCTATGTACAGAGCTGTTATAATTAAACTATTGTTACTTGAGCCACTGTAGGCCAAAAACTATTTACTGTATTGGTACCCAATTTTATAGGATTGAAGGTCAGACTTTGTGCTGCAGACCTTGCGCTGTTAGTAGTGTCAGTGTCATGACTTGCTGTTACATGCCGATATAGGTACAGCATCATAGGGTTGAAACACAAGCATCACTGCACATTACAGTTGCAGACAGTCAACATGAGTTGGGACAAGGTGAGCAGGGCTTTACTAGTAAAGCTGTTTTATCAAAACAACAGCAATAGTGATACTGCTCTTCATTAGTACTGATGCAATACAGGAATACAGAGACTTCCTTTTCCCACACTGGTGGAGAAGAACAATTCAGAAGTTCGCATTAACTGGCGATTTGGGGATTGTTCCTGGGAGAGGTTGACGGCTAATTCCACCACAAATTGTTGAAGAAGTTATTGTTGCCATGGCTGAGAATGCTCAATGCAACATGCAATCTTCAAGCAGTGCACAAGATCTGTCATGACAGCTGAACATTCCATGGTCCATCATTCGAAAAATTGCTGCGAACAACTGTAAAAAGGTATCTCTAGCGTGCTTCCAGGCTGTTGTGGCCATCACATTGAGCAACGTTTGTAACCTGGAATGTAAACATAGAACAAATTAACAAATGTTATCCTCTCATGTTGGAGTTAATGTGTGTTTATTTCAATGGTTTATTCGATATTTCTCTTACACATGTCCTTACGAATGTTTCCACACAGTTTTACTGACCTATCATCACTTGTTTTCCACGAGAGACCTCCTAAATAGTGAAAGTTTAATCACAGCAACACTGTATACTTTACAGTTACAACTAAAACTGTAAATATAACTGCATGCAACAAATAATTAGCTACCAATTAGATAGGTCACAAAATTTTCCTTCTGGTGAGAACACTTTCCTTAAAACATTCTCTATTTTCATTAACTAACCTCGGGAGCTCTCCACTAACTCGTCAAATGAACAGACTGACATTCTCACAAAACTGAAAAATTTTGCACAGTAATTTCTTACATCGTTATATAGCATGTGAGGTAACTCAATTATGACACAATTAGCAATGAAGGGATGTACACAGAACTACTTTTTATGTATTCTACTGTTATTTCAATCTTGCACACAAACCTACCAGCTCCTCTACTAGGCACAGACTGAAAGCATTCCTCTGGCGTCTCTGCTGGCATCTTGTATTGCCAGACCTGAGCACTGCCAGCAGGAGTCCTATAGCAGCATAGTGTGGTAAGGCCGTATGGCAGACCAATACTATTCCCACACAACATACCTCTAGTGGAGTGTGCAGCACAGCCTATACCACAGGCGCTGAAAAAACATGTTTTTCCTGTTTCAGAGTCATCAACAGTTCAACGTCAGTAATGGAGGGCCCAGGCATTGTGTCATGCAGTCATCAATGGTACACGAGTGGGCCTTCAGCTCTGAAAGCCCATATCAATGATCTTTCGTTGAATGGTTCGCATGTTGACACTTGTTGATGGCCCAGCTTTGAAGTGTGCAGCAATTTGCAGAAGAGTTGTACTTCAGTCACGCTGAACGATTCTGTTCAGTCGTCAATGGTCCCATTCTTGCAGGATCTTTTTCCGGCCGCAGCAATGTTGGAGATTCGATGTTTTACTGGATTCCTGATATTCAAGGCACATGTGTGAAATGTTCGTACAGGAAAATCCCCACTTCATCGCAACCTCCAAGATGCTGTGTCCCATCACTCGTACGCCAACAATAACAAAATGTTCAAACTCATTTAAATCTTAATAACTTGCCATTGTAGCAGCAGTAACTGATCTAACAACTGCACCAGATACTTGTTGTCTTACGTAGTCATTGCCGACCACAATGTTGTATTCTGCCTGTCTACATATCTCAGTATATGCATGCTTATACCAGTTTATTGGCGTGAACGCAAACATGCAATCGAGCATACATTGTGTTGTACAGGTGCCAGATGTCATTTTGTGGAATGACTTCCATACCTGTTGCACTTGGATGGCCAATACAGGGATGGTTAATGCTAGTTGTGGATAACACTGGAGCTGTCGTCCGATGATGTGCCACATGTGCTTGATTGGAGACAGAACTGATGACAGAGCAGGCCAAGGTAATGTCAACATTCCGTAGAGCATGACGTTTACAACAGCGGTATGTGCGTAAGTGTCATCCTGTTGGAGACACCCCCTGGGATGCATCAGATTGATGTACAAATTTGCAGTCAGGGTGCGTGGGATATCCATGAGAGTGCTCCTGCTGTCATACGAAATTGCACCCCAGACCATAACTCTACAATTAAGTCCAGTGTGTCTAGCAAGCAAACAGGTTCATTGCAGGCCCTGAAACTGTTGCCTCCTGACCAACTCATGGATATCACTGGCACTGAGGCAGAACTAGCTTTCATCAGAAAAAAACAACAGACCTCCACCCTGTCCTCCAATAAGCTCTCACTTGACACCACTTAACACATTTCAGTGCAATCTTATGCGAATGGTACGAAATTTGAATAGACATCATCTTTCAGATGTAGAAACAACCTTACCAACTTTCGTTTACATTACACAACTTCTTCTTTGTGTTTCAATTGTGTGTGTGTGTGTGTGTGTGTGTGTGTGTGTGTGTGTGTGTGTGTGAAGAGTACGTCTATATCGACTTTTTCAATAGAAGCTAAAAAAGATCATTACTACATAATAACAGCCATCAATAAAAATGGTAAAAATCACTCGGAAACAATGTCAGCATCACAAGAAAAGTAATTCAGTTTGCTATCAATTTGTCTTCAGATCAATGTAGATGTGCAACAAACACAGACGAAGACTGTTACCACCAAGACTCATGAACAGTTATAAAGTAATGGTGGCAGCTGCTGTCAATGTTTACAGTGAGCTATTTAGTTTCACTTGGTCAGGAAATTTGGGGCTATTTGTAAAAATTACGATACTATGGCATAAGCTTTTGTTGTAGTTAAAAATAGTACTATTTTTTGCACTGCAAACACAGAAATCAATGCTATCAGCACTCAATTAAACATGTAATCAGAGTCCAGGCACGAAACTTCCTGGCAGATTAAAACTGTGTGCCCGACCGAGACTCGAACTCGGGACCTATGCCTTTCGCGGGCAAGTGCTCTACCAACTGAGCTACCGAAGCACGACTCACGCCCGGTACCCACAGCCTTACTTCTGCCAGTACCTCGTCTCCTACCTTCCAAACTTTACAGAAGCTCTCCTGCGAACCATGCAGAACTAGCACTCCTGAAAGAAAGGATATTGCGGAGACATGGCTTAGCCACAGCCTGGGGGATGTTTCCAGAATGAGATTTTCACTCTGCAGCGGAGTGTGCGCTGATATGAAACTTCCTGGCAGATTAAAACTGTGTGCCCGACCGAGACTCGAACTCGGGAGTTCGAGTCTCGGTCGGGCACACAGTTTTAATCTGCCAGGAAGTTTCATATCAGCGCACACTCCGCTGCAGAGTGAAAATCTCATTCTAGAGTCCAGGCACTGTTAGATCAGAGTCTGAATAGGAGAGTGGCTTGAAAGGTTCTCGGAATCATCACGAGAGGTCAGCACTAGCGCAACGAGTAGCTCACATGACATTCATTGGAAAGTTGCCTGTAAACATGTGCCACGTCAGTGCTCCTGGAAGAGTGCTGTGGTGGTGACATGGCTCTGTTGTTGTTGTCCCCACATAGTGATTTGTGAAGATGGAAAAAAATCGAGATTCGAGCAGTGATTACCTACTTCGTACAGAAAGGTATGAAAGGAAAGAACATTCATGCTGATTTCCCAGAATACACTGTGGGGTTCTGCTCCTTCATATTCAACTGTTGCCAAGTGGATCAATGAATTTAAATTTGGTTGGGAGATCTTAGATGATGATCTGAGCAGTGGTTGGCCAAGATGTGTCACAAATCCAGAAATCATTGCAAAAGTGCACAAAATGGTCATGGAGGATCGCCGATTGAAAGTGTGTGAAATTGCTCATGCTTCCCAGATGTCATCTGAAAGGGTATATCACATTTTAACTAAAGAATTAGAAATGAAAAAATTATCTGCGACTCTTGACATGCACCCACACATGTGCTGTTGCCATGGCAAAATTCCAGAAACTAAGTATAAATTGTTGCCACACCCACCTTACTCACCTGATATCACTCCATCAGACTTTCATCTCTTCCCAAAACTCTTGGTGGATGAAGATTCACTTCAAATGAAGAATTGATAGCCAGAGCTGAAACTATTTTGCAGGCCTGGAGGAAACTCATTTTTGAAATGGGATCAAGGCACTGGAACATCATTGGACCAAGGGCATTAATCTACAAGGAGACTACATTGAAAAACAAAAAAAGTTTCAGTGATGTAAGTACTTTTTTTCTATTCCATTCCGAAAAATTTTCAAACCACCCTCATACTAAACACAGGCATGTCAGGACCAAGTACTACTATAGCTCAGGACCATTCAAAAAGTCTGTCAAGTAAGATATAACATGAATCACTTCCTTACCACTTGAATCACCCCTGAACTGCCAGCAGTGTCTAGTGAGCCATCTCCTACTGGATTTGCCAGTTGATCTCACTGCCTGTGGACTGTGACTCACTGCAGACTGGTCCACCGGTGCGTCCATCACTCGCTGTACCACCCTTGGTGAAAGGTGTCAAATTATCTCACTGAACTTGCCTCTCGATTTGGTGGTCAATTCAGTATCTTTTACCCATAGGTGGCATCAGCTCCACAGACAGCAAAAGTGTCGAATCCATCGACATTTAAGATTGTTGCATACGTGAAACCTCAGGGACTACAGTAGCTGTAGCCAGAATCCAATCCAGCTGTCAGCCAAAGATCAGTGCCCAGAAACAGCTGCTGTGGCACTGTGCTGGAGTGGTAACAGTGGCAACAAGCTGAGCAATGTCCTTTGTTGTCATCCGGACAAACAGGCCACACTATGGGTAGTTATGGGGATCGAGCAGTACGTGCTTTGAAACGTAGTTAATATAGCATTAGGATTAGTGGATGCAATTTTTTTTGTCATTTGGGCCTTGTGACAGCAAGTCATTAATCCTGATTCATCATTTGAATGAGGGAGGGATGGTGTCTCCAACCATCAACTACTAACTGTTAGGTAATACAACTGGAGTTAAACCCCTCAGCGACAGTTAAGGGTTGAAGATGGTGCACTGAAGCACCAAAACTGGTAGCCATATAATAAATAACATTATAAGAATGGTTGTAGGTGTTCCATTTTATTACACAAGTGAACGTCTGAAGTCCCTCAAACCTCCAATCAAAAGGATGGACATACCAAAACTTGAGAAACATGTTCCCAATTGCTGGAAACACACGAGTGTTTGGAAAAACATTTACGATAAGGAATTTTGCATTTAGATTATGATCACAATGGGATTTGCCTTTTCTCAAAACCTGAAGAGGAAGATGATGTGTCATTGTGGCAAGCCTGACAAACTTGTGCTTTCATTGTGAGACGTGACCCTCTCTTTTATGCTTCAGGCTGACTGGTTTGCGGAATACTGACACAAACTTAACTGCTAGTTTATTTTTGCCATAATTCCAACTACAAAGCAGTAACTGTTATATCAGCTTCAAACTCACATAATACTGTGGAAGTAACCTCAAAATTATTCTGTTAACAATGTGTTGCCCTTGTGAAACACACACATAAGATAAATTCGAACAGATAAAGGCATAAATACCATTAGCACAAAATAAACAGTCCAGTTAGACCACAATTCCAATCTAGTACCACTTCAACAGCCCAGCCTCTTGTCCACAGATTTGTTAGATAAAAACTTGTGTGCAACACAGGACACAGGTTTGCTGGCTGCTCCCACTGCATCTATGTGGACCACATGATCACGTGGTGTTTCTACTTCAAATAGGTGTTGGGGTTTGATGCACAGCACACCACTGATGCTACTGTACAAACTGTATCATTATCTTGACCTCCAAATCAGTCGATTACGTGTTGGATAAAATATGTAAATATTTCTACCCCCCTGAAATTGTGAAGAAAGGAGGAAACAGCAGTTTGTGTATCTGCAGGAGTTGCTGTTTAAAGTGGAGCCATCTCTACACCTGACAAAGTCAGAGGTGAAGAAGAGCAAGTTGTCTCCTGGAAATCTTCATATGCAGTGAACAGTGCGATCTCTGCTGCTGCTGGAGCTGATGGCTGTGGAAGAATTACTAGTGTTCAATTTATAGGCACCCCTGAACAGCATCATCAATGGTACTGTCAATGCTGCCCTGGACAGGGCATCTGTAGTCTGAAATTGCACCATCAATTGGATGCTGGCTGCTGTGGCTGCTGCTGCTGCTGCTGCTGCTGTCTAGGATAGAGCTGGTTTGGTGGCACTGAACTGGTGATCATTGGTCACCATCAGGGAGACGTGACCCAGAGTCCTTGTGATAGCTGCTGACATCAACCTGGTCCACAGTGTAGCAATAATGTGATATCACTTGTCAACAGTTGGCTGGGTAACATGCTGTGCAACTAGGAATTCTAGTGATAGAAGAGGCCTCATATTTACTCAAAAAATAATTGGCACATCTGTGTAGAATGCATTGACCCCTTTTTCCATTTGGTCTTTAAATGTCTTAAACCAAGCACTCTGGTTCACCACTTGACTAAAGATGATGAAATAGCTAGTAAATGTTGGGTTCCTTACTGGACATGGAAATCTGCAATGAATGCTAAGGTAAACTGTAGGACATTATTCAGTATTATAGTTCTGGGCATGTCCTCAATTGCAAAGACTTGGTTCAGTCACCTGATGGTTGTTTTCACTAAAGCAAATTGAATTCAACATGAGAATTTTGAAAAGGCATCCACTGTTATGATCCACACTGAGTTTAAGAATAGTGTGGTAAAATTTACATGAAAGACACTCCCACTGGTCTGTCACTTGGGGCGAGGCAGAAAAAAATCTCCAGTGGGACCATTTTCTTGCAACATGCATTTAGTACATGACTATACCAGATGCTCAGAGTCCTCGATATCCTTATCAAATGTAGGTCGATAGTCCTGGCATCACTTTCATTAATGTAATTCTCGAGCAGTCTGCACACAATAAAAGCAAAATTCTGGCACAGAGAGACAGTAATTACGATAAAGACTCCAGTGAATAGTGACAGACAATCCCATAAGTGAAATAGTCTGCCAAAATGAAGTATGTTCATGACAACATGTTCCAGCCACACTTAATCTAGTTCATTACTCTTCATGAAAGGATGGATTCTTTGGCTTTAGTCAGCACCACTAATAGGAACTCTTCCAGTGACTAGGCTGGGGTCAGTTGGGAGCCTAAACAAGGCATATACCTTTGTGTGCCAATCAATTTCTTTATACTGTAAATATTGTAAAAAGAAGTACTCATAATCAAATCCCAGCCCGGCAACCTTTGCGCAGATTTAATGGGTAATAACGACCTGCCAAAATAAGACCAGCAATGTTTATAGCATTTTATCGGTTGGAATTAACATCATGTAAGCATGTATACAAAATTTATGAACTGCAAAAGTAATTGCAACTGTTTGTCCTCCTCCATCTGCACATAATTTAACTGTGTGAGACTCTGTGTTTTAGAGGAATATGCAACTGGGTGTTCTGAACCACTGTATTTGTGGTGTGCCAATGGCATTTCTATTCCACACTGAAATTAACCGGCCACTAGTATTAGTGCTTTTCCAGGCAAATATGTTATCAAATGCAATTCTGAGCAAAATTACAATTTTGAGGTGTAAAATGCTTTTTCACATGCCACTAGACAATGGAATTTTGGTCCTTTCTCGCATAAGGCGTTTATGGTGATATATATATATATCTTTGCAACATTTGATTTTCCCATGATGATTGAAATTCTTTTAAGTTTCAGAGAAGGTGTTTTATTGACAGCTAGGAGACGAATATCTGTAAGCAAATGCCATTCCCACTAATAATGAAACCTCACTATTCCACTGGTTATTGGAAGAACTGATACTTTTAGGTTACAGTAGCTGTTAACGAGGCATCGTCCAATTACTTACTTGTCCCAACCCTACATTAGACAGGAAAAGGAATAAAATCCATCCATAATTGTATGTGTGTCCTGGCACCACAATGTTTCAGTTTTTCCACAGGTAGTAACTCCTGTGCATATCAAGTTTGGATGAAATCTCTCTGAGTATTCCAGACTTATACTTCAAAAACCACCCCTGGCTACCTCATATCTGCATGTTAAAAATCATCTGAATGTCACTAACCCAGCAATTTACCCAGCAGTATTTCACAAGATTTACGCTTTTTTTCCTCCACGCATATTTTTCTTATAATTTCATATGAGCTATACTGACCTATTACAATTCTAGCTGTGCTTCTTTGAATTCATTCTATGTCTGTTGTTCTGCTTATTTGACAGTGACCCCAAACATGGGAACAATACTCTAGAATTAGTCACACTAGCATCTTGTATGCAGTTTTCTTTACAAGTGCATTGCATTTTCCTATAAATCTTTCAACAGCTTCTATCCTTATCGAAGATAAAGTTGAGACTCAATATTTCCCCAGCAAAATGTAATTCATCAGATCAATATACGTAATAATTACAGGGGAAATCTATATCAAAATGTAATATTTTGTTTGTTCAGAATATTATATCTTCAAAAGTTATTCACTGAAAAAAATGCAAATATTCATTTGTCACAATCTTAAATCTACGAAAGTTCTTCACCAACTGCTTCAAAATTTTGACACAATGTTGCCTTTGAATACATGACTGTTTTTATATACCTATTTTTTAAAAATATGTAATACATAAATGGGAAACATTGTTAACAAACCTCAAAGAGGATTCTACCAATTTACTTCAGATTTTTACACATTAGTCTAATAAAAGTTTGGAAAAAAAATAGTGAAACAGGAAAGTATTATTTATGGCTTATTGAGGGAAGGGGGAAGAGGAGATGGACAGAGTAGTGGAAGGAAATTGATATAGAACGCAGAGAGGAGGAGATGGACGGAGAGGGGAGGGGGGGGGGGGGGCAGGAGAAGATGAAGAGGGAGGGGGAAGGGGAAGAGAAGATAGATGGTAGAGGGGATGGACAGAGAGAGGGAGAGAATGAGGAAGACAGACACAAAGGAAGGGGGAAGAGGAGAGGGACAGATACAGGAAGGAGAAGGAGATTAGGATGTACATCCAATTCTCATACATATCTGAAATGTGTGCTTTCTGTTTTCTTCTTTTCAATTCAGCCAGACAGAGCCACAGCAACTCATGGTCAGGAACAACGAGAGAGAGAGAGAGAGAGAGAGAGAGAGAGAGAGAGAGAGAGAGAGAGAGAGAGAGAGTTTATTTCTTTCAAATGTGTGTTGTGGGACTAGTTGTTAGAGCAACTGTTGGCAGTTGTCAGACAATTTTTTTCCTCATTACTTCAGATTACTGGCCTAACTGTCGATAACGCATGGTTTTCCCGATCAGTAATGGGCAAGTTAAAGTCATCACCTGCTACTACTGTACATTCTGAGTACTTCTTTGCTACCAAGGATAAGCTGTCTTTGAATGACACTGTGACTGAGGTATCTTTGCTTACTGCTCAAACTGAAGTTTGATAAAGCTGCGTTCAGGCAATTGGATGGAAACCAAAAGCATTATTTATCTTTCAGTGCACTCCTTGGTCTTTATTCCTAAAAGGCAATGTTTCTGTCTATTATAAGGAATGTTATTCACCTTTATGTATAACAGAAATTAATAACTGTTGTCCATGTTTCTCTGTTTGAGAGCGTTAATATTGCGTTTTTGTAAGTGTAAATTCATTCAGTCAGTAGCGCAGTAGTTGCTCGTTTTGTTTTGAAAGCAACTGTCCATTCGTTTTGTAAGCCAGTCAGTCAGGTTCCAGCTCTTGGTTGTGATACGAGTGCATCTACAGAGCAAGATGTTAAGTATTTATCCTTTTCTGTGTTTTTCACGTAGTATATTTATTACCTTTGTGCAAGTTCCTCTGTTAAAGAGGGCTAATCACATGTTTTGTAAGTGTAAATTCATTCAGTCTTTAGTGCAACAATTGCTTACTGAACAGCCAGCTATGTAGCTCTTTAACCCATCAGCATCCATTGGTGACACATCATGTGGTTAGCAAGTCACATATCTAGGATTGTCTACATTTATAGTTCACTTCTTCAGCTAGTCTTCCTAGGATGGCTAGGATGTATGCATGTGGTGTGGAGATGCAGGAGGAGCTGGCCGCAGTTGGCGAACAGCCGAACATGCTGTTGGCTACAGTCACCACCTTCAGTTCAGGCTGCTGCCCCGGGCTGTAGCAGTGGCGGAGAATCTCGTGCATCACATGGGACACCTCTGGTGTCACTTGTTTTGCTCACGGACTCTGCTTCCGAGGCACCGCCAAATGCACGCGATGCGGTGGATCCACCCTCGCAGCAGGGTGAGTGGTGGGTGGTAACGTGTTCGCGCACTCTAGGCAGAAGGCCAATGTGGATACTGGCTGCCTGGCCTCGCTCATTCATCCTGTGAGTAGACAGGTGGCTGCTCCTTCAGCAGGGTATGAGCAGGCACACAGGCAGAGGAGTTTACTGGATATTGAGAGTCCAATGTTAGGCATGTTATGAAGCCCCTTACACAGGTAGTGTTCAGGACTGGAAAGAAAGCCAATGTTCACTCAGGATGTCTGCCAGGGGGCCTCATCCAACATGTGGAGATGGAGGTGGTTATCAAGCATGCTGGGTGCAGTCGTCTGCAAGTTATGGCTCACATCGGCACCAACAACACCTGTCGCCCGGGTCTGTGGCTATCGTCAGTTCATACAGGCGGCTGATGGAGATGGTGAAGCCTGCTGGCTTCACCTGCAGGGTGCAAGAAGAGTTCGCAATTTGCAGCGTCATCCCAGAATTGATCAGGGTCCTTTGGTTTGGAGCCAAGAGGAGAGCCTCAACCGCAGGCTTCATCAACTCTATGATGGTCTTGGCTGCAGATTTCTGGACCTGCATTATCATGTGGGGATTTGTAGGACTCCCTTGATATGTCAGGGGTGCACTACAGAAAGGAAGCAGTTACTCGGGTAGCAAAGTACTTGTGGGGTGCACATGAGGGTCTTTTAGGCTAGGCAGTAGTTCGAGATGCTCTGATGACCACTCGCCAGTTGATTCACAGGAAGGGAAGTCAAACGGCATTCAGAATAAAGACATTTCAACTATCACAATTTTATCAATAAACTGTCGAATTATTCATAATAAAAATCCCAAATTTACAGTCCTCCAGGAAAGTTCTTGCACTCAAATTATTCTTGGGACCAAGGGCTGGATGAAACCTGAAGTGGAAAGAATTGAGGTATTTAGCAAGTATCAGAAAGACAGATTAGAGGCCATAGGTGGGGGAGCTTTCATTGCAGCTGACTAAAATATTGTCTTTATTGAGGTCAAAGTTGAGTGTGACAGTGAAGTCGTCTAGTCACCTGTAACAGGAGCAGGTGAAACTAAGTTAATTGTTGGAGGTTTTTACCAGCCACTCAATTCCACTGTGGCAGTTCTAGAATCATTCAAAGAAAGTCTGCAGTCAATAGTGCGTAAATACTCAGATCATACAATACTAGTTGGAGGAGACTTTAACCTGCCGAGTATAGACTGGGATGTCTATGAATTCATCACAGGGCACAGACAGACAGACAGTCAGTCATGCGAAATACTTTTGAGCACATTTTCTGAAAACTGTCTCAAGCAGCTATCTCTGCATCCCACATGCAATGGAAATATCTTAGAACTTGTTGCTACAAATAGGCTGGACCTTATTGACAGTGTCAGTGTAGAAACGGGGATTAGCGATCATGATGTCATTACAGCATCTATGATTACAAAAGTTAATAAATCAGGAGGGTATTTCTGCTAGACAGATCAGATAAGCAATTATTAACACCTTACTTAGTGAATTGGCATCACTTAGTAACAGTAAGATGGCTGTAGAGGAATTATGTGCAAAGCTTAAGCAGACGTTAAACTGTGATCTGGAGAGTTATGTGCCTAGTAAGTGGATAAAGGCTGGAAAAGACCCACCATGGTTTAACAATGAAATTCATATGATGCTGAGGAAGCAGAGGCTGTTGCACTCTAGGTCACAAATAACGACAAACGAAGGTTGGTAGAGATTCGTCCATCTGTGAAAAGATCTATGCGCAAAGCATGTAACAACAACTACCGGCACACCTTAGCAAAAGGTCTAGCAGAGAACCTGAGAAAATTTTCGTCGTATGTAAAATCGCTAAGCGGGTCTAAGGCTTCCATTCAGTCTCTTGTTGACCAGTTTGGTGTGGCGAATGAAGATAAAAAATGAAAGCCGAAGTTTTAAATTTCACATTCAAGAAATTGTTCTCACAGGAGAACCGTACAAACATACTGTCATTTGACCATCAGACAGACTCCCATATGGACAACATAGAGATAAGCATACCCGATGTAGAGAAGCAACTTAAAGTTTTGAAAACAACAAATCACCAGGTCTGGATGGAATCCCAGTTTGATTTTTCAAAGAGTACTCTACAGCATTGGCCCTTTACCTAGCTTGCATTTATCATGAACCTCTCACCAAGCACAATGTCCCAAGAAACTAGAAAAAAGTGAAGGTGACTTCGGTATATAAGAAAAATTGAAGAATGGACCCACAAAATTACATACCAATATCCCTAACTTCTGTTTGCTGCCAAATCCTTGAACACATTCTCTTTTCGAGTTTACTAAACTTTCTTGAGGCTTTGCAACTTATGTCCATGAATTAGCACGGCTTTAGAAAGCATCACTCGTGCGAAACTCAGCTTGCCCTTTTCTTACATGATATACTGAGAACTACGGATGAAGGGTAACAGGCAGGTTTCACATTGCTAGATTTCCAGAAAACATTTGACAAAGTGCCGCATTCCAGGCTGTTAACGAAGATACGAGCGTATGGAATAAGTTCACAGATATGTGAGTGCCTGAAAGACTTCTTAAATAACAGAACCCAGCATGTTGTCCTCGACAGCAAGTGTTCATCAGAGACAAGGGTATTGTCAGTAGTATCCCAGGGAAAACTGACAGGTTCGCTGTTGTTCTCTAATACATAAATTATTTGACGGACAGGGTGGGCAGCAATCTGTGGTTGTTTGCCGATGATGCTGTGGTGTACAGTAAAGTGTCAAAGTTGAGTGACTGTAGGAGGATACAAGACGACTTGGATAAAATTTCCAATTGGTGTGATGAGTGGCAGCTAGTCCTAAATGTGGAAAAATGTAAGTTAATGCTGATGAGTAGGAAGAACAAATCTGTACTGTTCAGATACAGTATTATGAGGGGGGATCAAATATGAATGGGATGTTTGTTCCTGAACATCAACAATAGGAAGGACTTGCCCTGCATTTCTGCTATGCTTAGGCGGGACCGTTATAAGGGAGGAGAGTGTGCTGTTAGATATTTCCAGTTGTTTTGTCAATAACGCTCACGATGTCTGAGCAACAGATGCACCACAATGCATAATTACCAAATTTCTTGTTCGTGAAGGAGTTAAAGCAGCACAAATTTGCCAAAGATTGACTGCACAGTTCGGTGATGAAACATTATCAAGGACGCATATGTTCGCCTGTCATAAAAATTTCAAGGAAAGACAAGAATGTGTGGAAAATCGGCAACATGATCGCCGTCCTCAGACCAGCATTACAGACAAAAACATTCATGTGGTTAAAGACATTATTGACAACGATCGACGGGCGATAGTATCAGAAATTGCAAGAAAGTCGGAATCAGTTAGAGGATCCATCAGGCAATCACCACAAATGACCTACAGTTCCGTAAAGTGTGTTCCAGGTGGGTCCCTAAACTTTTGACCGAAAATCTGAAGATGAGACATTTGGAGGTCTGTCAGAGGCTTACAGCAAGGTTTGCAGAAGGAGGTTATGCATTTTTGAGTCACACCGTCACCTGCGATGAAACACAGGTTCACCACTACACTCCAGAATCCAAACAAGCCAGTAAGGACTGGCGGAGGAAAGGGGACACTGTACCAGTGAAAGACGAAGACTCAACTGTCAGCTGAAAGGTTCTTTCAACAGTTTCTTTTGATCAGTGAGGCATTTTGCTGATTGACTTTTTGCATGAGCGGTGCACAATCATTGGAACTGTTGAACAAGGCGAGAGTTGCATATCACCGCAAAAGACAAGACCAATCAATTTGGCAGGTCATCCTCCTCCATGATAATATGCGACCCCATACTGCAGCTCTAACTGTCTCCAAGCTAGAGTAAATGCACTGGACTACACTTGATCATCCTCCTTAAGCCCGGACTTATTGCAATGTGATTTCAGTTTATTCAGACCGCTTAAGGAAGCTCTAGGAAGGCGACGATTTGAAGATGATGACTTCATGCACAACTGGCTGGTCACAAGACCCAGATCTTTTTATGACTAGGGCACCAAAAAGCTGCCCATACGCTATAACAAATGCATTTCCAAATGCATTTCCATGTAGAATAATAAATTATAATTGCCTTTAGTTTTTCAATAAATGAATTTAAATAAAAAGTAAAGTCCTGTTTATATTTGATTCATCCTCGTACTAATGTCCAGCTTGACACAGTCAAGCCATTTAAATGTCTTGGCGTAACATTGTAAAGCGATATGTGATGCATCAAGCACGTGAAAACTGAGGTAGGGAAGGCAAATGGTAGACTTCAGCTCATTGGGAGAACTTTAGGAACGAGTGGTTCACCTGTAAAGAATACTGCATACAGGATGCTGGTGCGAACTATTCTTGAATACTGCCTAAGTGTTTGGGATCTGTATTAGGTCAGATTAAAGGAAGAAACCAAAGGAATTCACAGATGGGGTGCTATATTTGACACTGGTAGGTTTGAACAACACGTAAGTGTTACGGAGATTCTTCAGGAACTCAAATGGGAATCCCTGGAGGGAAGGTGGCGTTCTTTACAGGAAACACTATTGGGGAAATTTAGAGAAGCGGCATTTGAAGCTGACTGCCAAACAATCCCGCTCCCCGCCAACATACATCATGCGTAAGGACCACGAGGATAAGATATGAGAAATTAGGGCTCATACGGAGATGTGCAGACAGTTGTTTCCCCTCGCCCTATTTGCAAGTGGAACAGGAGGGGAAATGACAAGTAGTGGTACAGGGTATCCTCCGCCACGCACCTTACTGTGGCTTGCAGAGTATCTATGAAGCTATAGATGTACTAGTTTTCCAACTGGCTGATTAAGCTTCATTTGTTACCCAGTAAACAAGTACAGAACTATGTCAGTTGGCTACTTTCTTACTCTTGTGCAATAACAGAACTCTTACAGAAACACAGTTAAAGACTATTTGTTTCAATACAAGTCAAAGAGGTTCCTTGCAAACTTCACACCAACTTTTGGGCGCATTCTATTGCTCTGTTTATTTACTACTCTGTCCTAGTATATCATGTGCAAACTAACAGATGACTAACACGTGATGCAAATTTCAGAATACTGTCAATGAATATTTCATCTGATACAGATATCCTGTTTGCTTGCATGCAATTTCATGAAATTTTACTGTCAGAGAAAAATGTCAAGTGTAAAAGAAACTTTACACATACTGCATCTAGTGTCTGGGAACCAACAATCTTTCCTTCAATATATATCATTCACAAATGAGAGAAAATTTCTCAATAAAAGATTAAGTGAGAAACTGTAATAAAATCAAGCATGCAGATGTTAATAAAACAAATGTTAGATTAAATATAATAATTACAAGGAATTAAAGATGCATTTACATAGTGCAACTGATTACATATTAAACTAACCTGGGGTTTCTTTCTCTTAGTACGACTTCTCCTTTCTTCATCGGCTGTGGTCTGTGAATTTCGCAATACTTGTAGTAGGTTTCTTCTATATTCAACTGACGTGCCATCTTCAAACATATTCCGAGCTGAAACACAGACAGAAATCTTATCAACTTCATTAAATCCTTTGAAAGCGCTGGCAGGTTGATAGACACACAAACAAACACGAACATACACACAAAATTCAAGCTTTCGCAACCAACTGTTGCTTCATCAGGAAAGAGGGAAGGAGAGGGAAAGATGAAAGGATGTGGGTTTTAAGGGAGAGGGTAAGGAGTCATTCCAATCCCAGGAGCGGAAAGACTTACCTTAGGGGCAAAAAAGGACAGGTATATACTCTCTCGCGCACACACACACACACACACACACACACACACACACACACACACACACACATATCCATCCGCACATACACAGACACAAATGTTTCCCTCTATTATACTCATTAAATCCTTTGTTTCACAGCAAAGGAAGATTAGGGTTTAATGTCCTATGCATGATGAGCTCATTAAAGACAGAACACACACGGCCTAGGAAAGGAAATAGCCTATCTTTTTCAAAGAAATCATCCCAGCACTTGCCTAATTGCTTTGTGAAAACCACAGGATATCCATATCTGGGTGGTCAGGTGAGGATTTTTACTTAAGTCGCCCTGAATGCGAGTCCAGTGTCTCACCACTACACCATACTGCTAAGTTTCACAACAAATACATAATTTTTTAAGACTGCGTCAATGTAAGTGCTGAACAGAAATATCTCAATCAGTAGTTTGTTCTTTGTAGAATAAAAAAAGGAAAAGGCAGAAGCAATTGGAGGAATTCACCATCTCAGACATTGTATTCCAGTTAGAAGTACAGAACAGATATTCCTGAACAAAGATTAGGTTAAAGAGGAGAAGAGTTGGGAGCATAATATTGATGAATGACAACTGACTAATTCCACTCTTTGCATGATAGTAACTTTCCCTATGGACCATTTCCCAACCTCTTATCATTTCCTAACTTATCAGCACTGTTGCTGAAGGAGAACATTTAATGACAAAAGACAGCAAGTCATGGTTATATTTAGCACATTAATTATTCTACACAGGCTTCATTTCTTTTTATTGGGCATAGTTTCACATCACTTTCCAGTAGACATATACTGATCACAATACTAGTTGCATTCTTCCTATGTGGTGCACAATAAAAATTCACAACATTTCTTAGCAAGTAATATATGTTCATATAATCTAGAAATGAAGTTAATTTTGAAGTAAAATGCCAATGGGAAAGAAGTAGGAAGGGAAAAGGTGCTACAAGAAAACCGTTTACTAAATACAATTCATAACGTAAAAATTAAAAACCGCTACCAACAACCAAGTAAAACCAGTAAAAGTGACTAAGCATCCAAGAGAATAAATACACAGAAATACAATACAAAAGAAGTCAAAGATACAAAAGAAGCACATCATCAAGGATAGTGGAGACAGAAGGAGAGCACTTCTGAGAAAGAAACATGTAAGGACAGGGAGTAAGAGAGCCACTTCCACTTTGTCTGCTGTTCAGCACGTGGTAATATAAATGTAAACTAGTCAGTTTAATGAAAGGAGGGCAGGATGGAATGAGGGGACTTCTTACTTTGGATCTAAAATACTTACCAAAACTTTCTATATATGCCTCTTACACTCTTCCTGTTTAAATCAAATTCAATTGTGTCTATATCTGTGCTTCCCAAGGTACTGTATGCTTCTCCCATGTCCTAATTTCTTACAATTTACCACCTATACTAAACTAAACTCCATCCGAACAGGCCTTGGAAGGCCCAATGGTACCGACAGACTGCCATGTCATCCTCAGCCCACAGGCGTCACTGGATGCAGATACAGAGGGGAATATGGTCAGTCAGCACACCGCTCTCCCAGCCGTATGTCAGTTTATGAAACCAGAGCCACTACGTCTCAATCAAGTAGCTCCTCAGTTTGCGTCAAAAGGGCTGAGTACACTCCGCTTCCCAACAGCGCTCGGCAGACTGGATGGTCACCCATCCAAGTTCTAGCCCAGCCCAACAGCGCTTAACTTCGTTGATCTGACAGGAACCAGCGTTACCACTGCGGCAAGGCCATTGGCAATTTATCATCTATACTAATGCTAAATCTGTAAAACTGCCTTTCTCCAGACCTACTAGGGGAATTTTCAAAGGTTTTCAAGTTTGTGGAATTCTGATTAGTCATTTTTGAATGTTCTAAATGAGTGTTTTGGTTTAGTGAGTGTGTACATGCTTTGTAGGCAAAGGCATTATATCAAATCATGGACACATAAGCTGTGGTGGTTGGTGAAAGATATGGACTTGGAGAGGTCCAATTGATGCTAATAAGTTATGCTGTATTTGTTTCTATAGAAATTTGAAGTGTTTTGATTTTGACCTTTTCTTGTCTTTGATGGAGATTAAACAATACAGTTGCAAGGGACCATTGGGAGGTGTGGAGGTGTCATATTGACAGTCAGCAGTGTATGTTGTCCAGTTCAGTAGTCACATCCCTTAATCTTTCTGTATGCCATCAGATGGGTACAGGATAGTCATAACTAGTTTAGGGACCATTGACAGTTTACTGTAACCATGTCTTGCAGGACATGGCAAGGCTGGCGGCCATTATGACGACTATTAAGCATACTTGTGCAGAAAACTGTTTCAAGTTCACCAATAAATGTGACCATCACATAATTTATCTGTGTTCCACATATCGCTAAGAGTGCATAGATACTGGCCACGGATGAGAGTGAGACTTAACAAGATGTCACCGAAACTAAGCAAGAGACAGGGGAATGTTCAGAGCAGAAGAAAATATGTCTGAAATATGTAAGAGGTCTGGAGAAAAATACAGATGACAAATACAGCAACATTTCCTACTACAGAGCAGCAGACACATTTCAAAAATTCAAAAATCAACCACAGACACCTGCTTCATCATAATCCTAATAAGATGGAATCAGTTATTTTATTCTTAACCATCTCAAAAAAGAAACATGAAAGTGGACTACAGAAGTTACTCATTTTCACAACAGGAGGAGAGGATTTCCTTGATCTCACAGCATCAACATATTCAATAGCAAGGAGAACAAGATAATGTGATATGGTCATATTATACGCCATGATCAGCACTGATTCTGTGAACAGTCATGTTCTGCAAGCAAGCAGAAATGAATAACAATCTAACTCTGATCCATAATCAGTGACCACAAGGCTGTTATAGCACCGCTGACCGCCAATCTTGAATAAAAAGTTAAGAAAGTAGAGAGACTTAAATTTTCTACAAGCTGTCAAAAACTTTTTAAATTTTTTGTCCCACATAAATTCAGCCAATGAAACAATGTAACCTGTCTTCTTGATAAATGATTAAGATATCACTGAAATGGAAACTGACAAAATCAATGCTGAAATACTAATATCAGCTTGAGTCATCCAATACAGGAAGGAGCATGTGACCTGCAGGGGTATCTTACACTGTATGCCAAATACGTCTTCTAACAACAGTTCATCATTGTTTGATGGAACAATGAAGCACAGCACAACAGGAATAACAAGCAAGTTATCCAAATGTATAGGGATTGCTAGACAGATGCTGTGATGTAATGGAAATTTGCAGCAGTTACTCCAGGACTCTTATCACCCCAGCAAATGATACTATAACTGTTAAGTTATAGGATTACATATTTCTTTTCTTATTTAAATATGTTCTTTTGATAATTTCTGTACAGAAGTAGTTGTTTCTGTTTATTTCATGTTGTGAGGAGGAGTGCCGCAATGCACGGACGGTAGCATTTGCATTGCTGCCGCTAGAGATAAGCCGACCAATACCACACACTAACCGATGCCAGTGCGCAGAAAAAGATCCTGCTAGCAACTGCTGCTGATCTCTGCCCTCAATTGAATTGCTTACAACAAATATTTTAATTGAAAAATAAATGAATATTGTTGTGTTAACTGACTAACATATAATCAGATAATGTATCAGTATGCTGACTGAATTACTGTCAAGAAATATCATGCATTTGTGCGCAATAAAGTCCCCAAGAAGTGAAAACTAGCTGATTGAGTTATCATTCAGAAAGCATACAGTGGTTGATTATTTACAATATCTAATGAAGTTATTCTAACAGTGCTGACTGAAAGGTACTGTGCAAAATTGAAACCAGTTTGAAATTTATGATTCACGCAAATATGGCAGCTCAGTCAGACATTAGTTATGGTGCAGCCATTCCCAAGATACGCTTTATAAATGACAATTTTTGGTGAAGTCAACATTTTTTACCAGGACATTTGAAAGCACTTTTCCTCAAGATAGTCTCTTTCGACATTTGAATCTTAAATTTTTTCTCATCATAAAACTTCAAGAAACTTGGCTTACACCTTGGTTAAGAGAAATGCGAACTGTCAAGAAACTTTAAATTAAATATTTAGTTGAGTGCAAAACTGAACTTCTGCTATACCTATACATCAGAAGCAGCTGCTGCAGTACTGCAATGTGCATAATTATAGATCTGCATCACTGACATCAATCTGAGAAATGGCTGCCTGACTGCTGTAAAGTAGTGCACCGTACATACTAGCTTACTCAGCACACTAGACTCCAACTTTAGTTCGTATTTCATGGAAGAGCTATTTGATAGTGTTAAAAACGATCACAGGGGCTCATTTTCTTTTTTTGTATTTATATATAGTATTTTAGTAGTGTAGTTCTGTGATGTACACAGCATCACAGCTACATAGTTTGAACAACACAGTGTTACAGCCGTTATTTGTACTTGAGCATCTGTTTAACTGCCTTGTAGTATGAGCAATGTGTTTACCTTTTGTAAACTGTTTCTATACATTGAATAAGCAGGCTTTCCATCTAGGTTGTATTTTAGTAGTATAAGGAGCATTCAAATGAAACTCAACCTACATCTACATTGATACTCTGCAACTCACATTTAAGTGCCTGGGAGAGGGTTCATCAAACCACCTTCACAATTCTCTATTATTCCAAACTCATATAGCATGTGGAAAGAATGAACACCCATATCTTTCCATACAAGCTCTGATTTCCCTTATTTTACCGTGGTGATCATTCCTCCCTATGAAGGTCGGTGTCAACAAAATATTTTCGCATTCGGAGAAGAAAGTTTGTGATTGGAATTTTGTGAGAAGATACCATTGCAACGAAACATGCCTTTTTTTAAATGATGTCCAGCCCAAATCCTGTATCATTTCATGATAATACAAAACGTGCTGCCTTTCTTTGAACTTTTTCAGTGTACTCCATCAGTCCTATCTGGTAAGGATTCCACACTGTGCAGCAGTATTCTATAAGAGGACAGAAAAGCGTAGTGTATGCGGTCTCCTTAGTAGGTCTGTTACATTTTCTAAGTGTCCTGCCAATAAAACGGAGTCTTTAGTTAGCCTTCCCCACAACATTTTCTGTGTGTTCCTTCCAATTTAAGTTGTTTGTAACTGTAATATCTAGGTATTTAGTTGAATTTACAGCTTTTAGATTAGACTGATCTATCACACAGCCGAAGTTTAACGAGTTCCTTTTAGCACTCATGTGGATGACCTCACACTTTTCGTTATTTAGGGTCAACTGCCACTTTTCGCACCATTAGGATATCTTTTCTAAATCGTTTTGCAATTTGTTTTCATCTTCTGATGACTTTATTAGTCAATAAACGACGGTGTCATCTGCAAACAACCGAAGACGGCTGCTCAGATTGTCTCCCAAATCGTTTATATAGATAAGGAACAACAAAGGGCCTATAACACTACCTTGGGGAATGCCAGAATTCACTTCTATTTTACTTGATGACTTTCCGTCAATTACTACCAACTGTGGCCTCTCTGACAGGAAATCACAAATCCAGTCACATAACTGAGACGATATTCCATAAGCAAGCAATTTCACCTATGAGCCGCTTGTGTCGTACAGTCTCTTAGAACACTGCTGTGTGGTGTGGGATACTTACCAGATAGGACTGACGGAGTACATCGAAAAAGTTCAAAGAAAGGCAGCACACTTTGTATTATCGCAAAATATGGGAGAGTGTCACAGAAATGATACAAGATTTGTGCTGGAAATCATTAAAAGAAAGGCGTTTTTCGTTGCGACGGAATCTTCTCACGAAATTCCAATCACCAACTTCCTCTTCCGAATGCGAAAATATTTAGTCGACACTGACCTACATAGGGCAAAACAATCATCACGATAAAATAAGGGAAATCAGAGTTCATACGGAATGATATAGGTGTTCATTCTTTCCGCGCACTATACAAGATTGGAACAATAGAGAATTGTGAAGGTGGTTCGATGAACCCTCTGCCAGGCACTTAAATGTGATTTGCAGAGATGTAGATGTAGATGTAGGTGAAAGTCACATGGTGAAAGGTCAGGACTGTACGGTGGATGTTCCAGCATTTCCCACCGAAACTACTGCAATGTTGTCTTCACCGCATTGGTCGTGTGTGGGTGGGCATTATCATGCAGGAGAATAACGCCACTGGACAACATGCCTCTGTGTTTCGACATGATGGCTCATCTAAGGTTCTGTAAAGTGGCTTGATAACACTGGGAACTGATGTGGTTCCCCGTTCCAGGAACTTGACAAGCAGTGGGCCCTTGTAGTCAAAAAAGAAGGACATCATGACCTTACCAGAATTGGTGTGCACGACCTTTGATTTCTTTGGAGGTGGTGAAGTTGCATGTTTCCACTGCTTGCTGTGATGCTTGCTTTACGGTTCAAAACGGTGACAACTGTGTTTCATCACCTGTGACAATACATGACAGAAAGCCGTATTCCTCCTCATGATAAAAGATAGTGCCATTCGAGTATTGCACTGTTTGCCAATCAGTTGGTGAGGAACCCACTGAGAACAGATTTTTCGAAGGTTCAAGTGCTGATGCATTATGGTGCAGGCGGCGCCCACACTAATACCCAGTAACTGATGGATCTCTTCCACAGTGATTCTGTGGTTGTCCAAGACTAAAGCATTCACTTCCACAACCATTTCCAGTGTGATGACATGATAAGCCTGTCCAGGACGAGCATTGTCTTCCAGTGATGTGTGTCCCTCAAGGAATCATTTGCGCCATTCCACAGCTGCACTTGAACGACTCAGACTGTATTCACCATACACAGCCTTCATCCGTTGATACATTTCATGGCCTCCAGTTCCCTATGCAGCCAAAAATCGTATCATTTCTCTTTTTTCCTGCTTACTCGCCTGCATGTTTGGTAGTGACAATAGCTTGTGTTACCACCTTTTCTTTGGCGCTGTGCAACATCAAACGGTGCGCATGCATCAGTATCTCTACCCGTAAATGGTGCCATCGTACCAGCAGTTACATGGTGTCATCTTACCTGTAAGGAAAAGGTAGATGCATTGACCAGGGTTCATTTGAATGAACCTCATATAATGGATAGGGATCATAGGCTTACTGTGTGTGGATGCAGGAGGGACTGGCTGTGGTCCAAAGACCTCAATGTGCTGTTGGTCACATTCATCTAGCATAAGGTGGATGCCTTTAGGTGTAGTGACTATGGAGAAACTATCCCACCACAAGTGACGCCTCAAGTGTCACAATTCGGTTGCTGAGGCACCTTCCTATGTATCCAATACAGTTACATCGTGCTAACCACAAAGTGAGTGGTGGGTTGCAGCCAGTTCGGGGCAGACTGCAAAAAGGCAGATGGGCCATCTGACAACTCTCATTCACTTTACAGATGGAAATATGGCTGATCCTTCAGACTGATACAAGCAGGCACATGGGGGATGGGGTTTGTTTTTTTATCAAGAGCTCCAATGTTCAGCTTGTTATGAAAACCGGTTGGGAAACAGCATCAAGGACCACAAAAAAAAGAAATGTGCACTCTTTATGTATGAGGGGAGGATCCTTATATAGATGTAGGGATGCCTCTGGCTGTGGCTATTGAGGGTACAGTCATCTGCAGTTCATAACTCACACTGGCATCAGTGACATCTGTTGCTTGGATTCTGGTGCCATCTGCAATTCCATAGGTGTTGGCAGAAATGATGAAGACTGATGGCCTTGCTCGTGGGTTATAAGCAGAGTTCCTGACTTTGTAACCAGGACTAGTCAGGAAGAATGTCTCAACCAGACACACTGGCAATTCTGCAACAGCCCTGACTGCAGATTTCTGGTCCTGTGGTATTGCGGTGGAGAACTGTAGAGCTCCTCTTGATGAGTCAAAGACATACCATACTGTGGCTGCAGCTACCTGAGTAAGAACACACATAGTGCACGAGGGTTTCAAGATAGGTAAAATTCTGAAGTCCTCAAGTGAATATATATCAGTCATTATAAAAAGAGCAAAACTGAAATGCCAGCAAAGTACAGGGCCTGAAAAGATGAAAATAGTTAATTGTGGAATCATTTATAACAAAGCCCAGAATTCTCCGCCCACCAAGAACACTGTTGTGCCCAAATTATACTAACAACTAAGGGCTATATGAAACTCTAAGCAATCAAACAATGGATAATCCAGGGTGAAATTTAACAATATTATGAAAAGAAAAGTTGCCACTCACCATATAGCAGACATGCTGAGTCGCAGATAGGCACAACGAAAAGACTATCACAAATAAAGCTTTCGGCCAGTAAGGCCTTCGTCACAAATAGACCACACACACACACACACACACACACACACACACACACACACACACATTATCCTCCCAACCTTGTACAAAAACAAATCTCCCGTGTCTTATCTTTCCAGTTTCCCACCACCTCCCAAAGTCCCACCGTCTGGCCACAGAGGAGCATTCCTCTCATATCTCAGTACCATCCAGGACTGAAGCAACTGAATCACATTCTCCACCAGGGTTTTGACTAACTCTCGACATACCCTGAAATGAGAAATGTCCTCCCCACTATCCTTCTCACCCCTCCCACAGTGGTGGTCCACCATCCACCGAACCTACACAATATACTCGTCCATCCCTACATAACCCCTGTTCCCATACATCTTCCCACCACCATGTACTCCAGTCCGGTCACAAACATCACCTACCCATCAAAGGCACCCCACCTATCTGTGAAACCAGTCATGTGATCAACAAACTAAGCTGCAACCACTGTGTTGCATTCTATGTGGGCGTCAACCAACAAGCTGCCTGTCCGCATGAATGAACACCAATAAACTGTGGACAAGAAACAAGTGGACCACCCTGTTGCTGAGCATGCTGCCAAACATGACGTCCTTCATTTAAATGACTGCTTCACAGCCTGTGCCATATGGATCCTTCCCACCAACACCAGCTTTTTTGAATTCACAGGTGGGAACTTTCCCTGCAATACATCCTATGTTCCTGTAACCTTCCTGATCTCAACCTTCATTAGTCACTGTCGTCACCCATCCAGCCCCTTCCCTGTTCCCATTCCAGCACTACACAGCTCT
The DNA here is from genome assembly GCF_021461395.2 of Schistocerca americana. NCBI lineage: Eukaryota > Metazoa > Arthropoda > Insecta > Orthoptera > Acrididae > Schistocerca > Schistocerca americana. The sequence continues at coordinate 792,561,725 of NC_060119.1, forward strand.
CATTCCACCATTGCACCCAGTCTTTTTGCTTCTCTCCTTTTCTGCTCCCCCCCCCCCTCCCTCCCCACCACTCCCCTGCCCACCGTCTAACTTGCAGCACTTCACTGTCCGCCACCCCTATTTTACTACCCTCCCCAACCCCACCCAGTCTCCTCCTTACCCCACCCAGCCACCAGTCCCATCATGCATTGGTGCTGCTGCTCGCAGCGTGGTTTCAGTTGCCCGAGGCTGCAGTGATAATGTGTAAACTGATTTGTGTGTGTGTGTGGGGGGGGGGGGGGGGGGGGCCGTGCGTGCGTGTGCATGTTGTCTATTTCTGGTGAAAGTCTAACTGGTCAAAAGCTCTGTTTGTGACAGTCTTTTTGATGTGCCTACCTGCAACTCAGTATATCCACTATATGGTGCGTGGCAACTTTCCTTTTCATAATCCTATGGAACTCTAAGTAGGATGTTTTGAAATATTGTTTAAGTACTAAAGAATAAATCAAGTAATTAAGGAAATGTGGTCGTGCAGGGGTGGGGGGTGGTTTCCACTGAAATAAATAGAAATATAATGTTTGCACAGGCCAACATTCATTCCAACTCCAAATTTAACTGGATACCAGTAAACGCTCTCAGCAAAGGTGGCAGGAATCGCTGAGGCGCATGGCAAGAGGCACTCTACTGGACAGCCGAAGTTTGCACTTTCCCCATCAAGGGCAAAGCTCATTGGCTGTGTGGACCATCTTGCAATTACTATATTGGCAGAAGCGCAAAACACATGTAGCACACTAATAAACTGTGTGATACAAGTAGCCAATGTCAATCTCCAATCACTCATCTGAAGGTGTCTGCCAGGTACCTGATTAAATACGTGTGTGATAGTGAACACTGATCAGTTCCCATCCTGGAACATCATAGAGTCAATCTGAACTTGTTGACAGTTGCAGTAAAGAGGAAGGGATTAGCAACCACAGTTACATCAAGAAGACTAGGTGAGCTTTTATGCTTTGCAGAGCTGGTAAATGGTCAACAGCATTCTACTAACAAAATGGATGCAATGGACATAGCAAATTGTCTGGAAAAGTGTACACAGAGTAAGCTGAGCAAGGACAGGAAAGACCCACCCTGGTTTAGTAACAACACTTCCAAGTAGATCAGAAAATTCTGGTCACAGGTAAAGCACCTATGTGAGTCGAGAGCTTCTATTCAGTCACTCCTAAACCAGTTTAGTAAGGACATAGAAGACAACAAAAGGAAAGCCAGTCCTAATTCTGACAATGAAAAATCATTCACACAAAAAGGTCATATAGATTTACCAGTATCTGGCCACCACAAACTATCAAATGGATGACATAGGAATATGCATTCCTGTTGGAATTCCACGCCACATTTACAGGATATACTCTGTGGCATTGCCCTCTTTCTTAGATCACATATATGATGAATCTCCACATGCAATGAACAGCCCTGAGCAATAGTAAAAAAAAAATGCATGTTTCCCCACGTATGAGAAGGGCAAAAGAATGAATGAACAAAATTATAGATTAATATACTTAATGCTGGTCTACTGCAGGATCTTTGAGCATATTCTAACTCAAATATAATTAGGTTTCTAGCGAGAGAAAAATCCCGGTTATAAAAATCACAGATTCAAAAAAATCTCATGCAAAATATATTTCACCTTTTTCAAATAAGATATTTGGCAAATCGTGGACGACGGCAGATCCCTTATTCCTATACCTCCAGACAATGCTTGACAATGTACCACAATATTTGTTTAAAATGTGGATAAATGCAAGACAACATGGTTTGTATGTTTCCGTAATGTTCAAATACAGTATTAACAGTATCCTGCTTGACTAGGTAACACTGAATAAATATCTTGGGATGATGTTGAGAAATGACATGAAATAGAACCAGCACCTAAGGTCAGCTGTAGGGAAGGTAGAATGCCAAATATGGTATACCTACAAAGGAAATGATACACACAATGCTCGAGCAATATTCTCGAATACTGTTCACATGTTTGAGATCCCTTTCATGTAGATTTAAAGGAAATCATCAAAGCATTTAAGAGGAGTGCTATTACATTTATGGCCAAATGGTTAGATCACAAGTCAGGAAACCTGTTGTGTCCTGTGTCAGGGGAAAGCAAGTGCATAAGCACGATGGCAGTTCAAATGTATAGCAAACTGGCACAAGGGACAAGAAAGATCACCTTGTGCACTAAATGTGCAACAGTGACTCCATTCAAGATTCTGAAGAGCCTGTTCCAGCAGTCACTGAGGAAACAGGGTGCAGTTACATGCAGATTGTTGTGCACATCACAACAAACTACACCTGTCATCCGGGGTTCAAGGTCATACTAGGCTCATTCCAGTAACTTGTGGGAAAGGTTGAGTAGATGAGCCTGGCTCACAATCTACAGTATTGATCTCAGAACTGTTCATGGTTCTCCGATTCTAGACAGTGTAGAAGGTTTGCACATGAGACTTCAAAGGTTCTGTGAAAAGCTAGACTGTGACTTCTTGACTTGTCCTATACGTCTGATAATAGCAGGGTCCTCCAGACTGGTACAAGGGTGCACCACATCAGAGACAGCTACCCAGATAGCTGACTGTGTATAAAGTGCACAAAATGGTGTTTTAGTTAGGCCACACTCTATTCAGTTCAGATGATAATAGCTGTAAGAGACCTCCAAAATATTAGTGTAAGATCCACAGAGAAGGCTCTCCACAATATAAAGTCTGCGTGAAAAAAACTTCTGAAGAAACAGCAAGTACTGCACAATAAGTGTAAACAAGGCATAAGGATATTGACAGAAAGGTGCTAAATGAAAAATGTTCGACTATCTAAAAAGTAATGTGTGAAGCCTTTAATGACTACTATACTGATATATCTCTCACAAGACAAAACAAAAAATTCTGGTTATATTTGAATGCTGCAAGTGGTACCAAAATTAGTGTGCAGACATTCATGGATTTGCACGGGTACTGAAACTGATGGTAGCAAAGTAAAAGAAGAAATGCTGCCATTTTCAAGTGTTCCTTTACAAATGAAGACACAGGAGTGGATGCTCCAATTTAATTCTGTAATTGATACAAAAATTAGAGTCAGTGGCATTCAGCGACAGCTCAATTCAGTAAAACTGAATCTCTACAGACTTTGAAATTGAGTTAGCTCATCTCTTACCCATAATATATCAAAGATACAAATAAATAAATAATAATTGCCTAGTCATTTGAGGAAAACACAAGTTTCTTCTATCAACATAGTTAGGGAAGTGTTACATGAAGCTACCATCCAAAATCTTTATATTCACCTGTTGTAGAATATCAAAACAGATTCAGATCTCAAACATAATTAGGAACCTCAAGCACAATGACTTCCTCCATGCCAACCAGCAACGATTCCAAATACACTAGTCATGCAACATCCACCTTGTGGTTTACTCCTCACAGGGCATCCTGAGAACCACAGTTCAGGGTAATAAGTCTGATGCAGTACTTGTGGACTTCTGAAAAGCATCTGATTCAGTATTACAACAATGCTTATTGAAAAATATGATCATATGGGGTATCAAACGAAATACGGAACTGAATTGAAGATTTCTCAATAAGGAGGATGCAGCATGCCCTATTTTGGATGGAGATTCCTTGACATATGTAAGTAATTTCAGGATTGCCATAGGGTAGTGTGTTGAAAACACTGCTGTTCATATTGTACATTAATGATGTAGCAGAAAATAATAATAATAATAACTTTACAAAACATTCATGGAACTTATAACAGAAAACAGCACAAGTCTGTGGAAGCCACAGCAAATAGTAATAACAGCGGATATTGAACATATACAAAGAAGGGCAGCAAAAATGGTCAGATGTTTGTTTGACTCATGGGAGACTACAACAGAACCGTCAGATGCTAGAAGATGGATGTCAGCTACACAACAAAAGCCTACTTACAAATCTTGAAGAAGAGACTAAATTAATTTAGAAATATTCTACAGCCTGCTATGTAAGCCTACCAACATTAGATTTAGAGTTACTGAAGTGTGCACAGAAGTATTTAAACAGTCATTCTTCCCACACACCAAACGTAAATGGAACGGAAAGGAACATCATACAAGGTACAGAGGGATATACCTCAATCATGCACTTTGCAGCAGAACAGTTCATAATGGGAGGGAACCTACCTCTGTGGCATACAGTCACCTCTAAAGAAACAGAGATTACTGCATACTACTTGTAAAACAAAGCATAGGTCTATAGCCACAAGAGATGCTGAATGAAACTCATTAGACTGTCAAGAGAGCAAACCATGATGCCTCCAATGACTACTGTAACGGAATACCGTCAAATGACGTTTCACAAAATCCAAAGAAGTTCTTGTTGTATGTAATGGCTATCAGTGGAATGACAGTTAGTGTCCAGTTCCTAGTGAATGAGACAGGAACTGACATAGAGGGTAGAAAAGCAAAAGCTGAAATGCTTAACTACATTTTCAAATGTTCCTTTACAAAGGAGAACCCAAGAGAATTGTCCCAATTTAATCCTAGTGCCACTGAAAAGATGAGTGAAATAAGTAATAGTGGTGTTGAGAAACAGCTGAAATTGTCAAAACTGAACAAAGTTCCAGGTCCCAATGGAATCCATCAGAGACTATATTGAATTTATGGCTGAGTTGGTCCCTCTTCTAACTATAATCTATCATGGATCCCTCGAACAAAAAACTGTGCCCAGTTCTTGGAAAAAGACATGTCACATCCATCTGCAAGAGGGTAGTAGAAGTGATCCACAAAACTACCATCCAATATCTTTGACATCGATTTGTTGTACAATCTTAGAACATACTCTGAGCTCAAGCATAATGACGTATCTTGAACAGAATGACTGTCTCAATGACAGCGAGCATGGATTTTGAAAACATTGATCAAGTGAAACCCAACACACACTTCTCTCACATGACATACTGAAAGCTTTGCATCAAGGCAACCAGGGAGGTGCAGTGTTTCTTGATTTCCAAAAAGCATTTGACTCAGTACTGCAACTATGCTTAATGTCAAAAGTGTGATCATATGGCGTATGAAGCGAAATTTGGGGCTGGATTGAGGACTTTTGTTTAGGGGGGACACAGCACGTTATCTTGGATGGAGAGTCATTCTCAGATGTAGAAGTAACTTCGGGTATGCCCCAAGGAAGTGTGTTGGGACCCTTGCTGTTCATGTTGTATGTTCATGGCCTTGCAAATGATATTAATAGTAAAATCAGGCTTTTTGCTGATGATGCAGTTATCTATAACGAATCTAAGAAAAGCTGCATAAATATACACTCAGATCTTGATAAGATTTCAATGTGGTGCAGAGACTGGCAACTTGCTCTAATGTTCAGAAATGTAAAATTTTGCACTTCACAAAACAAAAAAATGTTGTATCCTATGACTATAATATCAATGAGTCACTCTTGGAATCAGCCAAATGATACAAATACCCGAGTGTAACACTTTGTAGGGATATGAAATGGAATGATCACATTAGTTCGGTACTGGATAAAGCACATGGTAGGCTTCGGTTTATTGGTAGAATATAGGGGAAGTGCAATCAGTCTACAAAAGAGATTGCTTAACAGATTTTCAAGAACTGGCTTTAAATGATTACTATAGGGATATACTACAACCCACTACCTACCACTCACACAGGGATCATGAAAAAAGTTTGAATAATCACTCCATACACAGAGGCATTCAAACAATCATTCTTCCCATGCTCCATACTTGTGGAACAAGAAGAAAATCTAATAACTGGTACAATGGGACGCACCCTCTGCCATGCACCTAACGGTCATTCGCAGATTACAGATGTAGATGTAGTTGTATGGATGCAGATATACATGGGCGTAGGAGTACTGTGGAAATACATCACCAAGCTTAGGTGGGAATCATTGGAGAGGAGATGACTACAGCTTTGCAAAACACTATGGAAGGACTTTAGAAACCCAGATTTTCGTGAAATATTACAAATGAGTTCTGCTGCCTAAAACATACACCTCTTGTAAGAATAGAACAGTCTGTAGGCAGGGTAAACAATGAATTTCAATGGTTAGTTCTGAAAGCACGTTTATTACTGACACCAACATACAGCCAGAAGAAAACTGAATGCCAACACCAGAAGTGATAAGGGACTTGGCTCGCTGCTCACGCCGGAAGTTGCAGTTAGATCACGTGGTAAAATATAAGTAATTTATCTGGAAAGACGGTGTCAGTCGTCAAGAAGCCACATGTGAATATTCATGAATGCCAGTGAATATTCCAGGATGTTCAAAGTTTACAAACATAAAATTTTTCCAGAACTTTAAAGAAATGATGGGCACTAAGCAACACACAATTGCTGGTTGTCAGGTCTGAACTGGTGACCTGCAGCAAGCTAGCCACTGACGCTAACCACAACACCCCACTGCTTGCAGCATAGTTTATGGCATTTTTCCCTCTCTTGGAGAAACAGAGCCCTATTGTTTCAGAAGTTTTCACTGGTGCCAACAACAGCACCGTGGATCTAGATCTTGTCAATGGTCTTCTGTATGGTGCAGCCGTTGACACTCACGCTCTGATCGAGTTATTACATCCACTTTACTATTATGAGCATTGAAGCTGGCCCCTTGAGTGGATCTTCAGTTTCCTTGAATCTTCCATTGTCAATCTTCGCCTCTGGACTGTAGTAGAGGACACTGATGACATCTCTTCGCTTTTGTCTGCTTGATGAAGGGTCAATATATGTGACACCCTACAAGCTACAGAAGATATGATATGGTTCAATTTAGTGCTTTAATAGCTTTCCCAATAGTCTCATTTTCCACATGTGTTAAAATCTATACCAAGTCTCCAGCGCTGTATCTCACTGGCCAGTGCTTGGTGTTATAACACTCTCAGTCTTTCCCCTGGGCATCATGGTCCATATACAAGCCAGCTGCCTCGCTTCTTTGGTCCTGGTGATGAAGGTATTGTGCCCCAATCTCTGTGTTTTACATCAATGTACATTGAGAGTGTATTTGTCAATGTCTTATTAAAGCATTCTGTCTGTGGATAGCAGGCACTTGCCCTCCAAAGGTGACATTACGATGTGAAATCAGCTCTGATGCGAGTCTACACTGGAAAATTTTTCCACAGTCAGAGCACTTCACACTGGCCACACCATGCTTCAAAATGATGTCTTCTACCAGCAACTTTGCAACGTCCAGAGTTTCAACAGTCAGCACAGTGATCAGTGCAGACTATTATCAATCAATGCCAGTTTGTCGGCTTCGGGACTTCCATAAAAGATCAACTCCAATTTGGGAGAATGGTACTGATGCATGCAGGATTGACACCAGATGTCCTGCAGGTAGTTGTGGAACGTGCTTCCGTCATTGGCATTCCTTACAGTGACTCAAAACAATCCTCGAAGAATTTGAAATTTTGAAGAGAGTCTATTTTAGGAGCCCAGGTCTGCTCAACAAACAGCTGACCTTTCGTAACTAGAGTTACTTCGAGGTTATGATGTTACTTTTTAAATAAATGTCTATGTGCAGGGGGCTTTGGTTTGTGTATTGATATTGTTTAGTTGTGCTTCCTTGTTTTTATGTTATATACCAGATCTAAGTTTATCATTACTCCATAAACACATTCTCTATTTTCCCGTCTGGCCGCGCCATCTAGTACGGAGTCAATCACTTTGATACATAGCTGTGCTAGGATGCTTTACACACCAGGCGTACGTTGTACACATTCCCTGTGTTGAGTTAAGAGTGAGTATGAGTAAACACAGATAACGTGTGATTTTTGTATGATTTTATTTTTATCTCCACCCTGGTTTACGTGGTTTGTTGCATTTGTTCTGCTTACTGATGTGCTGTGGTTTTTATGCGATGTTCTATTAGATTCATCATCCTTCAAGGCTTCTAGTTTACAGTATTACTAGATCTTCCCACTGTTTCACAGCAATGTCTTCTAACACAGTGGTGACTGAGATTTCATCTGTGCCATGGTGTTTTGCCAAAGAATTACTTGAAAGGCAATGAGAGCACTTGTGTTTGCAACCACTTTTTTATATCATTTTGACATTGTACTCCTAAAGCCTGTGTCCATCTCACTAATTCACCCTACCCTTCAGGCTAGTCAGCCCACACAGAGAAGGTGACCCATCACAATGGAGAATGTTTTGCTAAATAAATATGACCAGAAACAGTTGATGACCCAAACAACTGCAGGGTATTCTTTCTCAATTGTAGAATAGATCATCTCTGAAACACAGAATACTCTTGCTGCATAAGCCACCACCTTTTGAGAATCTTCCCGTATATGTACTACAACACCCCTACCCCAAAACTGTTTGCGTCAGTGATAATTTTGCCTCACCATTAAAAAAAATGATACAATGCTAGGACTGGAGACGATATTAGCGTTTCTATAAAGACAAGGAAGGATTTCTCTTGTACTTAATTCCAAGAAAACTTAGTGTACTTCGCAGTAATTCTTGCAAGGTATGTGCATTGGAACAATAGTCTTTTACAAAATACTGACATTTTTGGCACATTCTGTGGAAACTTCTCACGTCTTGATGTGCTGAGGAGTCATGAAATCTGTGACTGGTCTTCTTTTCTCCGGCTTTGGATGGATTCCTTTGCCATTCACTTGATACCCAATATTTTTATTTCTTGGGCAATCAAGAGGCACTTTTCAGGTTAAGGTTGAGACCTACAGTCCAAACACACTTCAGCACAGTTGTCAGTCCAAATAGGACCTCTCTGACAGGTTCTGGGAGAACCTCAAAGGGATGGTGCACATTAAAGTCACCAAGCATCAGAAAGGGCTGAGGGAACTGCCCAATAAGCTGGAGGAAGTCTGCCCTGGTGACATTGAATGACGGAGGGATGTAAATGGTACAAAGAGAAAAGGTCAAGTGAGGAAGGAGAAAACGGACTGCAACAGCTTGAAGCCGGGTAGTCAGGGCGATGGGTTGCCTATGAATGTCATCCCGGATGAGCAGCACGACAGAATGCTGTCCTCGAGGGGGGGAGTCGAAGCAGGCTGGGAAGAAATGCGAGAGCTCAAAGCGGTCTTGAGGATGCAATTTTCTTTCCAGGAGGCAGAGAACAAGTGGACACTGCGATTCCAAGAGCAGCCATAAGTCCCCTTTGTTGGATCGAAGGCAGCGAACATTCCATTGGAGAAGAGTGATGACATGGAAAGGGGAGAAGGGAAAAAATGAAGGGGTGTCACCTTGGTGGCTGCCGAGTGCCAGCCTTCAAAGACTCACTGCTACGAGGCACAAAGGCTGGAGGAGCCTGCTCCATGAGATCCACAGAGGCATCGGCATTCTCCTTCTGTCGGTCTGTGGAGTCCAGTACAGAAGAGTGATTGATTGTGTGCAGCAGCGAATTGAAGGTTGGCCAGGCGACGGTATCACGTGGCGACACTATCGAAGAGGATCTCCGAGTCCGCGGAGGAGAAGACCATTGACCTTTGTTTGACTTCTTGGAGCCTTTCCAGTTGGCAGATGAAGACTGAGATGTGGTTGGCTGGAGGAATGTAAGAAGTCTTCATGGGAGTATTCCTTCTGACCTTTCTGGCCTGCAGGTTGTGTAGCACGTGACTTCGCCCATGAGGCGAAAGTCTGGTGGCTTGTTGCACAGCTGGAGAAGGAGATAGTGATGCTACCACGACACTGGAAAATTTTACAATTGTGGTGCTGAATTAGAGGTAGCATGTCTGCTTGGCCATATCCTTTGTGGAGCGAGATGTAACAAGAATAGTACTGTGAGTGTTGGATGGTAGAATACAGCATTACTGGCTAGCCAAAAACTTGTGAGTGACCGGATAAGGCACTTTTTCCTTCACCCGGATCTACTGGATGGCCCGCTCATCAAGATACATGGGACAACCTCGGGAGGAGGTGGTATGGTCGCCATTGCAATTGACACAGTGGGGAGGAGGAGATGGACTGTCGCCCTCATGAGCATCCCTACCACAGGTTGCACATTTGGCTGGATGTCAACAGGACATTTAAGTGTGGCTGTAAAGATGACAATGGTAGCAGCACATCAGATTCGGAATGTTCGGTCCGTCTGTGATAACTTCATAGTCTTGCTTTGATCTTAGACGGAGACACCACTCTATCACAAGTGAGAAAGAGAGTCTGTGTGGGCACTAAGGATGCATCTACATTTTTCATCACCTGAAGGACTGCAATGACACCCTGATCAGAGAGGTATGTTTGGACTTCTGCCATGAAGCAGCCTAGCGTAAATAACACCACAGAAAGAACTCAGCGTATGATGGACTTTGACATGAACAAGACAGCCATGGAGGAGTGAAACTGCAAGCAGTTGTTGTACTTGAGAATCATAAGTTGGCTCCAAAAGGTGAAGTGCCATTGTGGAAATGAGAGCAGGATTTCACAGGGCCAGTAACTGCATCAACACCTTTCTGAATAATAAACAGATTTATCATAGCAAAGGACTGACCATCTTCAGTACGTGAAACCACAAGGAACCGTAGTGCAGCTGGAAGGGTCTTTGAATCGTTAACCTCATTCCACTTACATTTAGCAGATGCACTGTGAACAAGAGGATTGGCTCATTGTGAGAAAATCCCCCATGATTGCCAGCATCTCTGATGGCGCGCTCCTTCCAACTGGGGGCCCCCTCAGAGGGGGGCGCACCCACCTTAGGTGATTGTTCACACCTCCGAAACGCCTGACAGAGATGCCAATTAGCAACTGAGGAAGGTGGCAGCTCAGGCAATCACACCTCCCTGGGCCTGGCCTGTACCAGGGGGTACATGCAAATCCTACCTGCTGACCCAGAGCTGGAAATTACTAGTTACCCATCACCCGTTAAGCGTCAGATGCATGGACCAGCCTTCAGAAGCACACAGGGAGTAAATAGAAAATGAGGAACCTCAAACGTCGAAGCAGAGGAAGGATAGGAGAACAGTAACGTAGACAGAAAAAAGGAATTAAAAAAATTGTGGCAATTCTGTTCTGATAGCAGCTACTGAAATTGCAGAACACATTTCCAAAAGCATCCCAGACATGCTTCCCATGGGAGGGGAAAAAGAATAGCAAGAGGACAGACATGCAGCATGGAAGGGAAAAAATGCTGCAAAGGCTGGGGCCCCATGGTAGCCAAGCACGATCCTGCCAAAGAGTGGCGAGCCCCCTGGGCACCTGGTGAGGATATAGACATCTTCACTAGTAAACTGGAGTCTCTGCTGGACATCACATTTACTGAAAAAGCCACTATAACTGTCTGTGGAAACTTTAAAACAAACCTTGTAAATTATACTGTATTGAGGTAGCTCTACTGCACAGCTTCAAAATATTTTCTCTAAACAAAAGCCTTACAAGAATAACAAAAAGAACAGAAACAATCAATAGAAAATCTAGGAGTCACAGATAGGCACAACAAAAACACTGTTGGAATGTGAGCTTTTGGCCAACAAGGCCTTTGTCGAAAACAAACAAAATACACACACACACACTCATGCAAACGCAACTCTCACACACTTAGCTTAAAATTTTCAATAACAATTTGTCCATTTTATTTGGACTGTTGAGCTCTGTGGCCGTGGATAATGATATTTTACTATAAAAATACAAACTTTTTTAATGCGTTTTATTTATGCCAATATGCATTTCGGGTTTGCACCCATCTTCAGCTGGCAAATTACATGTATCTTCAGTTTCTACAGTGGTACAATCTCGACAGCAGTTTGGATGCTGCAGCTGGCATTCTCCTCTCCTTGTTTTTTCTTGGCTTTTCTTCTTTTTTTGTAACAACACAAACACTTTTGTTACGTATTTTACACAGGCGTACAGCATTATTCGCCATGTTGCCGACTGACAGTTTTTGTTCACATACGAACACTGTCAGTGGCTGGTCGCTGTATTTTTATAGTAAAATTTTCAAATCAGGATAAACTTAGTTATCGTACACCTGCTACAGCACGAGATTACTTCTAACTAGTGAACATGAAGTAGTCAAGGCAATTAAAAGCCACAAATGCAAAATTTCAGAAGGTGCAGATGATGTACCAACATCACTTATATTCCACACTATTTTGCAGACTGCAAAGTGCTTGGCTCATATTGTTAATTTTCATTCACTGAGGGAGTGTTACCTCCTCACAGCTTAAAAAGCTTTATTCAAGCATGGTAAAATGCATGAGACTGAAAATTATCGACCCATTTCACTCCTCTCAACATTCTATAAAGTAATTTTAAGATGAATGAAATAACAAATTACCAAGTAGTTAAATGATAAACAATCTACTGAATAATAATCAAGATGGGTTCTGAACAGTTAGAAGTACAGAAACAGTAATAATGGATTACACAGATGAAATAGTTAGAGATTTTGATAACGACGGCAGTGTTGTGGGACATAATTTAGACATTTCTAAAGCTTTTGGCACTGTTAGTCATGAAATGTAGATAATTTGGAGGCAAAGAGGGTAAAAGGGATAGAAAACAAGTGGTTTCAATCTTACTTGGAAAATAGATCACAGGCTGTGGAATTCAAATCAGCTCATTCTAATCATATAATCAACAAAGATGCTTTAACTTACCAAACGAGAAGGCGTTGATAGACACAATAAAAAACACAAACACAAATATTCAAGCTTTCGCAACCCCTGGTTGCTTCATCAAGAAATAGGGAAGGAGAGGGAAAGACGAAAGGATGGGGGGGGGAGGACAGGTGTGTGTGTGTGTGTGTGTGTGTGTGTGTGTGTGTATATATATATATATATATATATGCAATGTGATCAAGGTAAATAACTGATTTTAACTTATTTTATGTTTGATGTCATACAGCTTCAATGGCCTAAGAATTATACGCACCTCAGTGTACCCTGCTGTAGATTCATATACCTACAAGATTTGTGACAAGTTTGTTGTCTCCTCTTAAATCTCAATATCCTACATTTCTGACTGAGTCTGCAATAATGAGATTTATTTCATTTTGCATCTGTGGGAGGTACATGCGCATATCTCTTTTTTGATGTTGTATGTTATATGACCATTATATGTCTTTTTTTATGACATGTTCGACATCCTTGAAGACTTCCTCATTATGGATGTATGGAACAAAAAGTAGGCATATAAATAACCTGAATCCAATATAGTAATTGAAAATCTAAATTTGGATGGCCTGGTGGGGATTGAAAAGGCCTCACTATTGTCTATGAGTGTGTTAACAAAAATAAATGAATAAATAAATAAAATAAAAACAAGATTTACAACAGACACAGAAAAATGAAACCGCAATTGTCTGACAAAGATATGAAACTCACTCGTTTCAGATACCCGGTTGTTTACATTAACGAGACAGTAGCGTCCATTATGTACTTTTACCCGTAATTTCTCAAAATAATATAATATTATGACATGAAGAGATCAAATCTATCACAATTTGCATATTGCTATGGGAATTCTATCTGGTATACGCGTACGATGTTTCAACAGTAACCAAATATTTACTTCGAGCTGTGTATAACTGTTTGTCAACAAAGCTGAACGATAAATCTAATCATGCCAAAATAATTACGTGATGTCCCTATCCGTTAGGAAAATGTTAACCCCTGCAAAAACCAATACGATTTACTAACATCGAATCGACACAAGTATACTACTTAATATAACGATAATAACTGGTAATAAGGTCTCTGAAGCAGCTCCAGACTCAAGACCTAACCGTAAACGGTGAAAATGGGGGCGGATGTTGTCATACATATACAGTTGACACAATAGTTTAAATACTTCAATATGCATATCTCACAAGACAAATCTGTAATTCACAAAACACACATTTTGAGAAAAGATTACCGAACCTCGTAATTCACTATTCACAGATGCTTCATCTTCCTCCTTATTCGCTCCGTGGAAAAATTTTGTTTTTCTTGGCATTATTCACTGAAACACACATACAAACACTCCGCGCAGATATTGTCAACTCTCAAAGACCTTCTTCAGTTTACGCTGTAGACTCCACAGCTGTAGACGATACAATCTTCCGATGTACCAAAGATGCAAACAATGTAAACTGCAACTATGTAATGCAAAGATATATGTCATTCTATTCTCTTTTTTCTGCCTTTACCATAGTTCTTATTAGTCCTCACAAATTAAAAGGCTTCATAAATTTATTAAAGAAACATTTCACCATTTTCATACATAAATTTGTCTTCGGATTGAAACTGCTAAAAGCTGGGTTTCCATGCGCATGAATTTCTTGAGGCCCTTGTAAACGATCAGACATTTTGTCAAACTGAACCATACATGCCAAATATTTGACATTTCAAGGTGCAGCTTGACGTAATTGTCAAGCACAGATTGCCTTTGACTTCTGTACGAGAAATTTTGATTGACAGAAAGTTTGACAAGATGACAGTCGTTGTTTGTGAAAACGTTTCGCTTCATATGTCATCATCATCATCATCATCATTTAAGACTGATTATGTCTTTCAGCGTTCAGTCTGGAGCATAGTCCCCTTATAAAATTCCTCCATGATCCCCTATTCAGTGCTAACATTGGTGCCTCTCCTGATGTTAAACCTATCACTTCAAAATCATTCTTAAGCTAATCCAGGTACCTTCTCCTTGGTCTGCTGCGACTCCTCCTACTCTCTACTGCTGAGCCCATGAGTCTCTTGGGTAACCTTGCTTCTCCCATGCGCGTAACATGACCCCACCATCTAAGCCTGTTCGCCCTGACTGCTACATCTATAGAGTTCATTCCCAGTTTTTCTTTTATTTCCTCATTGTGGACACCCTCCTGCCATTGTTCCCATCTACTAGTACCTGCAATCATCCTAGCTACTTTCATATCCGTAACCTCAACCTTGTTAATAAGGTAACCTGAATCCACCCAGCTTTCGCTACCATACAACAAAGTTGGTCGAAAGATTGAACGGTGTACAGATAACTTAGTCTTGGTACTGACTTCCTTCTTGCAGAAGAGAGTAGATCGTAGCTGAGCGCTCACTGCATTAGCTTTGCTACACCTCGCTTCCAGTTCTTTCATTATGTTGCCATCCTGTGAGAATATGCATCCTAAGTACTTGAAACCGTCCAACTGTTCTAACTTTGTTCTTCCTATTTGGCACTCAATCCGTTTATATTTCTTTCCCACTGACATTACTTTCGTTTTGGAGATGCTAATCTTCATACCATAGTCCTTACATTTCTGATCTAGCTCTGAAATATTACTTTGCAAACTTCCAATCGAATCTGCCATCACAACTAAGTCATCCGCATATGCAAGACTGCTTATTTTGTGTTCACATATCTTAATCTCACCCAGCCAGTCTATTGTTTTCAACATATGATCCATAAATAATATGAACAACAGTGGAGGCAGGTTGCAGCCTTGTCTTACCTCTGAAACTACTCTGAACCATGAACTCAATTTACCGTCAACTCTAACTGCTGCCTGACTATCCATGTTAAGACCTTTAATTGCTTGCAAAAGTTTGCCTCCTATTCCATAATCTCGTACAACAGACAATAACTTCCTCCTAGGAACCCGGTCATATGCCTTTCTAGATCTATAAAGCATAGATACAATTCCCTGTTCCACTCATAACACTTCTCCATTATTTGTCGTAAGCTAAAGATCTGGTCCTGACAACCTCTAAGAGGCCTAAACCCACACTGATTTTCATCCAATTGTTCCTCAACTAATACTCGCACTTTTCTTTCAACAATACCTGAGAAGATTTTACCCACAACGCTGATTAAAGAGATACCTCTGTAGTTGTTACGATCTTTTCTGTTTCCATGTTTAAAGATTGGTGTGATTACTGCTTTTGTCCAGTCTGATGGAACCTGTCCCGACTCCCAGGCCATTTCAATTATCCTGTGCAGCCATTTAAGACCTGACATTCCACTGTATTTAATGAGTTCCGACTTAATTTCATCCACCCCAGCTGCTTTATTGCACTGCAATCTATTGACCATTTTCTCCACTTCCTCAAATGTGATCCTATTTCCATCATCATTCCTATCCCATTCTACCTCGAAATCTGAAACATTACTGATCGCATTTTCACCTACATTGAGCAACTCTTCAAAATATTCCCTCCATCTGCCCAAGACATCCACAGGATTCACCAGCAGTTTTCCTGACCTGTCCAAAATACTTGTCATTTCCTTCTTACCTCCCTTTCGAAGACTGCTAATTACACTCCAGAATGGTTTTCCAGCAGCTTGACCCATAGTCTCCAACCTGTTTCCAAAGTCTTCCCAAGATTTCTTCTTGGATGCTGCAATTATCTGTTTGTCTTTGTTTCTTTCTGCAACATAACTTTCTCTTTCTACCTGAGTTCTAGTATGTAACCATTTTTGATATGCCTTCTTTTTCCTTTTACAGGCTGCCTTGACTGTGTCATTCCACCAAGCTGTTTGCTTCATCCTACTTTTACACTCTACTGTTCCAAGACATTCTTTAGCCACTTCTAGTACTGTGTTCCTGTACCTTGTCCATTCCTTTTCCAGTGACTGTAATTGACTACATTCAACTAACTGGTACCTTTCTGAGATCGCTGTTATGTACTTGTGCCTGATTTCCTTATCCTAAAGTTTCTCCGCTCTTATCCTCCTACATATGGACCTGACCTCCTGCACTTTCGGCCTCACAATCCCAATTTCACTGCAGATTAAATAATGATCAGTGTCATCAAAGAATCCCCTGAATACACGTGTGTCCCTCACAGCGTTCCTGAATTCCTGATCTGTTATTATATAGTCAATGACAGATCTGGTTCCCCTGCCTTCCCAAGTATACCGGTGAATGTTCTTATGTTTAAAAAAGGAGTTTGTGATTACTAAGCCCATACTGGCACAGAAATCCAAGAGTTGTTTCCCGTTCCTGTTGGCCTCCATATCCTCTCCAAATTTACCCATAACCTTTTCATACCCTTCTGATCGATTTCCAATCCTGGCATTAAAATCACCCATGAGCAGAACACTGTCCTTGTCCTTTACTCTAACAACTACATCACTGGGTGCCTCATAAAAACTATCCATCTTATCTTGATCTGTCCCTTCACAATGCGAATATACTGACACAATCCTAATTTTCTTGCTAGACACTGTCAAATCTATCCACATCAGTCGTTCGTTTACATACCTTATTGCAACTACGCTGGGATCCATTTCTTTCCTGATGTAAAGCCCTACACCCCATTGTGCTATTCCTGCTTTGACTCCTGACAGGTAGACCTTGTATTCTCCCACTTCCTCTTCTTTCTCACCCCTTACCCGAATGTCTCTAACAGCTAAAACGTCCAGCCCCATCTTACTTGCAGCCTCTGCCAGCTCTACCTTCTTCCCAGAGTAGCCCCCATTGATATTAATAGCTCCCCATCTCATTACCATTTGTTTGCCAAGTCATATCTTAGGAGTCCCTGGTTTGTCAGTTAGAGGTGGGACTCCGTCACCTCCAAAGGTCCGAGGCATTTTGCTCGGATTGTTGCCAGCATCATATTTAAAGTACCAGGGAAGCAGGTTGCTAGCCTTACTTGCCCCGAGTCCTATTGAGTTTTACCCCTAGCGGTTGAGGGACTAACTGGTGGATTTGGTAGTCTTTGCCATATGAGCATAAAGGTGACCACGACTCAGAATATGTCCGAGGTGCCCAGCCTTATTCCAAAGTAACTGGTATCCCGACTGTCGGGACCACTTACTTGGCCACTCATACGTTGCCCGTGGTTCATGAACTAGGACATGACTACAGGAACCCACACCATGAACCACCGCTTCATATGTTTAGTGAAAATTTTTTATTACAGTTTATCCCACTGTACTGTGAACTATGATCAAGTAAATGAAAACTGCGATCAAGTATAACGGTACAGGTACCACATCTTTCCGACCCATTTATTACGCTTGAAGAGGTTATGAACACAATCAATATTCTATACATACGGCAGCATACACGCGGAGTGGAATGAAATTAAAGAAATCGAAGGTCTTCGGTTTTTCCACGCCGCCATGGGTTATATGTTCCCACGTTGCGGTATGACCTGTCATTAGAGGACAAAACAAAATAAATTTTAGCATACTAGTGTCTTCTTTTTCAATGTGTGGGTGAAATAATGATAAACAAGTATTAAACGTGTCACTGTCCATGCGCAGAAAGTTGATGAAACCATCAAGTTCTGAGTGAAACATTGCCATTAACAGGTTTACAGTTGTATACTTCTCATTTTAAACCATTCCTAGGACCAGCGTCTTGTTTCCTTGTTCTTTAAACACACTGACAGAGGTAATGTTAGAAATGCTTTATCTGCATTAGTGGACATTCCCACTATTGCCGAAATACACACGAAGTGTCTGCATCAAACGCAAGATTAAATTGACAAGGTTTCTTAGTACGTGTATGGGTTTGTTTGACAAATCCGTGCCTAGATAAAAGCGAACTTGAAAGGCAAGTATGCTGTTTTAGGAGAGACTTGAAAAGATTTAAAAAGTTTCAATGTCCATTCGAAGAAAGTTTATGTAATCACCGGGCTCTGAGAGTAAAATTTCCTTTAGTATATTCTCATGGCTATGTTTCTCATCTCAAGCAATTTTTTATTCTTGTTCTTTAAACACAGTGACGAAGTGGAATGCCAGGACTGCTTTGTCTGCATTTGTGACCGTTCTCACTTCTCTCAAAATGCACACGAACACGAACATCATCTGCTTGAAAGTCAGGTTAAAATAACGAACTTGTATGAATGTGTACGAGTTGGCTTGGCAAATCCATGGCTGGATAAGATCGGTCTTGTCAAACACGTTTGATCGCTTACAGCGGCCTTTATAGGTGCATACCCCCACCACCAGTAGCGTAAGTCAATTTACATGTGGAAGCACCCAAATTGTACACTGTCATGGCAACTTTTACTCGTAATTTACGATAGTTGGATGTCGCTTCACCACACTCGTGCACGAGTCCCGGCAACTGCCATTAGGTGGATCGGTTCTGATCCTCGTCAGGTTCCTTCGATAGCACAGATCAAGGGTCGTTTCTTTATGTACGTGGAAAATCAGCATCATGTCACATTAAAGCGCTTAGTCTTCAACAAAGTAAATAAATACTTTGTAAAGTGGCAAAATGTTATTAAGGCCAATTCACAGTGGCCGTCACGTTCCGTACCGTCAACAAATTCAACAGTGCATTTCAAATGGCAGCATTCACACTGGCCATCCCATCACGTCACATTATGGCAGCATCAAAGTTTCTAGGCAAGAAATTTTTACAGCTGACGTCGTCCGTTCCTCCCAGTGTACGACTATGCACAGATGTCTAGCAGATGTCTATATTTGGATTAGCTGCTCCTTAGTTGCTATACCAGTTTTTTTGGTTGTGTCATTATTTCTGTTGTTAAAATTTACGATAAATGACGATAGATTAATTGAAGCAGTGAGGCAGCAGTCTGAGTTGTATGGTATTAGTGTACTAAATTACTCACCCTCTAATACATTTATAAAATGGATTTTTATATTTACCGGTGCAGTATTTAATATTTTACAATGAAATGTACGCAATATGGGTGCAACTTGGAGTGAAAAAAGTACTGTAGATAGAAACAGATGGATTAGTAGGTGGAATTTATTTGTATATAATCAGGAATCTGCAGGGTTTTGTAACGAAATGGACTGAAAACTTCAGACAGTACAAGTTATTTATTTAAATATGTATTTGTGGCAAGCTTATTTATTGTTAAATTGCTCTCTGGATTCTGGGTTAAACAGTTTTGCAGCCATCAGCTGTCAATGTTTACATGGTTTCACTATATAACCCCAGTATAAATATGGCACTTGAACTATTAAGAAACAAACACAAAACGTAAGGAAAACCTACAGATCTTGAAGGGAAAGGTATTGAGGAAGATATGACCACTGCACAAAGATTTTCACTGGACTAATAACAAAACCTGACCTAGCTTCTTGTATAGTGTGTGAAAGTCACTTTCTGTACCACGTAACGATATTTTTCGAACCCACACTTTTCTCTGTGGTGTTTTGTACTTCTTCCTTCTCTAATATACAGACTATCCCTGAAAGCTGGAAAGCATTTGAATCCAATAAGTGTCATTTGCGTACCAATCTGCATATCAAGCCTCCACGTATATGAAGTACCACGGGGTGTATGTACATTTCAAGCATAGTAACAGTTGAAATTCATCTCGCGAAGAGACAGTTGAGGATAGCCATGCGAGTTGAAATCATGTGACCTGAATTGACTTGACGTGAAGAACAGCGTGACGTGACGGTGCCATGATGGACAGTGCGATAGAAGTATCATCCTAGCATTCAGCAACTCCTTACAATCCCTTAGCACATCATCGTTTGAGGTGGCGAAGTGGGTTAAAAAGTATTGCAACTGAATATGTGAACTTTCTGAGGTTCGTATTACGACAGAACAGTCAATACTGCAAAGGAATTTTTTATTTCAGTGTATTTACAATAATTTTTTGCTTCACTCTTTGATTGTAATTGTTACTGTGGAACAGAAATTTATTTGTTTCTTTAGATATTTAAACTTATTCTGGAAACTTATTAAAATCCAATGTAAATGCACTCCTGGAAAAGGAAAAAAGAACACATTGACACCGGTGTGTCAGACCCACCATACTTGCTCCGGACACTGCGAGAGGGCTGTACAAGCAATGATCACACGCACGGCACAGCGGACATACCAGGAACCGCGGTGTTGGCCGTCGAATGGCGCTAGCTGCGCAGCATTTGTGCACCGCCGCCGTCAGTGTCAGCCAGTTTGCCGTGGCATACGGAGCTCCATCGCAGTCTTTAACACTGGTAGCATGCCGCGACAGCGTGGACGTGAACCATATGTACAGTTGACAGACTTTGAGCGAGGGCGTATAGTGGGCATGCGGGAGGCCGGGTGGACGTACCGCCGAATTGCTCAACACGTGGGGCGTGAGGTCTCCACAGTACATCGATGTTGTCGCCAGTGGTTGGCGGAAGGTGCACGTGCCCGTCGACCTGGGACCGGACCGCAGCGACGCACGGATGCACGCCAAGACCGTAGGATCCTACGCAGTGCCGTAGGGGACCGCACCGCCACTTCCCAGCAAATTAGGGACACTGTTGCTCCTGGGGTATCGGCGAGGACCATTCGCAACCGTCTCCATGAAGCTGGGCTACGGTCCCGCACACCGTTAGGCCGTCTTCCGCTCACGCCCCAACATCGTGCAGCCCGCCTCCAGTGGTGTCGCGACAGGCGTGAATGGAGGGACGAATGGAGACGTGTCGTCTTCAGCGATGAGAGTCGCTTCTGCCTTGGTGCCAATGATGGTCGTATGCGTGTTTGGCGCCGTGCAGGTGAGCGCCACAATCAGGACTGCATACGACCGAGGCACACAGGGCCAACACCCGGCATCATGGTGTGGGGATCGATCTCCTACACTGGCCGTACACCACTGGTGATCGTCGAGGGGACACTGAATAGTGCACGGTACATCCAAACCGTCATCGAACCCATCGTTCTACCATTCCTAGACCGGCAAGGGAACTTGCTGTTCCAACAGGTCAATGCACGTCCGCATGTATCCTGTACCACCCAACGTGCTCTAGAAGGTGTATGTCAACTACCCTGGCCAGCAAGATCTCCGGATCTGTCCCCCATTGAGCATGTTTGGGACTGGATGAAGCGTCGTCTCACGCGGTCTGCACGTCCAGCACGAACGCTGGTCCAAATGAGGTGCCAGGTGGAAATGGCATGGCAAGCCGTTCCACAGGACTACATCCAGCATCTCTACGATCGTCTCCATGGGAGAATAGCAGCCTGCATTGCTGCGAAAGGTGGATATACACTGTACTAGTGCCGGCATTGTGCATGCTCTGTTGCCTGTGTCTATGTGCCTGTGGTTCTGTCAGTGTGATCATGTGATGTATCTGACCCCAGGAATGTGTCAATAAAGTTTCCCCTTCCTGGGACAATGAATTCACGGTGTTCTTATTTCAATTTCCAGGAGTGTATAACAGTTTCGTATTGCCGTTGTCATTGAGTAATTGTAAAATGTAAACTTTCACAGATGGAATTGTCGTAGATAATGAAATAATCTGGGCTATTATGCCACAGTCTAAAGGATTTCACTTCAAAACCCGACGTTTCGTCTTCATGTGCGGAGGACATTTTCAAGAGGGATCGTAACTTTGTTGAATATCCGATTCACACCCTGGCTTGTTACTGACTACAGCAAAATTCCACTTCCGCGGCCTCCGCGCAGTGGTGTGATGTCAAAAGTTTTGAATACGCGAGCACAACTGGCCGTTGTTGACTGACGTCGTCCGGTGTTACTATCATCCCATGATGGAAGACTGGTGTACATCTTCTTCAGCACCTAAATCCAAATTTCATTCAATTTCACGCCTTTCTCCTTCCTATTAAAATTTCTGGGTGTTTCACAATCTCTATGGCCTCTCTGTATAGCCTTTGATGGTATCCGTTTGTGGCTGCCAGTACTTGAGTATGGTCAAAGTGAATGTGGTGGTCTCCTGGCTGTAAAGCATGTTCCACAACAGCTGATCTGTCAATCTGTTAATTTCTGAATAGTTGTATGGTTCCACTCAATGAAGTCTTGCAACAGCTGAATCATATTTTTCGTTCCGATATTGAGGAACTGTTTAAATATTGCCTCACAACCACGTATTTCAAATGGAACGAAGAGTTCTATGAACAGACAGATGGTGTTGCTATGGCGAGCCCCTTAAGCCTGATAATAGCGAACTTCTTTATGGAAAAATTCGATGATCAGGTATTGGAAACTGCCAACAAGAAACCGAATATTTGGTTCCGTTACGTGGATAATGGCAGGTGGGAACATCTGAACAGGATCAATCCGAAGATTCAGTTTACCAAGGAGGAGGAGCCAGGCAGAAGATGAAATTTTCTTGATGTACTAGTATTCAAGAAAGAAGATGGTAGCTTGGGCCACACAGTCTACTGAGAACCCATGCACAGAGACCATTACCTGCATTGGAATTCTAACCACCACCCACAACAACAGTGAGGCATCATAAAAACTTCGGCAGATAGAGTAAGGAAAATCTGTGAATCAGAGCAGCTTGGCGCAGAATTAAAACACCTCACCACTGCATTCCTCAATAATGGTTATTCGTTTGCTGAGGTGAAAATAGCGTTAAGACCATAGCACAGAAATCATAGTGATGCTCAAGCGCCAGTGAAATCGGAAGTTTTCCGAGTATTTTTAATATAAATGTGAAAGCTTTCTGAAACAACGTTTTATTAGTTAATCAGTATGTGCATAACAACAACTATGCACATCAGAGCACATAACAGCCACTGAGTAATTATAGCAAAATAGAGTATACAATTTACATATATTAACACATCCCCTTAAACTTACATCGACACACAGTATTAAGTCTAAATGTAAAGTCAAGCCTTCACTTATTTCACAAGGCCACAGTTTCTTACACATGTTTTATGTCTGGCATTGCTTATTGGTTTTGTGGAACCATTAATTACCGTTTCTCCAGAAGGCAGATGTTCAACATTGATAACACCTGACTCAACATGCCTTCTTATAAAATGATACTTTATATCTATATGCTTTGATCTAGAGTTTGTCACTAGATTCTTGGCTAACTGAATGGCTCCTTTATTTTCACAATACACTCTTAATGGCTTTATGACACTGCTTGGATTTACCTCGAAAATAAGTAGTTTTAGCCACAGTAAATCCTGAACAGTTGATGCCAAGGTCATATATTCAGCTCCACAAGTAGAGAGTGCAATAGTTCTTTGTCTTCCACTAAACCATGAAATTAAAGAGTTTTGATATTTTATGCATGAACCAGTTACAGAATGTCTGCCATTGATTTTATTTTCCCAGTCTGCATCACTGAAGGCCATTATTTCTCTGTTACCATATCTAGAAAGTTCTACCTTGTAGTCCATGGTTCCCTTTAAATATATAGAGAATGTTTTTACCAACAACCAATGAATCTTTTTAAATCAATGATTATATCTGCTAAGGAGATTTACAGTGAAACACATATCAGATTTGGAGATTTGGAATAGATATAGAAGACTGCCTATTGCTTCTTGATATGGTGCCTTGATATCACCTCATTCGACTGCTTCAAAATCCAAACAAAGTTCAAGTGGGGTTGTCACTGTCTTGGTTTCACTTACTCCAAATTTCTTCAGAACTTTTTTCGCAAAGGATTTCTGAGAGATCCAGATTTTTCCTTTATCACAATCCCACGTAATTTCCATGCCTAGGCATTGGCAAATATTTCTCTCAAAAAATCTCTTCAAAGAACATTTGAATTAATCCAAAACACTACTGTCATTTGAGAATAATAATGTATCATCGACATTAAAAACTATGATGAGTACTTTGATGCCATCTCTGTGAAAACAGATACATAGATCAGTGTGTGATCTGTTGAATTTCGGTATTATTAACACTTCTTCAATTTTTTTATTCCAATTACTCCCAACCTGTTTGAGTCCATAAACAGATTTCTTCAGCCTACATACTTTTCCAAGAGTTGCAAAGTTTTCTAGTGGAATGACATACATTTTTTCATTTAAGTCTCCATACACGTAAGCAGTAGTGATGTCAACATGGTCGATCTCCAGGTCATCTCGAGCTGCCATCGACAAGAGGTATCTAATGGATACATGCCTGACCATTGGTGCAAAGGTTTCTTGATAATCAACACCTTGAACTTGAGCACATCTTTCTACCACTAGGTGTGCTTTAAATGTGTCTGGTGTCCTGCTAGTCCCAGGCTCTATTTTTTAATACTTAGTCTTGAGTGGTTTGTGTTCCCTGGGTATCTCTACTTCTTCAAATGTGCTATTATGAACTAGAGATGAGAATTCTTTCTTCATTTCTATTTTCCTTTCTTCGTTATTTGCCCTTCCAAAGCTTATTTGACATTAGTGTCTTCATCTGGAAATCCTTCTTTCAGATAGTAAGTAACATGATCAGGCCACGTCTGGGGTATTGGTTCTCTGTTTGATCTTCTAGATATGTTTTTAATCTCATGAACCTCTTCTTGAGCTTCAGTTCCTACTGAGTCTCTGTCAAAGCCATGAAAGGGTTCATTGTCACTGTCTTCTGATTTAACTACTTCTTCAGTTTGTGAAGTATTATTGTCTTAAAGAACTGCTTCTTGTTTCAATCTTAAGGCATTTGTGGTCTTAATTTCCTCTTTTTTTCAACTTGAAAAAACACGCATGATGAATCGATGGCCTTGGGGTGCCTGACATAGCCTAAAAATGTCAGTTTCTGTGCCTTTTTACCCCACTTCTTGCGATGGGGTTTTGGAAAGTGAACCATCATACTGCAGCCAAAAATTCTCAGATGTGATAAACAAGGCTTTCTCCTACGACAAAGTTCATATGCCATCTTATCTCCAAGTGTGGTTGGATGGTGAACGATATGATAGGTACTCAGCTGTAGACACAGCTTCAGTCCAATTCTCCTTTGGTAGATTACCAACGCACATCATACTACAAACCTTTTCAACCGATGTTCTGTTAGATCTCTCAGCAACACCATTTTGCTGTGGACTGTAACATAATGTAAGCTGGTGGATGATAGCCTCAGAAGCCAGAAATCCTTTTAGTTCATTGTTGAAATAGTCATTTCCTTGTCAGACCGCAACTTCTTGATTTTTCTGCCTGTCTGCTTTCCCTCTATGGCTTTGAAATTTTTAAATATCTGTGTTACCTCAGATTTTTCTCCAAGAAAATTTTGAAATGTGAGAAAATAATGATTTTCACCAAGAGAGTCTGTCTCCATTTGGCCACATAATTCAAAATGTACTAAGTCTAAGATATGTTTCGAATAGTCTTTGTTGTGTTTGAATGAAAGACGTTATTGTTTTCTTGTCATGCACAACTCATAGGGATCCTTAACCGCAACATCTTCATTTAGTCCTGTCGAAATCTTTGACAACTTCAGAATACTTTAGCGATTCCTATGTCCTAACCTGCGATGCTATAAGAATCCACTATCTTTAATATAGTAGCACTGTTTCATTTCACTTGCATGTAGACAATAGATGAAATTGTTAGGCAACGATTTGGCAATTAGTTCACGTTCTGCATCGTGGATGAAACAACCGTTTTTGTTAAAAGTCATTTCGTGGCCTTTGCTTACAATTTTACTAACTGAGAGCAAATCTACAGTTGAGTTTGCGATATGAATGACATCAGATGCTTTAGTTCTACTGTTTTATCACAAGTATAGAAGGTCAGATCAACACACCCAGTAGTCTCTGCTACTAAGCCAACACTTCCCACACTGGTCACTGAACTATTACATGGCTTGTCAATATGAAGCTTCTTTCCATCATTAGTAATATGAGTCGAGGCACAGGTATATAAACACCACACATGCTATTCGTGAGACTGTTTACCATTAACAGCAAGAAAAGCTTTTTGTGTCTGTTTCCTAAATACATATCTGTCATTGTTATTTTTCAACGATCTTCTTCCTTTTTTGTCCTTGCTAGAACAATATTTAGCAATATCAATTATTAAACATAACAGTCACACTCGCATAATTTCTTTTGCCGGCAACCGGTTTCAAGCTGTGATGGGGTCATCTTCAGGGCAATTTACACCATTTGGTCGCTTGCAGGAGTCATCACCTTGTCTGTGGATGGTTGGTAACTACCAACCCTGTCCTGGGTTGAAACCAGTTGGCAGCAAAATAAATAATGCTATTGTGACTGTCATTCTGAATAATTGATTATAAGTAAATTAATTGCTGTTAATCTCCATACAACTATGTTGTCTAAAAGTTTATTTAGCAATATGATTCGGTTTATTGCACTTGTAGCATTTAATAATATGTTTTGTAGCCCTCTTCTTATTTGTATATAGAACAGATTCTTCATTTCCATCTGCGTATTTGTGTTTGTCGTCTTGTTGCAGTATCAGTTTGATAGAACCTCCCGTGATACGTATGCCACTGTTTTAAAGTGGCATGATCATAGGCTGATAATGATCAGGTAATCCAGCCAGAAGCAAAGTTCATATCCACTCTTCATTCACAAACTTCATTTCATTTAACTTAAACGCGGTCGTTATTATCGATGCAGTAGTTGTCTACTGACTTGCATTTATCTAATTTGATAGTGATTAATTATATAAGTAAGTTCACTCTATGTGTGAGTCCTGAGTCTTCAAATGCCTTATTCATGAGCATCCAAGCTTCTGCTACCGTCTGTGTTTCTCTTTCTCATGGGAATAATTCATGTTGTCGACGAAAAGTATAATTAGGAAATGTTTCTTTTTGTCTCTCTTCTTCCAAGAACTGTCCCATTTCAACAACATCCCACAGTTCGTAATGGACCAAATACACCTTCATTGCAAAATTTTACATTGGGAAATTTTCATGCCCGATCAACTTTTCAACCACTGGAAGTTCAGTTGAGGCTGTACCACTTATTTTTAGCTTTGAGTGAGAGAAAAAAATTTCGGTAGTCTGCACGCAAGAATAATTAATGGGCAAAATATTAATAGTCGGCACACGCCGAACTTCTAACCGGCTCTGGATTTACGCACACGAATTCGATTTTAACATTTATAAAACCTTACTTCAACACCTGTGTCTGGGCCAATAACATTCTGTTGGCATTTTTTAACATAAACATGAAAGTCTCCTGAAACAATGTTTTAATAATTAATCAGTACGTCCATAACAACAACTAAACCCCCCAGAACACATAATGACCACCAAGTAATTATAACACAAAGGAGAAACCAAAAAAATGTTGATATCAGTTTCTGTATCTAACAGTAATGACTCATCTGCACAGTAATACAAAGTTTGGTTACAAAATTAAGTACCATACCAGCGAAACAGAAATAATATAAATAGCACCTGTGACAGATGAACACCTTGAATAACCCTGAAAAAAAGCATAACTGTAGAAACAAAAGCCTTAGTTTTCAGTGTACCTCCAGTACATTGTAGATAACATAAAAATTTAGAATTAGTGTTCTTTGGAATGCAACACTTCTATTGCAGTAACTCCAGTTCCCATATATTGCAGCATTACTAGTAATTTAATACAAGCTGGCACACCATCTCACACACATGTATTAAATGTTTGTACAGACCAGAAATATGGCTCAAAAAGATTGCAAAATTGGTTTTACTCATTCGAAAGTAATTTTCGAATGAAACGTCTCCTCTTAAGAAAACAACTTATTAGCCTATTTCTTGTGCCCAAATGATTTCTATAAGATGCTCATTTCGATATCCAACAACTGAGAGTCAGTTTCATCTTCCTCGACGTCACTATAAGCTCATTAGCTAAAAACTGCACAACTCCTGTATGAATAGTTTCACTTGCCTTCATCTTGAAAGTAATGTAAGTAGTGGTTCCAACTCCAGTTTATAGATATGCTAATGTGTTTTTAAGGTTGGTGGTGAGGGGCTACATGTGTAAGAAATTCATAGCTGGGGAAACCCATATATATATATATATATATATATCCTGGTATTCCCAGGGTTTCTCCTTTGTCAAAAGACTGACCACGGTGCACTCAGCCTCATCATGCCAAATGAGGTGCTAGTTGATAGAGGCTCATAGGTAAAATCATCTACAACGATTATAGTGCTGTGTGCTGACCCCAAGGCCCCTGTGTACCACATCTGATGATGGATGACTGAAGATGATATGGCAGTCGGTCGACTATTGTGTTGTCTTCAGTGTCTGATTGTGTTTCTTTCTCTTCCTTTTTTTTAAAGTGGTAGACCTTTAATGAAGAGAATGAATTTGTCATTATTCTGCTTCTTCAAATGTGAAGACATTTGTTGAATGATGTAATAGAATTTTAAGAGGATAAATTTTCAAAGTATTTGCATTTGTAGGTTCTATCCAATGCATTTATATCCTCCCACATTTAACTGATAAATATACCAAAGTAAAGGACTCTACTATTAAGATGTTAATGATAGTTACCTATTATCTAATGTACACTATCAACAGAGAACTACTGCTGCATTATTGGTATGTGATGAATACAACCAGTCAAGGGCCACAGGCTGATGAGAAATTATTGCAGCCTGTAATACACCACAAAAAATAACTTAAAAATTTCTTGGTAACTTGTGAGTGACTGTGTGCTATTCTACCAGAAATTGCTAAAATTAGCTGTAAAACTGGAAAATTGACTGAATACATTATGAAACTGACCATCAACTGGCAAACTGGTAGAACACCAAACCCAGAAATTGGCAAATTGATAGATACAAATGCCAACACTTATATATACGCTGGAACACACACGTACACACACACACACACACACACACACACACACACACACATATATATATATATATATATATATATATATATATATATATATATATATATGCAGGGTGGTCCATTGATCGTGACCAGGCCAAATATCTCGCGAAATAAGCGTCAAACGAAAAAACCACAAAAAACGAAACTGATCTAGCTTGAAGGGGGAAACCAGATGGCGCTATGGTTGGCCTGCTAGATGGCGCTACCATAGGTCAAACGGATATCAACTGCGTTTTTTTAAATAGGAACCCCCATTTTTATTACATATTCGTGTAGTACGTAAAGAACTATGAATGTTTTAATTGGACCACTTTTTTCACTTTGTGACAGATGGCGCTGTAATAGTCACAAACATATGGCTCACAATTTTAGACGAACAGGTGGTAACAGGTAGGTTTTTTAAATTAAAATACAGAACGTAGGTATGTTTGAACATTTTATTTCGGTTGTTCCAATTTGATAGATGTACCATTGCGAACTTATCGTTTCTGAGAACGCATGCTGTTACAGCGTGATTACCTGTAAATACTACATTAATGCAATAAATGCTCAAAATGATGTCCTTCAACCTGAACGCATTTGGCAATACGTGTAACGACATTCCTCTCAACAGCGAGTAGTTCGCCTTTCGTAATGTTCGCACACGCATTGACAATGCGCTGACGCAAGATGTTAGGCGTTGTCGGTGGATCACAATAGCAAATATCCTTCAACTTTCCCCACAGAAAGAAATCCGGGGACGTGAGATTCGGTGAACGTGCGGGCCATGGTATGGTGCTTCGACGACCAATCCACCCGTCATGAAATATGCTATTAAGTGCCGCTTCAACCGCATGCGAGCTATGTGCCGGACATGTATCATGTTGGAAGTGCATCGCCATTCTGTCATGCAGTGAAAGGTCTTGTAGTAGCATCGGTAGAACACTACGTACGAAATCAGCATACATTGCACCATTTAGACTGCCATCGATAAAATGGGGGCCAATTATCCTTCCTCCCATAATGCCGCACCCTACATTAAACCGCCAAGGTCGCTGATGTTCCACTTGTCGCAGCCATCGTGGATTTTCCGTTGGCCAATAGAGCATATTATGCCGGTTTACGTTACCGCTGTTGGTAAATGACGCTTCGTCGCTAAATAGGACGCGTGCAAAAAGGCTGTCATCGTCCCGTAATGTCTCTTGTGCCCAGTGGCAGAACTGTACACGACGTTGAAAGTCGTCGCCATGCAGTTCCTGGTGGATAGAAATATGGTACGGGTGCAGTCGATGTTGATGTAGCATTCTCAGCATCGACGTTTTCGAGATTCCCGATTTTCGCACAATTTGTCTGCTACTGAGGTGCGGATTAGCAGCGACAGCATCTAAAACACCTACTTTGGTATCATCATTTGTTTGCAGGTCGTGGTTGACGTTTCACATGTGGCTGAACACTTCCTGTTTCCTTAAGTAAAGTAACTATCCGGCGAACGGTCCAGTCACTTGGATGATGTCGTCCAGTATACCGAGCAGCATACATAGCACACGCCCGTTGGACATTTTGATCACAATAGCCATACAGCAACACGATATCGACCTTTTGCACAATTGGTAAACGGTCCATTTTAACAGGGGTAATGTATCACGAAGTAAATACCGTCCGCACTGGCGGAATGTTACGTGATACCACGTACTTACATGTTTGCGACTATTACAGCGCCATCTATCACAAAGCGAAAAAAGTTGTCCAACTAAAACATTCATAGTTCTTTACGTACTACACGAATATGTAATAAAAATGGGGGTTCCTATTTACAAAAACGCAGTTGATATCCGTTTGACCTATGGCAGCACCATCTAGCGGGCCAACCATAGCACCATCTGATTTCCCCCTTCAAGTAGACGAGTTTCGTTTTCTGTAGTTTTTTCGTTTTATGCTTATTTCGTGAGATATTTGGCCCAGTCACTATCAATGGACCCCCCTGTATATATATGTATATATATATATATATATATATATATATATATATATATGTGGATTGGTGACTATATTTCTTAAATACAGTTTCATGCTTACTGATTCTTACAAAAAATACAAAAGATATCACTCCATGACCACATAACAATGATAACGTACATTTGTACTGTATGATTAATAGATGATGGCATCTTCTTAAAATATTACAGAGGTAAAATAGTACCTTATTCAGATCTCCAGTGGGGATTACTCAGGAAGATGTAATTGGAGAGACAAAACTGGCATTCCACGACCAGAGCATGGGATGATGGATTCCTAAATTGGGCAGGAAGGTTAGAAAATTTAAAAAGGGAAATGGACAGGCTGAAGTTAGGAATAGTGGTAATTAGTGAATTTCGATGAGAGGAGGTACAGGGCTTATGGTCAGGTGAATACAGTGTTATAAATACAAAATCAAATGGAGGTAATGTAGGAGTGTCCTTGATAGTAAATAATGAAATAGGAATGTGGGTGAGGTACTATGTAACAGCATAGCAAACGAATTATTGTAGCCAAGATACACACAGTCAGCACATGCAATAGTACAAGTTCATATGCCAACTAGCTCCGCAGATGATGAACAGATTGAAGAAATTTCTGATGAGATAAAATAAATTATTTTGGTAGTTAGGGCATACGAAAATTTAATTGCGATTGGGGATTGGAATTCTATATTAGAAAAAGGAAGAGAAGAAAAATAGTGGTTGAACGTGGACTGGGAGAAAGGAAGGAAAGAGGAAGAATTTTGCACAGAGCATAATTTAATCATCCCTATTACTTGTTTAAGAATCATGAAAGGAATTATATATGTGGAAAAGGCCCAGAGACATCGGAAGGTTTCAGATTGATTATACAATGGTGTGACAAAGATTTTGAAACCATATTTTTAATTGTAAGTCATTTCTAGAAGCAGCGAGAACTCTGACCACAGTTTATTGATTATGAGCTGTAGACTAAAACTGAAGAAATTGAAATCAAGGAGATTGAACCTGGATTAGCTGAAAGAACCAGAAGCTGTTGAAGAGTTTCAGAGGGAGCATTAGTCAACAGTTGAAAAGAGCAAGGGAAAGGAATACCATGGAAGACGAATGAGTGTTTTTAAGAGGCGAAATAGTGAAGGCAGTAGAGGAACAAATAGGTGAAAAGACGAGACCCAGTAAAAATTCTTGCGTAACATACGAGATATTGAATTTAACTGATGACAGAAGCAGATATAAAAATGCAGCAAATGAATCAGGAGGAAAGGAATACAAATTTCTAAAAAATGAGAGTGACAGAAAGTGCTAAATGGCTAAAAGGAAGTTTCTAGAAGACAAATATAAGGATTTGGAAGCATATTTCACTAGGGGATAGATAGATGCCGCATACAGAAAAATTAAAGAGGCCTTTGGAGAAAAGAGAAGCAGCTGTATGAATATCAAGAGCTCAGACGCAAAGCCATTCATAACCAAAGAAGGGAAAGCTGAGAGGATGAAGGAGTATATAGTGAGTCTATAAAAGAAAGATGAACTTGAAAGCAATATTGTCACGTAGAAGAAGGTGTAATTAGATGAATGACGAACACTAACTTCCCTTAACTAAGGTTTAATCTGGACTTGCACAAACAAGAGCGCGGAGCAAACTGCCTCTGGCCAGAACACCTACAGAGTATATACAGCTACAGAACATTCCAGTACAATGATTCTTGACATATGTGGATACTTCTAGAAAGTACTCAAACAGAATATAGAAATTAAAACTGTACAGTAAACATCAGTTTTGAACTCACGACCCTGCGTGCAACAGTTCAGTACAATAACCATTACACAATGGTGACTGTGCTACTCATCTTCTTCTGCGACATTGCACCCACCTTAAGAGAACAGCGTCTCAGCGTTACTTCATCCTAATCCAGGAACGACTCATTGGTCCTGCATACGCCCACTCCTGATGAATGATTCTTGACCTGGAGGTGATCTTCTTAGAACTTCTTTTGCTGCTATGCTCTTCGTCACCTTCCCTCTTGTTGTCTGTTGCTGGAGCTTCGAATTTACCCTGGGTTGCAGGATCCTTATAGGATCGAAGGATGTGGACCGTATCTCTGTTCTTGTGTCAGGGTCGAAATCCTCAACTTCATAATAACATCAGACAACTGTCTTACAACCTTATAATGTCCAAAGTAGCACCTGAGAAGCTTCTCAGAGAGACCAACCTTGCGAACAGGAGTGAAGATCCAGACGAGGCCACCAGGCTGGTAGACAACAGGGCAGTGACTCGCGTCATACGTTCAGCGAGACACACTTTCTTGGATTAAGTTTCAGTCCGCCTTGTTGGAGACACTTAAGAACGGCACTCAGTCTTTTTATATGTTGATCAAATGTCTCTGAGAACATTATAATGTCATCTAAATAACAAACACACACGGTCCACTTCAGTTGACTTAGAAGATTATCCATCGTCCGTTCAAAAGTTGCTGGTGCATTACACAAACCAAATGGCATTACCTTAAACTCATACAGGGCCTCAGGGATGATGAATGCAGTTTTCTCCCTATCAGCCTCATCTACTTCGATTTGCCAGTATCCCGAGTACATGCCAATTGTTGAGAAAAACTTAGCCCCCTTCAGACAATTTAGTGTATCATCAATTTTTGAAAGAGGGTAAACATCCTTTTCAGTTACCTTATTAAGCTTCCTGTAATCAACGCAAAAGCGCCAACTGCCATCCTTCTTCCTGACGAGGACCACTGGTGATGACCATGGTCTCTGCGAAGGCTGAATGACGTCATTCTTCATCATTTTCTCTACCTCGTCGCGAATTATTCGACGTTCCATTGCTGACACATGGTATGCTCTCTGGCTTATTGGTTGATGGTCTCCAGTGCTAATCTGGTGCTTCACCGCCGATTTGTCTCATTTGTTCTTCACCTGTGGACTGAAGCGTTCAGAGAACTCTTGAATAATGGCAAGTAGCTTCTTCTGTTGTTCCTTTGTGAGATCTGGTGATAGTCGAGCTAGATGTTCTTGTCACGTAGTGGTAGCGCTAATTTCGCGCACAGACTCGGCATGGAAGGTTTCTATGATGCTCAGCTGTTCTTCAATTAACGGCTCAAAGTTTGCTATGCACTTGCGCCTTGGAATGGTCTGCAGTTCTCGGTGACAGTTAACTATCCACAATCCACCGAATCCATTCTTAAACGAGATGACAGAGGCTGGGATGACCAAGTTATTCTACAGCGGTATGCTTCTCTTACATTCCAGTACAAGATCCATGGGTTGATGCATGGCATGATGCATTACAGTCACCTTTCTAGCGCTGACTGCAGGAATGATCACATCATCCAGCACACTTAGTCTCAACACACTCGGATGGGCATCTTCCTGTCCACATATCACATCTTGTCTAGCATATTCTTCGAGCGATCACAGTCTATAATTGCCTGAGATTCTTTCAAAAAGTCCCATCCGAGAATGACGTTATGACTACACTCTTGTAAGACGATGAATTCTAAGGGCTGCGTTTGGCCACTTATATACACACGAATGAACATCTTCCAGTAAGTTTTACCTACTTCCCATTTAGCCACTTTCAGCAGAGACGTTTTGCTGTCGAAGAATATGGTTTTCAACAACTGGCGACGGTACTTCTCCGAAATGACTGAATATGATGCTCCAGAGTTCACAAGAGCTTGGGCTGGTCGACCATCCATGAGGATATCGACGTAGTTTCCTATCATTTTTGTAGTGATCGACGGCGGAGGATTTTTCTCTTCGGTGGCCTCACCTCCATGGAAGGTCGTACCCTTTTGTTTTCCGAGTTGCGTCGGCTAGGTGACCAGCTGGAGCTTCTAAACGGCGATGGAGACCTTGATAGGCATGTTGGGGAGCGTCCTCTCCAGCGGCTAGCTTGCGGCGATGGTGACCTACTTCGTCCTGCAGCCACATCTTCTTGTTCATCTTCGTCGTTCTGGAGTTGGTGTCGGCTAAGATGGGTCTGCTGTCTTCTGGCGCGGGCGTCATCGAATATCCGCCGCCTTTCTCGAGAGTAGCGCACCACATGTCCCGGTCGTCCACAGTGGAAACATACTGGTTGCTTATCCTGGGTCCTCCAGACGTCTGTCTTCCTTGCTGCCCAAACATGTCCCTCATACGGCATTGTAGAACGTACCTCCGCCTGGGTCTTGACTTTTTCACCGTTTTAAAGAGACATGAAGGACGAGAATTTGGGTTCAATGTCTGTTCCACTTCCTCCCTTATGACCTCTTGAAGCGTCTCGGTTTTTTGCTCGCTGTGCAAGCCAGGTACCTTCTGAACTTCCTCTTTCACTATCTGACGAAGAACACTGTGAAATCAGTTGCTTCCTCCGTCACAGACATCGATACGACGTTTGGAAGCCATTCAATCTTCATGCGTGTAATTCTTTTTTCATGCATTGTCTCGATATACTGACACCATTTTATGAAGCTGTCTGCTGTCGAAATCTCCTTCAGGAGTAGGGCTTGATACATGTCCTCAGCAACACCCTTCATGAGATGTGCAACATTATCTTCCTCCTTCATTCTAGGATCCATTATTTTATACAGATCTAAGACGTCTTGAATTTATGATGCTGTAGTTTCTCCTGCAGCTATGCCATGCACTTTAATTTATCTTTAGCCTTGCAAAATGGTTCAAATGGCTCTGAGCACTATGGGACTTAACATCTGAGGTCATCAGTCCCCTAGAACTTAGAACTACTTAAATCTAACTAACCTAAGGACATCACACACGTCCATGCCCGAGGCAGGATTCGAACCTGCGTCTGTAGCAGTCGCGCGGTTCCAGACTGGAGCGCCTAGAACCGTTTGGCCACAACGTCCGGCTTAGCCTTGCACTTCTGTCGTTGTGTGTCGCCGAAATACTTGCGCAGTTCTGCCTGGAATACTTCCCAGCTTGTGAACTTCTCCTCGTAGTTCTCAAGCCATTGCTTGGCAGTGCCCTCCAAGTAGAAAAATACGTTAGCCAAACACATAGTGTCATCCCATTTCTTAAATTTGGCTATATGCTCATATACCTTCAGCTACATGATTGGACATTGGCCATCGTCACCGGAGAACCCAGAAGGATGTCTCATGTGCTGGCACACAGTTACTGTCATCTTAGGGTTCTCTTCTTCTTCTGTCTCCGATAGATTGCGAACTGTTGAATATGGCCCGAACTCGGGTTTCTCGCCACGTAAAAGGCCGCTCTGTCGGGGCCTGTTGGGAGCCACTGTGCGTCGATAATGTGTGCTATCACAAGTTCAAATACAATAATATCACGTAGAAGAAGGCGCAATTAGACGAATAACAAACAGTAGCTTCACTTAACGAAGGTTTATTCAGCACTTGCACATACAAGAGTGCAGAGCAAACTGCCACCGGCCAGAACACATACAGTATATATACAGCTACAGAACATTCCAGTCAATGATTCTTGACATTTGTGAATACTTCTATAATGTTCTCGAACCGAATATAGAAATGGAAATTCTAAAGTCCATGTGGGTTTTGAACTCATGAACATCCATGCAACAGTTTACTATCATAACCACAACACCACGGTGCTACTCAGCTTCTTCTGGGACAATATTATAGAAATGGAAGATCATGTAGATGAAGATAAGCTGGGAAATATGATACTGCGAGAAGCATATGATGGAGTATTGAACGACATAAGTTAAAACAAGGCCCTGGGAGCAGACAACATTCCTTCAGAAACAGTGAAAGCCTTGGGAGAGCCAGCCATGACAAAACTTTTCCATAAGATGCGCTAGATATATGAGACAGGGGAATTACTCTCAGACTTAGAGAAGAATGTAATAATTCCGATTCCAAAGAAATCTATTGTTGACAAATGTAAAAATTGCCTACCTAAGTCATAGCTGCAAAATACACTCCTGGAAACTGAAATAAGAACACCGTGAATTCATTGTCCCAGGAAGGGGAAACTTTATTGACACATTCCTGGGGTCAGATACATCACATGATCACACTGACAGAACCACAGGCACATAGACACAGCCAACAGAGCATGCACAATGTCGGCACTAGTACAGTGTATATCCACCTTTCGCAGCAATGCAGGCTGCTATTCTCCCATGGAGACGATCGTAGAGATGCTGGATGTAGTCCTGTGGAATGGCTTGCCATGCCATTTCCACCTGGCGCCTCAGTTGGACCAGCGTTCGTGCTGGACGTGCAGACCGCGTGAGACGACGCTTCATCCAGTCCCAAACATGCTCAATGGGGGACAGATCCGGAGATCTTGCTGGCCAGGGTAGTTGACATACACCTTCTAGAGCACGTTGGGTGGCACGGGATACATGCGGACGTGCATTGTCCTGTTGGAACAGCAAGTTCCCTTGCCGGTCTAGGAATGGTAGAACGATGGGTTCGATGACGGTTTGGATGTACCGTGCACTATTCAGTGTCCCTTCGACGATCACCAGTGGTGTACGGCCGGTGTAGGAGATCGCTCCCCACGCCATGATGCCGGGTGTTGGCCCTGTGTGCCTCGGTCGTATGCAGTCCTGATTGTGGCGCTCACCTGCACGGCGCCAAACACGCATACGACCATCATTGGCACCAAGGCAGAAGCGACTCTCATCGCTGAAGACGACACGTCTCTATTCGTCCCTCCGTTCACGCCTGTCGCGACACCATTGGAGGCGGGCTGCACGATGTTGGGGCGTGAGCGGAAGACGGCCTAACGGTGTGCGGGACCGTAGCCCAGCTTCATGGAGACGGTTGCGAATGGTCCTCGCCGATACCCCAGGAGCAACAGTGTCCCTAATTTGCTGGGAAGTGGCGGTGCGGTCCCCTACGGCACTTCGTAGGATCCTACAGTCTTGGCGTGCATCCGTGCGTCGCTGCGGTCCGGTCCCAGGTCGACGGGCACGTGCACCTTCCGCCGACCACTGGCGACAACATCGATGTACTGTGGAGACCTCACGCCCCACGTGTTGAGCAATTCGGCGGTACGTCCACCCGGCCTCCCGCATGCCCACTATACGCCCTCGCTCAAAGTCCGTCAACTGCACATACGGTTCACGTCCACGCTGTCGCGGCATGCTACCAGTGTTAAAGACTGCGATGGAGCTCCGTATGCCACGGCAAACTGGCTGACACTGACGGCGGCGGTGCACAAATGCTGCGCAGCTAGCGCCATTCGACGGCCAACACCGCGGTTCCTGGTATGTCCGCTGTGCCGTGCGTGTGATCATTGCTTGTACAGCCCTCTCGCAGTGTCCGGAGCAAGTATGGTGGGTCTGACACACCGGTGTCAATGTGTTCTTTTTTCCATTTCCAGGAGTGTACTAACATTAATTCTTTACAGAAGAATGGAAAAACTGGTAGAAGCTAAACTCAGGTAAGATAAGTTTGGATTTTAGAGAAAAACTGGTGGAAGCTGACCTCGGGGAAGATCAGTTTGGATTCTGAACAAATGTAGGAACACGTAAGCCAGTACTGACCTATTACTTTCTGAGAAGACAGTTTAAGGAAAGGCAAACCTATATTATGGTAGTTGTAGACTTGGAGGAAGCTTTTGACAATGTTGATTGGAATATTCTCATTGAAATTCTGTAGTTAGCATGGGTAAAATACTGGGAGCAAAAGGCTATTTACAACGTGTAAAGATACAAAACAGCAGTTATATGAGTCAAGGGGCATGAAAGGAAATCAGTGGTTAAGAAGATAGTGAAACAGGGTAGTAGACAATCCCCGATGTCATTCAATCTGTACATTGAGTAAGTAGTAAAGGAAACCAAAGAAAAATTTGGAATAGGAATTAAACTTCAAAAGGTCTTGGCAGACCAGCTAAAAGGAATGGACAGTGTCTTGAGGGAAGATATAAGATGAATCTATAAAAAAAAAGAAAACAAGAATAATGGACTGTAGTCGAATTAAATTAGGAAATTAGATTAGGAAACAAGACCCTGAAAGTAACAGATGAATTCTGCTATTTGTGATGCAAAATAACTGATGACAGCAGAAACAGAGCTGGCCGAGTGATTCTGGGTGCTACAGTCTGGAACCGCGAGTCCGGTATGGTTGCAGGTTAGAATACTGCCTCGGGCATGGATGTGCTAAGTACTAGGGGACTGATGACCTCAGATGTTAAGTCCCATAGTGCTCAGAGCCATTTGAACCATTTTTTTAAACAGAGAATATGAAATGTAGCCTGGCAATGGCAAGAAATCGTTTCTGAAGAAGACAAATTGCATTTCAGATTCTACAAAATGGCGGGAAAATGTCAGTTCAGTGACACCAAATCCAGAAATTGGTCATATTCACTGTAAAAGTTGGCAAATTTGCAGGTTATGTCATAAAAATAGCCATAAAATTGGCAAATTGTTAAGATTCCAGAAATTGACAAATTGTCATACCAGCCATTGGTTACACATACATATGTTCGAGACAGCAGCAGCTGGCGTGACGACAAGTGACTGAGGCAGCGTCTTCCCAGTCTGCTACCAGGTAACTCAAGTTTGGATGATTACATACAGGTCTCTAGCATCTTAATTTCTTTTAAATAAAGTAATTGTCCTCTCTGTTTCCATCCTATGCTGATAAGGGTAATTGTTCTTTTACAATGTAAATTTTTAATTTTTTTCTCGAACATCTATTTATGAGAATATGTGAGGCAATCGTATATCGATGTCACAATCTGATAATGTATACTTGGTATGGTATGTATTTCTTGTGTTTTGTTATTTATTTAAATGGGATGGACGTGTGTTTGTTGCAAACATTTTTTACAGAACATACCATGTAAAATTATCACCATTCTTTTCATTCCTCATCTATAGTAATTGTGTAACGTTACATGTACTTAGGCGAGTTTTTCAGCCCCTAGAACTGGTATGAAGAATGGTTAATTTGTTTGTACAATTGATTGCCACCTGCTCAGCTGAGGGCTCAGGGTGGAGCACGCCCGTCGCAACTGACCCAACTGCTACTGTTCAGCCCAGCTACAAAAGTGAGGAGTGTATGCTAGGATGTGGGTAAATCCAAAGCCATATGGTCAGCAGATGCTGAGTTAGCTAGAGGACAGAAGATACAGTGCAGAGTATAAAGCAGGCATAAATATTGTCACTGAAGAAAGTGAGTATTAGAGTCACCTTGGTGTAGTGGCTATGGTATAAGATTGTTGCAAGGAGGGTTGTGAATTCAAAACTCGTCAGAACTGTAAAATTTTAATTTCTATATTTAGTTCGAGTACATTCTAGAAGTATACACAAATGTCAAGAATCATTGTACTGAAATGTTCTGTAACTGTATCTATACCGTATGTGTTCTGGCCTGAGGCAGTTCGCTCTGCACTCTCGTATGTGCAAGTGGTCAATAAACCTTTGTTAAGTGAAGTTAGTGTTCATCATCCATCTAATTACATCTTCTTCTACGTGACAATATGAATACTTATGGCTATTACAAATTCAATAATAAATTACAGTTATGCGATAATAAAAATCTGAATACATCTGCAGTGTTAGGAAATTGGGCACAAGCAATGACATTGTAATTTTTCAATAAGTTAAAAAGAACAAAATGTAATGTTTTACAGTGAATAAATAATTTCACAATGAACTTTGGAATTAACAACTTTTAAACACTTCAAGCGATTTCAACAGATGATACAACATACGATAGTATTGCACTACAGTTATCATACCTGAAAGCTACACATCTGTATCTATGTCCATTATTGTTTTATTATGCATTTATGACATTCTCATTATTTAAATGTTAGTCAGAACAATGTATCCTCCACAACAATACAGTAACTAAGTGCAACATGAAACCCTCATATCGTAACATAGCTGTGAAGTTATTTAAGGGATATGTTCGTATTTTTGCCTTTAACTTTATTTAAATGTTATTTCAATCGATATTAAAAATCATGGTAATTTAAAGTGGCCAGTCACATCTGTCAGCTGATACCACCATTGAAAAGGATGCCTAAAGCCGCTTCTATCAAGCAGACATAAGAAAATGTTTAAACAATATTGAACAACATTTTACTGCCATTTAACCTGAGTGTACAAAAGCAAGGATCTCGTCTTATTTGTGTATGAGAAATTATTGTCTATTTATTGCAAATGATCTGAGTTTAACTCAATGTTTATAATATGCCTTAAATGAAATATTATTATAATATGTATGGGAAGCAAAACTGGGAAGTCAGATATGATGGACAGGCACCTGGAGAAAAGCGACATCAGAACAAGAGGTCAGGGAGCTAGAGCTCTCCAACCTCAGTTTCAGAGATGGAAAAATAAATTGGCGTTGAAAAGGACGCATTATTTTAAAAATGCTGTGGTTGTCGAAAATTCGAAGAAGAAGCCACAAATGTTGGAATGGAGGTAGTAAAAACTAAGAGTAAAAAGGGTAATAATTTTAAGCAGCACAACCATAGAGAGAGAGAGAGAGAGAGAGAGACAGAGATCAGTAAATACTGTAAAATGTGTTAAGAAATTTAATAATGATTATGTGGTTCTGAAAAATTTATTTTGTGAAAGGGTTGTTCAAATGGCTCTGAGCACTATGGGACTTAGAACTAATTAAACCCAACTAACCTAAGAACATCACACACATCTATGCCCGATGCAGGATTCGAACCTGCGACCGTAGCGGTCACGCGGTTCCAGACTGTAGCGCCTAGAACAGCTCAGCTACACCGGCCGGCCTTGTGAAAGGGAAGTAACAGATGAACTTAATGTATGTTTGATGGAAAATTCTGTGATCAGAAGAAGGGCTGCTGTGGATTTGAATTT
This sequence comes from Schistocerca americana, assembly GCF_021461395.2. NCBI lineage: Eukaryota > Metazoa > Arthropoda > Insecta > Orthoptera > Acrididae > Schistocerca > Schistocerca americana. Next base: position 792,603,831 of record NC_060119.1, read on the forward strand.
GTTGGGCATGGGATGTATGATGAATTCTGATAAGGCACTAATCACTACAAAAATTATGATAATGTAGATGAAAGTAATATAGATGATTTTGTATTGGTAGAAGTTGATGAAGGTATCTGCAAAGGTCATGTAGTGATAGTCTCGTTAGATGGAAATGAATTTTCTGTTGCATCAGTGGAAATATGTGAAGATATTTCTGATGGTGGCATAGTGGCAGTCTTGCCAGCTCGTGATGAATTCCATTACGTGTCAGTGGAAGTTGGTGATTTATTGTTAATAGGAGGTAAAAGTGATGTTTTAGGTGCTGAAAATGCGAAAGTTGAAGCTACAGATTTAGATATCTCTGAGGAAGTAATGTGTGCATTTATTTCTACTGAAAGAAGTGAAGCAATGGCTCTTGATGGAAACATGAAGTATGAATGGACATTTAAGAAATAATCTTTTAGGCGGCGGTCAAAATGTAAGGTGGTAGGGGAGTCCGAGAGGAGAGAAAATGTAATGAAAACAGCATCACATCCATATGTGGCGGATTTGAGGGCACTGTGAATATGACATGGTGCAATGTGGGCAGCAGTTTGTGTGGTGTATTAATGGAGGCTGATGAAGTTATCGGTTGTGGTTTTTATAGTGAACCGACGGATGTAAAGGAAAATTTAAGTACTGAAGCTTATTGGATTTCAGGAGATGTTAATGTAGTTAATTGTGAGGAAGTTTTTAGTCATTTGGCGCAAACAAAATGAGGTTTTGGTTAAGGGAGATGAATTTGTAAGTTGAGTGGTTAATTGTGATGATTTTTCAGCTATAACACCGTTAGTTTGGAGGAAGGAAATAATATGTATAATGCTAAAGAAGACGATGAAATGATTCTACACATGATTTAGAAGTAATGGGAAAATATAGAAACGGTTAATGAGGAAAATATTGGTTTGGGAGATGACGTTTATGAAGAAAGTTAGTGCACATTTCTCATGTCTAAAAGTACTGTTCCAGCGGTAGTCAAAAAGTATGTTGTAAATGAATGAGTCCATTGGCGGATGAGGAGAGTGGCCTCTACTTTGAGCAGATAAAAAAGTGTAAAAAAGTGAGTTTCAAACGGTACTAACCATGGAGAGAAAAATGTTGTAAGAGGTAATGGCATCAGAGAAAGAAGAACACACCATGTAAGTATGTATTTAAGCGTAGTATTATATATATTATGAGGGTGGTCTGAAAAGTTCTCAGAATGGAATAGGAAAAAAGTACCTACATCACTGAGTTTTTTTGATTTTTCAATATAGTCTCCTTGTAGATTAATGCACTTGGTCCAACGATGTTCCAGTACCTTAATCCCATCTCGAAAATGAGTTTCATCCAGGCCTGGGAAATAGTTGTCAACTCTGGCTATCAATTCTTCGTTACAAGTGAATCATCGTCCTCAAAGAAAAATTTTCAGTTTTGGGAAGAGATGGAAGTCTGACAGAGCCGTATCAGGTGAATAAGGCGGGTGTGGCAACAGTTCATACCTTAGTTCCTGTAATTCTGCCATGGCAATGGCACATGTTTTTGATACAGCATCAAGAGTTGCGGCACCCACCTTGCAGATAATTTTTTCGTTTCTAATTCTTCAGTCAAAATGTGATGTGCCTTTTAGATGACATGTGGCAAATGTGAGCAATTTCACGCACTCCCAATTGGCGATCCTCCATGACCGTTTTGTGCAATTTTGCAATGATTTATGGAGTAGCGACACATCTTGGGCGACCACTGCGTGGATCATCACTAAGCTCTCCCGACCAAATTTAAATTCAGTTGCCCACTTGGTAACAGTTGAATATGAGGAGCAGAGTCCCCCAGTTTATTCTGGAAATCGGCATGAATGTCCATTGTTTTCATATGATTGTTTATGAAGTATTTAATCATTGCTTGAATCTCGATTTTTTCCATCTCCGCAAATCACTACGCAGGAACAACAACAGAGCCACATCACTGATAAAGCTCTCTTCCAAGAACACTGACGTGACACATGTTTACAGGCGAAAGTCTAACGAATATCATGTGAACAACTCGTTGCGCTAGCGCTGACCTTTCGTGGTGATTCCGAGAACTTTTCAAACCACCATCGTATGTAAGAATTTTGGAGTTATTTCTGTTTTGTAAAAGAATTCTTGTTTGCTAATTTACGATATATGTGATGAAGTATGGCGGCACAATTTTGTGCAAGGAGGAGTAAATATTGGCCAGACAAATCTTGATGTGCTGTGGTTAGCAGACCATAATTAGTTTCGTTGTTTAAGAAAGTGAGGAAGCTCAGTTGTACTTTATTTAAGAAGGTGTTTGCTAAATTTCAAGGGGCTACTTAAATGTGTAGATTTTATAGGTTTATCAGACGATTCATATAGTTTAAATGTAGTCATTGTCCACACAAAAGGTTGGTGCATGGAAGTCAACAGATGTCATTAAAATTTTAATTGATTCTGTGAGTAGAAAACGTAGTTAAATGCAAAGTATAAGCTATGTTTTTTGGAATGGTATTTCGTTGGGTTGGAAGGCTCTTGAATATGTTTATCAGAATAAATTCTTGGGATAAATATTACAATAGTCATATATAAATGGATATTTGATGAATTTATAGTGCTTTATATCTGCTAAGACTCAGGTAACTTCAGGTGAAGTTGCAACTGAGAATACTGTAGAATGCAATGCCTACCACAGTACAAAACTATGTTCCAGGCTGATTACAGGATCTATTTCTCAAGCCATACAAGTGGCAATATATCACGTGATCATGATGTCACTTTTGGTTACAAATGCTGCAGTTCGAATTTATAATTAGACTACTACCAAAAAATCGCATTATGATATTGGAGGATATGCTGTGGTTATACATAATTCACCGAGAGGACTACAATTTTTCGATATTTCGCAGAATATGTCACAAATTGTATTTGCTTACATACCTTCCTAAAATGGAAATGCTGGTATTTTGGTGAAAATCAGTCTAAAAAATGTTAAATGGCGATGATCAATAAAGGAGAGGATTCACTGTTGTACAGGATGGGAGAACTGTCAGCATACAGTAAGTAACATATGGGCTGTTTTATGAGTTGTATTATGCAGGAAATAAGAGGTAAAATTAAAATCCGTACATGCTCTTGCCTAGAAGAACTGCAGTAAAGAACGCCTCTTATTGTTAATGCCATACAAAGATGCGTTCCAACTGAAATATACTCCTGATGTTTATGACTGACAATCTGTATCTAGATACATATATACTGGAGGTAATGTCTATTATTCATGATTTTTGATGTACTTGTTAATGTATATCGATTAAATGAATATCAAATTGGATTATTAATTTTTGGATCGCTGTATAGAATGACTACTTAAAATCATTTTGTACGTAGTTCAACATTCTGTCAGATAATGACATTGTCTCATCACAATTTGGTAGTCGTTTAACAGGCCGGAAAGTATTTGGAATACATTTTTTCTGTCGGTAATATTGCGAAACATCTGTTTGATGTAATGTGTCGAATACACTTAGGTAAGTCCCTAGAACTCGAATATTAACAGATTTTTGTTTCATCTTAAAATGATATTGTCGTAGATGGAGTGTTGTCAGTGTTCTTACTGTACTCTCAGCACATGAGAAACATGCAGGTAGGAGTATTCTTGGTAAATCTTGGCCTCCAGCAATTTAAACCTGATGCACGTCTCTAAGACATCCCTATAGTGACGTCACATCGTAGAATAGAAACAGATGACAAAGTTAGTAAGTGGAAGAAAACTTCATGACGAATTAAACACAAATACTTACAGTGGAAGACTGTATTAGCTCACAGAAATGCCCAGTGGCATAAATGATTTAATCTCGACAGCACCACATCACCATAGCAATAAAAAGAAAAAAAAAACATACTGCCAGCACTGTGGTATAATTGACACACAGCCATACACCGAAAACACCTGGTAATTAATGTATATTAACGTAAAGGGACATGTTTTTTTCCAGTGGAACGCAATTAACCAAAATGTTTGATGTAATGGAGATATTGCTAGTGCATATATTGTTAATAATACGTCATTACTGAAAATATTCAGAGAGATATGTGCCATAAAAATATTTTTTTAGGTTATCTGCATACTCTGTATGTGCTCTGACAAGACGAAATCTGCTAGCATTCGTTATCTCGGCTGCTACCTGGCAGTTGGTACTGTCTGTACAGTGTACCCTGTCGACTGCTGTGGCAGTCATTCTAGTTGCAGCCACGAAACAGCCACTTGGTAAATATTTTTTACAGAAATAGTGGGACCATGTATCGAATAGACTTACGCAGGTCGCAATGACTCGGATATTAGCTGATTTGCACTTCATCTTCAGTGGCACTGCTCTAGATGGGGTGTTGTGAGATCTCTTGCTGCTCTAATGACCAATAAGAAACAAGATAGGAGACCTTTCCTAGTACGCAGATTGTAAATGACACTTTATTTCTGAATTTATTCTCATTATTTAAGGCAAGTAGTGACAATGCGCCATATATGTTGCGTACATATGCATGATAGTTACGGAAATTCTTTGCAAAAACACCCCATGTATTGTGGCGGTTAAGCTCTGTCAGTGTGTACCATATATTTCTTAACAATCCGTTGACTTATTCATTCTACTAGAGATGCTCATTCACAGCATACTGCGCTGTTGAGCTAGTACACAGTAAGTGTTTTTTGAATGTTGGTTCCTGTAACTAAGTGTGAGATATTTGTTTATTGAACATTGCAGATATACCAGGTGATCAAAAAATCAGTATAAATTTGAAAACTAAATAAACCACGGAATAATGTAGATAGAGAGGTAAAAATTGACACACATGCTTGGAATGACATGGGGTTTTATTAGAACAAAAAAAAACAAAGTTCACAAAATGTCCGACAAATGGCGCTGGACAGCAAAACATCAGTGACTGCACATGACAATCGTGTATAAAAGGAGCTGTAATGAGAGAGAGTATCAGATGCGCCAGCAGTCACAGTATGTTGACATTGCCTGAAAAGGTGCTTTTAGTGAAGCTGTATTGTCAGAATGGGCAATGTGCTAGTTCAGCGTTACGATCCTATCGCCATAGGAAGGGGATTCGTATGGGTAAAGGTCTGTTGACAAACGCAGCTGTGGCGAGAATGATTTCGAAGTTAGAAGCCACGGGTTGTTTAGACGAGCACAAGGCATAATGCTGCTGAGTCAGTTCAGGAAGAAATTGAGACTAGCAGGTTCGTCTATGCACGGGAAAGTCGCACATCGCACCGGCATTCCATACACTACTGTTTGGTTGGCACTTAGGCGTACCCTCCGATGCTATCTGTACAAAATCCATCGGCATCATGAACTGTTACCAGGCGATTTAGTGAAGCGGAGGGCATTTGCGATGTGGGCGTTTCAAAAGATGGCGGAAGATGACGATTGGTTGAGTAACATGTATTGGACCAACGAAGTTCATTTCACGATCCGAGGGTCTGTCAACGCCCACAACTGCAGAATTTGAGCTACCGAAAATCCTAGAACTGTCGTGGAAACTCCATTGCATGACGAGAAAGTCACGGTATGGGTTGGATTTGTCGCATCTACCGTTATCGGGTGATAGGTACGCCGATATGTTACAGAATCGCATCATCCCCAGCCTGGCTGATAAACACTTGCTGAAATGTACGATGTTTATGCAGGATGGTGCTCCACCCGATATTGCTAGACGCGTGAAAGATCTCTTGCGTGCGTCGTTTGGTGACGACCGTGTGCTCAGCTGCCACTTTCGTCATGCTTGGCCTCCCAGGTCCCCAGACCTCAGTGCATGCGATTATTGGCTTTGGGGTTACCTGAAGTCGCAAGTGTATCGTGCTCGACTGACATCTCTAGGGATGCTGAAAGACAACATCTGATGCCAGTGCCTCACCATAACTCCGGACATGCTTTACAATGATGTTCACAACATTGTACCTCGACTACAGCTATTGTTGAGGAATAACGGTGGACATTTTGAGCATTTCCTGTAAAGAACATCATCTTTGCTTTGCCTTACTTTGTTATGCTAATTATTGCTATTCTGATCAGATGAAGTGCCATCTGTCGGACATTTTTTGAACTTTTGTATTTTGAGGTTAAACCTGCAAAAAATGTTTACTACCACTCACACTTAGGTTGTAAGTTATAGGAAACATCATTTTCAGAGGTTAGGCATATCATGGTAGAGGTGTGACAAATGTTGATGATGAAGTCGATAATGTTGTATATTAGATAGACTGTCACACTGCTGCCTCTGCTGAAGTGTATACACTGTCTGCATTTCCTCCCTCAGTAATTAAGGTATATGTTGTGTCTCATAATATTTGAATGGCTGTTATTGGTAGCAATAGTTTTAAATACTGCAGTGCGCATGTTGACAAGCCCTATTTTTTTACTTGCATCTTTAGAATACTGTGAAGAAAACAAATAAATGAAATCGTGTAAATATCAGTGTGTAGTGGTTGGACACACTCAAATTTTCTATTATTTATTATTCATGAGTACACTAGAGTAGTCTTATAGAGACATAGCACTAATAGTGTGATAATCGTTCAGTCTTGCTGTGCATTATGAAATTTGTTAAACATTCAACCATCTCGTATTTTTGTATGTGTTTAGGAATAACTGGCAGTGATCATGCTTTGTAGTGCTTACAGGAAAAACTATGACATAATTAAAATATAATAAATGTGTCATTATGAACTCAGGCTTGTTTTAACACAGATTATGGCATCACACACACACTAATAAAGTAGGGGTGATGTAGTTTTGGCATATAGAAATAGTAAGTTTCTTTCAATATCGTGTTGTTGTGTGTTAAGTGTTCTTACAGGTCTTCCTACTCTTTTTTTGTTTTGCCTGAGAGCACTGGCTGACACACTTGTCATTCACTTGTTTACACACACAAGGAGAGAGATCTCATATTAATGTCTGGATAGAGACCTGCTGAGGTATGCATAATCCAATCTGGGTGGGCACATGAGGTGCACTTCTGTGTAGCAAGATCTGTGTGTGATACACCAGAAAAGTCACATCACACTACAGACACATCACACTGCACACATGCAACAACCTTTCCAAAATCTGTTGCAGAATATGGCATTACATCACGAATTTACCCCCCCCCCCCCACACACACACTCACTGTAATATAAAAGCATCTTATATCATGAATTATGATAATATTTGGCGCCATATTTAACAAGGATAACTCTACAGTTGATAATCTTCTCAGTACAGTATAAATACCTTGAATGAAGAAGATTGTGTAATTGGAATAATAATAAAATTAATTTATTTTACACTATTTTTATATAAGGCGATTGGCCTGTCTTCGTATTACAATGGGAGGTGGAGTGCTTACAGGAAAAATACCAATAATTTGTTTGTAAAGGTGCTAATTAAGATACAGCACTTAAAGGCGAACATTTAGTCTAATTAATTACAGTCACATTGGCTACCTTTTTGTATAAAGTGTTCAGTTTTTGGCAGGTACATCTGCATTTTGGCCTCTTCTACCAATTTTCCAATTTTACAACCTATCCCAGAAATTTGTCAATTTCTGCATTTAGCACCACGTCAGTCTGCCAATTTTTGGCCTCTCTTAACAATTTGCCAATTTTGTATTAGCCTGTTTCCTGCAATTAACCAAAGTAGTCATGGTCTGATGCACAGATACTTCCTCTCAAATCGAACTGTCTCCTTTTGCTTTTTATTCTGGCTGTAGATAGTGGCTGGCCCATGGTGATGACACATTGTGTGATCATTTAACTATGATGTACAGGTCTCAAATGACTAAACCCACATAATTGAAACAATAATAATAAAATTAATTTGTTGTTATTAATACTGATTACCTGACCCTCTTACTAAAAAACGCAGGTCTGTTATGACCCCTTTTAGTTGAGATTAGTGGGGCTCTGTGGCTATTGGCATGGCCACCTGTATTAGAGGCGGGAGTCATCAAGCTGACAACGTTGTACCCTGTGACGTCAGTAGGCCGGCTAGCGTGACCAGCTAGACCGAGACTGAAGTTTAGATTTTGTCAATGCAGACGACGTGTCAGATATAAATACGCCATCACTTTCTTTTTTTGTAGATTTGGTCCCTATAAATAACACAGTAACCTAGAAAAGCTAATTTCTCGCAGTATTACGCCGACTTTATGTCAGAATTACGCATTTTATTCTCGTTTCCTTGCAACGATGATCTTTTCAATAACTCACATGTGCTTCATAGCACTATATTATGACCTTTCTTACTCGAGATTTGGAGATACAAGTTTACCAAACAATTTTGTGAAGTGCCTACTAACATTATTTGCAGACTTGCAATTATTTCAGTCTGTTATTTGCAATGTATATAAATGACAAACTAATATAAAAGTTTCTGATGGCTGCAGCATATCTTTCACACCTTTATATATGAGGGCGCCATAATAATAATAATTTTTAACGAACGTTTTTTGTGTATTGTTCATTAGTATGTTAGATTTTTTTAAAATCACAGGTCATACACTATCTATTTAAATAGTTTCACACATCTTTCTGAGACAGAATGAACTGGGAGTTTGCTGTAGGATTTGCATAAGAAGCATGGCTGAAATTTATCAGTGCATCAAAGTTTTTTTCATAGTGGCCACCTCCTTCTTGCCAGTACTAAGCAGAGCATTTAAGGACTGAGGTTAAGGGTAAGAAAGAAGTTTCATAATTTTGTGTCAAAAGTTACGTAATGTTTTCAATTTTCTATTAACTCCCTCCTTCTTGGAACATATTAAATGATCATTTTGGAGTTTGGTATAATTATTTAAAAATATGTTACACATAATGGAAACCAGCCTTTTGTAGATATCAATAAGTGGCCTTCCACAGAGACATGAATCTGTTACAAATATTTGCAGAGAAACATGTGATTCAGCTCCTTGGCAACCAGATTGAGTAGTAACTGCTTTTGATTTTGACAAGTGAGGAATTTTGTTCCATACTCTTCAGATATTAAAAGCTGCATAATTGTATATACAAAAGTGCCAAGTTCCACAACAATATCTGATGGCACAGTCAATCCACTTCGGACAAGGTTATCAAAATATTTATCTGTGGTGTGTGTGCCTAAAACAAAATCAGTGCATGTTCTACAACTGAGGAATTGTGTTGTTTTGTGTGCTGCATAACCACAAACATACAGAACCACAGATTGGTGTACATCAACATTTTCATTGCCTATGTTGTTCAAAATAGTTACAAACGAATTCACATCAACACCCGTAGACATTACATCTCAGATGCTTACGTCATTCATTATTTCTGGAGAAAATTGTACTGGGCCATATTTTGCAGACTTTATTCCCAAAACACTCATTATACGCAACTTCTTTTCTGATTCAAATACCTGGGTTACAAAAACATTGTAGTTTCCACCCAATAATTGACGATACCTACTAAACCATGATTCCAAATGATCAGTTTGTAGTTTTCCCGTCAGAAGATACTGCACACCTACACCACTGAAAGAATATTCAACAACTTCTGAAATAACAGTAGTACTCTGATACAATGCTTGATGTGCGTCTGTGGGCAGACAACTGGTAGTGTCCAAAGCCCTCTATCTCTCTAACCAAGCCAAAAATTTGTCAAGATATTTTCAAATTGTATCTAGAATATAGTAGAGCTTTTGTTGCAATTGTGTAGACGGAAGTCGTTCATGTAGCACACTTGCACATATATATGTAAAAACAGTACAAACTTCACAGAATTGTATACTTACATTGTGTTATATCTTTGACTGTAGTCACGACTACTTGCTATAATTTTTTCAGAGTCCAGTATAGCATAATTACACTGTAATGTCGGATAAAACAGACACCGCGAAAGTACGTAAACAACTGCTTCCATTCGCTACCTTATAGTCACAGCCATGCGGTAGGCCTTAACGTAACGTTGCCACATTTCAGTGCTCTGGCCTCTAATACAGGCGGCCGTGCTATTGGACATAAGCAAGTTTACACTACGACACTAGGTTGCAGGCAACTGTGCTACCGACCACTGCGCGTTCTCCCCACGCGTTTGCGCATCTCGTTGGTGAAACTAAACACTTTTAGGCCTGTTCCAACGTTGGCGTCACTAGTTGCTTGCGTTTCGAGGTTATGTGTATTCGTCGAGTGTAGACAAACCATGGAGGTAAGAATAAGGGGAGATGGTGCTACGTATCCCAGGCGTACTACGTTTTGAAGGCATGGGGGCGTGGCTAGCTGCCACGACACACTGACCAAAACATTGGCAGTGTGCTATAGCGCTGTGTGTATTAAAGTTGCTAATTTCACCATATACGTATATAATATCATCAAATTGGTTGTTTCAAAGTTTTTGTTTAAAATAAAATCTCGTACAGGCGAAATTCCGCGTTTCTTCTGATTAAAAATAGTTTTTAATGTAATATTATGAATAGTTAGTAGTTTATGCCGGTCTTCAATGTAAACGATACAATTTTGTTAATTCAGTATTAAACGTGTATCACAGACTCGGGTTCTTTCTTTACTTATTCTTACAATCATCTGATATAACCATCTGATTGGACGAAGCAATGCCAGATTTACGAAAAGTGACGACGTCTTTTCCTATTTTCGTGACATACAAACTAAAACTTTTCAGTTGTTTGAGTTCAGAATGATGTATTGTAGCAGCTATTTACTAATGTGTAACAGACTGATTATGGTTCTGACCACCACACGTATCTGAAGAGGTAACCAAATGATCTCTCTTTGTTGTTAATTATTCAAACAATGAAGCAGCAGATAAATAAGTCTGATAAAATAACTCAATGTGAGTTAATGTTTAGCCAACAACCTGTCACATTGTGCACAACTTCATTCTGTTGTCAAGTGGAATAGAACCGCGGAGAATCCCAAGAAATATAAATTAGGTGTTTGTTATACACAAGAAAGGTACTTTCAGTTTGGATAACATTGACCCTGAGGAAGAAAACAAAACTCTTTGCCATACAGTTCATACACACTTCAACACATACCCACATTTCTTCTCTTAAGTGGTCTGCAGCAGCTCTAGTATGAGACTAGGGCACATTTATTTAGTAACTAACAAATCAACTGCGGCAGCAGCACTTACATGACATGTCTGTTAGCCAAGGCAGTATAACAGTGTTCCAATTTTCATCTGTCATGGGAGTCATTTACTTAGTAAGGAGTTCTACTTATTGCTTACTTACCTTAGGTTCCAATTTCTTATTGTGGTATGAAAGAGATTTCTTAACAAGGCAACAATATCCCAATGTTTTTAGATAGCTTAGGCATAAACCATTTTACATTGAGCTTTGTTTATGTCATTCCCTATTTTATAATTTTCATTCTTTTAAATGCAAGCCTTTCTTGTCAATCTGACAGGTATTTACAGTGGTAAATTCACATAACTGATAACATTTGCTTCACATGTGTATTCAATTACTTTCCGAGATCGAGCTAAATAATAGAAACTGAAAACTAAGTTAGCTATACCCTCCCTCCAAAGCCCCATAAATACATCTTGTTTGTAATATGTACTGGAACATTTCAGTTACGTTACACTACTGGGAAACACTGTTCATTACCACCAATATTTACTGAAATACGGTACATAGAGTGACAAATCTACACAGTGTCCTGTTTATGCCTTTACTTTACGCCAGTTAATATAGTGTTAGCTTTTAATTTCGTGCATGATGAAGACAAAGTGAGTTACGCAACAGTTCGATTATCGACGATACGTATGTATTATACTGAAACGTGAACTTGAAAATTAAGAATTTTATTCTTTGAATTAACATACCTTTTGCAAATGTTTTGGGTGTGTAGGGAAAACTGATGGTAGAGCATTTTCTCGGTGCCTTACTGTTGAAAGGGAAGTTCGGTCGGGTCTAGTGAAGCAGGGAATGCAACCCGTCGGCTTTGAACAATGACGTCATTCCTTAGTCATAGATAGTAATGTCTTCACTTCGAGGCATAGATAATAAAGCAGTTCTGTGTTCTAATAAGCGCCATCATTAAAATAATTGAATGTGAATCTAAAAGCGATCATTTATCTATATTTCACTATTTTGCCATATTTCACTTTCTTACTCCACCAATATGCTTCAGTAGCTGATAAGTGTTTTTTGGCTTTTTTTAAAAAAAATCTCATGAGATTGAATAAACTGATCCTACTGCATTAACCAATCAATAAAAAAACTAAACTAAAACATAACAGCAAAAGCGAAAATGGTAAACTGAAAATAGAATAGATTACGAAGTCTTTTGCTGTTATGTTTTAGTTTAGTTTTTTTATTGATTGCTTAATGAAGTAGCCAAAAAACACTTATCAGCTACTGAAGCATCTGTATCTTAGGATCAGTTTATTCTATCTCGTGAGATTTTTTTTTAAAAAGCCAAATAACACTTATCAGCTACTGAAGGGAGCTACAACACTAAGAAGAATCGCTTCTCGGCTTTTGACAAGATTCCCTTTCAACAAGTGAAACGCAAAGATTAAATAAACAATCAAAGCATATAAAATGAAACCGGTTGCAAATGTAACGTACGTGTATTTCCACCTATTCGTTGCCAGTGTACATATGTCGAGGTCAATGGAAGTCTGGTATACATATATTACATACGTAGGTCCTTCTGTCATCAGTAATACTGATATGTACGTAAGAAAAGACTGTTAGTAATAGCGGAGACGAAATAAACAGCACATCTACAATTTGTATCCCGTGTTCCACTTAGGGTTTACTGAAGCGGAGGATACATCGTTCAGGTGAAGAACAGGACAGTAATGGTAGCCAAAACGAAGAAATCGCCTTACGACATACTCGTATTCCGGACTGTACTTAAGCAACACACTTCGAATGAGCTTTTAATTTGTATCGGGTGTTTCATTTGCGGTTTGGTGAAGCAGGGGATACATAGTTCAAGTGAACAACAGGACAGCAATGCTAGCTGAAACTAAGAAATCGACTACGCTGAACTTGTATCCCGTACTGCACTTAAGCAATACAGTTCGAAAGACTTTCGAGATACAACTGACATACATGTAACGTGATGTATTCTTTGCTAGTAATTTAATTCATTTCTTTCCATTGTATTTTGCGGAGAAATACTAAGATACAAACACGCGATATCGTTAGCGTGAAAACACTACTGGCCCTTACATATGTGAAATAAAGTTTATCTCTCTCGCATTCCTTTGTTTCTCAACATTCTCCTCAGCTCTTTCATCTTTGTAATACATGCTCTCTGGCGACTTGTGACGTCATTGTTCAAAGCCGACGGGTTGTATCCCCTGCTACACTAGACCCCTTCTCGAAAATGCTGAGAACATATAGTGCTCCATTTAGACGCACACCATTTCTTCCTCCTCACGGCATTCTCCCACAGAGCTTTCCGACTTTCATCTTTAGGAAATCTAAAATCATAAAGGAGAAAAATACGCTATAGTACAAATAGAGATGTAGTACACGTTCGTTCACAATGAAGTTGTAAAATCACATTTAGCGAGACAACTTACACATGTAATGTTATTCCCTTCGATTTCGCGTCACAATCAGAACGATTCGTACACCCGAACGCCACACAAATCACCATAATAGCGCAAAATCCTTCCAAAAGCGAGCGTCAAGCCCATGCACACAAGCTTACAGCAGCCATGTTTTGGTCGGATTGAGATGGCTACCCTCGGCTTCACATAGCTTCGCAGCTGTGACGTCACGGCGTCTCCCTCTATTTTTACCTCCATGAGACAAACCGAAATATGAAATAGGGAACGGAGAATAATGTTCTCTTTTTGGATATCTATGCTTTGCATAGGTGTTTGTTGGATTTCAGCGATGCTGATTACAAAAATAAGCAACATATCGCTGCCACTGAGACCGTCATGTCCGATCATAACACGGATGGTTTGACAATATCTGAGCTGCAGGGTAAAATTTATTGAGTTAGGCGCATATATACAACTGAATTAAGAAAAATAAAAGCAAGTGTAATTCTAGCTGTGGCAATGCTCTCGTCTACAAGACTAAGATCCCATCGTTCGAGTTGACCAACTCTTTGTTAAGGAATATTGTTGACAGAGGAGGAGGAGGAGGAGGAGATTACTGTTAAGGTCCCGTCGACAACGAGGTTATTAGAGACGGAGGATAAGCTCGGATTAGGGAAGGATGGGGAAGGAAATCGGCTGTACCCTTTCTAAGGAACCATCCCAGCATTTGCCTGAAACGATTTAGGGAAATCACGGAAAATCTAAATCAGGATGGCCGGACGCGGGATTGAACCGTCGTCCTCCCGAAATCGAGTCCAGTGTGCTAACCACTGCGCCACCTCGCTTGGTATATTGTTGACAGGAGGGAATACTATACAAATTCAAGAAGCTGCATTCTTTATTCAATGTTCAATTATTTAAAACGTCGCTGCAGTGCTCCCCATTCACATATGTTAGAATTTTGAAATATTGCAAACTATTCTCTTCTTAATGCGGCCTACTTCGAGTAATTATTGTTGCTAATGATAATCATTATTACTGAAACTTCCTGGCAGATTAAAACTGTGTGCCCGACCGAGACTCGAACTCGCAGGAGAGCTTCTGTAAAGTTTGGAAGGTAGGAGACGAGATACTGGCAGAAGTATAGCTGTGAGTACCGGGCGCGAGTCGTGCTTCGGTAGCTCAGATGGTAGAGCACTTGCCCGCGAAAGGCAAAGGTCCCGAGTTCGAGTCTCGGTCGGGCACACAGTTTTAATCTGCCAGGAAGTTTCATATCAGCGCACACTCCGCTGCAGAGTGAAAATCTCATTCTGGAAACATCATTATTACTGTTAATGTTAATAATTATTGGTGTTAATGAAATAGCGTCATCACCAACTAAAACTGTTCCTTATAACATGCCGAGTGTTCTCGATTGTAATGCACACAATATGACATGAACTTTCAATTCTGGCGACAGTGCTTCATACATTATAGTACCTTAATTCCTTATCGCATAATGAACTTTATTTACAAGAAACGTGAACAGTTGTGGGGACATGCTAAGATAATTAAAAGAACTTCTTGGATCTTCTGTCATAAATTATTTCAGCAAGGATGCTGAGCAACCGAGGTGAAGTCCAGTCACGAATACAAACATGTTTCTTTTCTTTTTTTTTTTCTTATGCAGCGATTCCACGCAACAAGCTTTAACTCCATCACGACTGTGCGACATGCAGCTGCCTAAATGTTCATTTCAGACACGACTCACGGATCCACAAAACGACGAAACTGAAGTGTATACTGGTGTCGCAGTGTCTACAGTCATATATGAAACCACTTCCGTGTAACTCATTCCACTCAACGAGTGGCGCAACCCAATGTCGTCGTGTAAACTAGGCTTTAGTATCATGCTACTGACGTAACACAATTGGCTGAGATAAAGTGGGGTAGGGGTGTGGAGTGGAGGGCTGATGGAGTGTGAGGTGGGGTTGGAGAAGAGGGGAGGGGAAGTGATGTTGAAAATAAGTCATACAATTACCTTGTCGGTAATCTGACACCAGATGCTGACAATGGAAAAAAATACTGATGTCAGTGATTCTCTGAACAGAACCAGACTTGCTAATTGCTTGATTACCTCCTGACTGGCGAGTGCCATGATGTGACGTGATTTGACGTGATGACCAGTGTGTATTGGACTTTAATCACGTTTCTTTTTTTCTTAAAGTGTTTCTGAACTGCGTGTGGAGCTTGCAGCCACTACCAGTTAGAACTCAGCATTACTGCATCACAGTATGCTCTCTGCGAGGGATATTCGAAGTTTCAAATCTGTTAACTATGGCACCTGCAGGTGCCTTACAGTTGCCTCTTTTTTCTTTCTTCTTCGTCTACAGTTGTTAAATTCAGACGATCTCAAGAGGACGTACTTCCAGATGTTGAAAAACTGTTTTTTGGACAATCACTCAGCAGGCGGCTACAAAGCATTCAAACAGAAAGGTAGTGCAGGGATTAAGACATCTGAAACTGACGTGGAAGAGCGGCGGTTAAAATCCCCGTCAAGCGATCTAGCTGTAGAAGTGTGTACAGTGGCGTTTAAGTGATCACTCTCCCCATGTTCCGTACACGTGAATGTATTGGGAAGAAATCACGATATATGGCACAGTGGGAGGTTGCCACTGCCATCCACTTTACATTGGTTTGAGAACGGAATGTTTCTGTACTTGTAGATTTTGGTTTTCTCTGATTTCCTAAAATCATTTAAGGTAAATGCCATAGTCATTCATTTAAAAAGGACACGACCGATTTCCTTCCCTATCGTTTCCCAACCCAAACTTGTGCTTCATCTCCAATGACCTCGTTGTCAACGGGACGTTAAACCCCATATACCATCCTGAGACAGAAGGTGAAAGTAGGAGACACATAACTGCACTGGTCACAGGATAACTTCTCTTTCATTTCGTATTATGTCCCATTATGGAATGAGAGGAACAATTAGAAGCTTAGTGTACTCTAACGTTAAACATGTTTTCAAGTGTATCTAACCGGAAAATATTCATTAGACATCTCTGTTGCCAGTGTTGTTTCTTCCGTCCTTCCTTCGAATTATCCTACAAAGTATTCACTCCCTTAATTAAATTGAGGAGATATAACTTTTTCCCGTTTGTTGTTTTTGTTTTTATTCTTTCGGTTTTGTTCTTGTCTTAACACAAGCGTTATTCTTTTCTTTGATACAGTATTTTGTATCCAAGTCAATCTAAATTTGTGAATGCAATCGTGAAACGGTGGGCACTGGCGAAGTGTTACTTCCACGTTGTCTATACTTTCGAAGTACTTTGGTAACATGTTGTTTACGGGTGCTATGCGTCAATTTCAAACGTACGCGCAAGTGCTAATGTAAGCAAATACATAGTAAATAGAGTGGGAAGTAATTAAGAAAGATAAATTATTATAACTACCACAGTACTACCGACATTGAACTTGTAAACATGCCTGAAGTGATGAGTGAACGTGTAGTTAATTTTTTGCACTTGTCAAGATACATTCAGCCTGATATGTGCCTGATTTCGTGGTGATTCTGAGATTAAATAGATCGGTAATGAGACGATAGTCTGCATCAGAAACTCAGTAGATATCGCTTGTAATTGATTGATTATTGTGTCTATATTTCATGATATGCTCTGTTTACATCGCGAACAGTAATATTTTTGGAGAAGAACGTGTATTTATTGCAGCATTATTGTAAAGCAGAAAAAGTAACGTTAATATACATCTAAGTAGGTGGTAGCAATGACTCATTTCTGTAGACGAAAATGATTAGAGTTAATACATAGTGCCTCTTCGGGCCTTGTTAGTACATTATATGCATCAAATTACGTCTTGATTTTTTCTGTTATTTATTTCTAAATGTACCGTATAGTAGTTTCAGACATACGGAAAAGTGCATTAAATGCAACGGATATGTAACTATAGCCGTACGGTTCTGATTTATCTGTTGCCGGCCGCAGTGGCCGAGCGGTTCTAGGCGCTACAGTCTGGAACCACGCTACCGCTACGGTCGCAGGTTCGAATCCTGCCTTGGGCATGGGTGTGTGTGATGTCCTTAGGTTAGTTAGGTTTAAGTAGTTCTAAGTTCTAGGGGACTGATGACCTCAGACGTTAAGTCCCATAGTGCTCAGGGCCATTTGAACCATTTTGATTTATCTGTTACTATACGCTCAATATTTGTTGGATTCGCTTACTTTCAAACATATTGCCACTTCTGCCCTAATCCATGTGTCGCTGCGGTGGATAGGTTATCACCAAAACCCAAATTTCAGGGAAGTAGAGGCCTATAGATAAAATACAATTCCAATTTTTCGTTAAGTTACACTAAAGCGTTCGGCACTTTGCTTTGTAACCAGCTATTGTTTCGAATTACCACTGTACCGTGTGTGAATGTTTTCATGTAATAAAACGTTATATACACTTGTAAGTACTAGAACATTTAATAAGTAAAACTTTTGCATGGGGTAGGTACACACTATTTCAACACAATCAATTAGTGTCAGTAACACACACCTAAATATTATTCTATTTTTTCCCCTATTCTCGCACAGTAAGCAGAGCCACTGGATGACTATTATTTGCAATTGAAGAATTACTTAAGTGCACAACAGATTGCCAGAGACAAACAGGGACAAATGACACTCTTGAAGCGACTCGAAGTGGATTCCTGCTGCTAGAAAACTGAAAACGTAAGTGACCATTTAGATATTTTTTATTGTTTTTTCAGGGAGTATGATATTGTTGTCTATTGCTATTGCTCAATATGATTTAATAGAGCCTAAAGGAATGTCGATAGGATGTCAATATGCCTGTTATTAAGAGAGTTCCACCAACTTGAGAGACAGCATATTGTGCTACATGGAACCAGTGGTTCATTTTGGAAGATCAAAGCACATGTCTGGGCGTTCCATAGTGTGTTGTGAGTTTGTGAAAGTCGGTGTTTGTTTATGCAGGCAATCTCATTCAGTAGAGTTGCCTTATAAGTTGCTTGTATCGTCTTAGTACTTCAATTTATTGTATTTCAAAAGGTCATGTGCTGCAAAAACTTATTTGTCATTTTTTGAACAGTATTTCTATAGTTACTGTTGTTTTGGTACATGTGTGAGTTGTAAAGATCAGGAGAATGACAAGACATTAGTATTATGCACTATATATCAAGGCATATTCACTTGTAAAAGCATTACATTGGTATTATGATGGTAATGTGACAGGGTGTTGTAGTTCTCTGTTTTCATTATTATTCCGTACTGTGAGTCCTGTATCTCACCTTTAATTTTGTAGTGTGCATTACATAAGAAATGTATTTTAGGTACTTTTTAACTCTTTGGCGATTTATTACGTTGTTTTATTCTCTGGTGGAAAAATGCTGTTTCAGATTTTTTGTTCATGTTTCCTTGGTACTGTAAATAAGTCCAAATTGGCTTTTGTTCCATGATTATGTATAGAGCTGTTAGTGAACTATGTGGTAATGTTTTCTGTGATGTGCAAACAGATTGATAGGTGTACTCATTTGGGCTGCAGTTTCCTCGACTTGCGCCATAGGGTGGTGGGGTTTCAGATTCCGCTGGATAGGTCAGGAGTCCACTACACACAGTAGGCGGCTACACGGGTAGCAGGGGTTGTGTGGTGTGGACTGGGCGGTTTTTTAGGTTAGATGGCCTCGGGTAAGTACAGAAAGGGCAACAGCCTCAAAGGCTGTGGGACAAAGTCAGGACATGCAGGGACCAAGCAGCAATTGGTATTGTAATTGGAAACTGTCGAAGCTGCTATGATAAAGTACCGGGACTTCAAGCTCTGATAGAAAGCACCGATGCTGAAATCGTTATAGGTACGGAAAGCTGGCTGAAGCCAGAAATAAATTCTGCCGAAATTTTTACAAAGGCGCTGATGGTGTTTAGAAAGGATAGTTTGCATGCAACCGGTGGTGGCATGTTTGTCGCCGTTAATAGTAGTTTATCCTGTAGTGAAATAGAAGTGGATAGTTCCTGTGAATTATTGTGGGTGGAGGTTATAGTCAACAACCGAGCTAGGTTAATAATTGGCTCCTTTTACCGACCTCCCGACTCAGTAGCATTAGTGGCTGAACAACTGAGAGAAAAATCTGGAATACA
The DNA here is from genome assembly GCF_021461395.2 of Schistocerca americana. Classification (NCBI taxonomy): domain Eukaryota; kingdom Metazoa; phylum Arthropoda; class Insecta; order Orthoptera; family Acrididae; genus Schistocerca; species Schistocerca americana. Next base: position 792,623,495 of record NC_060119.1, read on the forward strand.
TTTCACATAAATTTCCTCAGCATGTTATAGTCTTAGGCAGAGATTTCAATTTACCAGATATAGACTGGGGCACTCAGATGTTTAGGGACAGAGCATCAAGTGAGATTATACTGAGTGCACTATCTGAAAATTACCTTGAGTAATTAAACAGACTCGTGGAGATAACATCTTGGACCTACTGATAACAAATAGACCCGAACTTTTTCTACTCTGTAAGCACAGAACAGAGAATCGGTGAGCATAAGGCCGTTGCAGCATCCCTGAATATGGAAGTAAATAGGAATATAAAAAAAGGGAGGAAGGTTTATCTGTTTAGCAAGAGTAATAGAAGGCAGATTTCAGACTACCCAACAGATTAAAATGAAAATTTCTGTTCCGACACTGACAATGTTGAGTGTTTATGGAAAAAGTTCAAGACAATCGTAAAATGCATTTTAGACAGGTATGTGCCGGGTAAAACTGTGAGGGACAAGGAAAACCCACCATGGTTCAACAACAAAGTTCGGAAACTACTGCGAAAGCAGAGAGAGCTTCAATGCAAATTTAAACGCAGCCAAAGCCTCTCAGACAAACAGAAGCTAAACGATGTCAAAGTCAGTGTAAGGGGGGCTATGCCTGAAACGTTCAGTGAATTCAAAAGTAAAATTATATTTACCGACTTGACAGAAAATCCTAGGAAGTTCTGGTCTTACGTTAAATCGGTAAGTGGCTCTCGAAACAGCATATCCAGACAGTCTGGGATGATAATGGCATTGAAACAGAGGATGACACGCGTAAAGCTGAAATACTAAACACCTTTTTCCAAAGCTGTTTCACAGAGGAAGACCGCACTGAAGTTCCTTCTCTAAATTCTCGCACAAACGAAAACCCCTTCTAACAGCTGTGTACCGCAAGTCTCTAGAGAATTGGAATGTTCCAAATGATTGGAAAAGAGCACAGATAGTTCCAGTTTTCAAGAAGGGCCGTCAAGCAGTTGTGCATAACTATAGGCCTATATCTCTGACATCGATCTGTTCTAGAATTTTAGAACGTGTTTTTTGCTCGCGTATCATGTCATTCCTGGAAACCCAGAATCTACTCTGTAGGAATCAACATGGATTCCAGAAACAGCGATCGTGAGAGACCCAACTTGCTTTATTTGTTCATGAGACCCAGAAAACATTAGATACAGGTTCCCAGGTAGATGCAATTTTCCTTGACTTCTGGAAGGCGTTCACCAAGCGAGGTGGCGCGGTGGTTAGCACACTGGACTCGCATTCGGGAGGACGACGGTTCAATCCTGCGTCCGGCCATCCTGATTTAGGTTTTCCGTGATTTCCCTAAATCGCTCCAGGCAAATGCCCGGATGGTTCCTTTGAAAGGGCACGGCCGACTTCCTTTCCTAATCCAATGAGACCGATGACCTCGCTGTTTGGTCTCTTTCCGCAACCAATCCAATCCAATCTGGAAGGCGTTCGATACAGTTCCGCACTGTCACCTGGTAAACAAAGTAAGAGACTACGGAATATCAGATCAGCTGTGTGGCTGGATTGAAGAGTTTTTAGCAAACAGAACACAGCATGTTGTTCTCATTGGAGAGACGTCTACAGACATTAAAGTAACCTCTGACGTGCCACAGGGGAGTGTTATGGGACCATTGCTTTTCACAATATTTATAAATGACCTAGTAGATAGTGTCGGAAGTTCCATGCAGCTTTTTGCGGATGATGCTGTAGTATACAGAGAAGTTGCAGCATTAGAATATTGCAGTGAAATGCAGGAAGATCTGCAGCTGTTTGGCACTTGGTGCAGGGAGTGGCAACTGACCCTTAACATAGATAAATGTAATGTATTGCGAATACATAGAAAGAAGGATCCTTTATTGTATGATTATATGATAGCGGAACAAACACTGGTAGCAGTTACTTCTGTAAAATATCTGGGAGTATGCGTGCGGAACGATTTGAAGTGGAATGATCATATAAAATTAATTGTTGATAAGGTGGGTGCCAGGTTGAGATTCATTGGGAGAGTCCTTAGAAAATGTAGTCCATCAACAAAGAAGGTGGCTTACAAAACTCTCGTTCGACCTATACTTGAGTATTCCTCATCAGTGTGGGATCCATACCAGGTCGGGTTGATAGAGAAGATCCAAAGAAGAGTGGCGCATTTCGTCACAGGGCTATTTGGTAAGTGTGATAGCGTCATGGAGATGTTTAGCAAACTGAAGTGGCAGACTCTGCAAGAGAGGCGCTCTGCACCGCGGTGTAGCTTGCTGTCCAGGTTTCGAGAGGGTGCGTTTCTGGATAAGGTATCGAATATATTGCGTCTCCCTACTTATACCTCCCGAGGAGATCACGAATCTAAAATTAGAGAGATTCGAGTGTGCACAGAGGCTTTCCGGCAGTCGTTCTTCCCGCGAACCATACACGACTGGAACGGAAAAGGGAGGTAATGACAGTGGCACGTAAAGTGCCCTCTGCCACACACCGTTGGGTGGCTTGCGGAGTGTGGATGTAGATGTAGATGGTGCATAAGGATACATAATTGTCACATAATTCTTTAAAATTACCTCTACAGCTACTATTAATTATTGCACTGGTCTGTGTTTCAAAACTTTTTATAGGTTTTTTACGTGATCTTTTATATTTGGGGTATAGTGAATTCAAAATGTAACTCATGTTGCTCAGTCAGGTCACATTTCATTACTGCCTCAATATTTAAGTAGTAGTACTAGTAACAGTAGTAGTCCGCTAGATATATAATCCATCCAAATGTTTAAAATTTTTAAGTTTATTATCGCAATCAAAATTATGTCCGAATTGTATAGCTACATTAAATGTATCATATTCAAATAAATATAAGTAAATGTAAGTAAGAAGGATGAAAATATACTTCTAATTATCTGTGTTTTGTTTAAGACGTTGAAAATGACACAGAACACAGCATGTTGTTATCAATGGAGAGACGTCTACAGACGTTAAAGTAACCTCTGGCATGCCACAGGGGAGTGTTATGGGACCATTGTGTTTCACAATATATATAAATGACCTAGTAGATAGTGTCGGAAGTTCCATGCCGCTTTTCGCGGATGATGCTGTAGTATACAGAGAAGTTGCAGCATTAGAAAATTGTAGCGAAATGCAGGAAGATCTGCAGCGGATAGGCACTTGGTGCGGGGAGTGGCAACTGACCCTTAACATAGACAAATGTAATGTATTGCGATCCTTTATTGTATGATTATATGGTAGCGGAACAAACACTGGTAGCAGTTACTTCTGTAAAATATCTGGGAGTATGTGTACAGAATGATTTGAAGTGGAATGATCATATAAAATTAACTGTTGGTAAGGCGGGTACCAGGTTGAGATTCATTGGGAGAGTCCTTAGAAAATGTAGTCCATCAACAAAGGAGGTGGCTTACAAAACACTCGTTCGACCTATACTTGAGTATTGCTCATCAGTGTGGGATCCGTACCAGATCCGTTACGGAGATGTTTAACAAACTCAAGTGGCAGACTCTGCAAGAGAGGCGCTCTGCATCGCGGTGTAGCTTGCTGTGCAGGTTTCGGGAGGGTGCGTTTCTGGATGAGGTATCGAATATATTGCTTCCCCCTACTTATACCTCCCAAGGAGATCACGAATGTAAAATTAGAGAGATTAGAGCGCGCACGGAGGCTTTCAGACAGTCGTTCTTCCCGTGAACCATATGCGACTGGAACAGGAAAGGGAGGTAATGACAGTGGCACGTAAAGTGCCCTCCGCCACACACCGTTGGGTGGCTTGCGGAGTATAAATGTAGATGTAGAGGTACAGCCATAGCTGGCTACTCTGTATAGAGAGATGGAGGTGGCATCTCGGTGGGAGAGAATTGTGGGGGTTGAGCTGATCTTGCTTCTAGCTTGTAGCAACGTGACTTGAGCTCTCTGAGTGAAAGCAACATTGTTACAAAATGAATCGAAAGTGCAAGACTCATTTCAACTGATTTCTCTTGTTGTGGTAAAGTTATCATACCACCTAGGAAGTTAAAAATTACTCCTTTTGTAAGGAAAATGTATTATGCATACTTTGGACTTAGTGATTAGGACAAGCCCTTCGCACAACACATATGCTGTAAAAAGTGTGTTGAAAGTTTATGGTGTTGGAGAAAAAAGCAGCAGAAGTGTCGTTTTTTGGATGTACCTAGTGATGTAAAATGCCTGGCCATGTATAAGCTGGGGCAAATTCCCGGGGTAAATGCCTGGAATTCATAAATGCCTAGGCATTTTAAAGATTATTTGATGAGCGGCACTAATAAAAAAAAATTAAATTGATATTTGGTATTGGGAAAGGTGCTTTGCAACAATGTTTCTGTAGTGGTTAGGCAACCAAATTGAAAAATCTGCATGAGTGTTAGGGAAGATTTATTAGGGGAATTAAATTCGAGTGTAAACGTAACTATACATTATTAATGAGGTCAGTTCTTCGGGTAGTAATTACCATAATAAAAAAAGAAAACAAAACTCAAGTTTAAAAAGTAATTCTTGAAATAAACTATAGTTTATATCAAGTAGGCAGGCTGTATTTTGTAATCTTACTTACACTGTACTCCTGAAAAAATATCAGAGTTAAAAAAGTTTATCCATAATGATTTTAAATAGGGGTGAGTCTTGTGCCGATTCCTAATTCACAAGTCAAAGAATCGCTGATTCTGTGGGAATCTACTAGTACCAGAATCAAATGATTCCAGTGTCTTCAGTATCAGTTCTTTGCAATTAAATCTTTTTTATGTTAGTATTCTCATTTTATCTTCATAGCAGTGCAGTCATACGAAAGTAGATAAAGAAAAGAGCAGAATAGAAAACTACAGTCTGTCTCAAATGTCACTCCATCTGACAAAGCCTTTTTTTCTTTCCCTGAGGATAGTTTAACATTTAAGAATACATTTATCAAGAAACACGTGCCAGGTGTTTAATATGTTCAGTAATAATTTTAACAATAATCATTCTTCCGTAATATTCAGAGATTTGTCGCAGATTACAGTGTGTTACTTTACAAAGCGATGACCCAAGGACAAATTTTTTTTATACTGTCTTAGCACTGTGTGTGTGTGTGTGTGTGTGTGTGTGTGTGTGTGCGCTTTCTTGGTACAGCAAGTTGGAATGCTAGTAAAAAAAAAACTCTACCCATTTTCCTAACCTCCCCAGTTCCTTTCACTTCAGTCCTCTTCCTTCCCCTACAACCCTTCTGCTGGAGGAAAGAGCCACTGGCTCTGAAAGCTTTAAGTAAAACTTTTTTTTTTTTTTAATGTGTGAGTTCCTGCCGCCATTTGGTGAGTAGACTTTTTTTTTATCTGTCTGAGAATTACGTTGAATGGTGGCTTTTCATAGATTCATCAAGCAGAAGTTTGAAAGCTGAACCGCTCGCCATGTGCAATGTGATAGCTTCTCTTCCAGTCGTTCATTCAATGCAGTTGATTGAAACCCACTGTAGTATGGAAGATCTCTGAACAGCTCTGAAATATGATCATCACAAATGGAAGATAGGTGGAGACAAAGTTAGTTTTTGAGCTTATCACAGTGTATGCTTAATGTTCTAACCCAAGAACACACTGATTAATTGCTCGAACAGTACACCTTTGTGGAAGACAAGGTACAATACATTTAGCAATACACAAGTGGCCCACAGAGCCTTATGCTCTGGCCAACAGGGATGCACCTGGCAGGCTGTGCATGCAGCTGCTGTCATATTAGCCGGTCGGGTGGCCTCTAGTGGCCAAATGAAGCACAAACTTCAAGCACGAACTATGAAATGGCGCACCCACATAATTGGTAGTTTCAGATCTCCTCTGCGTTTGTTTGAGCACTGTCCTCATGTCCATTTCTTCTGTGATCGACATAGCTTGTTGAGTCGTGACGCTCTATCACTGGTACATAGTTGTGGAAGTGATACGAGCACAGACAGGTGCGGCGGTTGCCTCCCAGCGAGGGGCCCTATGGTAGGACAGGTGAGACTGGTGCAGTGTCCATTTTCACCTCTCAGTCCATCCCCAAGGAAGCAGGTTGTGGCGGGCGGAACAGGCAGTGCCAGCTGCGATGGTGGCGGCAGCAACGGAGGCATTAGCTGTCACAGCATGAAAGCTGGGATCCCACTGTGGCTCCCGACAGCTGAAGGGGTCACCCACAGCAGAGGAGACAGCTGTGTAAACATTGGCAGCAGTGGTGGAGAAGATAAGGACACCGGCTGCAATGTAGGAGACATGCAGGCAGATGGAAGACATGGGGCATGAGGGGCACACAAGGGCGGGAGAGGTGCACCAGGTACGTAGACCCATACACAATGTCATAGTTGGTCAACGTGTTATGATGCCCCCTCCTGAGTTGTGCGAACGTCATAGAGGCATCAACCATTGGTACTATCGATTACCGCTGGCACCCATTTTAGCTGGCAGCCAAATCTACAAGTTCAAACAGCTGTGCCACACCAGAAGTGTTGAAGCACTGGTGCCGGTGGATGGCCTGGTGTTGCCTGAAGCAGATGTAGTAGAGTCTGGTGCTGATGACTGTGCATCGATTCTGCTGGGCTCTTATTGCCAACAGGGGTGAACCTATAAGAACTGAGGAACTGGTCAAGATCTGTTTCTGGTTACACATCCAAAATGTATTTTTTCATCTGAGTCTTAAATGTTCGTACTAGTAGATCTGCTTTTCCATTTGTTTGATGGTAGAAAGGAGGAGCTGTGGCATGGCGAACATTAATTTTTTTTACAAAAATCTTCAAATTCCTGATACATGAACTGGAGCCGTTGTTGATAACTAACATATGTAGAAGATCTTCCATTTGCAAAAAATTTTGACAATGCAGCCAACACAATACAGGGCTATTACAAATGATTGAAGCGATGTCATAAATTCACTGTAGCTCCATTCATTGACATATGGTCACGACACACTACAGATACGTAGAAAAAGTCATAAAGTTTTGTTTGGCTGAAGCCATACTTCAGGTTTCTGCCGCCAGAGCATTCGAGAGCGCAGTGAGACAAAATGGCGACAGGAGCCGAGAAAGCGTATGTCGTGCTTGAAATGCACTCACATCAGTCAGTCATAACAGTGCAACGACACTTCAGGACGAAGTTCAACAAAGATCCACCAACTGCTAACTCCATTCGGCAATGGAATTCGCAGTTTAAAGCTTCTGGATGCCTCTGTAAGGGGAAATCAACGGGTCGGCCTGCAGTGAGCGAAGAAACGGTTGAACACGTGCGGGCAAGTTTAACGCGTAGCCCACAGAAGTCGATGAATAAAGCAAGCAGGGAGCTAAACGTACCACAGGATGGTGCTCCACCGCACTTCCATCATGATGTTCGGCATTTCTTAAACAGGAGATTGGAAAACCGATGGATCGGTCGTGGTGGAGATCATGATCAGCAATTCATGTCATGGCCTCCACGCTCTCCCGACTTAACCCCATGCAATTTCTTTCTGTGGGGTTATGTGAAAGATTCAGTGTTTAAACCTCCTCTACCAAGAAATGTGCCAGAACTGCGAGCTCGCATCAACGATGCTTTCGAACTCATTGATGGGGACATGCTGCGCCAAGTGTGGGAGGAACTTGATTATCGGCTTGATGTCTGCCGAATCACTAAAGGGGCACATATCGAACATTTGTGAATGCCTAAAAAAACTTCTTGAGTTTTTGTATGTGTGTGCAAAGCATTGTGAAAATATCTCAAATAACAAAGTTATTGTAGAGCTGTGAAATCGCTCCAATCATTTGTAATAACACTGTACATATGGAAACTTAGAATAAGCATCAGTTACAAGGCAGTAGAAACTGAAAAAAAGTCCCACAAAATGTACATGAATTTGTTCCCGAGGTTGCTGTGGATCTGGCCATGGTTACGAAGAACCACGGGGAGCCACCTGATGGGTGGCACACTGTGGGCAGACTGCAACAACTCACGTTATTTCCCCAACCATGCCTGGCGAGAGAACACGTCTATATGCTAACACCTTTGTACGTGAGACAATCCAGTGGTCTACGTGTAACAAATGCATAACCTTACACCGAAAGGCTGATGGGACTAGAACCCGAGGAGCTGTGTCTGCCGTAACTCATGGCAGCACTCTGTCCCAAACAGAAAGAAGATTTTGTAGTGCAAAATAATTTCTGAAAGGATCAAAAGTATGGCCTAAATGTTTGTCTGACCAGTTGTGTTGCGTAAAAGAAACAACTTTACTTAAAGCAGGGTTCACTGATACTGTGGCTGCAATTGTAATGCCACTCGTGGGAAAATATCAACAACATTTTGAGCTTTCACATCTAAATGAAAACAAAGTAATTATTCTTTATTAAACTCTGGATCTGGACTAATCAATGTGTTGTGTCACAGGTTGAAAATGAATATCTTAATTGTATCGAGATAGGAAAATAACCCACTGCTGTAAGCGATGTGCAGTGTTGTCTGGCAAAGACAACGAAATGTTAAAAACAGACATCAGTGGTTTTGTAGCCTATGATTTGGAGAAACTTAGACCCTTATAGAAAAGCGTGAAATTCTTTTAGGGCATACACAATTGTCAAACCCTATTTCTCTATCTGAGAATAATGCTGTTTGCACTGAATTTAAGGATTTAGAGGCATATGCAACAGGGCATTCAGAACCGTCTGCATACGTATGAGCAAGGCTGATGCCGAGGTCAAACTGAGACACGTCCGTAGCTAACTTAAGTTGCTCTACCAGCTGAAAAGTGACCAAACAGGAAACCAACTACAGTTTAGATTTCATCAACTTGAATGCTTGCTTGCAAGTCAGGGATTAGTGGTAAGGAACATCTTTCCGTAATAATGCGTGGAGTGGTTGGGCCACAGCAGCAGTGTCTGGTATGAATTTGTTGTAGTACACAATTTTGCCTAAAACTGCCTGTAACTCCTTGACAGATGAGAGTGGCAATGTGGCAATAGCTTCAATATGTTGGCACAGTGGTTTAATGCCAGGATGCGACACTTCATAACTCAAATAAATAATGGAGGGTTGAAAAAACTGTGTCTTGTCCAAATTGTACTTAAGCCTTGCAGACCGTAAGATAGAAAATAGAACACAAAGGTTCTGTAAATGTTTCTCTTTAGAGGCACCAGACACCAGTATGTCATCTAAATAGATGGTGCAGCCTGGAACTGATGCAATAAGTTGCTCTAAAAAGGATTAAAAAAATAGCTGGTGCACTTACCACTCCAAAAGTAAAATGCTGATATTGATAAAGCCCGGTGGACTATTGCTAACTAGAAGTCATTTAAATTTCTCGTTGAGTAGCAGCAGTAAATATGTCTCTGTTAAGTGTATTTTTGAAAAATAATGGCTCCCTGGTAATTCTGCTAACAGCCCATCAGGGTGCGGCAAAAGGTAGGTATCAGTGATTGACTGTGTGTTAATATATTTTTTTAAAATCACTGCAGGTAGGTTTTTTTTACTGTCACCAGTGGAACTGGCCTTTCACTGGAAGAAGGAAGTCTAATAACATAAAGTGCTTGAAGATGATCTAATTCTGCCTTTACTTGCTCCTATAAAGGTACTGGTACCATTTGGTCCTTGAAAAAACAAGGGCAGGCAGACTGTTTCATCATAATACGAGCCTGAAATTCTGTTGCACAACCTAGTCCTGGAGAAAATAGAAAGGGAAAGTCAGCAAAGAGGGCATCTAATTGTTGATATGGAACTTAACCAGAAACCAAATACACTTGACCAGAAACCAAATGCACTTCATCATTGATGGAGGATTCAAAGACTTTAAAATCATCCAGACCAAACATTTTCAGTGTAAGTATTGTTCAAAACTAGGAATGGTGAACAACCACAAGTGCCCATGATGGGAACCTGTTTTTGTTATGACTCGCCAGCCTCCATGACACTGGAGTCAGAGGGGGAGAACCAAGGTCCACGTAAGTCTGAGAATTCACCAATGTTGCTGCTGCACCCATATCCACCTTCATTTTCAGTGACTTGTTAACTACACGCAGTTCATTGTATAACTTGCTTTAAGACACTGTCACTGCTGACACACTGTTCACATTCATGTTAATTTTGTCATACTCAGGTTTGGAAAGGATTACAAACAGAAGCAATATGTCCTTTCTTATGGCACTTATTACACATTGCCCAGTTCTTGGGACACATGGTCCATTTTTGTTGAGTGAAGTAGTATGGGCGTAAAGGCGGCAGAGCAAGAGGCTGAATGTCAATTACCTGTTTTCCCTTGTGAACTAACTGAAGGGTGGGAAGGATGAAAGGAACTGATTTCGGAAACTTCAGGCCAGGCTTGTATCCGATTACCTGCAGCCCGTGAAACTTCAAATGACTGAGCTATGTTCAGTAATTCCATAAGCGTAAGAATTTCACACTGTAGCGCTCACTCTCAAATGTTCCTATTAGGAGCAAAATGTGTGATACATCACAAACCATATGATTGGCATAGGATTCCTTATGAACATTTGTCACAAAATTCAAACAACGTCTAAGTCCATGTAGTTCTGCTGCCCGTGCCCTGCACGACTGTTTGGCCGCTTTTGGCAGTGGTAGAATTCCACATGAGCAGAAATAACTTGAGCACTTTTCAAAAGAAAGACTTGAAGGTTCTTGTAAGGTGGCGAGTTGACCCAACAACTGATACCCGTGAAGTGAAATCCGTCTTGCACATGTTTAAGTCTATTACTCCAAATGATGGAGCTGGAAATGTTGTTGCAGCCATTTTTCATAAGCATCCTAGTCTTCTGCTGCACTGTCATACGCAGGGAAGGATGGTGGATATGTTGTTGATCAGACCACAGGTTGTGCCAATGTAATCATTAAACTGGAAATAGCAATTCTCAGCACCTGCTGTTGCCCGAGAAGGGATTTAAGCACTGCCTTGAAATCTAAAGTCAAAGGACTAATGACTGATGTGGAACACACGGAATCGAATACTGCACACATTGCCAAAAAGTATTCTAAACCCAGAACATAGTAATTTATTGCTCAAACAGTACACACACAATCAACCCAAGTTACAGTACAACTAACAATACACAAGTGGTTGCAGAGCTTTGTGCTTCAACCTACGTATTCATTGCCGAGTGCCCCAGGAGAACCGGGCAGAACTTGAGAACCTTTTCATTGGAAAACACTTGGGAATTTTTAAGAATACCAGGAACTTTTTGTTGTTTTAGATTTCAGGTAAATGTTTATAATTTTGACTGGTACGAACTGATACTCTAACAAATAATTTCACTTTATGCCACGACTGTAGAATAATAGTGTAGTAATAAAACATACACAAGAGAATGACACCCAAAAAAACATTGCAAAGAAAATTAGCCATTTACAACAGCAACAAAACACGATGCACACACAAGCATCTACCAATAGCAAAATGTGTCAAACGTCTTATGACGAAAACTATGCAATACTCAACAACAACAGACCAATTTCAATGAACGGGATGTCACAATAGTTTACGTTTCAAACAGGTCATGAGAAAATATTGTGAATTATGGTTTGAGAAGTGTTACTTCGACTAAATTTCCTGTTACACAAGATAAATTGTGTTACATGGCAGATTGTATGATGAATTTGTAAAATCAAGGAGTGTTTGACTTGCATTCAAAAGTTAACGCTTTGAGGACCAGCCATGTAGAAAAATTTCAGGGCCAGAAGACCAGCCATTTATGTCGTTATTTACAATTTTACCTGTACATTTGTGTTTGATATATATTAAGGGATAACTCTTTAGAGGACAAGTTTAGGGAGGTGGAGGGGTTGTCCAAAATGAGATCTGGGTCAGTCTTGATCAAAACAGCATCCTCTGCCCAGTCTTACATGTTACTTGCTTGTGACAAGCTGGGGGATGTTTTTGTAACCATCATGCCCCATAAGAGCTTAAATATGGTCCAGGCTATCATATTTTACAGGGACCTTCTTTTGCGGTCTGACGATGAGCTGCATGTCAATTTAGAGCAGTGGAGTGTAAATTTCGTCCGGCGTGTCCACCGGGGTCCGAGGGATAGTCAGGTTGCCACCGGTGCTTTCATCTTGGCCTTTGAAGGTGACACCTTACCAGAGAAGGTCAACCATTGTAATGTCAAGCCCTATATCCCTCCCCCAATGCGGTACTTTAAATGCTGGAAGTTCGGCCATATATCTTCCCACTGTACTTCCAGCATCACATGTCGAGATTGCAGATGCCCGTCACATCCCAATACTCCATGTGCCCACCTCCCATCTGTGTCAGCTGCGGAGAGCACCATTCGCCTTCCTTGTTGCCAGACTGCGGGATTCTCCAGGAAGAAAGGAAAATCATGGAGTACAAGACCCTGGACCAACTTACACACACAGAGGCTAAGAGAAAATTTTGAATGCTTGCATCCTGTACGTATGCCATCGTCTTACGCCCCCGCTACAACAGTTCTGGCCCAATCAGCTCCCCCAACCCGAGTCACCTCTCAGAGCCGGAAGACTACACCTATCCTCTTGATGGTGGGGGGAGGGGGCATTTCCCTCCCTTTTGCTCTCACACCACCTACTTAGGGAGCAACACCCCCCCCCCCCCCCAAACCATGGGGACATCAGTCCCCACTTCTGTGGCGGAGAAGCGTAAGTCTTCTTCGGCTTCTCTCGCTAGGAAGGAGTCCCTTGGGTCACTCCCTTCCCAGGTTTCTGCTAGTGGGAAAGATGACACCCACCAGTGGCTTAAGAGCTCAAAAGCAGCTGGTTGTAGGACTTCACGCTCATCCTCAGTCCTGGAGACTGAGCCAGTGAAGTCATCCCAGCCAGGGAAACCCAAGGAGCAGCGAGAGAAATCCAAAAAGAAGACCTCTAAGACCAAGGAAATTGCAGTGGTACTCACACCACCGCTGTCTACAAGCCCTGCATCTGAGGACGGAGTGGAGATTCTGGTGTCTGCTGAGGACCTAGATCTCGCCAGACCCTCAGACACAATGGATATAGACTGCTCAGGCAATAAGTCGGTGGCAGCAGGTGACTCTGAGGCATAAACCGCCTCATTGAATGTTCCATGCTTTCCTAGCCTCACAATGACGTCGTCCTCCAGTAGAATTGTAGCGGTTTTTTCCACCGCTAGGCTGAGCGACGGCAACTGTTATGCTTTACACCTGCTATATGGATTGCCCTCCAGGAAACTTGGTTCCCGGCAATGCGGACCCCCGCCCGCTGTGGCTGTAGGGGATATTACAAGAACTGAATCGACTACAATCGAGTGTCAGGTGGAGTTTGCGTTTATGCCTAAACTCAGTCTGTAGTGGCACTGTGCCCCTTCAAACCCCTCTTGAAGCTGTGGCTATCAAAATAATGATGACACAGGAAATAATTGTCTCCAATGTATATCTTCCTCCAGATGGTGCAGTACCCCTGAACGTATTAGCTGCACTAATTGATTGACTCCCTAAACCTTTCTTACTTTTGAGAGATTTTAACGCCCATAACCCCTTGTGGGGTGGCACCATGCTTACGGGCCGAGGCAGAGATGTTGAAAGTTTACTGTCTCAGTTCGACCTCTGTCTCTTAAATACTGGGGCCGCCACGCATTTCAGTGTGGCTCTTGGTAGTTACTCGCCCATTGATTTATCAATTTGCAGCCCGGGACATATTCCATCTATCCACTGGAGAGCACATGACGACCTGTGTGGTAGTGACCACTTCCCCATCTTCCTGTTGTTGCTCTGGCGTCAGGCCCATGGACGCCTGCCCAGATGGGCTTTAAACAAGGCAGTCTGGGGAACTTTCACCTCTGCTGTAACCATTGAATCTCCCCCACACGGTAACATCGATGTGATGGTTGAGCAGGTGACTACAATTGTTTCTGTGGCAGAAACTGCGATCCCTCACTCTTTAGAGTGTCCCTGGTGTAAGGCAGTCCCTTGGTGGTCACCTGAAGTTGCTGAAGCAATTAAGGAGCGTCAGCGAGGTCTACAGCGACATAAGTGACACACTTCCGTGGAGCATCTCATAGCCTTTAAATGGCTCCGTGCCCGCGTTCGCCAACTTATCAAACAACAGATCCAGGAGTGTTGGAAGAGATATGTCTCGATTATTGGGTGCCACACATCACCTTCCCAAGTCTGGGCAAAGATCAAACATCTTTTCGGGCACCAGACCCCAACAGGTGTTCCTTGTTTTACCATAAGTGGCGTGTTATCTACCAACGCAAATGCGATTGCTGAGCGCTTTGCTCGAGCCTCTGCGTTGGAGAAATTCCACCTCCCCCCCACCCCCCTCTCGCCTTTCGCACTCTTAAACAGCGGCTGGAAGGGAAAGTCCTCTCATTCACTACACGCCCCATTTACAGAGTGGGAGCTCCTCAGTGCCCTTGCACATTGCCCCGACACAGCACCTGGCCCAGATCAGATCCACGGACAGATGATTAAACATCTCTCATCTGACTACAAACGACGTCTCCTCGTCATCTTCAACTGGATCTGGTGTGATTATGTCTTTCCATTGCAGTGGCAGGAGAGCACTGTCATTCTGGTGCTTAAACCCTGTAAAAACCCGCTTGATGTTGATAGCTTTCGGCCTATCAGCCTCACCAACGTTCTTTGCAAGCTGCTGGAATGTGTGGTGTGTCGGCGGTTGGGTTGGGTCGGGTCCTGGAGTCACGTGGCCTACTGGCTACATGTCAGGGCAGCTTTCACCAGGGTCACTCTACCACTGACAATCTTGTGTTCCTCGAGTCTGCCATCTGAATAGCTTTTTCCAGACACCAACACCTGGTTGCCATCTTTTTTGGTTTACGGAAAGCGTATGATACCATCTGGCGACACCATATCCTTGCCACATTATACAAGTGTGGTTTCCGAGGCCCGCTTCTGATTTTTCTCCAAAATTTTCTGTTGCTCCGTACTTTCCATGTCCAAGTTGGTGCCTCCCATAGTTCCACCCATATCCAGGAGAATGGGGTCCCACAGGGCTCTGTATTGAGTGTCTCTATTTTTAGTGGCCACTAACGGTCTAGCAGCAGCTGTAGGGCCGTCCGTCTCATCCTCTCTGTATGCAGATGACTTCTGCATTTCTTACTGCTCCACCAGTATTGGTGTTGCTGTGCATCACCGACAGGGAGCCATCCACAAGGTGCAGTCATGGGCTCTAGCCCATGGCTTCCAATTTTCAGCCGTGAAGACGTGTGTCGTGCATTTCTGTCACTGTCGTTCCGTTCATCCGGAACCAGCACTTTATCTTAATGACGATCCACTCACTGTCGTGGAGACCCATCAATTCTTAGGCCTGATTTTCGATGCTCGTTTGACTTGGATTCCTCATCTTCATCAGCTTAAATGAAAATGTTGGCAGCACCTCCATGCCCTCCGCTGCCTGAGCAACACCAACTGGGGTGCAGATCACTCCACGTTGCTGCGGTTCTACAGAGCCCTTTTCCAATCCCGCATTGACTATGGGAGTGTGGTTTATGGTTTGGTGGCGCTCTCAGCATTGCGTTTGATTGACCTATTGCGCCACTGCCGAGTTTGACTGGCAACAGGAGCTTTTAGGACGATTCCAATGACCAGCGTACTGGTGGAGGCTGGAGTCCCTCCATTGAAGATCAGAGGTGCGCAACTGCTCGCCAGTTACATTGCACACATTCATAGCTCTACTGAACATCCTAATTACTATGTACTTTTCCCAACCACGGCGGGTCACCTCCCGCATGGGCAGCCCAGGTCAGGGCTAACGATTGTGGTTCACATGCGATCGCTTCTGTCTTAACTGGAGTCCATGCCTTTACCACCTATCCTCGAGGTTGATTCATGTACACCTCCATGGTGTCGCCCTAGGCCGAAGCTTCGCCTGGACCTTTCATGTGGCCGTAAGGACTCCGTTAACCCTGTGGCTCTCCGCTGTCACTTCCTCTTGATTCTTGATCTGTTCCAGGGCTCTGATGTGGTTTACACCAACGGCTCGATGGCTGATGGTCGTGTTGGCTTTGCCTATGTTCATGGTGGCCATATTGGACAGTATTCCTTACCCGATGGCTGTAGTGTATTCACTGCAGAGCTGGTGGCCATATCTCGTGCACTTCGGTATCTCCATTCATGCCCTGGGGAGTCTTTTCTTTTCTGTACTGACTCCTTGAAAGCTATCGACCAGTACTACCCTTGTCATCCTTTGGTAGCGTCCATCCCGCCAGTTGCCCCCTTCCCCCGCCCCTCCCTCTTTTAAAACAACCAACCACAAGCTTTCAGAGAGCATTAGAAAATTCTGTTTCCACTGCAGCATGTTAAAATTGGTCTGATGAAATCCTTTATAAAGGCAGTGAACAAAGAAAATAGGGCTTTTACTTTCTTAAAACATTTATTTCCATGTATTGGTGAGGCCAAACTTAATGTAGGTATTTTTGATGGACCTCAGATCAGGGAGCTTATGAAAGATCCAAAATTTGGTGAGAGTATGGAGGATACAGAGAGAAAGGCTTGTTTAGCATTGAAATCAATAACAAGCAACTTTCTTGGCAACTATAGGAGCCCAGAGTTTGAAAATGCTATCGAGGAGCTACTTCAAAACTTCCAGGTTTTTGGTGCTTGTATGTCAATAAAAGATGCACTTTCTGAGCTCACATTTAGATTACTTTCCAGACAAATGTGGAGATTATAGCAAGGAGCAGGCTAAGCATTTTCAAAGTGATAGAGTGATTGAGGAGAGTTACCAGGGACAATTGGATGTGAAAATGCTTGTGGACTATTGCTCCTGCCTCAAGAGAGGCATTCCAAATGCAGAACACTTACGAAAGCCTTCAAAAAAAGACTTTCTTCCATAAAATTATTTTAGTGTATGATCTTATTACATAATTTAGACTTAATCCAAAAGCTACTGTTTTGAATCCATAAACAGCATATATATTATATATAAAAAATTTCTGAAATGTCATATTTTAAGAAGTGAAATAGCAATGAAACCTGACCTGACTCAACAAAATGAGTTGCATTTCTGGGTTTGGCATGCAGTGTAATATTAAGAATTAACTTACAAAACTATGAACTCAAAAATGACACAGACCAGTGTTGTTCGTATGACACTTTTCCCCAGATTGTAAACTGTGTCCATGTTTTGCACCTTTGATCCTTGGAAAAGAATACCATAACCATTTAATGTGCTGATGATCTTTTTTGCAAACATCTTCGAGTGTTCATTACATTTTAATTGACAATCAATGTTCGTTCCTAAAAAATTTGTGTTTGTTACATAATCAGTAGGCTTATCATCTATGCTCAATGTGACAGAGCTGTTTCTCCTCTTTGTGCTGAAATGCAAGATACTTGTTTCCTTTATGTTCAGTGTTACTTTGTTACGTATTGCTCACTTGCAAACCTCATTAAGGGTTTCATATGATTTCTCTGTTTGGAGTTATGGTGTTTTATCTGTTACTGTGGTTTTGCTATCATCAACACACAGAACATTTTCTCCAGGTCTTAATTCTCTGGAAAGTTGTTGATATCAGGGCTATTCAAAAAGAAGGAACAGATTTCAAACTTCTTGCTTCCAAAGTAAAAAAGATAGAAACAAAATCTGAATGTTTATGTCCTGAAGTTCTTCGTCTGAACCACCATCCTGTTCGCTATCATAACTGTGACCACTGGATATTGTGAAATCATCCATTTCATCTACTTCTTGATCTGTATCACTGTCATCTTCATCCATCCACTGATTAACAATTTCATCAGGCTTAGCATAATTAAAACTGACATGTTTCTGTGAACATTTTGTACTATATGGAAGAAAACAGGTATGTAATTCATGAGGTGCTGTCTAGGAGACCACAACATGTGTCAACAACACGCGTCATCAGCAAACAAAGAAGGGGATCGTGCAACCGATGACAAGACGTTATAGGACTTGCGATATAAGGAAGGTAGGGGTGTATGGTAGCATTCTTCTAGAACTGGTCATGGAGAGTGAGTTCAAAAATTTTCATACAGTCTGAGAGACCACACCTTGTGAGTTAAGGGTTAAGAAAGAATTGGCCCCAATGCAGTATCCTGAAGCACACCTAAGTTAGTGTGTTTCTTGTCTGACAATTGTTTTGCTAAAGATTTATCATAAGCAGATATAAATACACTCAACCTTTGCACCCTATTTTCCAGTTAAGCCTGGAACCACTCACTTGATATTCCTCTTAAATCTAATACTTCTACCTTGTTTAGTAGTATTTTGTGGTGAATGCTGTCAAAAGCCTTGGACAAGTCTAAGAATATGTCTGTAACACAGTTATCCTTGTCAAGAGCTTCAAGTACCACTTTTGTTAACTGCGTAACAGCCAGTGATTTACTTCTCCCGTTTTGGAAATCAATCTTTGCTTCGTTAAAATTTTTAATTTATTCATGCTTAGTTAAAAGTTTTAATTTATTCATGTAACTCATTAATCTAGCTCTCATGATTGATTCATTTGTTTTTAAGAATGCTGACTGTAGTGAAACTGGATTGTAGTTTTCTATACTTGCAGAGTTACCTTTTTTTAGTAAGGAAACAACTATTTCATGCTTCAGGTATTCTGGAAAAATACCTGAACTACACAGTGCATGTATTAACTTTGTTATAGCGATTTGTATGCTAATCTATGTATTCATTGCCAAGATAACTTGTAAAGTCTGACAATTGTCTTTTTGTTAAAAATTACGTGTTAGAAAACAAGGCTACAGGAAACGACAGACTTCATTTATTTTAAGTAGCAACCCACTCATACTGCCTGCAGTATGTACCAACCACAGCCATGCAGTAACACAGGCGTATTACTTTTGCTTACTATGTTCTCTTTCTTTAAATCTCAACATACTCCCTGAAACAAAACAATATATATTTTTTTAATCTCACAAAAATTTGTAACAATCTCTCTGAAAATGTATCTTTTAAACAAATAAAAGATTTTACATTAAATTAATAATCAACTTTTCTTTCTGTCTTTTAAAAGCAGTACTGTGATGTTTTGTTAGAAAAACAGCAAGTTGGTCAAAAAGTTTGATGGTATTGTATTTGAACCAGCCAAGATTCAGTTCATCACTGATGAAATGCTACTTCACATCAATGTGCTTGTTTCTTCTTGACATTTGGCTTGCTTTTATCATTGCTATAACTTTTGTTATCCATACAATGTGTCATTTTAATGTTTTTATTCAGCAATTATTCTATGAAAGTCTTCAAAACCTTCGTCTCTTAACAACATTGAGCAGCAGATATGTATTCTGCCTCAGTAGTAGAGAGTGCAACCAGAAACGGTTTCTTACAACACCAAGTGACTGGAGCGTTGTGCGAGCGCGTGTGTGTGCGCGCGCGCGCGCGCGCGCGCGCGCACACACACACACACACACACACACACACACACACACACACACACACACACACACACGCAAGTGCAACTTGCACACACATCTGCAGTCTCAGATAGCTGAAACTACACCGCGAGCAGCAGCACCAGTGCATGATGGGAGTGGCGACTGGGTGGGGGTAAGGAGGAGGCTGGGGTGGGGAGGGGGAGGGATAGTATGGTGGGAGTGGCAGACACTGAAGTGTTACAGTTTAGAGGGAGGGTAGGAGAGAAGGTGCGAAGGGGGGAGGGGGTAAGTAGCGGAAAGGAAAGAAGTAAAAGTAAAAGACTGGGTGTGGCAGTGAAATGATGGCTTTGTAGTGCTGGAATGGGAACAGGGAGGGGGTTGGATGGGTGAGGACAGTGACTAACGAGGGTTCAGGCCAGGAGGTTTACGGGAACATAGGATGTATTGCAGGGAAAGATCCCACCTGCGCAGTTCAGAAAAGCTGGTGTTGGTGGGAAGGATCCATGTGGCACAGGCTGTGATGCAGTCACTGAGATTAGGGGTATCATGTTTGGCAGCGTGTTCAGCTACAGGGTGGTCCACTTGTTTTTTGGCCACAGTTTGTCAGTGGCTGTTCATGCGGACAGACAGCTTGTTGGTTGTCATGCCCATGTAGAACGCAGCACAGTGGTTGCAGCTCAGCTTGTAGATCACATGACTGGTTTTAGAGGTAGCCCTGCCTTTGATGTGATAGGTAATGTTAGTGACCGAACTGGAGTAGGTGGTGGTAGGAGGATGTATGGGACAGGTCTTGGATCTGGGTCCGTTACAGGGGTATGAGCCATGAGGTAAGGGATTGGGAGCAGGGGTTGTGTAAGGATGGATGAGTGTATTATGTAGGTTCGATGTACGGTGGAATACCACGGTAGGAGGGGTGGGAAGGATAGTGGGTAGGACATTTCTCATTTCAGGGCACGACGAGAGGTAATCGAAGCCCTGGCGGAGAACGCAATTCAGTTGCTCCAGTCCTGGATGGTACTTCCTCTACATTTACTGATTTGATAAGTTCAGGTCTGTTTGTTGCCAGGAGGTCTAAGACATTACCCTTGCATGTTGGTTCTCTGTCTATGTGCTCAATGTAATTTTCGGACAAGACATCCAAAACAATGCCACATGATTCCCTGTTTCTGGCACCAGTTTTGATGGCATAACACTCCCAACCTATACCTGGCAAATTGAAGTCACCCCCTATTGTAATGGCATGATCAGGAAAATTACTAATGACGAAATGATCGTATGGCATTTATTGGCCAGGATATCCCCTTCGGGGTTCGGCCACCATATTACAAGTCTTTTTAGGTGACACCACTTCGGCAACTTGCATGTCAATGATGATGGACACACAACACCCAGTCTCCTTCCAGGAATCAAACCCGGTCCTCCTTGTGTGGTACACGGTAATACTACTACTGCACTTCAGAGGTGGACATTACTAATTATATTCTGAAGCGCTCTACAACTACAGATCCTGACCCAGGTGGTCTGAAAGGCACCCAATCACCATTTTTGACCATTCTTTGATGCTCAGTTTCACCCAGATTAATTAACATTCAGAATCTTTGATAACCTAGCTTGATTTTAA
This sequence comes from Schistocerca americana, assembly GCF_021461395.2. NCBI lineage: Eukaryota > Metazoa > Arthropoda > Insecta > Orthoptera > Acrididae > Schistocerca > Schistocerca americana. The sequence goes on from NC_060119.1 coordinate 792,644,385, forward strand.
CGAATTTTTTACTGCAATGAACACGCCGCCGCCATTGGCGGCTAACCTACCGTTACGATAAACATTCCAGTCCGAACTTAGGATTTCAATGTCATTGACGTCTGGCTTCAACCAGCTGTCTGTTCCCAATACTATCTGTGCATTATAACCTTCTGTAAGTGATACTAATTCTGGGACCTTTCCTTGGATGCTCCTGCAGTTTACTAACATCATATTAATCTTTTCTATCTCTGGTCTGTGGGGACCAAGATTCTCTGAGGTTTCTGTGGCTGATTTAACAGGCAAATCGTCTTTCCCGAGGGAGGGGTCCTCTAACCTAAAAAAGACCCCATGTGCACTCCACACATATTCCGTTACCCTAGTAGCTGCTTCCTGTGTGTAGTGCACACCTGACCTATTAAGGGGAACAGTAAAATTCTGCACCCTATAGTGGAGGTCAAGAAATTTGCATCCAATACCATCAGAGAACCGCTTTGCCTCTGGTTTAGACCTTACAGTCTGCTCCAAACCAGAGGACCGCGATCAGCTCGGGGTGCAATGCTACAAATAGACAGCTTGTCGTGAACCCCGCGTGCATTGCTAGTTGCCTTCACCGAATCATCCAGCCGTCGAAAGGAGATGAGGATGGCCTCAGAAGCCAAGTGGCAGGCGTCACTTGTGCTGACATGTGCCACTACATGCAGCTGGTTGCACCCAGTGCGCTCATGGATGAGACCTCCTGTCAAGCATACTGAATGCACACTGGAATTCTTTCCCGCCTTGCCTGCTATCTCCCAGAGGGGCTCCATCAGCCGCTTAATGTTGGAGCTCCCAATGACTAGCATACCATCCCTTTGTACTTGTCCGGACTCGGCAGGTAAATCGACCACTGGCCCAACGGGGAGAGGCATCCCGTGCTGGTTTGGAGTTATCATCAACACTGGGAAGCACCTCATACCTGTTGCTGAGATGTAGGGAGGCAGCTGTGCGGCCTGCTACCTCTTTCGCCTTCAGCCCAGTGATATGCGAACCCACCACTGTCTGCCACCCACTCTGGAGTGAGGATGGACCAGTCAGATGTGTATCGGAAGCTGCAGCGACATCTGTGTCACCAGGGATTCCAGTGGCACCAAAGGTCTCGTCACTGGTGCCCCGATGTCACCACAACTTCGAGCATTAGCTAGAAGCTTGCTGACGGTAGCCAATGCAGCTTCCAGATGTTTACAGACAACAGCCAACTCTCCTTGTGTCCACTCACAACAAGCACAGTCCCTAGCCATATCGTACTGTGTATAAAATAGATATAAGGTCTCAAATGGCACTACTGTGTTTGAAAATATACTGAAGGAGAATAAGGTAACACTATTAAACAGAAATAAATTTCTCTACATGGAAAATTTACAATAGGAAGCCGCCCTGCACAAGGATATTCACAAGGCTTACGCAAAAACAAAAACTATGATTAATTTTCTAACCACTTGTCTACACAGTAAAATACACACGTACAGTTGACTTCTTTGCAGAAGTACGTGAACAAAAAACAGACTAAATTAATTTACAGTTTACCACACAAGTGCTGCTGCTGCTGCTGCTGCTCTGCTGTGCGTCCTCACGGCTCGCCGGATGCCGCTAATTTAATGATTTCTGCTGCATCTCATGAGGTGGTTTTACACAAAAATGGAATGAATAAGTAAAGCATAAGTGAAAATAAAACAAATTTTACTTTATTATCAGCTTGCCTATGTGCAGATTACATGTAAGTTTTGGAATTATAAATAGAGCTGTCACCCTTTTTCGTAACAGTTTTGAACAAGTTCAGTTTGTTCTCCAGAAATCTGAAACTTCCAGTGTAATAAATCTGTTTGGGTACAGAATTGGAAAGTATTGTCTTTTTTTGTTCTGTTAACACTTTTTTCTTGCCTAACTTCAGCATGACAGCTACCAAATAGGACACACAGCACACTCAGACAGCTGTACTTCAACACCTGATTAGATGGAGGTCACTGCTAAGAATTCATAGTGCTTCCATTTTGTATTTAATGAATTTCATGAATAACAATGAATGAAGCATTAGAGAAACCAAAATTTCACAACGGATTTCGAGAGTACAAGCAAATGGTTTTTTTAAAAAAGCATATCTGGTTTAAGAAGAAAAAAGAATCTGTGTTAAATCCAAAATTAGGTTTGGAAAATGTGGTTTCTTACTCACGGAGGAGATTACAATCTGATTCACATTGAGGTCATTAATGACAAACAGCTCTTCTGTGTTGTGCATGATTCTGGTATATTCATACGACTTGTGAACCAACCTATAGTTCAGTTGAAAAGTGAATTATGGCACTTATTTGCAAATACCGCTTAATGTAATGAGACATGGCCTTAAACCTTTCCCCTGTTTCTTTCTGCTAAGTGCTATTTTGATTACTAGTTAGTGGTTTTTAAATTTATGTGTAACTCCTGTTGTTCTTATTATTTTTGTGAGATTGATACCATTTTATTATAATGTGCATTGCATATATGCTACGTCACAAATACACTTATTGTTGTATATGTTTTCTCATTTTTTACCTTTCTGCATAGACATTTCAATATCAGTAGTTACATGTTATAAAAACTGGAAGTGTGCATTGATATTTGCTTAATGCTATCTTATGTGGTTTGTTTCTTCTCTTTAGGTTTGATTGCCCATCACTTAATTCCTGTTTCTTCCTTTTCTCTGCTCTCCTTCCTTCTCCTTTCAGTTATTTCCTTTTCCCTGTTACTCCCCTGTCCCTCCACCCTGCCACCATCAGTCACCCGAAGGAAAGTCCATTAATCTCTGTTACTGTGTCCTGCCCCTGTCTTGAATATGCACATTATTTGACCAACTTTCTTCCCTTGACTTCTGTGTTCTCTCCATCTTCCGCTTCCCGTATCAGCACACTCATCACTAGTAAAGTGGACTTAGAATTTCCTGTATGTTTGGACTACCTGCTGTGAAAAAGTACAAGAATTTCAAAATATTATTAGACATCACTAGGTATTATGTACCTGTCAGCCAGTATGTCTTTTATCCTAGAGGTGGCTGATGACCATTCGCATTCCATACACGATATGACAATACTATAACACTTTTATTGCTTGTGTTTAGTTTGGTAACATTGCTAATTACAGAATATAATTATTTTTCAGGTGTGCTTCTTGTATGGCATGGTTATAAACATAATTGGGAGGAATACGAACTACAGCTTAATAGTTCTCAACTTAATCAGTGAGAAGAATGCAGTGTTTTTATTTTTCATGGAATATGATTGCAGGCATCCACGGCAAAAGATATGAGTGACACTGATGATACTGATCTCCTTTTGATTATTCCTCCAGATTTTTTTAATGTGCGCTCATCTGATTCTGAAGACTCAGAATTTTCGGTTATCAGAAGAGACTCTGACATCAGTCGTCACATTGTGCAAGACCTGGTTAATCATGTTAATCAGCTTGAGTCCAGAGTGTGTACAATTGAAAGTAAGGAAAATCTAGTTTCAAATGGCAGAAGTCTTGACTGCTCAGTGGCCGTCGACTCTGCAGATATAAAGCACGGTGATGTGGCTCTTAGTTTCTATTCAATGACATCAACAGGTTATAGATTTGGAACCAGTTTAGATTGTAACAGAAGTGCACTGCGTACATCTTGGAAGCAGAAGCCCCAGTCGCTCCCTACTACTCCAAGCACCCATCACCAGAGGCTTCAGCTAATACCTGATATTTTAGGACATTCTTACACAAACTCAATTCATGGACGAGATAATATTCGTTCATGTGCAGGAAATAGAATTCCTGACGACAGAATAAAGAGCAGCACATCACTTGCAGACAATTTACCAAAAAATGATTCAGCTCGGACTGTGTTATCTGACAGCAGTGATAGTTACCCTCTATTCTCAGAACCAGATGACCAAAGAACAATGTCTTATCAAGACTTGAGTTTCTTGAGTGAAATTGATGAATTCCTTGAAAGTAAAAGAGCAGTTTCACGAGAACATGAGATTACATCTGGTCTCATGGCAAACAATGACCTTAAAAGTAAACTGGAAAAGAACAATATAAACAGTAATAAAAAGGGTAGCAGCTTTATAGAATTTGACAGTATGAACAAGCCTTCTTCATTATTCCACCCTGATGTGAATTCTATTGTTTATGATACGAAAAGGTTAACATTGTCTGATGTTGATAAACTACTTTTGGAAATGGAGAAAAAACAGTCTGAAATAGAGCAAAAATTAAAACTTGGTAGACCTTCTTATCACTCTTCAGTGCCTGTGTCATACAGTTGTGATAGACCGTCTTCCATATTTTCTGATAGCAGAAAGCAGTCTGATGATAGAAATTGCAGTAAATTTTCAGTACCTGACTCTCAAAGTTATGATGGAACTGTAAATTCCAATGGCAGATGGAAAGAGGTGAATGATGAAATGCTACCTGCTGCACGTGATGTATGCACAGAAGGCAAAAAATCTCTTGAGAAAGAAGAAGTAGAGAAAATGTCAGTATCTAAAAAATTATCCGTTGTAGGTGATAATATTTGTTCCGTACCTGACTTAGGATATAGTGTTCGAAACATAATGATGCAGCCATCAAGCAGTGCAGGTCACGAGACACTGCTAACTAATTCAGCTGATCAGAGAGGACACGTTACAAGTAGAAATATATGTGTAAAAGGAAATGAAGTTCCTAAACAATATGCCACAGAAGAATCATCAATGTGTGCTTCTATGCTTAGGGATAATATTGGCTCAGTGCCAGACTCAGAATATGGTGTTCAAAACTTAATGATGCAGCATTCAGAGAATGCAAACCACCCACCAACACAGAATGTTTCAACTGATGAGAGAAACAGTATTGCAAGTGCAAATATCCTAGCTAGTCATACTACTTTAATAAGTATGAGTGAATCGTTGAACCATTTACCCAGCACGAACCCTACAAATACATCAGGTGCAAGTAATAAAACCGATGTAACCCTACCGGTAAGCAGTGAAGGCAGACTGACAGTGCAGTCCAGCAATAAAGAAAATGAAGTATTATGTCAAATACTGGATAAACCATACCAGCCACCCTCTCATGGTTCAATGCGAGTTACTTCAAGACATTTCACCAACATACTTGAAATTGATGAAAAAAATAGCAAGAATCAAACAGAATGTTACACAGAAGATAACAGAAGTAAGTTGCAGCAACCATTTGGTATTGCTACCTCCTCCATGAACAATGTGGGAGATAAGATTGTTCCCAATGAATATCAGGGCTTCCACAATATGACAAAATGTGGTGAGCAAGTTGATTCTGGTGTTGTGAAACAAATGGACCAGGCTGTTAATAGTGGAAGGAACTCAAATGATGATACAGACACTATTACAAACAGAAGAGTGAGGGAAATGCCTAGCAGGAGGATGGATTTCAGTGGTCATACATATTCTGGGAAATTCATGAAGAAGAAAGTTGAATTTTCCAGGGAATCCTCTAACACTCACATCAAAGGCAAATCAGGATCTTGGACTGATGGTAAGAATTAAAATCAATCAAATATTTTATTGCATGAAGTACATTTCTGTTTTCTTTTGTTGACAGTGCATGTACTATGTGAGTACTGGATGTTACAGTTATAAACTAGTCATTTAGGTTGATCTATTGTTCCTAATTTTGGATGCTGCTTTGCTTCCACTCTCGATCATAGGAGTAATGTTGGTGTTTTTATGATATTCTTTTAAGTGACACATATCTTGATGCATTTTCACATGTTGGATACTTGAGTTTGGTCTGAGCTGTGTGATCCATTTTACAGGGGAAAAATATCCACATAACAGCTGCATTTTTTCTTTGAACTTTATTTGCAGACTTGCTTTGGAACTTATATTTCCATTACCAGCACTGCACAATGATAACTAAAGTTATGCCAGTAATGTAAAGTAAAAGATACACACACATTGTTTTTTTATTCATTTTCCTTATATCATAAAATAAGCTTACAAATATATTATTTAAAGCCCTAGAATATTCAAAGTATTTGAATATTTTAACTCTCATACTATAACAAGTCCTAAAATAGTTTTCATTGGCGGTAAATCCTGATACAGTTAAAATTTTTAACTCGTCACATTTAAATTTGAATTTGAATATTTTAACCATGATTAGTTCAAAATCTGGAATGTAACATCTTGATGAGTCAGTGGTACAACTTATTTTAGGACTTGGCATAATGTGAAACTCATATCCTTATTTTGCAATAGAAAGAAAATTACCTTAAAAAGTATAGTCTTTACGTTTTATTGTTGATGTAATAATTTTTCTTTTGTAGTACAATGCTGCTAATGGAAATGTAAGTTTCTGTAACAGGCCAGCAAGAAAAATGGAAGCCGTTTGGTTGATATTCTTCCTATAAAAAAAGGCACATATCCTATGAGTGACAGCAAATTGAGGCATTTTAAGATCTAGTTAAAGGCATCAGCTCCTAAATACAATAAATTCCATACATATTTCATTGATTATGAGTGGATGTAACTCAAATTTGGTTTTGTTCAGTCTCAAGGTGAGCTATAGGCTGGTCATGTAAGTTAATTCTTTCAATCTGGGGCAGAAATCACTCCCAAATTTCTTTGGCTTTCACAGATTTGAAAAGAAGTGCCTGGGAAGACCTTTGATTCCATAGAATCTCTTGAACTCTACACTGATCGTCTGTGTTTGGTTAAATATTTTTAGTTGTTTCAGCAGCTATTGAGAAACCTTAACATTAAATCAGAAGCAATAAGGAACATTTGACTATGTGCCTTTACCATAAGGCATTACAAGTGACTGCTGATACATTCAAATGGCAGGTAGCATCAGCAGGATTGCTGCCGATTTCCTTAACCATACTTGGCCATGTGACCTACTACTGTTTCTAATGGTTTTCAGTATTTTGCTTCCTGCAGCTCTCGGATATTGAAGAAAAGACATTTTTAATTGTTTACACCAAAGGTACTATTTATTTATTTATTGGCAATGTAGTTTCTGGCTTTGCCCGTTTTCACAAGCCACCTATTACAGAGAACAAAATGTTATGAGTGGATATGTTGAAAGATGATAACAAAGGTACCAGTAATAATGTGGTGCAGATAATAACTACTTAGATAATTTGTACTTGGGATATACACGAATGTGACCACCTGTCAAAAGTCTGAATAACCACCTCTCACAGTGCGGACTGCTGCAAGATGTACAGCAAAGGAGTTGATGAGATTCTGGAAGATACTGACAGAGGTGTGGAGTCAAGCCAACTCCAGTGTCTTCGTTGAAGATCCATGACATAAACAGCCCAATCGAGTTTATTCCACAGATTCTCAGTTGGGTTTAAATGTGGGGAGTTTTGTAGCCAGGGGAATATGGCAAACTCATCCTGGTGCTCTTTGAGCAATGCTTGTACACTACTAGCTGTTTGACATGTGTTGTCCTGGTGGTAGATCCAGGGTGACAGTTATTGAACTATATTAAATAAAATCATCATGACTTCTGAACAGTTTGTGTTAGGACATTCAAACTGCACGGTTGGCCGTGGGGCATAATGGGAGTTAGTATGTACATGCGCATTTGGGTTAGTGACGAAGCCCTCTTTCATTTGGATGAGTTTGTTAATAAACAAAATTGGCACTTTGGGGGACTGATAATACACAGTTCACGATTAGTCTCTTCATCCTCAACAGGTGACTATGGTGTGCAATTTCCAGTCATGGAATAATTGGTGCAATATTCCTTGTTGGCATGGTGACTACCGAATGGTACGTGAAGATATTGGAAGATGATTTCGTCGTCATTATCCAAAGTTACCTGATTCTGACAAGATGTGGTTCATGCAATATGGTGCTCAACCCCATCGAAGCATGAAAGTATTTGATGTCCTGGAGGAGCACTTTGGGTACTGCATTCTGGCTCTGGGATATACAGAGGCCACTGGCGTGGGCCTTGATTGGAGCCATATTCTCCGGATCTGAACACGTGCGACTCCTTTTTGTGGGGCTATATTAAAGACAAAGTGTACAGCAGTAACCCCAAAACCATTGCTGAGCTAAAAACAGCCATTCAGGTGGTCATTGACAGCATCAATGTTCCGACACTTCAGTGAGTCATGCAGAATTTCTCTATTCGTCTGTGCCACATCATTACCAATAATGGCAGTCATATCAAACATCTCAGAACCTAAATTCGAATATCTGTAGTGATGTTTACATGTTGAATAAATTGTGTGTGCACACCGTAGTTTATAACAAATGCTCATGTCCCAAACAGGTCACTAACACATCGTAAAATGTCGATAGCAGAGTTTCATCTACTGTTGTAAACTACGGTGTGCACACACTTTATTCAACATGTAAACATCACTGCAGATATTCGGATGTAGGTTTTGACATGTTTGATATGACTGCCATTATTGGCGACTATGTGGCATTAATTAATTAATTAATTAATCATTTTTTTGTGTTCCATCAGACACATGGCCATTGGTGCGTAAAGGGTGAAATGTCTGAAAGTAAACACCCTGAAACAATCTTCAGAAGGGTCCAGGCCAGAGGAGAGTATAATGGCAGGGGGAAAGTTTTCTTGGCATTCCCCACGTGATCTTCGCAATGGATAAACATGTTGTTGTTGTTGTTGTTGTTGTTGTTGTTGTCTTCAGTCCTGAGACTGGTTTGATGCAGCTCTCCATGCTACCCTATCCTGTGCAAGCTTCTTCATCTCCCAGTACCTACTGCAACCTACATCCTTCTGAATCTGCTTAGTGTATTCATCTCTTGGTCTCCCTCTACGATTTTTACCCTCCACACTGCCCTCCAATGCTAAATTTGTGATCCCTTGATCCCTCAAAACATGTCCTACCAACCGATCCCTTCTTCTAGTCAAGTTGTGCCACAAACTTCTCTTCTCCCCAATCCTATTCAATACCTCCTCATTAGTTACGTGATCTACCCACCTAATCTTCAGCATTCTTCTGTAGCACCACATTTCGAAAGCTTCTATTCTCTTCTTGTCCAAACTACTTATCGTCCATGTTTCACTTCCATACGTGGCTACACTCCATACAAATACTTTCAGAAACGACTTCCTGACACTTAAATCTATACTCGATGTTAACAAATTTCTCTTCTTGAGAAACGCTTTCCTTGCCATTGCCAGTCTACTTTTTATATCCTCTCTACTTTGACCATCATCGGTTATTTTACTCCCTAAATAGCAAAACTCCTTTACTACTTTAAGTGTCTCATTTCCTAATCTAATTCCCTCAGCATCACCCGACTTAATTTGACTACATTCCATTATCCTCGTTTTGCTTTTGTTGATGTTCATCTTATACCCTCCTTTCAAGACACTGTCCATTCCGTTCAACTGCTCTTCCAAGTCCTTTGCTGTCTCTGACAGAATTACAATGTCATCGGCGAACCTCAAAGTTTTTACTTCTTCTCCATGAATTTTAATACCTACTCCGAATTTTTCTTTTGTTTCCTTTACTGCTTGCTCAATATACAGATTGAATAACATCGGGGATAGGTTACAACCCTGTCTCACTCCTTTCCCAACCACTGCTTCCCTTTCATGCCCCTCGACTCTTATAACTGCCATCTGGTTTCTGTACAAATTGTAAATAGCCTTTCGCTCCCTGTATTTTACCCCTGCCACCTTCAGAATTTGAAAGAGAGTATTCCATTCAACATTGTCAAAAGCTTTCTCTAAGTCTACAAATGCTAGAAACGTAGGTTTGCCTTTTCTTAATCTTTCTTCTAAGATAAGTCGTAAGGTCAGTATTGCCTCACGTGTTCCAACATTTCTACGGAATCCAAGCTGATCTTCCCCGAGGTCGGCTTCTACCAATTTTTCCATTCGTCTGTAAAGAATTAGCGTTAGTATTTTGCAGCTGTGACTTATTAAACTGATAGTTCGGTAATGGATAAACATATAAACACAAATATGCATATATCCTTGGGGACTATGTCCAGCTCCACAAGCAGTTTGTTTTTCCTCGGCACGATGGTACAAGGTGACAATTATTGAACTATATGAAAAGAAAAGGTGTGTTTGAACCATGAGTACGCAGCAAGGAAAATAAGTGTGGGCTTGAGTACCAATTATCGAGGTAGAGGGTATGTCAATTCTAAGTAGGACTTTATACAAGTAGCCACTACATCACCAGTTTTCCCCAAATTGTGGAACTCTGTTTCTGTTGATGTCCCTGTATAAACAAGGAAATCTAAGACACAGCCAGTCTTACAATCAAATAACACAAATGTTTTTATTCTGAATCTACTCTGTTTCGATGGAATGAATTGTCTGAAAGATAAGAGTCCTTTGAATGATAACAAACATGAATTCGGAATTTCTAATGTGTATTAAATACATAACACAAAGCTGTACAGACTTTATTGACAATGTTCCTAATTTTGAGTAATCTGTCTCCTTCAGTATTGGCAGAGTTGTCATTGAAATGTAACGTTGTCACAAGTAACAAAAAATAGTCTCCTGATAAATGTTCACTAAGGATTGGAGCATTTAGAACATCATCTCTGGTCTAGTATTCGCTAATGTTCAGTTATTTCACACTACACATCAGAAGACAAACAGCTATGAAACAATGTTGTTGTTTTCAGTCCTGACACTGGTTTGCTGCAGCTCTCCATGCTACTCTATCCTGTGCAAGCTTCTTCATCTCCCAGTACCTACTGCAGCCTACATCCTTCTGAATCTGCTTAGTGTATTCATCTCTTGGTCTCCCTTTACGATTTTTACCCTCCACGCTGCCCTCCAATACTAAATTGGTGATCCCTCGATGTCTCAGAGCATGTCCTACCAACCGATCCTTTCTTCTAGTCAAGTTGTGCCACAAGCTTCTCTTCTCCCCAATTCTATTCAATACCTCCTCATTAGTTATGTGATCTACCCATCTAATCTTCAGCATTCTTCTGTAGCACCACATTTTGAAAGCTCCTACTCTCTTCTTGTCTAAACTATTTATCATCCACGTTTCACTTCCATACATGGCTACACTCCATACAAATACTTTCAGAAACGACTTCCTGACAATTAAATCTATACTCGATGTTAACAAATTTCTCTTCTTCACAAACGCTTTCCTTGCCATTGCCAGTGTACATTTTATATCCTCTCTACTTCGACCATCATCAGTTATTTTGCTCCCCAAATAGCAAAACTCCTTTACTACTTTGAGTGTATCATTTCCTAATCTAATTCCCTCAGCATCACCCGACTTAATTCGACTACATTCCATTATCCTCGTTTTACTTTGGTTGATGTTCATCTTATACCCTCCTTTCAAGACACTGTCCATTCCATTCAACTGCTCTTCCAAGTCCTTTGCTGTCTCTGACAGTATTACAATGTCTTCGGTGAACCTCAAAGTTTTTATTTCTTCTCCATGGATTTTAATACCTACTCCGAACTTTTCTTTTGTTTCCTTTATTGCTTGTTCAATATACAGATTGAATAGCATCGGGGTTAGGCTACAACCCTGTCTCATTCCCTTCCCAACCACTGCTTCCCTTTCATACCCCTCGACTCGTATGACTGCCATCTGCTTTCTGTACAAATTGTAAATAGCCTTTCGCTCCCTGTATTTTACCCCTGCCACCTTCAGAATTTGAAACAGAGTAATTCAGTCAACATTGTCAAAAGCTTTCTCTAAGTCTACAAATGCTAGAAACATAGGTTTGACTTTCCTTAATCTTTCTTCTAAGATTAGTCGTAGGGTCAGTATTGCCTCACGAGTTCCAACATTTCTACGGAATCCAAACTGATCTTCCCCGAGGTCGGCTTCTACCAATTTTTCCATTCGTCTATAAAGAATTTGCGTTAGTATTTTGCAGCTGTGACTTATTAAACTGATAGTTCGGTAATTGTCACATCTGTTAACACCTGCTTTCTTTGGAATTGGAATTATTATACTCTTCTTGAAGTCTGAGGGAATTGCGCCTATCTCATACATCTTGCTCACCAGATGGTAGAGTTTTGTCAGGACTGGCTCTCCCAAGGCTGTCAGTAGTTCTAATGGAATGTTGTCTACTCCCGGGGCCTTGTTTCTACTCAGGTCTTTCAGTGCTCTGTCAAACTCTTCACGCAGTATCATATCTCCCATTTCATCTTCATCTACATCCTCTTCCATTTCCATAATCTTGTCCTCAAGAACATCACTCCTATATAGAGCCTCTATAGACTCCTTTCACCTTTCTACTTTCCCTTCTTTGCTTAGAACTGGGTTTCCATCTGGGCTCTTGATATTCGTGCAAGTGATTCTCTTTTCTCCAAAGGTCTCTTTAATTTTCCTGTAGGCAGTATGTATCTTACCCCTGGTGAGATAAGCCTCTACATCCTTACATTTGTCCTCTAGCCATCCCTGCTCAGCCATTTTGCACTTCCTGTCGATCTCATTTTTGAGACGTTTGTATTCCTTTTTGCCTGCTTCACTTGCTGCATTGTTGTATTTTCTCCTTTCATCAGTTAAATTCAGTATCTCTTCTGTTACCCAAGGATTTCTACTAGCCCACGTCTTTTTACCTACTTGATCCTCTGCTGCCTTCACTATTTCATTCCTCAAAGCTACCCATTCTTCTTCTACTGTATTTCTTTCCCCCATTCCTGTCAATTGTTCCCTTATGCTCTCCCTGAAACTCTGTACAACCTCTGGTTCTTTCAGTTTATGCAGGTCCCATCTCCTTAAATTCCCACTTTTTTGCAGTTTTTTCAGTTTTTATCTACAGTTCATAACCAATAGATTGTGGTCAGAGTCCACATGTGCCACTGGAAATGTGTTACAATTTAAAACCTGGTACCTAAACCTCAATCTTACCATTATATAATCTATCTGAAACCTTCTAGTATCTCCAGGATTCTTCCACGTATACAACCTTCTTTCATGATTCTTGAACCAAGTGTTAGCTGTGATTAAGTTATGCTCTGTGCAAAATTCTACCAGGCGGCTTCCTCTTCCATTTCTTAGCCCCAATCCATATTCACCTACTAAGTTTCCTTCTCTTCCTTCTCCTACTGTCGAATTCCAGTCACCCATGACTATTAAACTTTTGTCTCCCTTCGCTACCTGAATAATTTCTTTTATCTCATCATACATTTCATCAATTTCTTCGTCATCCTGCCGAGCTAGTTGGCATATAAACTTGTACTACTGTAGTAGGTGTGGGCTTCATGTCTATCTTGGCCACAATAGTGTGTTCACTATGCTGTTTGTAGTAGCTTACCTGTACTCCTATTTTTTTTAATTCATTATTAAACCTACTCCTGCATTACCCCTATTTGATTTTGTATTTATAACCCTGTATTCACCTGACCAAAAGTCTTGTTCCTCCTGCCACCGAACTTCACTAATTCCCACTATATCTAACTTTAACCTATCCATTTCCCTTTTTAAATTTTCTAACCTATCTGCCCGATTAAGGAATCTGACATTACACGCTCCAATCCGTAGAACACCAGTTTTCTTTCTCCTGATAACGAAGTGCCCTTGAGTAGTCCCCGCCCGGAGATCTGAATGGGGGACTATTTTACCTCCAGAATATTTTACCCAAGAGGACGCCATCATCATTTAACCATACAGTAAAGCTGCATGCCCTCGGGAAAAATTACGGCTGTAGTTTCCCTTTGCTTTCAGCCATTCGCAGTACCAGAACAGCAAGGCCATTTTGGTTAGCTTACAAGCCAGATCAGTCAATCATCCAGACTGTTGCCCCTGCAACTACTGAAAAGGCTGCTGCCCCTCTTCAGGAACCACACGTTTGTCTGGCCTCTCAACAGATACCCCTCCGTTGTGGTTGCACCTACGGTACGGCTATCTGTATCGTTGAGGCACGCAAGCCTCCCACCAACGGCAAGGTCCATGGTTCATGGGGGGTATGAAACAATACATTTCTTAATATCCAGTATCTTTCCTCTTTGATATGCGAGAATGCACTGTTTCTGGAGTATCCTCATTGGTGAATAAGTAAAACTGATTCATTTCATAAGCTATATACTTCATCAGTTTTTCTGTAAAGAATAACATGAAAACTGACAGAACACTTGGCTCATTCCCTGATTGACACACATGTCCCGATAGGTTATCATCAAATGCATGATTAACTGGCTGAAAATCATTTTCTTTCCAGTCAAATTTTTTGCCAAGATGTGATTTCTTCATAGGCATTTCACTATCAATTTTTGATACTTCAGACTCAGAACAACTAGCATCTCTTGTTGAAACATGAGACTGTGTAGTGTCCCCTGCTGATGCGGACGGTTTATGACTACAGCTTCCCTGTTCTGTAGGAGAGCTATCACTTTCATCAAAATGAAGTAGTTCATTCTCACTGTCACTCCTCGTATGAATCTCCATGATTTCTCCCTCAATGCGCCCATGACGTCATGCCATTTGTTTTGTAAAGTTTAGGATGCGAAGAACGCAGATGTAAATTCCGATGAACAGTGAACTGTAGTGTGATAGTGTGAAGCCTAGGCTCACGACAGACAAAGAATCAGATGACAAACTAGTGTCCACAATTGCGAAATACTATGAGACGTGGGGCAGGAAGTCTGCTGTGCAACTTATTTCATCATCGGCACTCAGGTAGCGGCGCATCTATACTCATCGTCAGCACTTGGGGCCAGCAGAGTAAACTTGTGAACAGCAGTCAAAAGGGTTAATCAGGATATGAATTGCACCCCATGCTACAATAATCAATCAAAAATATTTGAGCACAGACTATTCACTGAAAATCCAATTCTAACAGTGGGACATTACAAATGAAATAATGATAGAAATAAAATGAAAGCTTACTGTATGACTGTACTACCCTACCATAATATTATTGCACTTGGCCTTTCGTGGCCGTTATCAGAAACATGCAGTGACATTACAGTGAACAAAAACAGCATCAGCTTTTTAACCATCATATACATGGTGGAAGTCTCAGTAGCTTCAAGAGCAAGTTGTTCGATAGTTAAAACAGCACAGCACATTCTGATCGGCTTCAGGTGCACAGGCAAACACAGAAGCCAACCAAAGTGCAATAACAAAGGTGTAATAACATTGTGGTCAACTAATAATGGATGGAACACTGTGCCTCATACTGAAGAAAATCAGTGATATTAAAATGTGTGGAACTCAGATTGCCATTTTCTCACATGATATCCAGCACGCCATTATGGGCAACAGGCAGATTCCATATTCCTAGATTTCCAGAAAATGTTTGACTCTGTGCCCCACTACAGACTGGTAATTAAGGCTCTAGCTTATGGAATAGGTTCCCAGATATGTGAGTGGCTTGAAGACTTCGTATGTAATAGAACCCAATATGTTGTCCTCGATAACAAGTGTTCATCAAAGACAAGGCTACTTCATGAGTGCCCCCAGAGAAATGTGATAAGACCACTCTTGTTCTCTATACACCTAAACGTTCTGATGGATAGGGTGAGCAACAATCTGTGGCTGTTTGTTGATGACTTTGTAGGATATGGGGAAGTGTCATTGTAATGTGGGGAGGATACAGGATGATTTAGACAGAATTCCTATAAGATGAGATTAATAGCAGCTTGATCTAAATGTAGAAAAATGTAAGTTAATGCAGGTGAGTAGGAGGAACAACCCTGTAATGTTTAAATACGATGTTGGTTGTTGCTGCGTGATACAGTAATGGTGATCAGATATGTGGTTGTAACATTGCAGAATGATATGAAATGGAACGAGCATGTAATGTCAGCAGTAGGTAAGGCACATGATAGACTTATTTATTTGGAGAAGTTTATGCAAGTGTAGCTCATCTATAAAGGAGACATAGTACACTAGTGTGACTAATTCTTTAATACTGCTAGTGTGTCTGAGATCCCTGTCAGGTCAGGTTAAAGGAAGATATCGAAGCAGTTTGTACTGTTGCTGCTAGGTTTGTTATCAGCAGCAGTTTTGATCAATACGTGAGTCTTGTGAATTCAAATGGGAAACTCTGAAGGGAAGACGACATTTTTTTTTTTCATGTGTCACTGTTGAAAAAGTCTAAGGACCAGTATTTGTGGTTAACTTCAGAATGATTGTACTGCTGCCAACATATACTTCACTTAAGGATAATGAGGAAGAGATAAGAGAAATTAGGACTCTTATGGAGACACATGGACAGTTGTTTTTCTCTCGCTTCATTTGCAAGAGGAACAGGAAAGGGAACATCTAGTAGTGGTACAAGATACAATCTGCAATGAGCTGTGTGAAGGCTTATGGAGTATATATGTATTTGTCATTAACATTCATCATGAACAGCAGGGGTCTACATGGGGCACAACTGAAGTTACTTATAAATCTGACAGTGAATCTCCATCCAAGATAAAATGCTGCATCCTCCCTAATAAGTAAACCTCAGTCGAGTCACAAATTTTGCTTAATAACCCATACAGCCAAACTTTTGATTATAAGTGTAGGTGTGGTACAGGGTGAAATGCTTTTTGGAAGTCAAGAAGTACAGCATCTACCTAGCTGCCTTGACACATGACTTTCAGGATACCATGCGAGAAAAGTGCGACTTGAGTTTCACACGATTGATGTTTCTGGAACTCCAGTAGTTTGGCAGTGAGATCATTCTGTTCGAGATACCTCATTATGTTTGTGCTCAGAACATGTTCTAAGATTCTACAACAGATGGACATCAAGGATATTGGGCAGTAACTTTGTGGATCACTTCTGCTACCTTTCTTGTAGAAGTGTGTGATTTATGGTTTCTTCCAACTACTGGGCATAGTTTTCCTTTGTTCGTGGGATCTGTAGTGTATTGTGGTTAAAATAGTGGGTAACTCAGCGGCAAATTTGGTATAGAATCTGATAGGGAATCCTTCAGGTGCTGAAACCCTTTTCAGTTTTAGGGATTTCAGTTTGTTTTACACCACTGACACTAATACCTACACTATGTGATCGAAAGTGACTGGACACCCACAAAAACATATGTTTTTCATATTAGGGGCATTGTGCTGCCACCTACTGCCAGGTAGTCCATATCAGTGACCTCAGTAGTTATTAGACCTCGTGAGAGAGCAGAATGGGGCACTCTGCGGAATTCACAGACTTCGAACATGGTCAGGTGATTGGGTGTCACTTGTGTCATATGTCTGTACGTGAGATTTCCACAATCCTAAACATCACTAGGTCAACTGTTTCTGATGTGATAGTGAAGTGGAAACGTGAAGGGACATGTACAGCACAAAAGCGTACAGGCCAACCACATCTGTTGACTGACAGAGACCGCTGACCATTGAAGATGGTTGTAATGTGTAATAAGCAGACATCTGTCCTGACCATTGCACAGGAATTCCAAACTGCATGAGGATCCACTACAAGTACTATGACAATTAGGTGGTTGGTAAGGAAAACTTGGATTTCATGGTCGAGCGGCTGCTCATAAGCCACTTATCATGCCGGTCGGTAAATGCCAAATGACACCTCGCGTTGTGTAAGGAGTGTAAACATTAGACGATTGAACAGTGAAAAAGTTGTGTGGACTGACGAATCATGGTACACAATGTGGTGATCCGTTGGCAGGTTGTGGGTATGGTGAATGCCCAGTGAATGTCATATGCCAGCGTTTGTAGTACCAACAGTAAAATCCGGAGGTGGTGGTGTTATGGTGCGGTCGTGTCTTTCATGGAGGGGGCTTGCACCCTTTGTTGTTAAGTGTGGCACTATCACAGCACAGGCCTACATTGATGTTTTAAGCACCTTCTTGCTTCCCACTGTCGAAAAGCAATTCGGGGATGGTGATTACATCTTTCAAAACGATCAAGCACCTGTTCATAATGCATGGTCTGTGGTGGAGTGGTTACATGACAATAACATCCCTGTAATCGACCAGCCTGCACAGAGTCCTGACATGAATCCTATTGAACACCTTTGGGATGTTTTGGAACGCCGACTTCATGCCAGGCCTCACCGACCGACATCGATACCTCTCCTCAGTGCAGCACCCCACGAAGAATGGGATGCCATTCCCCAAGAAACTTTCCAGTACCTGATTGAACACCATATTGAATTCCAGCATTACTGCTGGAGGGCACCATGAGCTTATCAGTCATTTTCAGCCAGGTGTCCAGATACTTTTGATCACATAGTGTATATCACTCATCCGTGCAGTGATGTGAAAATTAAATTGGGGCAATACTCCTGGATATTGTCCTGTAAACGAATGTTTGAGAATGGAATTCACCAGTTCCACTTATGGTTTTGTTATACTCAGTTGCAGTTTCTTTCTCACCCATGAGTGTCTGGACACTTAACTTTGGAATCTCTTAACAGGCTTTACATATGACAAGAATTTCTTTGAAATTTTGAGAGATCCGTCAATAATATCTTGTTATGCTAGTCATTGAAGGTTTCATACATTGCTGTATTGAGAGGCAAATGCTTTTCATTCAGCATCTCTCTGTCTATAAGCTTGTGCTTTCTTTTACACCTATTATACAGTAGTCTTTTTCCTTACGAAATCCTATACATTGACTTTGTACCAGGGAGGCTTCCTCTCATCATGAACTGTTCCCCTGTTGTTGTTGTTGTGGTCTTCAGTCCTGAGACTGGTTTAATCCAACTCTCCATGCTACTCTATCCTATGCAAGCTTCTTCATCTCCCAGTACCTACTGCAGCCTACATCCTTCTGAATCTGCTTAGTGTATTCATTACTTGGTCTCCCTCTACGATTTTTACCCTCCATGCTGCTCTCCAGTACTAAATTGGTGATCCCTTGATGCCTCAGAAAATGTCCTACCAACCGATCCCTTTTTCTAGTCAAGTTGTGCCACAAACTCCTCTTCTCCCCAATCCTATTCAATACCTTCTCATTGGTTATGTGATCTACCCATCTAATCTTCAGCATTCTTCTGTAGCACCACATTTTGAAAGCTTCTAATCTCTTCTTGTCTAAACTATTTATCGTCCATGTTTCACTCCAATACATGGCTACACTCCCTACAAATTCTTTCAGAAACGACTTCCTGACACTAAATCAATACTCAATGTTAACAAATTTCTCTTCTTCACAAACGCTTTCCTTGCCATTGCCAGTGTACATTTTATATCCTCTCTACTTCGACCATCATCAGTTATTTTGCTCCCCAAATAGCAAAACTCCTTTACTACTTTAAGTGTGTCATTTCCTAATCTAATTCCCTCAGCATCACCCGACTTAATTCGACTACATTCCATTATCCTCGTTTTGCTTTTGTTGATGTTCATCTTATACCCTCCTTCCAAGACACTGTCCATTCCATTCAACTGCTCTTCCAAGTCCTTTGCTGTCTCTGACAGAATTACAATGTCATCGGCAAACCTCATTTGTTTCCTTTTCTGCTTGCTCAATATACAGATTGAATAGCATCGGGGATAGGCTACTACCCTGTCTCACTCCCTTCCCAACCACTGCTTCCCTGTCATACCCCTCGACTGGTGTGACTGCCATCTGCTTTCTGTACAAATTGTAAATAGCCTTTCGCTCCCTGTATTTTACCCCTGCCACCTTCAGAATTTGAAAGAGAGTATTCCAGTCAACATTGTCAAAAGGTTTCTCTAAGTCTACAAATGCTAGAAACATAGGATTGACTTTCCTTAATCTTTCTTCTAAGATTAGTCATAGTCAGTATTGCCTCACGAGTTCCAACATTTCTACGGAATCCAAACTGATCTTCCCCGAGGTCGGCTTCTACCAATTTTTCCATTCGTCTATAAAGAATTTGCGTTAGTATTTTGCAGCTGTGACTTATTAAATTGATAGTTCGGTAATTTTCACATCTGTTAACACCTGCTTTCTTTGGGATTGGAATTATTATACTCTTCTTGAAGTCTGAGGGAATTTCGCCTATCTCATACATCTTGCTCACCAGATGGTAGAGTTTTGTCAGGACTGGCTCTCCCAAGGCTGTCAGTAGTTCTAATGGAATATTGTCTACTCCCAGGGCCTTGTTTCCACTCAGGTCTTTCAGTGCTCTGTCAAACTCTTCATGCAGTATCATATCTCCCATTTCATCTTCATCCACATCCTCTTCCATTTCCATAATTTTGTCCTCAAGAACATCGCCCCTGTGTAGAGCCTCTATATACTCCTTCCACCTTTCTAATTTCCCTTCTTTGCTTAGAACTGGGTTTCCATCTGGGCTCTTGATATTCGTGCAAGTGATTCTCTTTTCTCCAAAGGTCTCTTTAATTTTCCTGTAGGCAGTATCTATCTTACCCCTGGTGAGATAAGCCTCTACATCCTTACATTTGTCCTCTAGCCATCCCTGCTCAGCCATTTTGCACTTCCTGTCGATCTCATTTTTGAGACGTTTGTATTCCTTTTTGCCTGCTTCACTTACTGCATTTTTGTATTTTCTCCTTTCATCACTTAAATTCATTATCTCTTCTGTTACCCAAGGATTTCTACTAGCCCTCGTCTTTTTACCTACTTGATCCTCTGCTGCCTTCACTATTTCATTCCTCAAAGCTATCCATTCTTCTTCTACTGTGTTTCTTTCCCCCATTCATGTCAATTGTTCCCTTATGCTCTTCCTGAAACTCTGTACAACATCTGGTTCTTTCAGTTTATGCAGGTCCCATTTCCTGAAATTCCCACTTTTTTGCAGTTTCTTCAGTTTTTATCTACAGTTCATAACCAATAGATTGTGGTCAGAGTCCACATCTGCCCCTGGAAATGTCTTACAATTTAAAACCTGGTTCCTAAATCTCTGTCTTACCATTATGTAATCTATCTGATACCTTTTAGTATCTCCAGGATTCTTCCAGGTATACAACCTTCTTTCATGATTCTTGAACCAAGTGTTAGCTATGATTAAGTTATGCTTTGTGCAAAATTCTACCAGGCGGCTTCCTCTTCCATTTCTTAGCCCCAATCCATATTCACCTACTAAGTTTCCTTCTCTTCCTTCTCCTACTGTCGAATTCCAGTCACCCATGACTATTAAATTTTTGTCTCCCTTCGCTACCTGAATAATTTCTTTTATCTCATCATACATTTCATCAATTTCTTCGTCATCCTGCCGAGCTAGTTGGCATATAAACTTGTACTACTGTAGTAGGTGTGGGCTTCATGTCTATCTTGGCCACAATAGTGTGTTCACTATGCTGTTTGTAGTAGCTTACCTGTACTCCTATTTTTTTTATTCATTATTAAACCTACTCCTGCATTACCCCTATTTGATTTTGTATTTATAACCCTGTATTCACCTGACCAAAAGTCTTGTTCCTCCTGCCACCGAACTTCACTAATTCCCACTATATCTAACTTTAATCTATCCATTTCCCTTTTTAAATTTTCTAACCTACCTGCCCAATTAAGGGATCAGACATTCCACACTCTGATCCGTAAAACACCAGTTTTCGTTCTCCTGATAACGACATTCTCCTGAGTAGTCCCCACCCGGAGATCCGAAATATTTTACCCAAGAGGACGCCACCATCATTTAATCATACAGTAAAGGTGCATGCCCTCAGGAAAAATTACGGCTGTAGTTTCCCCTTGCTTTCAGCCGTTCGCAGTACCAGCACAGCAAGGCCATTTTGGTTAGTGTTACAAGGCCAGATCAGTCAATGATCCAGACTGTTGCCCCTGCAACTACTGAAAAGGCTGCTGCCCCTCTTCAGGAACCACACGTTTGTCTGGCCTCTCAACAGATACCCCTTCGTTGTGGTTGCACCTACGGTATGGCTATCTGTGTCGTTGAGGCACGCAAGCCTCCCCACCAACGGCAAGGTCCATGGTTCATGGGGGAGGGGGGGGGGGCTGTTCCCTATGTACACATATATTAAGTGCTTGCTCGACTATTCTACAATGCCTCAGCCACAATTCTTCTATGTGCTCCTGCCAAGAGTTAAGTGTTTCATGTTCCTTATTGAGATGTAACACTACTGCCTGTTTATCTACTTGTATAAAGATGTAAATCCTTCTTCTTATTTTAGCTCCCCTTGTGCTGTGTTAATCATTGTTGTCATCGTCCCAAATAGACCATGTCTATTTGTTGCCGTTAGAGGAGTCAGCTTCAGAATTATCTATTCTAGGTAGTCTTTAGAGAAGTGATTCACTGATGTTCCACACTGGCACACTCACCTCTTACAAAACGTAGTTTTCCCAATTGATTATTGGATAGTTAATGCCTCCTCTGACGATATTATTAATGGGGTTTTATGTACTAGCAACAGAGATTTTCTTTAAAGTTTTTTTTTTTTTTTTTTTTTTTTTTTTTTTTTTTTTGGGAGGGGGGGTTGACTATGGCAGTCAATAGAAGGACCCAGTTATAAGTTTCTGCTCACCCATGATACTGAGTGTTACCCAGACAGCCTGACAGGCTCACATGCAGTTTCAGTCTCTGTCTTGTTGGCTTTGAGTTTCTCGTTTGTTGTGACAAATACACCCACTCCATTTCCCATTAGCCTATCCTGTTGGTACACACTTAAATTACCCCAAAAACCGTTTGAGATTTAACCAGCTTTCTGTACTTAGCATTATGGGAGCCAACTGCTTTTTAGGAGCATGTTGCTGTTTTAGTTAATCGCTAGGTCTTAAATACTCTCTCCTGTGGGTGCATTTCTTTGAATTTTACACCGATACTCATGGGTCTCTTACGGCTGTCATCTGGACTGGGTGGACAGTCTCCTAGTCTAAAAAAAAAAAAGGCCCTCATATGCACCCCATAGGCACAGTCAGCTACCTAGGTAACAAACACTGATGTGTAGCGCACATATGACCTATTTAGGGGGGGCACTACAGTTCCATTCAACTCACTCAGAACCAAGGGGCCATGGCCAGTTCTGTTAAAATGCTGCAAATTGTGAACTTTGTTGGAACTCTGTGACCAAGTCTCCTCTTTTTATGTATGTAGACTGAAGCGGCAATTGAAAATTTTTACAAAGCCTGAGAGTTGAACCCGAGTATCCTACTTACTAGGCAGGTATGTTAGCAACTAAGCTACCTTGGCACAGCAGTTCACACAACTGCACAGATTACCGTGGCATGCCTCCCTCCTAAGTCCAAATTCTGTCACCCCAGTCTATTTTAAATTCCACCGTACACATGAACAGAATTGCCAAGGATCTCAAAGTTCTGGAATTTTACCTCAGAATTTTTCATAAATGGGGGATCCAGCCTCAAACCTGGGAGCAGGTACTTCACAAATGAAATGACACAGTTTCAGAAACTTTGACCAGTGAAAATTTGTACCAGGGCGGGGAATCGAACACGGATCTCCTGCTTACTAGGCAGAACGTGGAGAGCCTCGCCAATTGTGTTCATGTGTAAGGGGTAATTTAAAGGAACTGGGGCAGCAGTGAGAATTTGTGTCGAGGAGGGAGGTGTGCCAGTGTAATCTGTGCAGTTGTGCAAACCACTGTGCCCATGTGGCTTAGTGGCTAATGCACCTGCCTAGTAATCAGGAGACCTGGGTTGAATTCCCAGCCTTGATACAAATTTTCAATTGATGCTGCAATATGTAAACCTAAAATAGATAAAATCATACCTGTGTGAGACCAGTAGTCTCTGAAAATGTGTCATTTCAAGTCTCATCTTCTCCGCCTTGTCTGCCATCACTAGATCAAGTATGACTGTGGACCCAAACAATACGCATTGTTCGTCCCAACATACAATCCATTAATGGCTATCAGAACAGCCTCATCAGCATTTGGAATGAGGCCCCCCAGGCATAAACACTGACTGCACTTAATGCTCTGTTTTATCCCTTTTTGTCATTTCCCAAAGGTGTACCAATATTATTTTAAAATTTAATGTTGTTTTTTTCGACAGCAGTGTTTGGATGCTGTCCTAATTGTGTTACATATCAAATTTCCCTTTATTTACCTAGCATTCAAATATAAGACATCCAAGACAGTTGTCCCTTGATATGTTCTCAAGTCAGGTATCATTTAAGCATTTTTGATTTCATAATAGCTATTATCTTTGAAGATTCACTTTAGTTTTACTTCTTTGAAACATCAATGTTTTATGAGCTGTGTTATGAAACAAAAGTATGCTGTTCTTTTAAATTTTTTTGAAAGGAGACTATGATCTGCTTGTTATTGGCAGATAGTATTGATTTATTTCTTTTGTTATTGAGTGTAATTGCAATTCCGATGCAGTGCCCTCCAATATCCATTGGAGTTTCTCGTGATTTTAATGTCTTCTTATCAATAACATTCTCAGATGTTAAGTTTTTTTATAAGCAACATTGTAGTTGGTAACAAAATTAAAATCTTTCTATTTTTAAGAAAGAGCTGATAGTGGATTTTTTGTGGATTCTTGTGAGGAATACATTCTGATTAAACACTGGAAAGACTCACTGTATGCTTTTCTGAATCTCTAAAAAGTTTACATAGAGTTTACATGTAAAATATGTGGGCACAAAGATAAGCTCATGGTATTACAAGTTGATGACAGATTCTACTGGCCCCCCTGCGGGTCCGGGGTAAGAATAGGCCCGAGGTATTCCTGCCTGTCGTAAGAGGCGACTAAAAGGAGTTTCAACTGTTTCGGCCTTCCATGTGATGGTCCCCCTTGGGGTTTGACATCCATTTTTCAAAATTCTACAGAAGTACGAGCCTTTTGGGGAAGGACGCTTTACGTGGTGTCTCACTGGTCCTCGGTGCACTAAGGCCTTGGCACTCAGCATTGTAACGGCGTTGTAACCACACCCACTATTCCTCAAATTGGGCCTAAACGCCTGATAGGTTGCACAAGTTACGCCCATAGTGCGTCCCCATCTGCACCTACGATCATGATGGACTTTCCATGGCACCCGAAATACAGCACGGTAGCCAGCCCGTTGTGGTGGGGTCGTCATGTACCCTCTAGGTTGCAGCTCCCTGACAACACAGGGATCGTACTGCCGATACCTGAGCTGCACCCTCCCCACGTCGGCCAAGGAGTAGATGCCCGTCTCCTTGGGGCATCAGGACTCCCGGCAACAGTCATCCTGCCAGGTGGCCCTTGCTGAGGCTGGGTGGCGCCCATGGGGAGAGCCCCTGGTCGGAGTGGGTGTTATTGGGGCGGACGTTTCGCAGATGAAACGTCAACATGTATCGGGTCGCTCTGCGGCCGAGTCTTTTAAAATGAAAGGTACTGTCTCTGGTTCTGGTTCTCCTGCCCTTTCTCCCTTGGCCACTCCCTGGGAGGAAGGACAGGCCCGCCGGCTTGGGGCGAAGTACTTCCCCCGCAATTTAGTCTGTTCTTGGACCGATGGGGGGACGTTCGCCACCTCCAAGCCCATGTTATTTGTCCAGCACATCGAAGACATCTTCGGGGAAATCGAGGCTCTCAGTAAAATGCGTTTGGGGTCCGTTCTTATAAAGACCACCTCCGCAACTCAGTCGGCGGCGCACCAGGCGTGCGACCGACTACGGGACAACCCAGTGTCCATTGTTCCGCATCTGGCACTGAATAGGACGCAGGGGGTTATTTTTCATCGGGACCTCCTGCTGCAATCTGATGAGGAGCTCAGGGCCAACCTGGAGCGCCGAGGCATGCATTTCGTCCGGCGAGTCCAGCGCGGCCCCAAAGACCGTCGCATCGACACCGGGGCCTTTATCCTCGCCTTCGAGGGGGACGTTCTCCCGGAGAAGGTAAAGGTGATGTGCTACCGGTGCGACGTGCGACCTTAAGTCCCGCCTCCTATGCTCTGATTTCGGTGTTTGCGCTTTGGGCACATGTCGTCACGGTGTGAGGCTGAGCCCCTTTGTGGCGATTGTGGACGTCCTCTTCGTGAGGAACATACATGCACCCCACCACCTCGGTGCGTCAATTGTCCTGGCATCCACTCGCCTAGATCTTTAGACTGCCCCACATATCAGACGGAGAAGAAGATTCAAGAATTAAAAACTTTGGATCGCCTCTCTTATTCTGAGGCCAGGAAGAAGTATGACCGCCTCCATCCCGTGATGTTGACAACTTCGTTTGCCTCAGTCATGTCCACTCCTTCCACAGTATCCTCACCCCTATCCTGTCCCCCCTCCACCTCCTCACCCCATCTGGGGTCTATGCCTCCACCTCCCAAATCCCTCCCTTCCAAATCATCCTCCCTCGCGGCCCCTGCCCCCTCTGCCCCAGGGGCCACCCTTCCTCCTCCTCCCCCTCCGCCGCCTGAGAAGCGATCCTCTTCCCAGTCGTCCATCGGGGAAACGTTCCGGACCCCGGCTTCCGAGGTCCGGCGTTCCAAAATGGACCCCACGCATGAGGACCTTCTTCGGGTCCAGCCCCCCATCCCCGTGCCTCATCGGACTTCCCAGAAGGCCTCCAAGAAGAAGTCTTTATCCCCCTCTCCACCCCGGCACGTTTCGTCTGACGCTCCATCCGTGAGTCGCTGCTCCCGGCCGTCCTCAGTTTCGTCGGGACGCTCTGCTGCCAGGCGCTCAGCTGGCCTCTCGGCGGCGAATAATTCTGCCCCTCCTACGCAACCCGGGAAAGCGGCCGCAGTTGGCGACGACTCGATGGAACAGGATCCGCCTCCCGCCGGTTGTAGCGTTGATCCCTCGAAACCTGGCCCTCTGCGGCTGTCGAGGTGACCAGCTCTTCACCCGTTTCGTTCCCCCTTTTTTCTGACTAGTGATGGCTTTGTTACATTGGAACATAAGAGGTATTCGATCTAATCGGGAGGAATTACATCTGCTCCTCCGCCTGCACTGTCCGCTCGTCCTTGGTCTCCAGGAAACCAAGTTGCGCCCAACTGACCGTATTGCTTTTCCCCACTATACGTCGGAGCGGTCTGACCTTACCCCAGTGGACGGTATTCCAGCTCATGGTGGGGTCATGTTGCTCATTCGGGACGATGTCTATTACCATCCCATCCCATTGACCACCCCACTCCAAGCAATAGCTGTCCGTATTACTCTTTCTGCCTTTACTTTTTCCGTTTGTACCGTCTACAATCCATCGTCATCCGCATTTAGTAGGGCTGACATGATGCACCTGATTGTTCAGCTTCCTCCGCCGTTTTTATTGTTTGGCGACTTCAATGCCCATCATCCCCTTTGGGGCTCTCCTGCATCCTGTCAGAGAGGCTCCCTCTTGGCAGATGTCTTCAACCATCTCAATCTTGTCTGCCTCAATACTGGCGCCCCGACTTTACTCTCGGACTCTACTCATATCTACTCCCACTTGGACCTCTCGATCTGTGTTACCACTCTTGCCCGTCGGTTCGAGTGGTATGTCCTTTCTGACACCTATTCGAGCGACCACTTCCCCTGTGTCATTCGTCTCCTGCACCACACCCCATCCCCACGTCCTTCGAGCTGGAACATACCGAAAGCTGACTGGGGACTTTACTCCTCCCTGGCGACCTTTCCGGACCACGATTTTCTCAGTTGTGACAGTCAGGTCGAATACCTCACGGCTGTTATCATCCATGCTGCCGAACGTTCCATTCCTCGTACTACCTCTTCTTCAAGTCGCGTTTCCGTCCCCTGGTGGAATGAGGCTTGTAGAGACGCTATCCGTGCTCGACGACGTGCTTTACACACCTTTCGCCGCCATCCTACGTTGGCGAATTGTATTGGATACAAACGACTTCGAGCACAGTGCCGTAGAGCCATCAAAGACAGCAAAAAAGCTTGTTGGGCCTCTTTCACCAGGTCCTTTAACAGTTTTACTCCCTCTTCTGTCATCTGGGGTGGCCTGCGCCAGCTGTCGGGCATTAAGGCCCACTCCTCGGTACCTGGCCTGACTTCAGGTAATGAGGTCCTTGTTGATCCTGTGGATGTCTCCAACGCCTTCGGCCGCTTTTTCGCGGAGGTTTCAAGCTCCGCCCATTACCACCCTGCCTTCCTTCCCAGGAAAGAGGCAGAAGAGGCTCGGCGACTTTCCTTCCACTCGCTGAATCTGGAGAATTATAATGCCCCCTTTACTATGCGGGAACTCGAATGTGCACTTGCACTGTCCCGGTCCTCTGCTCCGGGGCCACATGCCATTCACGTTCAGATGCTGGCCCACCTTTCTCCGGCAGGCAAAAGCTTCCTTCTTCGTACCTACAATCGCGTCTGGACCGAAGGTCAAGTCCCCATGCGTTGGCGTGACGCCGTCGTTGTTCCTATACCCAAACCCGGGAAGGATAGACACCTTCCTTCTAGTTACCGCCCCATTTCTCTTACAAGCTGTGTCTGTAAGGTGATGGAGCGCATGGTTAACGCTCGGTTGGTTTGGGTTCTTGAATCTCGACGGCTACTTACCAATGTTCAATGCGGCTTTCATCACCGCCGCTCCGCTGTTGACCATCTTGTGACCTTGTCGACATTCATCATGAACAACTTTTTGCGAAGCGCCAAACGGTAGCCGTGTTCTTCGATTTGGAGAAGGCTTATGATACCTGTTGGAGAGGAGGTATCCTCCGCACTATGCACAGGTGGGGTCTATGCGGTCGCCTGCCCCTTTTTATTGATTCCTTTTTAACAGATCGAAAGTTTAGGGTACGTGTGGGTTCCGTATTGTCCGACATCTTCCTCCAGGAGAACAGAGTGCCTCAGGGCTCCGTCTTGAGCGTAGCCCTTTTTGCCATAGCGATCAATCCAATTATGGATTGCATTCCACCTAATGTCTCAGGCTCTCTTTTTGTCGATGACTTCGCGATCTACTGCAGTGCCCAGAGAACGTGCCTCCTGGAGTGCTGCCTTCAGCGTTGTCTAGACAGCCTATACTCATGGAGTGTGGCAAATGGCTTCCGGTTCTCTGAAGAGAAGACGGTTTGCATCAACTTTTGGCGATATAAAGCATTCCTTCCGCCATCCTTACATCTCGGTCCCGTTGTTCTCCCATTCGTGGAAACAACTAAGTTTCTAGGGCTCTCACTGGACAGGAAACTTTGTTGGTCTCCGCACGTCTCTTATTTGGCTGCCCGTTGTACACGTTCCCTTAATGTCCTCAGAGTTCTTAGTGGTTCATCTTGGGGAGCGGATCGCACTGTCCTGCTTCGCTTGTATCGGTCCATAGTCCGATCAAAGCTGGATTATGGGAGCCTCGTCTACTCGTCTGCTGGGCCATCCCTCTTACGCCGTCTCAACTCCATCCACCATTGGGGGTTACGTCTTGCGACCGGAGCATTCTACACTAGTCCCGTCGAGAGTCTTTATGCTGAAGCTGCCAAATTACCATTGACCTACCGGCGCGACGTACTGCTTTGTCAGTATGCCTGCCGGCTGTTGTCAGTGCCCGACCACCCCTCTTATCAGTCCTTCTTCGCCGATTCTCTCGACCGTCAGTATGGGTTGTATGTGTCTGCCCTGCTGCCCCCTGGAGTCTGCTTTCGTCGCCTGCTTTGACAATTGGATTTTGCCCTCCCTACCACCTTCAGAGAGGGTGAGAGCCCGACACCACTGTGGCTCCAGGCTCCGGTTCATATCCATCTCGACCTCAGCTCGCTCCCGAAGGAGGGTACTCCGGCTGCAGTGTATTGCTCACGGTTTGTTGAACTTCGTGCGCGACTTGCCAGTCACACCTCTATTTACACTCATGGCTCCAAAACTGACGATGGTGTCGGCTGTGCCTTTGTCGTCGGGGCCGGCACCTTTAAATACCGGCTCCTCGACCAGTCTTCCAGCTTTACGGCCGAGCTTTTTGCTCTCCATCAGGCTGTTCAGTATGCCCGCCGCAACCGCCATTCATAGTATGTACTCTGCTCTGATTCACTCAGTGCTCTTCAGAGCCTTGGAGCTCCATATCCGGTCCATCCCTTGGTGCAACGGATCCAGCAGTCCCTCCATTCTTCTGCTGCTGATGGCTCTCCTCTCAGCTTTCTGTGGGTTCCCGACCATGTAGGAGTGCCTGGGAATGAGGCTGCTGATGCTGCAGCCAAGGCTGCAGTCCTCCTGCCTTGGCCGGCCTCCCGTTGTGTCCCGTCCTCTGACATTAGTTTGGTTGTTTGTAAGAGGCTTGTGTCTTTGTGGTGGGATACTTGGTCATCACGTCAAGGAAACAAGCTCCGGGCAGTAAAACCGTTCCCAACTGCTTGGAAAACCTCCCCCCGACCATCTCGGCGAGAAGAGGTCCTTCTGACCAGGTTGCGGATTGGGCATTGCCGGCTTAGCCACCGCTACCTGCTCTCCGGTGACCCAGCCCCGCAGTACCCTTGTGGTCATGCATTAACAGTGCGCCATGTTTTATTGTCGTGTCCCAGTTTTAGTCAATCTCGTGTTGTCGTGTCTCCGCCATCTACTTTACAGGATATTTTAGCTGATGATGCTTGAGCAGCTGCTCGTGTTCTTCGTTTCATTACTTTGACTGGCTTGTCCAAAGACATCTAACTCCTTCACTTATTTTATTTGCATCTTTGTAAGAACTTTCTGGTGTCGTCCCCCCCCCCCCCCTTGAGTTTTACTAGATTCTATGTGCTCTAACAATTGTGACTGGGCACTAACGACCTCAGTAGTTGAGCGCAAAAAAAAAAAAAAAAAAAAAAGAGAGAGAGAGAGAGAGAGAGAGAGAGAGAGAGAGAGAGAGAGAGAGAGAGAGAGAGATTCTACTGGGAGGGGTATTCCACAGCATAGAAATGTCTTAACAAATTTTTATTGGCAATGCCACATTTGGACAAAAGAAAGGGTATCATTGCTTATTTTACTTTCATTTCATAATGACTTATGATATTATAATTTCTGAAGCTAAGTTCAAGTATTTTGAGTCCAAGAACATGTAAGTTGTATGTAATACTTGATTTTTCACACATCGTAAGTGTGGTAAAACAATCAGAAGAAGTTAACACTATGAACTTTCACTTAGATACTGCAGCTTAGGAATGATTGTATGGACTTTGCATTTGTCATTTTATATTTATAACAATTATTTTAGTGGTATGTAAATGAAAATATGTAAATATATTGTGACTTACCAAACAAGAAAGCGCTGGTAGATATGTTTTTTCCTACGTGGAATGTCTCCCTCTATTATATTCATATCAAAAATATGTAAATAGTAATTTAAATTTTTCGATGCATTTCGCATCCTTCACTTGAGATTAGTGGAATGAACATATCATACTAATTCATATGTGAAACATGAAGTTTTTTCATTTAATCTGTTTCACGTTCACAAGGAGCACCTGTCTGTGGGCCTATGTCATTTATTCTACATTTAATTATATTTATTGTTTGAAATTAGATCTTTGTTTTTATGGCTACAAACATAGTAATCAGTGAATACAACGTGTCTGATTAAATTGTTGCCTTTCTTGCGTGAACCACTGAATGTTGGAAATAGCATTCACATATAGATAATCTTTACATAATCTGGTATAATTTCCTGCAATAGAAGTCTTCTATTACCATATGAAGTGTTGTAATTAGGAACAATTTTATGTCCATCACTGTAGTTGTCTGTAATCATGGCTTTTTTCCCTTTCTTTTTGATCATGATATTCTCTTGTTTTCCAGCTCATGGGTGTTATATACCACAGTATTGGTCTAAGCTGAACATTTTCAGGTTCCAATGCAATATTGTCTATACTTAGCCCTTATTCTCTGTTTCCTGAATGCCTCTTTACTGGCATCAGTCTGGCTTGGTGTTTAATGTGTTTTCTGGTACATTTACCCTTTGCCTTTGTTCGCATGCTTAAGGATGTCATCATTTCATTTCAGCACTTCTTATATGTCATTTTCGGTGTATGCATTGTGACCTGGGGCTCGGTTCATGCTGTAATCAAGAGGTTGAGCAAAGTGTGACGGTGAGTGGTTCGATGCACACCTCGAGATGTCAATGATACAGTATTATCTGTAATTACAATTATCAGTCAGACAAGTTTACAAAGCTAAAGCATCTTCAAAGCTGCAGGCAGAGGTGGGGTGCGGTTTTACGTGCTGTGGAGGAATGCTGATGTCTCGACATCACGACACGACGTCACTCCGCAGGTCAGAGACTCGGCTGCGTGCGGTGCTTGCAACAGTAGCAGGCAAGGCAGGTATGGCCTGCCTGGTGTACTGCAGTTACCCAGGTCAGATACCACTTCAGCACTCTTGAAGGTGCAGTCTGCTGCCTGTGGACAAAAATGCTGGTTGTGTGGAGTGGCTCCAGTCACCACTGTGGGATTGACTGAAACTGCAGCATTCTCACGAATCAGCAAGGAGGCTGTGGGGAAGCACTTTGCCCATTCAATGCATAAATGGTGGCTTGCAGATTATCTGCAGTGACCCAGTAGTGGAGGAGGGCTGGCCACTCACCAGTCTTGTCATCTGCAGTGACCAAGTAGCCAGCAGTGCCAGATCATGGCTGTTGTATACATCATGTTTGGCTGCCTCAGTGTTGCAGTCAGCAAGCAGATAGCATGCTGGCCATCATCCAAGAGCTTGTCATGGTTTCACTGAAACTCATTAGAGTGTCATTCTGTCTGATTCGTTGACACAGACAGAATGGCAGCACGGCAGAATGTCTTGTGCTCTGAAGGCTGTGCATGAATGTATCTGTCCTAATTTATTGGACCATTCATTGTTACTTGCCTTGGAGTGGTTATATCAATAACACAGGCCAACGAAAAACTTTTTTTGAAAAACTTTTTTTACTTTGATAGCTGATCTTTATAGATTTTTATGAGCTGAATCCATATCTAGCCTTTAGTATAAAAATCCTATGCTACACGGTAAACGGGGAAATTAATGAAACACTTTGTTACAACATAAGCATGGTTTGTATTTACAGTAAGCTACTTAAAACAATGATGTGTGTTAATAGAGGTTTCACTTGTCAGCTGGAATTGGTTTGTATTTTATTTCTCTTTTTTCTTTGAAGCTTCTTGTGTAGCTTCTTCTACAATGAGTTGCTTGTTGAACTTCTCGGTGAAGTGACCAAAAGTAGTCCCCAGCGGCCTTGGTAGCGTTTTTCCACCACTTTAATGCCCTGGTGAAAATGCTCTCCTTGCTCCTCACTAACATCTCCCATATCCTTATCAAGAATATAGAAACAAATATTGTGGTTCATTTTCGTGACAATCTGAATGGGTGATCCCAAGTCATGGTATGGAAAACAACACCCCGAAGTGTGAAAGGATCACCTCCAGATTGAATTACATTCTCCACACATGCGAGTTACATGGGCAGTTGGTGCACTCAGCACCTTGTGTTGTTTGAGAAGGGGCAAAATCACAACTCATCAGACCATACTACATCCTTCCAGCCATCTACTGTACAGTATCTGTGTGTCTGGCCCATTGAAGATTTGCAGCTTTGTGTTGCTTTTGTACCTCCCATAATATAGTGGCATTTTTATCGAATTTAGTGTACTTTGTATTAAAATGTCTTTTTTTTTTTTTTTTTGTTAGCTAGTGGCCTTGGTAGAAAACTGTAATGCTATGATTCGCACATCAGGAAAGGATGACGTACGTCCTCTATTTTAAAGTAAATTAATTTTGGAAATCTTGTTAGTAGTCTGATTATAGTTAAATCTGAAATAATCACATTGTATTAGCAGTTGTAGTCACATTTTTGCAACAATAATTTTCAGGTGGGTCAAATGTATTCCAAATGAGGAGGAGTGGCCATTATGATAACACTTCAACAAGGTAAGATTTGATATGTCTGTGAAGTTAGAATTAGAACACAAGGGCATCTGGTAAATTTCTGCGTGTAAAATTATTGGAGTATTGGTTTATTTTGGGCTTGAGATATGTAAAAAAGAATAGTGAACATTATAAATCATTAAGTAAAACACATATTATACCAGTAGCTATTGTGTTATGTACCCAAGCTTGCTAAAAATCACGTGATCGGAATGATGTTGTAGACTGCCATAAAACATTAAATTATTTAAACACATAGCAAGATATTTAAAGGTAGGTGCCACCACAGAAAAACAAGAAAAGAGAAACACAACTTCCATGAAGGTAAAAACAAACTGATAGCAGCGCCTCTAGTGGTATGATCATGAACTAAAAAAGAATAAGCATTGCAGATTGCATCCCTCCTAGCTTATTAATTTTCTTATCTCAGTTTCCTGAGCATTCTATGTAATTATTGGCTAGCATCATAAAAAAACAATTTAAACACAGCTATAGCACATTAGAATACAGCGGTAGAAAACTATTATTAAGAGAATAATTGGCAGTTAAAGAGGTTCAATTAAGAAATCTTATATCACTGTGTTAATTAATGAAGAATTCTAAAATTTGTTTCAACTATGCTCAGGACTGTAATTTGTGAGTAAATACCCAGGGAAGTTGTACTACTGACCATTAGTTTCTTAAAAAAATGTTCCTACATCTTAAGATTGTAAATGCTTCAACACAAAAAGAAGACATCAATACTAAGTACCAAAAGTAGGAAAGGTGGATAAAAACAGTGAAATGAAAACAAAACTTACTTTTTATTCCTCAAGCACACAATAAAAATTTTCTTTTATCTGTCGTACAGCTGCATGAGAACTACTTGCCCCAGCACAACTAAAGCTTTGTAGTTCATTAACACCAGTTTCACTTCTTGTATTAGCAGCTGTATAATGAACACTTGCCATAGCACCACTAGTGCTTGGTAAGCCTAATTTTCTATTAACAACTGTTTCACCTGATTCACTACTGATATTAGCAATTTCACAGGGAACACCTGCGACATGTTTTGGAAACATACCCCTGTTTAGCCTGTGCCTAGTTTTATTCATAGAATCTTCTTCGAAAAAATGATCTCCTCAAACAAAATAATTATCACAGTTCACATCAGGTGACACTTTACAAAACTTTTCCATTTCAGAAGCAACTCTTGAGGCTGTTCTGGAAACTTGTAGAAATTCTTGTTGCTAACTTTCTCAGCTGAACCCATGTAATATCCAGATGAAAAGCCAGGGAATTTACATGAGTATTTCAATGTCAGTTGTGTTGAATATTTTGGAAAAAAAAACCATAATTCTTCATTAAATAAAACTACTACTGACATATCGAAGTTATTTAAATAATCAAACGGAAACCACACAGCTTGTTTGGAAATTGCTACCACAGTAATTTTACATCATAAATGTGTTTTGGAAGTGAACATACCTAATGACAGGGTACAGAAGAGGATTGATCTTCTTATGGTTTTGATCAGTTTTTATAGGAAAATTAGATTATTGTTGAAACATGGCTACACCATATTGACTGTCGAATACGATGTTTACAATTTCCCATATGAAATAACAGAACTCTGTTTTAGTGTTTATGTTATTCACATTCCAGAGAATAACTAATCTTCTTTTGATGCCAGCACAACCTCAAATGATATATAAGGAGTGGCTGATGTAGGTGACAGTTGCTTAGTGACAGTATTACAGGCAGTTTATTAAGTCACTTCAATTTACATCAGAAATGTGTTGGCCATTACATAAGTGACAGTTGCAGTATAAACAGTGCCTACTGAGGATTACTTGTAATGCATTGAACTGTTCGATTGGAGTTACAGTCTACTGGTGGTAAAATGATGGAATGGTGCCATGATCATATGATCGTTGTTGAATGTATATTTTATGCAATAGGTAAGTAATGTTCTTCAAGGCTTAATGAAACTTATGATGGCATTCACAGTTTCACAGGAACTTTCCAGTATAATGTTTTTGAACTTCATGGATGTTCACAGCTACAGTAAAATTTAGTGCTGAAAAGAAATATCCTTTCTTTCACAACACAGTATTGAAAATAAGTTTTAACAATCAACTTTTGGCTTCACAAGTGTGCTTCATTTTCTCACTGAGTGTTTCATATCTTTTTCCTTTCCTCTGTCTGATGACACTACATGAGATACTCAGTGTGGTTACCACTCATTGTTACACATGTTTCAGGCCTTTTCATTCAAGAATCATGAGGTCTTGTGAGCACACTTGACTGCCCTCAGATTTGGTGACATGCTTGGACACACAGTCTTGTAATGTGTCCATGTTGTTGATGAATGTGGAACACAGTAGTGCTTTTAAAGGTCCCCATAGCAGAAATCTAAGTGATTGAGGAGGAGTGAATGTGGAGGCCATGCTACTGGACTTTCTTGAGCATTCACTTGTCATCTAAACATTTATGGGTTTTTTCAATGATAATGTTCTCCAGTAGTACAGATAATTTATAGTAAACAGTACTTGTTAATTTATCTGGAAAGGTGTTTTGTCCTGTGACTGTATCTCTGGGAATTCCTGTCCAAAGTGACCCGATGCCTTTCTTCCGTGGTTTCTCAAAGATTTACATCTGCCCATATGTGATTATTGTCAATATTTATCATCTCAGTGTGTGTGAATCCTGCACGTCCTATGCTGCATCTTAGACTCTGTTGACAAAATTGCAGTTTGATGGAGCCTGACTATTTGTTCACATTGTAAATGATATCGTTAAAATAAATACTTGTGCAGAACTGGGGATGTAAGAGTGGCAGATCCAATTCCTTCCACACCTTTTCCAGAGTCATCTTCTATTCATTGCAGATCTAGCTCCTCCATTTCCAGTTTGAGAGCTGTGCAAGGTCTGCTCCAATGCTTTCTCCTTATTGTGAATGATCCTATGTCTGCAAATTGCAGTGACAGTGCGCTGAATTTTTTTAAGATGCAATGCAGTATTGTACATGTCATTTAGTGTACATGATACGTAGGGTACCTGTCGATTAATGCTGTTGGCTACACCATATTGACTGTCGAATACGATGTTTACAATTTCCCATATGAAATAACAGAACTCTGTTTTAGTGTTTATGTTATTCTCATTCCAGAGAATAACTAATCTTCTTTTGATGCGAGCACAACCTCAAATGATATATAAGGAGAGGCTGATGTAGGTGACAATTGCTTAGTGACAACTGCAAGACAGTGATAGTGCTAAGTAGAAATACTCACCATCAATAAGATAGCAATGACCATCACCAGAAAGACAGATCATTCCAATGAGTGCTTTTTGGCATGAGTAAAATGGTCCACACCTCAACAAGTATTTTTATATATTTGTTCCAAGTTTTATGACTGGTTCTCAAACACAGAAAGTTAGTGTAAAATGTGCACTACAGACTTTACCTTAATGTCAAAAGTCTTGTATTTTGATGCTAAAGGATAGCTGTAGAAAAGACTAGGCTAGAATGTAGCTGTAACATCTTCTAAGTATAATTTGGGAAACATCCATCACAACACTAGCATTCACTATTTCATACTGCAGCAGCTCAGTGACCTGTTACATTAGTTACCCCAGTTCATTTTCAGTGTAGTGTGGTCCAGATGTCCGTATCTTATCTCACATAAGTGATCTGGAAAGGACTGTACAAACCCAAATGCCTGTCTGATTCTGCCATTGAGTGGAAAAGTCACTTTTTGAGACTGAATATACACTGACAAGCTAAAGTATAGTGATCACATGCTTAATGGTGTGTTGGTTCCATTGCATTCAGACTGGATGAATCTGGTGGCCAAGACACCAATATTAATTCATTGTTATGCTCCTCAAACTCCTGTAGATGATTTGGCCTGATGGTATGGACAGGTATCCTGCTGGAAGATGCCATTGCCATCAGGAAATACCTCAGGTATGATAGGGGATGTGTGGTCAACAATAATGTTCACATAATTCAGTTCTGTCATGGTGCCTCCAATTACTATCGCAGATCCCAAGGAAGCCAAGTTGAATGGTCCTCAAAGTATAATATTGTCCCACCAGTCTGTCCATGGCACAGTGCACATTTCAAGCAGACGTTCAGCTGTACCGGTGCGTATCTGGATATAACCATTGACTTGGTGTAACAAGAAATGTGGTTGATCTGAAGAGATGACACCTTTCAATTGATCCATTTTCCAGTTTCGATGATCCTGTGCCATCTGCTATTGTAAGTGATGATGTCATTGTCAGCATGGGAACACATAGGTGTCGCCTGTTGCTGAACTCCTTGATCAACAGTGTGCACTCAACGGTGTGCTCCTAAATACTTGTGTGTGCACCAGCAATGAATTTTGTCACCAGATCTGCCGCAGATTGCCACCTGTCCTGGTTTACAGAGTGTGCAGACCTCCAACCATCAGGTTCTGTGCTGAGGTGTGAATGTACAGCTTGTTGTCGAACACACATGGTTTCACTGTCATTCAGCTACTTTCCATAGATTCTCATGGCAGTAGCAGGTAGCTAGCCAACCAGCTTTGCCATTTTCAAGGTGCTCGTTCCCATGCGATGGACCAAAACAGTCTATGCTTTGTCAAAGTCACTCATGGTGGTGGATTTTCCCATTTATGACCTGTATCATCATTAGAATGATTGCTTTTTAACTTGCTTTACTTATGCTTTCTTTATTGTGCCACATGCCCGTAGCACCACCATTCGACCACGCGGTGGCTTGTGGCCATAATGTTTTGCCTCTGTATTTAGTAGAATATTACATCCCACAAAATTGACATTAGCAGTACTGTTTCTTAAAGCTAGTCTCCTGTTGTATTCACCAAATGCACTTTACTTCAAACATACAAATGTGACAGGAAGATAACCCTCTCCATCCCTCCCTACTACCAAAGTAGTTAATGTTATGTGGTGGTTTGCTTGCATGCAGCAACTATACAGATTCGTCATGAGACCAAGTAAAGTTAGACAACAGCAATGGCAAAAATAGGTTACAGTACAGATGATCAACAATTTACAATGATTTACTGATAGTAATGTAGTTCAAAGTTCACTTGTACTGATCCATCTTTCAATACTGGTGTAGTGAACAGTGACTACTGTCACTTGTGTAATGTCCAGTTTGCCTCTTCTTGGTGGAGAGTGCAGACGAGTCCTACGACACTGTTCTGATTCTGTCTGATTGTTTTGAGGTATTCCAAGATGAGTGGAACTGTTTGTATGCTTATATTAATGTTTGGCGGCTGGATGTGATATAGTCCTTGGCTCTTGAGTCATAAGCAGCTCATTGCTCATCTATGTAGGCTGTATACTATATTTTCTGGAGGATACAGCTTCCCTTGTTGGCTGAGAAATGGGGTGTTGACAAAGATTGTTTCATGTTTTGTAGGGACTACCACCATCCGAATTATAGTAGATACACACTTGCTGCTCCCTCTTGCATTTGCCCCCTGCAGCTGAGGAAAGCTCTACCTAAAACCTGGGTGATGGGTACTTGGTCCAGCTAATCCGCTGCGTCAACATCATATCTCTGTCTGTGGGGTGAGGCACTATGCTATCCTCCATCAGGACGTTGGTTTGCTGCATCTGGGTCTCACTGCTTGTGGTGAAGTTGGGGAGAACTGCTGGCTGCAATTGTAATTCCACCAAGACAGCCGGCTGCATCTTAGTCATATGAGTCTGTAAAAGAAACGGCCCAGGAGCTCCAGCTATATGTGCATGCACACATTGTGGCTTCATTTGGTTTCTATGCCGTGTTGTGACACTGTTGTTAGTTCTGACCCTGTACATTATGTTCAGAAATATATCACCTTGGCTGGTACCCACTATTTCTTTCCATTTTTGTAATGAGTACTTGATCAGTGACTTTGAAAAACTTTATTCTTGGCTGAGTGTGGTTGGTCTGTAGATGAATGAGTGGCTTTAGTATTGACATTAGTGTACAGTGCAGTCTTCCACACAATTTTTCTACTGGAGATTTTGTATCATGTGGAGTGCCTCTTTATTGTGAAAGAAAAATTAATAGTGCATTATCCTTATTGTACTGCTGTGTTGGCTTTTGTTATATGAGATTTGAATATGCTTACAATGCTTTCAGTGAGACCATTTGCTTCAGGGTGAAGTGGTGTGGTTTTGAAACGTGGTATGTCATTTTGCTCACCGAAAAGTTTGATGTCTCGTGGTGAAAATTGAATGCTCGGTGGTTGTCGGTAAACCGATGGTGCTGAGGGAAAAGTTGTTGACTGTACTATAGAGGAAGAATGGTGCAGAGTGCCAGATATAGCTTCTACCTCAGCCTTCTTAAATTACACTCACAACCCTGTGGACATATAATGAACTGAAACTTTAGAAATTGGTAACTGACCACGTCTTGAATGAATGAATGAATGAATGAATATGCATAACAGTAGTTACATTTCTGGTTCAAAGCAATGAGCTTAAGTACTAACTTAGGCCAATTCAGGCTGTTCAGGGTCTATGTAGCAGACCAGGTCATTTTTGATGGTGCCATTTTCCATCTAGTGGGTTTTCTTGTAATAAAGTAACTCAGTGAACTACAGATTACCAAAAATTCTAGAGGTCTGGTATTGGGCAAGGTGTTTCGTGTACAAAACAAACACAATATGCAAGGGTTAGATCACAATAAAATAAAAGAATAGTGACACCATGATCTGTTACATTATGCGCCTGATAGTGAAGCTGATGACATTGCAGGTAAATGCTCCTATTCTTGACTTCTCTGTTTTGTGATGTGCCTGATACGAACGCGTAATCCATAAACAAGTCAGGTTCGTCATGAGCAGAACACAGAAGGAATGCCAACAGCGATAACCAAAATATCCAAGTCCACAGGCAGGTATTTTCAAATAGCAGCTATGCGAAATTCGAAAGAGGTCATGCGGCCTGCTATTTAAGACTGAGCTGCAGCTGCTTGCTTGTCCTGTTCTGAGAGAGCAGCTGAACCCAAGTGACTTGCCTCTGATGATACTCTGTTTTCAAGAGCTGTAATGCCTTCATGCTGTTATTGATGTTGTCTGCTGGTGAGGATATTAAACTGTGATGGAACAAATGGTGGTTAAGATCCTGTCAGCAGATGATGCTCTGCAAATGTATGCAGCTACTATAAGTAGAACTCTGTATGTGGTTTCTCCTGCAGCCTGCTTATTTGTTATTGATTCCATTGTACTGCTCTGTGTAAATAATGTTACACCACTAACTGAATTGGACTGAATCCTTGCAGTTTATGGTCTGCCTAGATATTGGTTTTTATTTGTATACATTAAAGTCCCATGTATGAATTGTATTACATCCAGAAAATTGACAGCCATCCCAGGCTAATTATCATTAGTCAAAAAACACAAAGGTTTCGAAACAAGGCCTCTCTGTTCCAGTTTCAAGGCTTGTAAAAGTCAACGGGGTACAAGAACAATTCCAAATAATGCTGAGAGTAGTAAATTCTGTTCTATCACATATATTTCAATTGAGTACACCAGGCAGATAGAAGACGCCAGATGATACGAAAGTGACTGGGCTGCATTGGGGCCACAGCTTTATTTACAGAAGCAGACAATGGAGTTTGCCGATTACTTCTGGTACATTAACTAAGTAGAAGTAATTAAATATTGTAAATTTCTTCATTTTGATACCCAAAATTTATTCAGTTATCAATTAATATTTTTCAGTTTTGCAAGACAAATTTACAGATTTCTGCAAACTTATTCCCTTATTTTGGGGCAAATGCTTTCATTTCATTATCACAAGGGCAAGTCACATATAAATGAAACATTTTGAGGTGGTAGCCAGGGAAAATACAGGGGTTTTTCTGGAAGAAAGCACGGATCTTTGTTGCAAACCTCGGCCTCCATCCAGTACTGTTAGTGAGAGGTGCACCCTGGAATTATGCAACATGGTTTACAGTTTCTTGTGAATGAAGGTTTTACTAGTTTTTAAATATGTTGGTTTATCCTCAAACTATGGGAAAAGAATGCTTTGTTGTAATTAGTTTGAGAGAGGACAGCATCTCTTTGAAACCGTATCAGAGCCCTTGCTTCTGTAAACAGACATGGTAGGGCAGAATATTGGGCCTATTATAGAATTTTGGCATTTAACAGTGCTTCAAATCTCTCTTCAACTTCACCTAAAATGTTGGTGCCTTGATGAGTTGCAATCACTTGCATTTCACATTATGTGGCAAGGGGATAATGCTTTTTTGCAGAAATGATCTTGTCATGAGACTAGGAATAGTCATTACCTCTTTAAATGGAGAGCCAGTATGAAGTTACAAGGGATTTTCACTGAAAGCTGGTGCTGATTTCTGCTTGGAAAGCCTTGGCCACTGTGCTCTGAAGTAGTGTACACAATCTGCTAATAATTTCCAAAAGGAGCATGACAACATTAGTATTGCCTGATTCTGTGATCTTCATTAAGGTTGAATTGCCTACAAGTCAAAAGGCACTATGTGCACCCATGTCAGAACTTATTTGCTCTGACATAATAACACCAGGTCTCACACTATAGCAATAAGCTAACATGCTTTGGGTGCTTTGAAAACACCATTGTTAATATTAGAAATTAGAAAAATGCTGATAATTTAGAAAAATGCTGATAATTTAGAAAAATATTATCACAGTCCATTTAAATTTGAACTACTCTAAAATTTAATCCTTCATTGAATAATTCACCTATTTTTGTTGCAGTAGTGGGCCATTATTGAGTCTGTCAGAATTGTGGGGTAGTGAAAGTAGCGGGCATAATCGAAAATCGTCAAATATAGAACAACGTCTTGAAGAAGAAGTATATCGTCGACAGGTAAGTCCTCATTTATCAGATAACTATTATGTGATGTACTTACTACTTTATTTAAGGTATATTATCATGGTTTGCTATCTTCACTTGTATTGTCATTAAATATGAAAGTGACATTTATTAACATTTATGCCAAAATGTACTAGATTGTACAGAGGAAGAAGGAAGTTTTCTACAAGTAGGACAATGCTAGTGCAACATTTTAAATAGTATTTAGTAATGTTTAACTTGGTACTAGAAGGTAAAAACAGGGAAATATTGCTGCAGTAGGCAGATATTAGAATATGCAAAACAAGTGATGAGGTACAATATGTAATAGATATGTAGAGATTAAAGTTTTGGTGCAACATAGAAGCAGATAGAGGACAGTACGAAACTAAAAAAATTATTTGCCACTGCTGTAGTGCCCAGCATTCTTGCCAAATATCCACCTAGCAGTACTTAATTACTGCAGAATGTATATATTCTATATTGTCATCACTTTTCTATAATTTGGCTTCTCTTCTTTCATATTAGTACAAAGTCACGTAAGTAATTTTTACAGTAAATTTTCAGTAAGACAGTGGCTTCCACATTGGTGAAAACTACAAAAAATAATTGCTGAACAGAGGCTTGTGTAATGACATCCTGTGCTGACTGTGAGGCACCGCAGAGGCAATCAGAATCGAGCTCAGATTGGTAACAATAGGTAACTTATTGTTATTTTTGGTTCTCTCTGTCTTTACCTTATTGAAAGTTGAAAACTCTTCGACATGGATGTTTTTTGCTTTTTTGACAAAGCATCAGTAATAGTTATATTGTAGTCATCATGAGAGGATGATACTTGTCTTCCTTTCAGCATTTGTAGACTGAATAATGGTTTTGTTTGTTGTTGTTGTGGTCTTCAGTCCAGAGACTGGCTTGATGCAGCTCTCCATGCTACTCCATCCTGTGCAAGCCTCTTCATCTCGAAATGACTACTGCAACCTACATTCTTCTGAATCTGCTTAGTGTATTCATCCCTTGGTCTCCCTTTACGATTTTTACCCTGCATGCTTCCCTCCAATACTAAATTGGTGATCCATTATGCTTCAGAACATGTCCCATCAACCAATCCCTTCTTCTAGTCAAGTTGCGCCACAAATTCCTCTTCTCCCCTGTTCTATTCAGTACCTCCTCATTAGTTATGTGATCTACCCATCTAATCGTCAGCATTCTTCTGTAGCACCACATTTCGAAAGCTTCTATTCTCTTCTTGTCTAAACTATTTATCGTCCATGTTTCACTTCCATAC
Organism: Schistocerca americana; assembly: GCF_021461395.2. NCBI lineage: Eukaryota > Metazoa > Arthropoda > Insecta > Orthoptera > Acrididae > Schistocerca > Schistocerca americana. The sequence goes on from NC_060119.1 coordinate 792,687,995, forward strand.
ATGGCTACACTCCATACAAATACTTTCAGAAAAGATTTCCGGACACTTAAATCTATACTCGATGTTAACAAACTACTCTCCTGCAGAAACGCTTTCCTTGCCATTGCCAGTCTACATTTTATATCCTCTCTACTTTGACCATCATCAGTTTTTTGCTTCCCAAATACCGAAACTCATTTGCTACTTTAAGTGTTCATTTCCTTATCTAATTCCCTCAGCATCACGCGATTTAATTCGACTACATTCCATTATCCTCGTTTTGCTTTTGTTGATGTTCATCTTATACCCTTCTTTCAAGACACTGTCCATTCCGTTCAACTGCTTTTCCAAGTCCTTTGCTGTCTCTGACAGAATTACTATGTCATCGGCGAAGTTTTTATTTCTTCTCCATGGATTTTAATACCTACTCCGAACTTTTCTTTTGTTTCCTTTACTGCTTGCTCAATATACAGATGGAATAAGATCAGAGATGTGCTACAACCTTGTCTCAAACCTGTCTCAACCATTGCTTTCCCTCTTCTATTATTTGATGCTCACCTCCTTCCTGCTAGTCTTCTGCCTAGTCTGTGCATGTGGTCTGTGTGTTCACATTTCTAACCAATTTTGTGATTGTAAAATGAGTTTTTGCCCATAGATGTGTTTCTACTTGACAGTTATTTGCTTATTTTAATCCTCTTGACTGATTAAAAATTTGCACCACAGTGGGACCAAACCCGTATCTTTGCTCTTTAAAAACAGATGCCTTTTTGTGAAACATCCAACAAATCTTGTGGATTGATTGTGCTGTGTTCTGAAGGTTCACTTCAGCCCATATATATCTGAATATTGTAAATTTTGTTTTGAAAATTATTTATCTTTTTGTGACTTTATTAAAGCAAAACAGTGTCATTAATATTGTGAACCAAATTATCTGTACTCTTGATAGAAGTGTTGTTCATTAGAGTTACCATGAGGCATCAATACTTTTAAAGCATCATATCCAAGTAGCATACAACATTTATTCAACAGGAGCAAGGAATAATTAACTACTCTGAAGCAAAGAATTAACGTCTGTCAATGAACGTATCACTAAACATAAATCTTTGCGCACTGTGTTGTGTCACTATAATCGTCATTGCAACATACAATCACTACAAATGTATTCATAAGAAAATCTTGAGTTGTAGGCAGCACAACCTAGGTTGTACTCTGGAAGAACTGGTAATAGAAATGTGTCAAACCAGTGATCCTCTCCTAAATTATGTTGCAGAGTCCACAACAATAAGGAAGGTTTCTGTGGCTTATCAGTAGACAAAGTGTAAACAATAAAAATAGTGTACAGGACTTGTATTGTAGCCGAAAAATCTTAATATTGTGTCTCCCCCCTTTCTTTTGTTAAAGAAAAAGGAAAACAGAAGGAAATTTCAGTGCTGTGTTAGCTGTCGGTACCATTCTACCCATTGCTCCCACCAGTAGTACTTTTATTTACTTTTCATTTACCAAATACTTGAGATAGATATTTTTGAGGTGAGGATAAGTACAATATTTCTAGATTTGTGCGAGTAGAAATATACTAGTCAGTTTTATAAACAGCCTTCCTCTTATTTTCATTGTTTATAATTTTAAGGTATTCAGTTTTTTTTCTTTTGGGGATAGCATAGCAGACAGGAATGATTCTTTGATTCAGAGCCTCTTTCCTTTTGTATTCTCTGGCTAGAATAATTTATGTAAACTCTTTTCCTATATTAAGTTGTAATTAATATTTTGACTTTTTTTTTTACACTGGCGTCACTTTGGATGCCTTAGTAAATTTAATACTGATTGCTTATGAAAAATGATTTGAGCTTCTCAGTAATACTATTTTTCATTTACATCTTCGGAAATTAAGTGTGAAGATTTGATAGTGATAATATATTTTTTGTGACTGAATCCTAGTTGAATTTGGAATGAGCAAGAGTCCAGATGTAATATGTTACTGCCCTTACAAATGCAAATTAAAGGTAACAGTATACTTTTACCAATAGAAATGAACAGAAGTCATATTCCTTAAGCGATATTTTGTGAGTTTCACCAGATTGCATGCTTTATGATCTGAAACTTGTTGATATCTTTGTGTTCTATGCTGTAAGCACTCTGATGAGTGGTTGTTAGCCTGATAGATGTAATCTGTAGTAGCTTTTACTTGCCTATTTTAGTTATCGTATGCATCTGAACTATTGTCTCCTGATTTTAAAATTGGATAATGTAAACATCCAAACATTACAATTTGCCATATAAAGTTTATGGATATGAACTGCAATTCAAGTGCAAAATTTGGATTGGGCACAACTCCAGTGCTGTCATATTCTCTGTCACACTCTTTCATAGTAATTTTTGTCGTCGGTATTGTGGATCAGTGAGAAAAGTAGGTAGCTGTACCCCACTATATTTACTGTACTACTGTTGTGCAATAGTAGAGTCCTAGATTTTTTTAACCATAATCTTGTTGCACCTAAAGACAATTTTGTTTTCATGTTCCTCATTTTATTGTGTTTTCTCTCTGCATTGAGTACATAGTTTTGCGTATCTATTGGTGAATAATTGCATAGTGAAGATGTAATCTGGGAGGTGGTAGTCTTGTACTGTGAATTACATATTTGATAGAAGTTGTTACCTTGAATGAGTTTGCTGTTTGCAGAAACATTAGGTTGATTTATGTGAATGTATTTGCTGATTATTGTCGATACCATGGTGCTGATTTAGTTGTGCACAGATGCCATGACATAAGTGATGTGGAAAAGCACTGGAAAAGTAAGACAATGAGACGTCTACAAGAAAAAGGGTATTAAATTGGGAATACATGGAATGTACAAAACCAGGAAGAGAACAGTTTAAAATCAATACTGAATACTAAATGATATCATATGTGAAGGATTAGCTATATATCTCAACTCACTGTACTGGAGTGTAAAATTTGCAGTGTACACCAAGTGAAGAGCCCAGAACCATTCTGAAGAATGTAACTTGCCAAAAAATGCAGAGGAAGATATTTTTAAATGAAACACAAAGTGAAAAATGAAAATTGTGAATGTGCAGCCTATTATTGTAAAATAAGGTGAGCAGAATGTGTCAACTGAAACACATAATATGACACAAAGTTTCTCTTGTAAGAAGAAGCCTGGTGGTAAAGACATCTGACTTTGAACTGTTTTGTTATCTTCACCAAAGGCGACAAAGTAAATATTCCAGAATTTGAATCAAGAATGACTGTCAATGTACCTAACTTAGAGGTAGATATCCTTGGAGTAGTGAAGCAACTTAAGTCACTTAAGAAAAGCAAGTCATCCAGTCCAGACTGTATACCATTTAGATTCCTTTCAGAGTATTCAGAGTATGCTGATGCAATAGCCCCACACTTAACAATCATATATAACTGCTTGCTCAACAAATGATCCATACCCAAAGACTGGAAGATTGCACAGGTCATACCAATATTCAAGAAAGACAATAGGAGTAATCCACCTAATTACAGGCCCGTATCATTAATGTCGATATGCAGCAGGATGTTGGAACATATATTGTGTTCAAACATTATGAATTACATCGAACAGAACAGTCTATTGACACACAGTCAACATGCTTTTAGAAAACTTCGTTCTTGCGAAATACGACTAGCTCTTTAATCATACAAAGTTTTGAGTTCTATCGACAAGGGATTACAGATTGATTCCATATTTCTAGATTTCCAAAGGCTGTACCTCGCAAGCGACTTGTAGTCATATTGCATGCTTATGGAATATCGTCTCAAGTTATGTGAATGGATTCGTGGTTTCCTGTCAGAGAGGTCACAGTTCATAGTAATTGGCAAAGTCATCAAGTAAAACAGAAGTGATTTCTGATGTTCCCCGAGGTAGTGTTACAGGCCCTCTGCGTACCTTATTTATATAAACGATTTAGGAGACAATCTGAGCAGCTGTCTTAGGTTGTTTGTAGATGATGCTGCCATTTATTGTCTAGTAAAATCCTCACAAGATCAGAACAAATTGTAAAATTATTGAGAAAAGATATGTGTATAGTGCGAAAATTGGCAGTTGACCCTAAATAATGAAAAATGTGAGATCATCCACATGCATGCTGAAAGGAATCCATTAAACTTTGGTAAATCAGTCAAATCTAAATGGTGTAAATTCAACTAAATACCTAGGAATTACAATTACAAACAAATTGGAAAGAATACATAGAAAATGCTGTGGTGAAGGAAAACCGAAGAATGCGTTTTATAGGCAGAACACTTAGAAGGTGCAACAGACTTACTAAAGAGACTGCCTACACTTCACTTGTCCATCCTCTTTTGGAGCACTGCTGCACGGTGTGCAATCCTTACTGGGTAGAATTAAGTTAGTACATCAAGGAAGTTCAAAGAAGAGATATAGGGGAGAGAGTGACACGGACGTGATACAGAATTTGGGGCAGACATAATTAAAACAAAGGCATTTATCATTGCGGTGGAAACTTCCCGTTAAATTTTACTTCCCAACTTTCACCTCCGAATACGAAAATATTTTGTGGACACCAACCTACATAGTGAGAAACAATCATCGTAATAAAATAAGGGAAATCAGAGCTCATGTGGAAATATATAGGTGTTGGTTTTTTCTGCACGCTGTTTGAGAGTGGAATAATAGACAATTATTGTCAAGGTAGTTCTATGAACCCTCTGCGAGCACTTATGTGTGATTTGCAGTGTATCCATGTAGATTTATAAGGGGCATTAAAAAAGAAATGAGCCGGAGGCATAATTACAGAAAACAGTACCTGTATGTTAGAAGTGTGACACGAGGCAGTGAATGGCTGCGATGTTAGCCAGTTCTGCACGTACAGCTGGACATTGTCGTCCGAGGTGAATTGTTTGCCCCTCAGAGCGTTTTTAAAGGGACCAAAAATGGTGTAATCACAGGGAGAGACGTCCGGACTGTGTGGAGGGTGGACGAGAACCTCCCATTTGAATTTCTGCAGGAGTGCTGTGACTGTGTTGGCCATATGAGGCTTTGCATTGTCCTCAAGCAGAATGAACCGATGAGTGAGATCGCCTGGTCGTTTTGATGTGATCGCTTGGTGAAGGGTGGTCAAGGTTTGCGAGTGACGCTGGGCATTAACTATTGTCCCATGCTGCAGGAAGTGAATCAGAAGGGAGTCACCTTAAAAAGGCTCCGAGGGGCAAAGGATTCACTATGGATGACAATGTCCAGCTGTACATGTGGAACTGGTTAACATCGCAGCTCCTGGAATTTTATGAGACAGCCATTTACCGCCTTGTGTCACAGTGGGACAAGTGTCTCAACAGCCAGGGTCAATACTTCTACACATACAGGTAGTGGTTTCTGTAATTATGCCTCTTGGCTCGTTTATTTTTGAACGCCCCTTGTTGGTTCAGATGTAGATCACTTATAGAAGAGGGAATAAAATCACAACTTTTGCCGCTCACTTACTAGCTCAGCTCTACTTCTGCAGTCTTTTTTATAAAAGTAAATAATCTAGTATTGCAGCACAAAATTAACATGCAAGACTATATTAAAGTGGATTTTATTTGAAGGAAAAAATTAAAAATAAATTAATAATTTGTAAGATTTGATACATATTAAGATTTGTAACTTCCACCTCAAGCTACTATTTTGTCAATTTTTCTATCTGTTATTTGATTCTGATGCATAAGACAGCATACAGTTTTCACACAAAACTCATTATATTTAAACAGAACAAAATTACTTTTTTAAATGAAAAGTTGGGTATTACATAACTTTGCTACATAACAGAATAAGACTAATCACAAATACAGTGTGGCTGTAAGGCACGCAGTGAAATGTAAATTCTGTAAAAATTATAGGTCTGCTGTGGAAGAATTAGTCTTTTGTTTATCTATTTATGGTTTACACTGGAACTGACACTAAAAAGATGTGCAAGCATTCATGGTAGTTTCCTTTGAATGGTGTGAAATAAATAATTATTTTGATGTTCTCTCTCTCTCTCTCTCTCTCTCTCTCTCTCTCTCTCTCTCTGAAACCTGAAACTTCGTCATATTGTACACCTTAACAGCTTCACCAACATGTTAGCTCTCAAGCAACTGAATGGGTAGACTATTGACCTCAGCAGTTGAGTCCCATAGTGCTCAGAGCCGTTTGAACTGAATGGGTACAGTGTACAAATAAGTGAAATGGACATACAGCATGTTATCATCATCACACCCATAACAGATTAAGTGCCGTTGTCAGGGATGATCCACTAGTCATCTTTTCCTTGGCTGGTCCATGTAGCTTCTTCTTTATAGATGACCAGTAAACTCCCGATTCTTTAAAGAATCGAACTCTCATGTTTGAAACAGATTTCAACATTGGATTTCTTTACAGATGAGTTGAGGTGGTAAATATCTGACATTAAGCATGTAAGCAAGAAAAAGTTTACAAAATGTTTGAAATTATACTTAAAATTTGTTATAAGTTGCTAAGTGCTCCCATTATGAAATACTGGATGAATATACTCTGGGTAATTTGTGCTCTATTTTAAGGAAAAGCAAGTTTTCCACACATCTCGTATATCCCCTGAATTGTGTGTCATACAATGATGTAATTTTGCAGGTATATTCAGTGGTATGTATGCGTACTGTCTGCAAACTGTATTATGAATAGAACTGGTAGTGAAGAAGTAACAAATTAAAACGTGTCTGATGCTGAAGTGTTGCTGCATGAACAATGAAAATATAGGAAGTGATAAACTTTTTTCCTTTCATAATTTTGTGGTGAATTTCAGAGTGAGAAAAAAATTCTGTAAAGGTTTACAATTATGTGTAAAGTTTGTTGGAAGTTGCCAAGTTCTTTCATTATCAAATACTGGATGAGTAAAGTCTGGGTATTTGCGCACCATCAGTTATGCAGCCTCAAGACACACAGTTTTTGACTGTAATATTTGTCTTACTCTGTTAAACTTTTGACTTAAGATTATATCTCTTAATGAATAATTATGATACATTTCAAATTTTTGAATTTGGTTAATAATTATCTGAAATATTGAAAACCAACTTTTGATGCCTCTGAAAGCAATTAGATAGGCAATCTGCAACTGATACCGAGTTCCAGGATAGTTGCTTATTACTCTAGATATGCAAGAACTAACTTTGACACAAGTTTCATCTAATGGAAAAAGATGAGACAGGATATGATGGGCTTTGTTAGTATTGTGTTGTGTTTTCTGCTTGTTGTTCACAGGCAATTGTAGCTGAATACTAGCCCCATTTTTTTCTGATGAGCCACACTTATAGACACCACATAGAATAAAAGTTCAGAAATTTATAACAAGATCATTCTTTTTAATCCTATTTATGATATTGGCACAATTTTGATAGCAATGGCTAAAACTCACTGTTATCATTTCTCAAATATAACTAAAATGCTGAATTATTGCCGCTTAAAAATATGTTGGGTTCAACAAAAACAACTCCTCCCCAAATGTTTCTCACAGAAAACAGCCTGCCATTGACAATGACCGTTGTCTGTTTTAAGTCTGTGGTTGTGATTTTGTAATGTATTCTGAAATCAGTGTTCCATGATTGGGAAGGGTGGGGGGTGGGGGTAGAGAGAGTGGGAGGGGGGGGGGGGGAGGGGGGGGAGAGACCGGGGGGGGGGGGGGAGCGGGGAGGGAAGAGCGATGCTTTCAAGGCTGATGGACAAAGAAAATGTAAACCAGCCCGAAAAAAGTGTTCAAACCAAATTCAATAACAGATTCTGTGCAGTTCCTGGCTTTGCAGAGAGCTTTTTGAACGTCTCAACCAGGAATTTTTCACTCCATTAGTCTCTATATGAGCAATATCTGCCTGAAATATTGCAGTAAAGATGATGCACAAACTTTTTCTATGAGAGTATCTCATTTCTTTGGCCCAGACTCTAATGATTAATATATAATAGTTACAGTATCCTGTCTGGGTGTGCCCAATGTGCTACTTGTTCAATCTGTGATACATTTGATAAAAGCAGATTTCTACTACTGATGTTAATGACAAGATCGAATTGGTTGTGCAAATAAAATTTCATTTAAGAAAATGAGAACAATCTGTGAATTAAAAGTACTCTTCAGGCAACATGCTCAGCAAGGGTAAATGTATCTCTTCATTGCATCAAAAATATTTCAGTTATTCAGCTAACAATCAGAAAAATAATTTACAAAATAAACCACTCATGGACCTATTCTCCCAAGCATAAAGGAGTTGTAAAGATGTGACAGAAAGAAGTGATTATCTCAATTGCTTCACCACTAAAAAAACAAGCAACATTTGGTGAGAGATTTATTTTTAATTTCATATGGAAGCACAGATCAGAACAAAATTTCTGTCATGATATGCTTCCTACATATGACGGGCCACAGAAAGTGGAGGAGCCTCCCAGAAGAGTGCACTAATCATAATATTCCCATTTGGGCATCCCCTGGGCAACAGTGAACCACTGGCTAATCCTTCCAGTTGGTGCTGCAATACAGCAAACATGGTCACTACAGAAACTGTTAAATCAGATAACTTAACTCTTTTTCATTAGAAGCCATTCTCTTTTGCTAACATTCAGACTTTCTCCTTAATTTTGAATAAGAAGAATCAAGTTGCTGATGTACAACAACACAGGGGTAGAGCTATTATTTCTTCTAACAACATACAGCACATTTCATCACATTTGCAACGAAGAAAAATTGTTAATATTTAACGCAAAGAAAGTTCTTCAGTGGTACTTCAGACCTCCTGCGAAGAAAACTTAAACTTAAGAGTTTACAGTAGTTATGCAGTAGCACTCCACAGCAAATAGAATAGTTGACTTTCAATGCATTTTACAGTGATGGACTCAGTACATCAGAAGCTCAGGTTCACAGCTCTGTACTTACTTTCTGTATGCATGAGAGCAATAACTTCAACACACTGAATTTCTTGTCAGAGGGCAATGTCAAACTCTGTATTAACTTTCTTGATGCGTGAGAGCCAAAACTTCAGCATGCTGAATTTCTTGAATGTCAAACTACACTTGAGTGTCATTGAATCAAACAATAGTAGAGGACAGGAAGCATGAACAGTTGTTATAGGAAGATTTTATAACAAAAATTTCCTTTCTCATTGAGGACTGTATCTCACAAAAAAAAGTGTGTTGTTAGGCTGCAGTATCTGCAATGTGAGGCCACTGGAAGTTTCGTGTATCTTCAGAAGGCAAAATAAAAAATGTAATTCAGAAGAAGATCAAGATGATATGATTTAGACATTTTTTCCTCGCCTGAAAAATATAGATAGAAAATGGAATGTTTGCTTCATCTGTCACCTGTTTTGACAAAACTGTAGTTGAATAATTTTATATTATTTTATTTTATTTTATTTATTTATTTTTGAGTCATCAGTCTTCTGACTGATATGATGCAGCTTGCAATGAATTCCTCTCCTCTGCCACTACTTTTCAGTTCAGAGTAGCACTTGCAACCTACATCCTCAATTACGAGGGAAGATTGGAAAGTAATACTACCAAAAAGTTTAATAGGTAACAAAATTAAAAAAAAATCACAGATGAACTTATAGCTTTTACCAATTTTTCTACATAGTCTTCAATGTTTTGAACACATTTCTCCCATCATGGCACCAGGTTCAGTATGCTCTTTTCGTAGAAGTCCATTTGTTTGGAGTATATCCATTTGTGGACTGCTGATTTTGCTTCCACATCTGTTGCAAGGTATTGGTTGGCCAGCAATCTCTTTTTTGGACCAGACAGGTGAAAGTCCAATGGTGTAAAGTCCGGACTGTATGGTGGCTGCTGGAGCACCTCACACCCAAATTTGACGATTTTATCACAAGCAGGAGCACCAACATGGGCGTGATCAGTCTCATGAAGTTTGACAGCATCAGAATTATTGTTGTGTTTGTCACAAAGGGCGCAGCACAACTTAACCGAAGTTTTAATGTAGGCTGTAGCATCCACAGTGGTCTTGTGTTCAGCAAAGTCCACCAATAACACATTATGCATATCCCAGGACACTGCTAGAAGCACTTTCCTAGCAGAGTAATTTCCTAGCAGATTGATTAACTTTGTATTTTTTTCATACTGGAGAACCAGCATGTTTCCACTCCGTAGAGGCCTGCTTGGTTTCGGGCTTATAGTGATATGTTTATGACTCATCATCAGAGATGATTCCTTTCAGAAAGTTGTGTCCTTCTGTGGTGTAATGCATTAAGTGATCCAAGCTTATCATCATTCATGGGTCCTTGGGGTTGTTGTCATGTTCTGTGGCGCCCAGCGAGCACTGACTTTATGAAATTTCAGCATGGAATGAACAATATCATTCACTGCACCGTAGGAAATGTTGAACCACTGCTATAAGGTTCAAAATTGCTACCTCAGTGGCTCTGACATTCTGTGGGCTTGCAGCTGTTACTGGCCGCTTGGTGCATAGCGAATCACGAAGGTTCACATCACCACTTGGGAATATGTGCACCACCTGTAAACACTGCTACAGTCCAAACAGTTTTCCTCATACACACCATGAAAGTCCCTGTGAATTTCACTTGGTTTATGTCCTGTGGCCCACAAATATCGAACTGCACTTTGCTGCTCTTCACAAGTTGAAGACAATAACATGCACATTATTTTTGCTTTGTATTTCAGGCTTCTCTCGCTAGAGCTCCACATGAAATTAAAATATCCTCTGTAGTGCAAACTTCAAACTATATTGTCATGAAATTTCAACATTCCAGCTGCAATACCAGGGGAGGAAAAAAATTATTATGTGTTACTTTCTGATCCTCCCTTATATTTACTGGATGTATTCCAATCTCTGCATTCCTCTACAGTTTTTCTTCCTCTGCAGTTCCCTCTAGTACTATAGAAGCTATTTTGTGATCTCTTAACAGATGTCCTACTGTCCTGCCCCTTCTTCTTGTCAGTGTTTTCCATATATTCCATTCTTTGCTGATTCTGCCAAGAACCACCTCATTCCTTCCCTTACCAGTTCACCTAATTTTCAACAGTCTTCTGTAGCACTGCATCTCAAATGCTTTGATTCTCTTTTGTTTGGGTTTTCCCACAGTCTGTGTTTCACTGTCATACAATACCATGCTCTGTAGTGATCAAATTATCATGACAAATTTAATATGGATAGACAACTAGCTGATTGTGGATTGTGATTTTTCTCCAGCATATTCAATACTGTATAATATTTCATGTTTGCAGCAGATCATCACTTACATACAAGCATGATATTTCAACTGGACACCTGCCATCCATCTTTTGGTCAACAAAAACTGGAGAGGCTCCCATGTTGCACTATTTATTAGAAAACTATGTGTTGTGCACAGCTGTCGTGCTTATTTTTAAGGCTATCCACACCACCCTCTGACACAAACAGCACCAAGAGTGCCGTGATGAAACTCAGCTACTTGATGGGGTACTGACTGAAGTGGTACTGTGCTAAGTCACTGGAATAACATTTGGGAGGCTGGTGTTTCAAATGTCCATTGTGCCATCCTGGTTTAGGTTTCTCATTGTTTCCTTAAAATCACTTAATGCAAATGCTGGGATAGCACCTCTGAAAAGGAGAGTGGTGATTTTCTTCCCCAGTCTGAGCTATGGCTCCATTTCTAAGGATGTTATAATCAGTGTAATGTTGAACCCCAATCTTCCTTTCATATCTTTTTAAGTGCTTCCTGTTGTGGCCTTATTCTGTTAAACGTTCTTTGAGGACTTCATGAAAATTTTCAGATTCCATGCAATATTCAGTTGATCACTGCTACCATGGTTAATAATGTTTACTGCAAAGCATTTCTGTACGAACTTTTTAATAATGAAGTCTCAAAAAACTGTTGCTGTAGCTAAATTACAGTTTCCTCATATTCCAGTCAATGTCTAATGGATATAAAGTGCTCACCAATAGGTGGTTTGCAGCAGGTGAGTGCAGTGTTGGTGTTCACTGTAACAAATACATATATACAACGTGGTGGACTTCATCAGTAGAATCAAATTTTCACTTTGCAGCAGGGTATGCACTGATATGAAACTTCGTGGCAGATTAAAACTCTGTGCCAGACCTAGACTCAAACTTGGGACTTTCGTCGGCAAGTGATCTACCCTGTGAGCTACCCAGCACAGTTCATAACCTGTCCTCACAGGATTACTCCCCCCAGTGCCTCATTTCCTACCTTCTAAATTTCACAGAAGTTCTCATGCGAAAATTGCAGGAGGAGCAGTTGTGGAAAAAAGAATATAGCAGAGACATTGCTTAGACTTGGGGCCTTCCATCGAAACAGCTCACTTCACTTGGTGTTGATAAGGTCTCACTATTCCCAACCATCATACTTGCAGAGTCTTTAGCATTGGTTATCATAAAATTTCAGATGGGCATCACTGCTTTATTCTGGTAATGCTTCCCGAATTTATATGTACTCATGAGTTTATTTGAAAGGTTGGCAGGTACCGTTGGAATCCATCTTTATACCTTTGCATCCAGCTTTTTTATGTAGGAGTTTGAGGAGAGAGCTGCAACCTGTTGAGCCTGCTATTGGTGAGCTCTGTATTTCCATTAGGCCTTGACTAGAATATGAGGAAACTATAATTTTAGCTGCAGCAACAGTGTTTTGAGACTCCATTATTGAAAAGTTCGTACAGATGTGCTTTTAAGTAAAACCTCATTTTTGGAGGTATAGTGACAATACTTTCATATTGTGACCCTATGTGGAAACTTATTGGAGTTTTTTATGACGTCTTAATTCTAGTCATAAGAATATACATTTTGCATAGAAATAGAAAAGACAGTTATTTACTGTTCATGGACATTGTAGTCAGACATAAAAATGGTGGCTCTCCGGAGAATTTGGTTATCTTTAGTAATGTGCTGTCTTAAGCTTCGATGATTTTGAATTTAAGTTATTTTCCAGCTACCTCCTTAAGCGCAGCCATTCTGAAATTGATACTTGATGATTAACTACTGCAGAAGACTGGAGTTTATAAAATACCTTGTTAGTATGATGTGGCTTCTATCAGTCAGACAATATACACTGTGAAAAAGTGTTGCAGTGAATATAAATCCCAACAAGTCTGCTGTAGCTGAGCCCTGTGTCTCCATATTCAGCAGAATACATACTTTAAAAATATTTGTTGCAACGACGTCATTTTCTGGCTCCATTGTTAGAGAGCCGTAGAGATGTGCATTGCTGAAACCGTATTAGATGTAACGTGATCAAAAATAGAATAAACTGAAACCCACGGAATGCAACAGTCCTTTGAACAGCTGAAGTTTGCACGTCCACCGTCAATGGCATTGCTATTGTCTGTATATCACCATTACAATGCGGCTGACAGTTGAATATGAAAGAGAGGATTTTGTTGCTTCACTATATTATGTACAAGCTCAATATAGCTCCAGTAGCAGCAGCTGTGTAGTTTCATACTGATTACGCTCACATGAATTCTTTTTGTAAGATTGTGATAGTCCTATCACTTTCCTACTCAATTTCATAATTATCTTCATAAATTCGGTAAGAGAAACATGCTGCACCGAGAAACAAAGCATATAAGAACAAATCACAACAGTTACCCAACAAACCCAATTGTTGTCCACCGATAAGTGGTAATGGTCAACTAAGGTAGCAGAGCGATATGACAGTTGTCCACAGGATGGAAGATGTGACCAAACTCATGCTCAGATTGTTTGTTACTGTGGTAGCTGTCCTATAATAAACTAGCTGTCAATCACTTTTTTATTCTTATCCAAATGTAGGTAGTGTGGACGGTCTTGTTATTACAATCATTTCCCATGCTGAAATTATGTAGAGTATACCAATTAACAGTGCTCCATGGAAGTGTGTGCCATTCTTCGGTGATTTGCCTAAAGCTCTCTGGCAGATATCCAGTTGAAATATTTTGCTTAAAAGTAAATGACTATTGACTATAACCACCAATCGCTGAGTACTTGGTATGCTGTGAAAACTACAAGAGCAACTAGCCAGTTCTTCAGTCAGATGAATGACCACTCTGTTGATAAACATGCAGGACACCACAATGCCAGCCTGTAAGCTGTTTTGATTTCCTTTCCACCACTTCTCACCAGAGTATCAGTTCCTCCGAACTAGGTAGATGGGAACTTTTCCCCCAGAATATCTTCTGTTCTTGCAACTGTGCTGAACTAGACCTCTGTTTGATTACTTCTTACTGTCATCTGTTTATGCTTACATTCCCTCTCCTGTTGTTTTCTACACAATTGATCCTTTAGCCAAACCTTGTACTTATACTCCCTACATATCAAATTAGTTTTGTATGTCACATTTTCAGTACTTATTTTCTACTTTTGTTGAGAGCCACTGGTCTCCCTCTTTATTGTGCTGTCTATTACCTCTCTTACCCACAGCCAAGGTAATCACAACCTCTGTCATCGAACTCCAGTATCCAGATGATAATTTTGTAATGGCTAACTTGGAGGAAGCGCTTCACGCTATTTCGAATGCATAATAAGCATCAGCCTGAATGTCAACATCAGGAAAACACAAATTTTGCATCAGCCTTCACCGGATATTAACTGTAAAAATGCAACTGTAACACACAGTAGTGAAATCCTGTGAAATGTTGAGCATTTTTCATTCCTTTGCAGCCATCTTTCAAATAACACAAATATTGATACTGAAATCCAGTATCACATAAGATGTACTAGTGCAACTTTTGGCCATTTGTGGAACAGAGTCTTCAATAACCATGGCTTCAGCATTCACACTAAGCTCTTTGTCTATCAAATTATCATTGTACCAACTGTCACTTATGAGTTGAGGTCTGGACCACCTATAAAAGACATGTGACGCTCCTCGAGAAGTATCATCAGCAATGCCTCAGTAGAAAACTTAAATGGTGAGATTGGCTTAGCAATATTATTATTCTATAGGAAACAAATACTATTAGCATGGAGGCCATTATCATCAAACACCAACTTTGATGGACGGTCATTTTATCAGCATGCCTGACATACATATACCAAAACAGATAATTTATCCCCAACTCAAAAATGGACAAGGAAAGCAAGGAGGGTAACTGAAATGGTACAAAGACATTCTTGAGCAACACTTAAAAAAAATTACAAAATTGAAGCCAGTAATTGGGAAACTACTACCTCCTATCTTCCGATGTGGCATTGGGCTGTTTACGATGGCTTATAATACTGTGAAAACCAGTGGTGAAGACTAAGATTGAACATGGAGCCATAGGAAAGAGCAAGAAAATCTCTTGACAAATAATCTGCAGGAACTTGTGGTTGCCCTGGCAGAATGTGCCCTCACTTTAGTAGAAAATATGGTTCCAAGATTGGTCTTCTGAGCTACCCATTATTACAATACAGGTAATGTTTTGATAGTTTAATGCTACAGCCTTTCCTTGAGTCATAAAATCTGGCTTTCCTCATTTGTGTGAGTAATTCAGAACTGTACTCGATATAAGAAGTGGTTGTGTCAAAGTGTTATGCGTGTATGCGAGTTGTCAACAGGAACACATGAAGTAGTGAAACTTTGCTAGCTTTCTGACAAGTCCTTTTTCATACAGTACTTGCACAGTGTTTTATCAAAAATATCTGGACACCTATTTGTGGACATTACCATGAGGTGTGTCCACACTTGACCTTTATGGTGGCTGGAACTCTGTTATAGACTCTTTCAGTGAGGTGTCTGAATGTCCATGAGGAATGACGGCCCATTCTTTTTCAAGAACTGAAACCAGAGAAGATAGTGATGCTCGATAGCATGATTCATAACTTAAAATCACTCATTTCTAGTCATCCACTATCCAGAGGCGCCGCTCTTTACACCACCTCAAGTGTTGTTAAGCACTGACTTTAGAAATGAGTGGTTAATGAGGAGCACTTGTCTATGGAACCCCATTCTTTTTAACTTTCTATGCACTGACATTGTGCTAACTGGACTGCTGGTAGCACTTTGGTACTCAAGTGATTTCTTCTACTGGTTTCATGCAATGCTTTACAACCACCCTCTGCAACACTCGATGGACCTTGTCTATCAGTACATAAGATGTACGTGGTCTTGGTGTTGCTGAACTTTAAAAGGATCTGTTACTCAGCTGACATCCAATGCCTCATACATGTTTGAAGTTGCAGAGCTCTCATGACAAATTCTGCTGTGACTGCTTCTCTATTGACAACACAATACTCCCTGCCTCCTTTCATACTGGAGGGGGGGGGGGGGGGGGGCTGCCTCTCATGACATTTAGTGGACAATTTTGCATTACATGTGATTCTGTATTCTGTGATATGAGTGATGCATGGTACCAGGAGAGAGAGAGAGAGAGAGATGCCTACTTTATTACTGTCCCAGAGAATACACCTTAATGTTAGGTTCTGAGTAGCAACTGAAAATCTGAACGAATGCAGCTGAAAGATCGTCATGATCTAATTAGAAACTGGACCACTCGATAACAGTTCTTGAAGGTACGGTTGAATACATGGTCTGTCATTGTAAGGAAACACTGCTGTATGGTTTGTTGTTGGTATCAAGGTGCCAGCCATGGATAGTATGTAGGGTAACATTGTGCTGGCTGAATACCCATGCCAGGACTGCAGTTTGGCAGGTAGAGTGTGATGAGGTCTCCTGTTGGGCTGGGTGGATGAGGGGAGAAAAGAGATGATGAGCAGGAGTGGGAGCATTAAGGGAGGGTAGCTCAGAGGGAGAGTAAGAGGCAGCAGGTACACGCGATATGAAGTGCGATTGGATGTGACGCACAGGCACCCGAGAGGGCTGTGGTCGTGCCCGTGTAAAATACTGTGCAGGAACTGCAGCAGAGCTGGTATATGGCATGGCTACTTTTGCAGGTATCCCTGTCCTGATGAGATAGGATAAGTCTTTCGTGAGAGTAGAGTAGGGTGTGCTGAGTGGTTGAATGTGGCAGGTCTTGCACCCATCCCAAATAAATGTCTGCTCCATCTATCGGCATCAGTTCAGCTTTTTGGAACCACATAGATGAGAGTTTCCTTGCAACTCATCCTTTGTTGTTTCCACAGTCCTCCTGGCCTAAATCTTTATTAACTCCGTGCACCCAAGTTCTCTTTTCCAGTAACCCCTTCCTCTGATCTATCGACCCTCTCAATCCGCACTCTCAATTCGTCATCATTGTGCACTTTATGAACACAGCAGCTCCAGTGCCAATGCATCAAACCCCTGCATTGTGCACCTAGTGCCTCTTCCTCCCGCATTCCTCTCTCCCAGACCTGATGCCTTCCTCTGTACCATCAGCCACATTTCCTCAATCCTCCGTCTCACTCACTGCCTCTTTGGTACCATCACTGACCTCAGCCAACCCAACAACCCTGCACTCCAGTCTTGCTACTCAACTGCACTCCTGGAATTGGGTATTCAGCTGATACAGTTTAGCTGTGGAGAGTTCATCTGTGCTCAGTGACACAACTTTAAAGACACTGATGTATTGTGGAACTTACTGTGAATGGTGGCCAGCTATATGAATTTCACTTGTCTCTATTTGCATTTCATCATTTCAAATGAATTCTGATATAGCTCCCAGTGGAAAGCCACAATGTTTCTGTTTGCTTCATTATCAGGAGACTGTTAATGTCTTGTATGTATTGATTTTGCTGTTGGCAACATTTTAAACAAAACCAATAAATTATGGAATTATATGTAGAAGATTTCACCATGAAATCATTCTTCATGATATCTCATTTATGATCAGATGTTAAATAACTCTCAGATGTTTTCCAGTAATTAAAAAATGATGGAATGTAAATGCAAGTAAAATTTTCTGTCTTAGGACAGTTTTGCAACATAGTTTCTACGAGGACCGCTGAATGGAGTGAGTCTTGGATAGCAATTTAGTTTCCAGAATATTTTTTCCCCCCTTCTTCTTTCGTCAGGTCAGTATATTTGACATTAGCCTGATGCATGTGCTGTAGATTTGATTATTCATTATTTTAAGTTGATATATTGAAATATAACACAAACATTGATTTTATCACTTGGTCTGTACCTCTGTAATCCCTGCCTATCCTGTTTGGTCTCCAATTCAGATCGAAATGTTGCAGCCTGTAGATGTAAAATACTTTTTTAGATGTCAGCCCCGTAAGAGCCAGTACTGTTACTATTGCAGCACTGTGAACGTCTTGTTCAAGAATTACAACGGCAGCTGTTGGAGGAACGTGAGAAGCTTGCAGTCGCCATGAGAGTTGATGAGAGCAAGGACTATGCCATTTCCCAATTACAGACTGCTTGGGAAAAGTTGGTTGGCCATTGGCACGATCTTGAGGACGAGCGTAATGAGCTTGCACAGCAGCTGCAAGACCATAAAATCACTGCTGCCCAGGAGGTTACTGAGCTACAAGAGGTAATTCTGTGTGATTTTATTAAACAGTGGAGACTCCAGGTAGGAATATTAACAGTGTAGGAAAAGACAGATTGATACTTACCATAAACAGAACTTGTTAAATTGCGGGCATAATTAGGAGACACATAAATGAAGCTTGTGGCCACAGCCTTCATCAACAAAAGATAGATCCACACACCATTCATACAAACAAGCAAGCTCACCTCATGCACACATGGTGCCAACTCTAGCATCTCGAGCTGGAACGCCAGGTATTCTGACCTGATATGCTGGAGTTGGTGGTCATGTGTGCATGAGGTGTGCTTTCTTGTGTGTATGAATGGTGTATGTGTCTCTCTTTTGCTGATGAAGGCTGTGGCTGGAAGCTTAATGTGAGTGTCATCTAATTGTGCCTGTCGGCAGTTTAACATGTCTTCTTTACCATAAACAGCAATCTGCCTTTTCTTACATTGTTGTATATTTTATTGTTACTTACTTCACTGCATAAAGTTATTTTCTTGGTTTTGTAGTTTTATTGATGCTTCACTGATGTTTAACTGATGTGGGACATGAATGAAGTGGTTTATTCTTTTATGGATCCAGAAACTGGTGCACTTGAAAAGTAGTTATTTGAGGCCTTTTCTGGATAAGTGTTTAAGGCATTGGACGTAGTGAGGAGTTAAATATGGATCAACCAGAATCTAAATTTCTGGTGCTCTAGGTTGTGATCCCAATGGCTCACATTGAAGACAAGAGACAATCCACTTTCGATAATGGCGTATAATTATTCAGTATATGCAGTGTGCTCAATTTCTGCTTATTGTGATGACTTTCTTCCTCATACTGTGTTTTTAAATTAATCTGAGGAAATGAAAGTGGTTGTGGAGATTTTTTTTTTTTTTTTAAGGTTATATAGTGGTCAATGTAAACTTTTAATGTGATGCATTTCTAAGTAAATTTGAGTCTACTATTGACAACTGGTTCTCAGCTTAAACAGTAAAATATGGCACCAAGTAAAATGTGATGTCAGTAGTGAATCAAAGAAGCCCTGAATAACAATACATTTCAGGAGGACGACGGTTCAATCCCGCGTCCGGCCATCCTGATTTAGGTTTTCCGTAATTTCCCTAAATCGCTCCAGGCAAATGCCGGGATGGTTCCTTTGAAAGGGCACGGCCGACTTCCTTCCCCGTCCTTCCCTAATCCGATGAGACTGATGACCTCGCTGTTCGGTCTCTTCTCCCAAACAACCCAACCCAACAATACATTAAAATATATTGTAGCTGAAAGAGAGATCTGTACAGTACGGTCAAGATAAGAATGGATTTAGAATTGCTTTCATATTTCAAATTATAGAAATTGTCATGCTTCTTGGAGCACACACAGAATGAGTCGCCAGTTATTGCTTTTCTTTTGCATTAATATCATACATTCTTAAATACAAGAAATGCTGCTCTAGTATGATGCACTTATAAAGTGTTTCAGAGAAATTGAGGTTCAGTGTTTCACAATCCTGTTGCGTACCATACAAGAATGCTAGCCCTTGAGCAGTGGTGGTAGCACAACTGATGAAGGCAGCAGACTATGTAGAAATCTGCTGTATTGTGTTAAAATTCCTTTTTTCCTCTTACCACCAATCTTCCACCAAATACTTGCATCACTACAAACCCTGTCTCACTGAAAAGGAATGATGTTGATAATAATAATAATGATAAACATTGTGGTACATTCCTGATAAGGTATAATCAGGTATAATAAGGATTATTGATGAAATGATAGTTTACATATTGATAATATTTTGAACATATTGCAAATACAGTGATGGATATTTTTTTTGTCCACATCTACATAAATATTGTGTTAACCACTGCACTTTGCATCACAAAGGGTACATCATACCAATATTATCTAATTTATTTTCTATTCCATTTGCATATTGAATGGATGGAAAAGTAAAGTACCTGCCAAAATGCTTCCATATGGGCCCTAATCTCTCTTATCTTCTTCTTATGATCCCTACATGAGACGTATGTTGGTGGCACCATTAGCCTGGTATGCCTTCACTGCCATACTCACATGACTGTATCAATAAATAAATGATCATTCTGTCACAGTTCCTTATAATATCTTCATTATACCTCACCACAAATATATCAGAACAATTATTATTATTATTATACCTTAAAAACATTTATTGTAGTGATTCAATGCTTACTTGAAAAAGAGGAGATAAATATAAAATGATGTGACTCAAACATGCCTAGAGATTTCTTGTCAGCCACCTTTGCCACTTGCACTAATGTTGCTCCTCTGTGGCTGGCACTTTCATGCGGTATTCAACAGGCTTGTAAAACGTGGAACCTGAATTTCTCAGACACACTTAAGAAGCCTGTCATAATAGAGCAGCCTTTGTTATGTCTAAGTATCTACTACAACCATGCAAAAGTTGAACAAAATTGGTAACCCATTTTGTGTATGCTTCCATGTTTAGTAACTAAATAAAACTCTGAAATGGTCCATAACAGCTGTCATGCCTATTTAACAATCACTTCTTTGACATAACAGAGAAACAAAAGTTATTCAGCTTGAAAGAAAAGTCATTACAGTATAAGTGAGGATCACCAACACATGCATTTAATGATTTACTATAATAATAATAATAATTATTATTATTATAACATTTAGAAACCTTAGCTTTGTCTTCTGTACGTATTATGAGGTTTTGATGGCTGCAGTTTAATCATGATAGAAACTGTACTGTTCACTCTTAAGTCTTTCTGCTTCAGTTAACTAAAAAGGACACAGGATGCAAGCTGTTGATGAAATTATGCTTAGGATCCCATGAACACTATATTTTACACTATTCTAAGAGTTTTAACTCTTGCAAGAATACAAGCTTATCATGATTTAAATTGCTACAATGCATTTTCTTACTCTTTGTTCAGAAACTGAAAGTGCCACCCAGTCAAGTACACGGTTTCCAGAAATTTTATCCACATCCCCCAATGATTCATTTCAGTCTTGTGAATTTCTCTCATTGCATAGTGGACCCCACAAAATTTACTCTGGCAACACGCTCAAGACCTCATTCGGCAATATTACTGAGTTAGCAAAATTTGCACTCTCATACACATGAAAATTTGGAGCATCTAATGGAATAATAAGTGTTAATCAGTTAGATTAATTACTGAGCCCTATGTTTAATATGGTAACATAACTCTCTTTATTTCCATAGTGCCCAAGGTATATTTCATTAAAAACATTCATAGTAACAAACTACTTTTTTGGCAAAATGTACAAAACTGTCTTATACAGTTATGTTTCAGTTGCAAATTTTGTAGATTCACATCAGTTAAGTCAATCAGACAACAGTATGGGGCGTCATTGAAGAAATGATCAATATTTGGGGCTATGACATGCAAGAACACTCATTCATATGGATGTATGCCCTGTTCTAAATGGTTTCTGAAATAGAACACATTTAATGTACATTTGTTTTTGGACTAGTGGCATGCACATTTGTGTCTTAACCTGTCTGACATTTTGTTCTAACCCAACTACCTGGTTGCTTTCAATCTCTTTCCTTGGAATGTCTTTCTGCCATTAAACTAGCTCGTCCAACACTCAGTTGCCCTTTATGTGTTGTGAGTAAAGTAGTGCAAGGGACGGAGAGTGTATCAGAGAGAAACTTCTGTTAACTGTGTTTGTACACGTGCTGGCTAAAATGCCACACACCTACACTAATTTAGAATATGCAGATATGGTGTATTTTTACTGCTTATGTGATGGTAGCACTCCTGCTGCTGTCGAAAACTACCTAAAGCGCTTTCCAATATGTTGAATTCTTGATTTTACAGTACTTACCACAGTTTTCAACATCTTTCGTGAAACATGTATTCTTACAAGTTCCCAATTTTCTTCTGAACGTGTAGTTCAACAACCTGTTCAGGAACAGCAACCCATTGTTGAAATGGTGCAGTGTAGTCTTATTACCAACTGCATCTCAGTACTGTGGATGTGGCAACATCCCATGAACACATGTATGGTGAATATTACGTGCAAAAATCTTGTACCCATTTCCCGCAGCCTTCACATTGGTGACAATGCCTCACGACTTGAATTTTGTTTTTGTTTAAATGACAGTCATCATTTGCTTCCGTTAATACTGTTCGTTGATGAAGCCATGTTTACATGGAATGGAATTAACTGTGAACATAATAATCATCTATGGTCACTGGAAAATTTGCACACTTCAGTGGAAACCGAGCTCCACATTCACTTTTTTGATCAATGATTGGTGCAGTGTGAATAGAACATGTTGCTAGGTCCAGTCATTTTTTACGAGTGAATGACGGGACAGAATTACTTGCATTGTTGGAACATTACTTTGTTGAACACCTTGAGAACATTCCTTCGGCCAAGCTGACTGCAATTTTCAGCATAATGGAGAACTTACACATTTTACCAGATGTGTAAGGGAATATCTTATTTGCACTTGCCCTATCTCTGGATTAGTAGCATAATCAGCTCGCCACCAAGATCACTAAATCTTATGCCATTAGATTTTTGTTTATGAGGTTGGATGAAGTCTGGGGTGTACAAATGAAAGGTGAATGCGTAAGATGAACTGTTTGGTCAAATCATGGACAGTGTTGCTCTCATTAGGGATCGTGCAGAGGCACTCAGGCGACATGTTCTCCCAATACTGCACAAATACATTGAAGTTGGTGGTGGTTATATTCAAACATTTATTATGAACTATACAACAGCTGTAATGTGATGTGTATGATGATGCTGATACTTTGTAAAATGCATGTTGTAATGCTTATTAACTGTTGTACAGGGTGGTTATAATTGAACTTTCACTACTTGAGAGGGCCCCCACGAAAAGCAAGTGATCTCATAGGACAATGAATATTTATGGGAATATTTGTAAGGATGTGTGTACCAAGTTTACATTCCAGGTTACAAATGCTCAGTGGGAGGACCATCTGCATGTGTGACAGCCTGGCACTGCTCTAGAGATTGCTCTATTACTGCCCAAAACATCTCAGGTGGAATGTTGGCTACCTCCCTCGCTATGCTCATATTCGACCTCCAACGTGTGCCTGTGTGCCATTGATAAACACTGTTCTTCAGGTAACCCAATAGCCAAAAATCACCTAGGTTCCAATCTGGTTGTTGTGGTAGCATGCAGTTTGGAATGATAGGCCAATGATTTGGTTTTCTCCAGATGGGTTACAGTGTAACGAATTGACGTCATGAGCAGTGTGATGTGGAGCTCCGTGTGCATCAGAACAATTGAATGCAAAGCACCTCTCTCCCATAGATCAGGGATGATAAGTGTATGAATGATAAGTCTATGAAGCAGATCAGAGTAATGTGTGCTGTTTGTGCTGCATGTCCTTGGTTCTTGGTGTTTGAGATCCTCCCACGTCAAACATGTCGGTACCAGTGGCAAATGGGAAGTCATAAGACCAACACTACTGGCAATATATATTCTGTAGAATACAGTCTGAGCATCATTCTTAAACAGTTTTCTTTCTACACTGGCTCAAGTAGCTAAAGTTTAATTATAACCACTCTGTACATAAGTAAACTTCACAATATGGAGTAATACAGAAAATAAATAACAATATTCATTAAATGTTTTCTATCTTGGAAACCATTCGGAATCGGGCACATGTCTATATGAAGTTTTATGGTGTATACCCCTTCTGGGACAAGATATATATCCACACTCAGCTGTAGATTTTTGCCGCACTGTCCTTAGGGTTCATATGGTTGTCATTTCCATTAATTTTCATCATACTTGTAGGATTTTAAACAGTCTTTGATGCCAATGTTTTTCTTTTATTCTCTGACTGGTTTCAATCTGTCTTCAGGTATGTCTTAATAGGTGCAATTTTTTCAGAGAGATCATTACAGTAGTATAAAATAGTAATGCATAAAGCATTTATGTAAATTATTTGAAAGTCTGTTTAGAGCCAACACGCCTTTCGTTCGAAACTGTTATATAAGCACAAAAAACTTCTAGACAGATAAGCTGTGTCAAAAGATGTTAAAACATAATAGAAATTATAACATACAAACACAGACAACCTTTAGTGTGAGGGCACTGTCAGCATAAAGTACTTGCAGCTATGGTGCAGGCAACTGAAGGGATTGGCCACCAAATGTCACTCCATCTGAGCACAGCTGACAGTCATATATTAAAACAACATTATCATGGATAGCAAAATATGCATAAATGAAACACCTGTGAGCTAATAATAAAATGGAAGTAGTACTTGAACTATATAATTAGGCCTGTGTCGATAAAGTACGAGGGTCGTTCAGTAAGTAATGCCCGACATTTTTTTTTCTCAGAACATATTTATTGTTAAGAGTCAGAATATGGTGATAATATACATCAACATGTCTTGTCCGTGTCCTATTTTTCTACGTAGTCCTCATCACGTTCTATGGTCGTACGACAATGTTGTGGAAGAGCATGTATTCCCAGCTGATAAAAGCTCTTGTCCTGTAGGCATAGCCACCTTTTCACTGCATGACTAATACAAGTGTGTTCCCTGTAGAGAATCTTTAAGCGGCCCAAAGATATGGAAACCCGAGGCTGTCGGGTCTGGACTGTAGGGTGGATGAGGCAATGATGTCTAACCCAATTTGGCAATGTGTTTCAGGGTTTTCAGACTTGTGTGTGGGTGTACATTATCATGTTGGAGCAAGGTTTCTGCTGGATCTTGTCCGATCGAACGCGTCAGAAACGATTCTTGAGTTTATTCAGAGTCTTCATGTATGCCTCTGAATTGATGGTTGACCCTCTTGGCATTACATCCACGAGAATGACGTGATCACAATCGCAGAAGACTGTCACCATGACTTTTCTGGCAGAGGCGGGGTTGTCTTGAATTTCTTCTTTTGAGGTGAATGAGGATGATGCCACTCCATGGACCGCCTTTTTTTTCCCAGTGCAAAGTGGTGCACCCAACTTACGTCCCCCGTAACGATCCATGACAGAAAGGCCTCTCTGTTGGTCTCAAAATGCTCCAACAATTCAGATGGAATAGCTTTTCTTTGAATCGTGTGGTCCACTGAGTGTATTCGTGGAACCCATTGTGAACACTTCTTTGAATATATGAGAGTCTCGATCATTGCAGACACACATCCAATGCTGACTGACAACTGTAGAGCCAATTGTCGAGTTGTGGTGTGCCAGTTGACACATAATGGCATCCACATGATTCAGTAGGTCTGGAGCAGTGGCTGTGACAGGACGTCCCGAGTGTGGCTGATCATGGAGCTCTGTTTCTGCATTTCCTGAGGCTGTAACTTTCTTTACTCATCGCCAACTGTACTCCTATCAACTGTAGCATTGCTACACCTGCACACAAACGTTTATGGATGTTTACCATGGTTTCTTTTTCTGCACCCAAGAATTTAATAATAGCACACTGCTCGTAATGTGAGTCGTATGTGGACGCCATTTTGACACTGTACTACAGCTCTGCCATCTGCCAGAATGGTTCGAAACTTCATCAGTGCGCAGAACAAACATCAGATGTGAAGCACCAACAGGGACGTTTGTCTGTGTATATTAACGACTTTTTTTTTTTTTTTTTTTTTTTAAATATGGGGCAATACTTTTTGAACGACCCTCGTACTAGCTACAATTTTAAAATGGATGTATTTAAGATATGTATTGTATACTACGTATTGCTTTGGAAGCAGCAGACCAACCATCAAAAGAAACAGAATACACAATGAGCATGCGAAAAAAAAAAGCCAAGGAGGTGCCAAAATATGTGACCTCACTGATATTGGACAGTGGTGCATGCTTCTCTGACTGGTTTGGATGCGGGTGGTGTGTGGCTGGGAACAGAAATTAAAAGGAGTTGGGTCAGAAAGATTGTAAGTATGCTAGAATTACTGTCAGATAATGAAAGAGAAGCATTCAGTGTAAATTTGTTTTGTTCATTCAGAATTTTGTTAGGGCAGTGTTTCTTGTGTCCATAGATCTGTAGTTCTAAGAGATTCAGTAACTGACCTTTTGGTGCAGTGTGCAGTACTTGCAAGTCGTTATCTGTAGTTGTGTTCTGTAAGATGTAATCCGAATATGATCTTGTTCTGTGGATGTATGTTCGCTGAACCTATTAGGGGCAGTCAAATGAAAATGAGACAGATGGAAGAAATATATTATTGTTTGTTTCAAAAGTAATTTCCAAAACTGTTAATCCATTGCTCCCACTATGAGACAAGATGATAAACACCTTCCTGGAAAAATGGTTTCATTTGCCTACAGAACCGTGATTATACCCAGGCATACACCTCTCCACCCATAGCAAATCGAAGGCCACGGATGTCATTCCTCTAACCACAAAAATATATAAATTGTGTGGAGAGAGACTGTGTAAATGTGTAAGCACTTTCCAGTGAAACTTCTGCAGTACAATCAAAACAATTCCTTATTTTTGGAGCCCTGAAGGAAGACATTTGTGGCCATCGATTTTCTTCAGGCACAAGTGTGTAGCTGGCCTTCAGTGAGGATGAGATCAACATCAAGGAGAGTGGCATGGAAACAGGTCAGTCCATGTGGCAAAGATGTCATCAATGTATCTAAACCATTTCAGTGGCTGAGGGCTTATGGATCCCAGCAAAGTGCCCTCCAAGTGACCCAACTCTCTATATATAGACACACACACACACACACACACACACACACACACACACACACACACACACACACACACCTAAAAACAAAGATGATGTGACTTACCAAACGAAAGCGCTGGCACGTTGATAGACACACAAACATACACACAAAATTCAAGCTTTCGCAACAAACTGTTGCCTCATCAGGAAAGAGGGAAGGAGAGGGAAAGACGAAAGGATGTGGGTTTTAAGGGAGAGGGTAAGGAGTCATTCCAATCCCGGGAGCGGAAAGACTTACCTTAGGGGGAAAAAAGGACAGGTATACACTCGCACACACACTCATATCCATCCGCTTGTGTCTGTGTATGTGCGGATGGATATGAGTGTGTGTGCGAGTGTATACCTGTCCTTTTTTCCCCCTAAGGTAAGTCTTTCCGCTCCCGGGATTGGAATGACTCCTTACCCTCTCCCTTAAAACCCACATCCTTTCGTCTTTCCCTCTCCTTCCCTTCTTCCCTCTTTCCTGATGAGGCAACAGTTTGTTGCGAAAGCTTGAATTTCATGTTTATGTTTGTGTTTGTTTGTGTGTCTATCGACCTTCCAGCACTTTCGTTCGGTAAGTCACAACATCTGTGTTATTACTCAAAAACGTTGTAAAACTGAACATTCAAAAAAGTCATAAAAATGTTAGAATTTCACAGTCAAAAACTCTTAAATGCTGAAAAATACTCTTCAGTACTCATAAACCCATTTAAGTGTTCCAACAGTAACCTAATTTTGAAATATTGTTCAGTCATTCACTTTTCCATTTCTTTACGGAACACCGAGAACATTCTAAAGTAATCAAGAACGTCTGAAAAGTTGTAGAATACTACTGTGGGTTAATTTAGATCATCATCCATTGACATCACCACCACCACCACCACCACCACCACCACAAGTTGTGCTGATTGCGGTGTGCCGTGACCCCCTGAACCCCATGAACCTGCTAAAGAAGTAGACCAGAGATCTTTGTGATTTGATCTACCTGCTCACTGTTCTCCCCTCAGTGTTTTGCCCTCAATCTTCCATTCTGTGATTACTGCTTGTTTTTCTCTTTTTTTGTCATACTATATGGCCAAAGAAATGAAGAATTTTTTTGACTGACATGTGAAGAAAGGTGCCTGGAGATATTCAGTTGCTCAGTTATGGACACAATCATTTTCCTTTTGATCCATTTTATGCATAGCATCTTGTGCCAGCACCATAGCTCAGACGCATCAATATGCTGCTTGTAAATGGCCTTAATGGTCCATATTTCACAACTGTAGATGAAGACAGGAAACACGAGTGTTTCAACAAGCTGGACTTTTGCAGTGTTTGTCATCACCCTGTTCTGACAAATCTTGGTGAGCTGTTTCATAGTCACTTGTCCTAGCACAATCCGTCTTATCATCTCACCTTCGCTCTTTTCTGCGTCACTGGTGGTTGATCCAAAATAGATGAAAAAAAATTATTACTTCTAGTTCCATTAATAAACATGTGAGTTGAACTTGTGCTTGTGGATCAATAATCATGAGTTCGGACTTACTAAGATTGATGCCTAATCCATATGATAGACTTAAATCCTTTACTTTTGTTTGGGGCTCAGCATGTTAACAGTTCTTCTGTCAATTGAGATATCCTTAGTCCATCCATCAAGAGCATTCCTAATGAAATGTACAGCTGAGGAGAGAGAACACAACCGAATTTGACACCTTTTGATATATGGAAGAAATCAGACATGCCAGCACTTGTCTTCACAACTGCAAGGTGATTTTTGTATGGACTTCTGATTACTGCTGTGAAGTGTGGTGGGACGCCAAGCTCTGCAAGCAGCTGCCACAACTGTTCTCAGACAACACAGTCAAAGGCTTTCCTATAGTCAAGGAAGAAGATGAAAAGAGGAACACCAAACTCTTGTGATTTCCCGATTATCCATTGTATGTTGAGAGTCTGTCCAAGAGTTCCTTTTCCTTCAATGACATCTGCTTGTTCTGTGGATACGTGATGAGTCTGGATATACAGCTTCAAATGCTGGTTGAAGATATAGAGAAAAATTTTGCTCCAGGGCATTCAAGAATATTTTCAGGGTGTATATGTCCTGGGACAACCAGGAAATCTGATAATATTTTCAAACAATGGAAACTCCACGTAGCAATGTCAACAATGTAGGAAAAAACAGATTGCTACTTACGGTAAAGAAGACACAGACAGGCACGATTAAAAGACATCTACTTATAACTTTTGGCCACAGCCTTCATCAGTAAAGACACACACACACACACACACACACACACACGACATTCTCTCTTTTTATGTAAGTGTCTTTTAATTGTGCTTGTCTGCAACTTAACACATCTTCTTTACGGTAAGCTTCCTACATCATCATAACTGTAGATGCGAAATAACACCTGTCTTCTAGCATTCTCTGGCAACTGCTCAAACGAACCTATTGCTAACAGGTCGTGGGTGAATATTGCAAATTGTGGTTTGAGAAGTGTTACTTTCAAAGTAAATTTCCTTTTACACAAGATAAATTATAAGTGTGAGAATGTGCAATGAATTTCTTAAATCTCAGAGCATTTGACTATCATTCAAAACTGAACACTTAGTGGACCAGCCACCTAGAAAAATTTTGGGACCAGAAGACCAGACGTTTATGTCATCATTTAAAATTTTACTGGCGCATTTGTGTTTGATAATATCTCAAAGGGTAACACGTGCAAAAAAAGACCGATATTATAAGCTTAGCTTTTGTTGTAGCTATGTTATATGTCTATTGATTTAAACCGTAAACTTTTTCTATTTGTGTGCTTGTGCTGGTTAACAGTGATATTGCTGTTGGCTGACTATTACGTGCCGTATACTCTGAATATCTGCTGTCATTTGCTTTTCAGATTACATGACAAGAGTTTGACAGAAGCACATTGCAATCTCGATTTCAGTGCTATGGAAACTAACATGCTGTGTGTGATGGAATTTGTAGTTACACTTCGTAATACAAAAATATGCAGTGCAAATGTTGCTGCGCATCAAAGATCTTCCCAAGACATGTTATTTTTTTGCTGGGTTCTTTTCCTAAAGTGCCGGGAAGTTTTATGCCGATGCATAAAACGTTTACAATTTAAAGGATTGACAAGTTTTGCAGTTCAGAGGGAATACTGTCACTTAACATGGAGAAAGTGTATTTTCACCCAGGAAAATGTGTATTGTTAACCGAGAAATAGTGAAATTTTGTTTTTCCTTGTCTGTAAATGCACCCTGATTTTAGAATATTTGAAAATGTTCGTTAATATTCGAGAATATTCCTAAAAACTCAAGAACATTACAGACAAATCTCGCCATCACCTATGTATACCTTTCTGTGCTGGAATGTATCCCCACAACAGAATAACAGAATGTTCAAGAAAATCCTGGAACATTCTGGAGACTCTAGTAAATTCTGGTACCTTTTGAAAGATTCTATAACATTCTAGAAGGAACATTCTGGTCAGTCTTGGCATTCAATTCCCTTTTGCTTCACTGACTTCCCACAAGAAGCCCTTTGGTGTGATGCTCTCTTTGACTTCCATATCTTTGAACCTAACTCCTACAGCTCCAAACCATAACCTCCTTAATGGATGGGGGGATAGTAGGCTACCGAACCATATAACTGCCATAGGACTGTGGGGGTTGGTTGTGTAGCTGCAGTGGTACACATGGACAAATCATGCTAATGTTTATAGTGCATATTGACTATGTTTTTATGTCTTTTCGCTGTACCTATCTTGGCTACAGGTTTTTTTTATGTTCATGTAATAGTTTCCAATCAAAGGTATGTTACGTCAGTGATTTTCATATAAATTATATAAATGATTTTCCCAGTACTGTTGTGTGCTATTATAATAGTTTCACTGATAAATTTGCACTTTTTTAAAGAAATGTCTGAGGATGATTTTATAGATGGCAGTCATCAAACAAAAAAGTTTTTGATTAAACAATGGAAAATCCAGGCTGGAAAAATAACAGTAATATGAGAAGGATAGATTACTACTCTCCATACAGCGGAAATGTTTAATCACAGATGAGCACAACAGAAAGACTGTCGAGAAAGTAAACTTTTGGCCAAAAAGGGCCTCATTGGAACTAGGCGACAAGCACATGCACGTGAAATCCCGATGAAGGACTCTTTGGCTGAAAGCTTACTTTATTTGACAGTTCTTTTGCTGTGTCCATCTACAACTCAACATCTCTGCCATGTGGTGAGTTTTTTGATTAAAGACTGTTAAATATTCTTAAAATATTATAAAGAGGATTTCTGTATCCTTCACCATGATTATGCCTCATTTATCAGTTTTTGTCATAATTTAGCAATACTTTACTGAATGTAAGGATTGTCAGTTACAGCTTCAGATTTTGTGATGGCACTTGCAATGCCTGGTATCATGAAGTACATGATGTATTACATTTTCTTGCAGTAACACAATTACGTTTCATAAAAATAAATGTACATGGATGCTGTAAACCTCATCATTACGAAGTGTCGTATTCATGATCTAGGGAACAAGTACTAATCTAATCTAATCTCATGACTCAGCATTGTCAGGATGTGAGTTGTATTACATTTTTGCACTTCTGTCAAGTCCAACCGATGCAAATTGTTATATATCTTAAGGCATTGATCAGCTTGCCGGATAAAATATTAGTCACGCAGCTCCCTTTGTAGCACCATAAATGATGTATGACTTCTACCAGTTGCCCGCGTGATCTTCTGCCACTGCCATAAGTTGTGGCAGTGAAGTGGTGTGGTATCTGTGCAGTAAGATGGGTAAACATAGAGACTTGACAGAATAGCAGAAAGAAACTATTGTATTTGAATGTGCCCATGCACACTTCACGAATGAAGTTGCCAAATTTGTTGATGTGTCAATGTGGACTGTTCAAAATACATATGATGATTAGTGTACTTGCAGCCACGTAGCACAGCTTAAGAACAGTGGCCATAAAAAAAAAAAAAAAAAAAAAAAAAAAAACCCTAGCTGACTGGGACTGGAGACGAGTATCACACCTTGTCAATGACAATTGGTTTTGAACCTGAAAGGAATTGCTACTGTTGCGGAATTCGGGTCGATCTAAACAAGTTTCTGAGGGAATGCAAGCACTGGACATCTAGAGTTAGGTTCCTCACAAAAGTCCATCGCCCATAGCGGCACATAAAGGTGCACATCTTCAGTGGCCCAAACAACTGATCAGCAGAGAAACGTAGTGTGGTGCAATGAGTCACCATTTTGTCTCTTTTCAAATGATGCAAGGTGTCTAGTGCACAGATAGCCATATGAGGCGTTCAACCTGCATTGTGCGAAGGGTATTTTAATCCTGCAGGTAGTTCTGTGGGGTTCTGGAGATACTTTTTGCACCATGAAATGGGTCAGCCAATTCATTCAGGTTATCACAAAGATGAACTGGAATATTTATTTTGACATTCTCGGTAACAGAGTGTTGGCCCGTTCTTCTACATCTTCATTGATGAGTATGCTGCAGAGGTTCGTGTCTACCAAGCTTACAATAGCTGTGTTCGCAAGGACTGTCTGCATACTTTCATGTATTGACAAACACCTGTACTCCCTAGTGCACAATGCCTGTCCTTCTGAATCACCTTAACTTAATCGCAAGGAAAATGTTTGGAGTATTAGGAAAAGTAGATGAAATGTAGCAATCAACAATTTCACAATTTAGTAACTTGATGGGATCTGTTCATTAATGATTGGCATCAACTGGCTGTGGCATACCTGAATAAACTTGTGAACACTGTTTCTTGCCGAAATGGGGCCATTATGAAGGCCAGAGGCAGTATTGCAAGGTATTAACGTGATCTCTCCTGGGGATTTCTGATGAAGGTCTTGTTGGCTGGAAGCTTACTTTCTGACAAATCATTTTGTTGTGCCTATCTGTGACTCAGCATCTCCACTATATGGTAAATAACAACTATCCTTTTCGTAATATTGTCGTTATCTATCCTGAATTTTCCATTGTTGAGTACTG
Organism: Schistocerca americana; assembly: GCF_021461395.2. Lineage (NCBI taxonomy): Eukaryota > Metazoa > Arthropoda > Insecta > Orthoptera > Acrididae > Schistocerca > Schistocerca americana. The sequence goes on from NC_060119.1 coordinate 792,721,009, forward strand.
GTACTACGTATTGAGCAATTGGTTGGAAATAGGCGTATTATTTGCAACAAATTTCATTAAGGAATAAATACACTGAGAAGCAGTGTCTAGAATACACAGTTCCTTGATCAGGTTTCTGCATAATATTCTTGAATTAACACCACAAATGAGTATTATGATACACTTTTGCACTCGAAAAACTTTTGCTCGGTTTGATGAGTTATCGCAGAATATGATCCTGTATAGCATAATGGAATGAAAGTAAGCAAAGCACACAGGTTTTTTTAATATATATATTTATATCTCCTACATTTGATATCAATCACATTGCAAATACAGACTTGTTTAGGTACTTCAGAAATTCTGTGATATACTGTTCCCAACTGAGTTTATTATTGAGCTGTAATACCAGAAATTAAACACTGTCAGCCTCTTCAATCTGCACATCTTCATATGCTATGTATGTGCTGGAAGGAAATCTCTTACAGGTTCTGAACTGCATATAGTGGGTCTTTTCAGAGTTTAATGACAGTGAATTAGCTTTAAACCCCTTATTAATGTCAGTGATAATTTGATTAACAGCCATCTGTACTTGACTTGCTATTTATTGCAATGTTGTATCCTGTGCAAACAAAACAAACTTAGTCGACATAAAAGTTTTCTGGGTGTGGTACTGCATCATAATGTATAAAACTACTGCTGCTGGAGAAAAATCAATGTTTCAGCCATGGTTGCAGCAGCTGAAACGTTGGTTTTTCTCCAGCAGCAGTAGTTTTATACATTATGACACGGTATCGTACCCAGAAAACTTTTATGTCGACACTCTGGCCGCGGAAGCCTACGCAATTATAAAACAGACTTAGCATCTGCCAATGTAACAGACGAGACGTCATTAATGTACACAAGAAAAAGCAGTGGACCTAAGATGGAACCTTGAGGAACACTACATGTAATTTATTCCCAATAAGATGAAGACTGAATGCTTACTCCACAGGTGTTTCATGACACACCCTTTTTTTCTGGTAGTTAGGTAAGACTTAAACCATTTGCAGCACTGTGAGCCAGCAACACCATAACAATCTAATTTACTTAAGAGAATGCTGTAATCCACATGAAGGCCTTTGACAGATCACAGAAAATGCCAGTAGCCTCTAATTTGCTATCTAATGAATTAAGTACATTCTCACTGTATGTGAAAATGCCCTTCTCTACAGCGGAACCCTTAAGAAAGCCAAACTGTGATTTGGACAATATATTATATGCAGTCAGATGCTTGAGAAGATACTGGAATACAACCTTTCAATTATTTTTGAAAAAGTGAGAAAATGTGAATTGGGTTGATAGTTTGGTGGTATCTCTTTATCCCCCTTCTTTTAAAGGGGCTTAACTTCAGCATATTTTTAGTCAGTCTGGAAATGTTCCACTGATAAGAGATTGATTACACACACAACTTAAGAAAAAACTCAACTGACATGAACACTTTTTAATTACGTTTGTTTATATGTTGTCATAACCGTCAAAATACTTTGAGTTTAAAGATTTTATGAAGGATGCTACATCTTTGGGAGAAGTGAGTGTCATTTCCATTTTACTGGAGTTATTTACAGAGAGTGATCTCAAGTAGTCTATTGCACTCTTTACTGAACTTGATGATCTCAGGCTACCAGTAATGGAAACAAAATACTTGTTTAAGGTGTTTGCAACACTGCATGCCCTTGTTACCAATGTTTCATTTATTTTTAGAGCTCTCTGTTCATCTTGCTCTCTGGCCCACCTGTCTCTGTCTTCACTACAATCCATGTAGTTTCCATTTTGTTGCCTGATGTCATTATCCTTCTCTCATAATAAAACTGCTTAGATTTCTGAATTTCTTGCTTCAGTATTTTACAGTATTCTATGTAATGCATTACAGTGCTAACATCAGAGCTGTTCCTAGATAGTAGATACAGTTTCCTTTTTGTCCCACATGACAACTTTATTCCTTGTGTAATCCATGACTTATTTTTAGAAATATGCCTAGAACATAAGTAAGTGTAACATCATAGCAAGAGAAAGGTTCTGAAGTAATTAAAAGGATATTTATATTGTAGGAAAAGATAGATTGCTACTTACCGTAAACAAGACATGTTAAGTTCCAGACAGGAACAGTAACAAGACACTCATACAAAGATTTCACCTGCAGCCTTCATCAGCAAAAGAGAAACAGAGAAACACATATCATTCATACACACAAGCAAGCACTCCACATGCACACAAACGCAACTCTGGCAGTTCAGTCCTAGCATTCTGGCCTCAGCTGCTGGAGTTGGTGGTCATGTGTGCATGAGGAGTGCTTCTTTGTTTGTTGTATGGCTGGTGTGTGTGTGTGTGTGTGTGTCTCTGTTTCTCTTCTGCTGATGAAGGTTGTAGCTGAAAGCTTTGTGTGAATGTCTTTTAATTGTGCTTGTCTGCAACTTAATGCATCTCCTTTACAGTAAGTAGCAATCTGTATTTTCCTACATTGTTGTTATTCCTAAGTGGTTCATTAAATAACTCCTCCAGGCTAAGAGGCTGTGGTTGAACAGCAGAAATTCTTCCTCGTGATGTTTTGTTGCCAACTGTGGGCAACATCTTCCGAGGTGAGTCAATGACCGGCTACTAGACTGTGGAGGTCCTGTTTATATAGAGCGCATAAAGGGTGCCACCACTCCTCACATGCAGTTGACAGTGAAACTATCTCTGACTAACACCATTACTCTTGATCAAAGGTAATCGGTTGTCACATCTTTGCTACGAAGTCGACCACCATATCTTATCTAACTGCTGACAATCGATTACCTTTGATCGAGAGTAATGACATTAATCAAAGATAGTTTCGCTGTCGACAACATGTGACAAATTGTGGCGCCCTCTATGTGTTCTACGTAAAAGGGACCTCCACAGTCTAGCAGCCAGTCGTTGGCTCATCTCGGTAGATGTTGCCCACAGTTGGCAACAAAATGTCAAGAGGAAGAATTTCTACTGTTCAACCACGGCCTCTTAGCCCGGAGGTTTTAATTAATGAAGACACCGGCAATGGAAGCCTACATGTTATGATTTGTACATGGGGTTTCCATTGTTTAAAAGGATGTTTATATATTTGCTACAAAAATTGCCACAGATACTGCTACAACTTCAGCCCTACATGTCTGTCTAGAAAAGTGTGTAAACTGTCCAAAATCAAATGTAGTTGTTGTCAAAAAGGGACACAAAAGTGTGCTTCAGCCTTAAGAAGAGGAAAATCATGATACTAAAAAACATTTTTTTAATGTTATTTACAATTTCCCAGTCTTCCTCTTCGTTTTAGCAAGTGAAAAAAGAATTTATTCGCCTCCTAAAGAGTAGGAATCTCATCATTTCCTTCAATGTGACGCAGGTGCCTCTCCAGCTGATTACAACTGTTTGCAGATGACATTTATTTTGCATATGCACCTTTTCTGCTTCTTTAGTGACAGTGATAGGCTTGATTTCTAAGTAAAACCCTTTCTGAAATGTCAAGTCATTATTCTGCTGTAGTGCCAATACCTTAAATTTCTATTATTTCTGATTAAAACACTTTTCCTCTGGATAGTTTGTAGTTATTTTCAACAAATGTTTCCATTGTGGTATTTCAACTACCTTTATATACTATATTTATTTGTTTGCTTATTATTATTATTGTTATTATTATTATTATTATTATTATTATTACTATTCTACATTTTGTCTCTTACAGAAAGTGAAGTCTGTGGAGAGAGAACTTTCAAGAGCTCTGGAACTCGCACAGGGTTATCAGACTAGATGTTCCGAAATGGAATGTGAATTGGTCAAAGCAAAGAGCAGTACAGAGGCTACGGTGGCTCTCAGTGAAGCAAAGATGCTAAATCTGAACAATGAAATTGCTTCTATTACTGCTGAAAGGGACCGGTTGTTGACACGTGTATCTGATGTTGAAACAGCCATAACAAAGGTAAAAAAAAAAAAAAAAAAAAAACCTTTTTTATTCATGAAGAGGGGCTTTTCGCTTTACTTAAGAAAATTTTAGCTGTATAATAAATATTTCAGCCAATATTTAAGTATGTAGTGTAAGTATTTGGCAAGGTAGGGGGGGGGGGGGGGGGGGGGGGGGGAACTGAGAAAATTGGTGTGAAAAACTCATGAACATTTCATTTGAAAATTGGGTATATAGCATGGATATGTGGAAATGAAGTGCAGAAAGATAGTAGCTTATACACAGTGAGAGAGAACATCTCTACTGACTTGCAGTTGGGCAACTTAAAAGTCATATTACACTTTTATTTATGAACATTGGAGTTTATGAAAATAACTGATCAAGGGCAAATGAAGTAAAATGGCTACTCCCTTTATTTAAATAGTTTACATGGCATGTGATGAGAAATTTAGTTGTGAATGAAAATTCCAGCACACTAGCATGAACTTGCGTGTGAGGCGATATTATAGGGAAGAGGCTTCGGACCTGATACGGCCAGTACTCTTTGATGTTGCGAAGACCATAGTCTCTGGAAAGCAAGTTCTACTCACATTCAGTAATTAATGTATCAGGAGAATAAGTAGGTCAAGCAAAGAGCACTATTGAGGCGACAGTTTTTAGTAATGAAATTAGAATTGGTCCAGACATTATTCTGCTGGAATATCAAATGTGGGCTGTGTAGCAGAGAGGCCTATACCTGTATAAGCACACCATTCTTGATATGTTGAGACTCTAGCAGGTGTGTAAGACAGAACTAAAAGATGCGAAGTGGGTACCCCAAACCACTTACTGGGATTTGGGCACATACACCGATGCACCAAAGAAACTGGTATAGGCCTGCATATTCAAATACATAGATATGTAACAGGCAGAATACGGTGCTGCAGTTGGCAATGCCTATATAAGACGAAAAGTGTCTGGCACAGTTCTTAGATTTGTTACTGCTGCTACAAAGGCAGTTTATCAAGATTTAAATGACTTTGAATGTGGTGTTATAGTTGGCGCACGATCGATGGGACACAGCATCTCTGGGGTAGCGATGAAGTGGGAATTTTCCTATATGACCATTTAACAAGTGTACCGTGAATATCAGGAATCCAGTAAAACGTCATATCCCCTGACATTGCTGTGGCCGGAAAAAGATCTTGCAAGAATGGGACAAATGATGTCTAAAGAGAATCCTTCAGTGTGACAGAAGTGCAACCTTTCCGCAAATTGCAGCAGATTTCATTGCTGGGCCATCAACAAGTGTCAGCGTGCGTACCATTCAACGAAACACTATTGATATGGGCTTTCAGAGCCGATGGCCCTCTCGTATATCCTTGATGACTGCACGACACAAAGCTTTACGCCTCGCCTGAGCCTGTCAAGACCGACATTGGATTGTTGATGACTGGAAACATGTTGCTTGGTCAGACAAGTCTCGTTTCAAATTGTATCGAACGGATGGACATGTATGGGTATGGAGACAACCTTATGAATCCATGGGCCCTGCATGTCAGCAGGGGACTGTTCAAAGTGGTAGAGCCTCTCTAATGGTGTGTGGTGTGTGCAGTGTGCAGTTGGAGTGACATGGGACCTCTGATACATCTAGATACGACTGTGACAGGTGAAATGTATGTAAGCATTCTGTCTGGTTGCCTGTGCCCATTCATGTCCATTGCGTATTCTGACAGACTCGGGCAATTCCAGCAGGACAGTGCGACACCCACACACATCCAGAATTGCTACAGAGTGGCTCCAGGAACACTGTTCTGAGTTTAAACACTTCCGATGGCTACCAAACTCCCCAGACATGAACATTATTGAGCATATCTGGGATGCCTTGCAATGTGCTGTTCAGAAGAGATTTTCAGCCATTCGTACTCTTATGGATTTATGGACAACCCTGCAGGATTCATGGTGTCAATTCCCTCCAGCACTACTTAGACATTAGTTGAGTCCATGCCACGTCGTGTTGCGGCACTTCTGGGTGCTAGCAGCGGCCCTACACAATAATAGGCAGGTGTGCCAGTTTCTTTGTCTCTTCAGTGTACATGACAATCAGATGGCTATCGGTAGATGTCGCTTACTATGGAAATTAAATTAAAAAGAAATTTATAGAAATCATGAGCTTTAGACATGCAACTGTCTGTATCTGAGATACACAGCATTCAAGGATGTTGTTCGTAGAGCCCATGATGAATCCAGAAATGGGCAATAAACAACCCCTTCCCCCCATTAGGGATACAAAGCTGGCTGGTTATCACAATCTTGGTTACAACTGTAACCCACTGTTTTATTAACCCTTTCATATTGTCACGTAGTAGAAGGTGTAGTTAGATGAATGACGAACACTAACTTCACTTAACGAAAGTTTATTCCGCACTTGCACATCTAGTATTTGTGGATACTTCTCGAATGTACTCAAAGCGCATATAGAAATTAAAATTTTAGAGTTCAGGTGAGTTTTAAAGTAACGACTCTCCATGCAACAACCTAGTATCGTAACCACTACACTACAGTGACTGTGCAGCTCAGCTTCTTCTGTGACAATATTTAAAACTGATTTACACACATTTTATAAATAAAAGATGAAAAACTGTCTTCTTTTGTGATCAGTATTACACTTTCACTGACAAAAAATTATGGTAATCAGTTTAAAAAACCAGTATGTTGGTACTAATATTGTGAAAAGGAAAGTTGCCCCTCACCATATAGCGGAGAGGCACAACAAAAAGACTCTTACAATTAAAGCTTTCAGCCATTAAGGCCTTCGTCAACAATAGATCTCTCTCTCTCTCTCTCTCTCACTCACACACACACACACACACACACACACACACACACACACACACACACACGACTCCGTATGGTGGTACCCATGTTTCCCATGAGCTTAACTAAATCCACATTTTCATTTGAATCTAGAATTTTTAAAGTTAAAGTTTTGTTTGTTGAGAGGCTTTACCAGAATGATAAACAAGAAGAAAGCATAACAAGTGAGTACCAAAACACATTATTTTCATGGCTATGAAAAGTATAAAATATCACATACAAAGTTTTTAATATAAATTTTGAAGTTTGCTTGGAGATATACATCCTATTGATTACAAATTATGTAACGTCCAGAAATTACTGTGGAGTATAGTAATGTTTCAAAACAATCTGTATATTGTATAATGAGAGACAGTTACTCACATGAGACATTCTTGGAATTGAGAAGATGGTGATTTCACTTAAGTTGCGTAGAACATATGCACAATGCCAGCTATAAACATACACCAGCCCGTTTGATTGTGTACGACACTCTATATATCCAGCCCAAGGTGTGCAGTATTTTTCTCCAAGTTTCAAAAGTTTCTCTTTATGTGTTAGAATGAGACAGAGACTGGACATAGACATTCCAGTGCTCATAGCTGTATATTGCATTAGTAGGGCATGTGTCCCATCAAATATGATAGGGTAATGTAATTGATGCTTTTGACAATTATGTGGTCTCTTCTGTTTATTTGGTGCAATTACAAGTTCATGTGGAGGGTTGTTGACATACGCCCCTGTTAGCTGATGACTGATGAATGCCTGTGATGGCCAGTTGGATAGCTAATGAGGCATAGTAGGTAATAGTTTCCATCTTGTAGAACTTGGAGTAGTTCAGCTGAGAAGAACAGATTGATATGCAAGGCTACCATGTAGTCTTTAATTAAAAGTTAAATAAATTTGTAAAATTTAGTACTTCATATTTACTTTCAGTTTTCAACATAAAATTTTGTTATTGTTATGTAGTAAAGAGAGTAATTTTCACTATTCGTTCATTTCATTATTTTTCCAGTCCTCTTTGATGCCTGTTGAATAATATGCTTTTCATTGTGCATTCCAATACAAATAAATAAACACTATAAAACTAAGTAATTGATTTTCTTTTTCATTATATTCAACATTCATCTGAAGAAGACCTTGAAAATTCTTTATTTCTCAGTATTCTGTGACCAGTCACAGTTTACACAACTTTCATGCTGTATGTGATTGATATGGAGACTACTACTGAAGCATATCATAATAACATTGTAAATAATAGCACCAATTTTCTCCTAATTTTTATTAGCTTCATAATGAAATATCATTTACAATGCCAGCTATAATTTAAAAAGGTCCCTCTTTCATTTCCATATTTATGTGTGGAAGTCTTCATAAAAACTGCTGGTAACCAGCACCAATATCTCAAGTACAACTGTTTCCTTCATTGTTGCATTCTGCCAAACTCTGTGTTATGTGGAAATGACAACCTTAAACAGACAACAAATATTTCTGTGGTACTATTCAAAAACAACAACACACTCCCTACAGGCAGTTGAAATACAATTGCAACTGCCTCTCTTTGTAACATACTCAATTTATTTTTTGCTGCAGGAGTAGTGAGGTGACAATAAAGCTGGTCAACCAGCACTCCACACCATTTCTCCCATTTGGGGAGTTCAGCGGATGTTGTGGTCCTTGAGACCATAAGTTTGCTTACCCATGGAATTGAGTAATTGAAGGCAAATTTTGTTCAGAAAATGTATGCCTTTTTAGGTTTTCTGTGATTTCCGTAAATCGTTTCAGGCAAATGCTGGGATGGTTCCTTTGAAAGGGCACGGCCTATTTCCTTCCCCATCTTTCCCTAACCCGAGCTTGTGCTCCGTCTCTAATGACCTCGTTGTCGACGGGACGTTAAAAAACACTAACCTATATGCCTTCTTAATGTAGTTTGTACTTCAGGGTCACAGTCTGCTCATGGGGAGTTAGTAGATGACCTTCACTCAAGTGATAATTTTCCAGTTTTTGGGTAAACTGGTTGCTTTGGAATGCCAAGACATATTTGAGATGGGGCAGATCACAATACTAATGCCATCTACTCTGACAGGTTCCATCCATAGTGGAATCTTCAGATCACCATATCCTTTAGAGGGGTGGAACTATTGGTGTCAGTTGCTGCAAGTGACAGGCAGGCACTGCTGTGAAGATTTAAGACAACTGTGCACAGAACCTTGCCACCTTTTGGTTAGTGAGGAAAAACCCCCTTGTGAACCATTAAAGAGAACAAGAAGGGTTCCAGGTGCACTACAATGAAGCAGTCTATACCAGAGTTTTCCAATGCTGCCTCATGTGCCACGAACTCCTGCTAGTATCTGTCAGCTCAGCTGCAAGCAGGGACAGTTAGGCTGCGTTCACACTGCCGGCCGGGCCGAGCCGAGCCTGGCCGGGCCGCCGCCCGCTTCGATATCAAACACATGGTTTTGAATTGCGGTGTTCACACTGGCGGCCGGGCCGCGCCGACACAGCGTGAGCCTCCCGGAGCCGAGCCGGCGACATCCCGAGTGTTTAATATTGCCGGCGCGAGCCGACCGCAGGCGCGAGCCTGTGGAGCAGCACTACAGCTTCTGCAGTACACGCATCACACGTCTCCCTTCTGCTTTCATCACAAGTGTGACTGCACACGTCTTTTATTTTAAGATGTTACCTCACATTTCACAATCAGTGAGGAAAAATTACGTTTATTATAATGATACATGCGAAATTACTTTTATTTCATTTATTTAATCTACCGTATTTACATGCATTTACAACAATAGCTTGCCAGCGATCGCGGCACTGCCGCCACTGAATAGTTCGCATTTACTTGTAAACGGAGACAGATGTGAGTGTCACTGAGGGACGGAAATGTGTCCCTACCAGATGATAATGCATTGTAAAGTCATGCTGTGGCAGTTCCTTATCAGCGGAAATAGAACCACTAAGTTAAAGGGCATTATCTCAAAACTCTTCGCCTATCAATCTGTCTATCTTACAAGGAAATGAAAAGAATTCTGTGAGGTCATCAGTGGCTCCACATGATGAACCATTACCACTGCCAAGCGCTGCATCATGAAGTAAAAAGTTGGAAAATTCTGAAGGAGTATTTCTGCGATTCTTCGTTGAAGGCACAGCAAGACATTACCCAAAATGACGAAGTTAATTACTTCCTAATGATTCTCAGGAGTCCCATAAACACTCTTCCCCTCAGAGGTAAGCGTTTGTGAAATTTAAAAATGGCTCTGAGCACTATGTGACTCAACTGCTGAGGTCATTAGTCGCCTAGAACTTAGAACTAATTAAACCTAACTAACCTAAGGACAGCACACAACACCCAGCCATCACGAGGCAGAGAAAATCCCTGGCCCCGCCAGGAATCGAACCCGGGAACCCGGGCGTGGGAAGCGAGAACGCTACCGCACGACCACGAGATGCGGGCGGTGAAATTTAAAATACAAAAGCATGACTACAATTAATTGGAGGTAGTGAATGCTGTACAAAGTTCTACTGCAAACCAAAAAGTGTGTACTAACGAATCTTACCTTATCGTTATACACAATTTTTCTTCTGCTGTTATACTTCTGCGAAAATTTGTGTTCTGTTTAGAAATTTTGTCTTGAATGTTCTGCAGCACATACTGAAATGTATTATGATTCATTCTGTAATTTGAATAAAATTTTTCAGGCTAGTTTTTAAGTTCTTCATATAAAGAAAAAAAACCCTCCTAAATGTCTGTCGCTATTTATGGGATGAATCCATAACCTCCTAGTTCTTCTGTACTTCAAAACTCGACGAGTTACTGCAGAGTCAAAACAATACCAATAAAAGAGTGAGGACATTGTTCTACACGACAGCACAGACTAGCTAAAGGTGAGCAACTGTCGACTGCAGCTGCGTTTTCTACTGACTTGCTTGTCAGCTGTCGAAGGGTGGGGATCTTTTTAAATTTATTTATTTGGCTTCCCGCCAGCCATTTAGCCAAAGAGTGGGGATTACCTTGACAGTGCAGCGCAGCCCGCCAAGGAAGAAAAAAAAAAACAATGAAGAACAATGAAACGCACATCTGTGCCGATCTATAGTAGTTTCATTAACTCTCCATTATTTTTTCTGCCAAAGTAGACAACGAGACTACAGAATTGCGCTTCAGTTATCTTTTAGTTCGAAATACGAAATGTACATCATACTAATTGTAGGATGTTGATGACAAATAATTGTTTGTCTTTTGTGATGCAACGTGTGGCCAATTATAAAAGCATAGCAGATGATTGTCCAGTAGCCGAGGGAAAAATTCTTATACATTTGGATTTATCTAGAGAATGAGACCATTAAAATAATAAGAGGGGCCGGCACTAGGTCTCCGCTGATCACTAGTAATTAGTTTTTTTTTCTGTGCTGCATTATATAACTACACTAAACCAAGCTGTAACCGCGCGAACTCCGTGGCTTGCGGACGCGGCACTGACGCCACTGAATAGCTCGCATTACTTGAGACCAGAGATAGATATCAGTATCATTATCATTTCAAAAACTTTTTGGTACTTTTAGCTACATTTCATTCCCAACAATGTATGGTCTAAAACGGATCTAACAGTAAGCTACCCGCTACATAACTTTTTCACTACAAGATTTGTAAATCAAGTGCACAACGTTGACAAATAGCATCATTTCACAATGACTGTTAAGAAATATGGAAAGATAAATGACTCAATACGAAGCTAAGATGTTGCACTACCACGTGTACAAAAATCAGATTCTTTAGCCGCATACTTTCTTCAAAATCGGTTGGGAAGCGTTACGAAACTAAGAAATCACGCGAAACGAAAAGTAGACTTTTTCTTCTTTCACGACGTAAGTAAAGCTTTTAAGGAAAAAATAAGTTCATGAAACGATGTGGCGAAGTCTTATATACCGCTAAGAATTTTTAAAACATGAAAATCGGAGAAGTGGATTTTCCCCCATTTCGCCGTCCCGGCTCGGCGCGGCGCGCAATGTGAATGCACTACACGTCGGCCTGAGCTGGCTAGGCACGAGCCGAGCCAGTACGCGTCAGCCCGGCCCGGCCCGGCCGGCAGTGTGAACGCAGCCTTAGCATAGGCTACGTGCCAGATAGAATTGCTCTGTGCATGCACGATACATTTCACTACCTGTACCTGTGGGTGCTCAGTCGGGGCAGCATGAACACACAGGCTGCAGCCTGAACACCTGTGCACCAGCTGTTTGCCCGCTGCTGCCAGTGGCCACTGGCTTCCCTTAGGTGAACACTCAAGCTGGAACAGCCTGGTCCGCACCTTTGCCTTCTCAATGTTGAAACTGGATAGCACACTTTTACAGCTCACCATTCTTCTCCTGTGCCAGATTTGTGCAATTATGGTATGCAGAAACACCTTAACCAAAATTTTTGAGAAAACTTTCTTGATCCTTTTATAAAGAAATGTGGACTGAAGGCAAATTTCCAGATCTATAGAGCCTTTACTTTTTTATTTGTACTCATATATGCATATCTGTTCTCACTTCTCATCCTCATTCCCAACACCTTCTACAAATTGAGATTTGCAATATTGGTGTTTACGAAATGAAATTTTGCTCACTGCCATTGTTATGTAGCATTTTAGGAAACAATACATGAAAAGGACTTTCACATTCTACCTACTAATTATTTGAAGCAGACAATTGTGCACTAAATTCTTCGTTCTCCAACTCATGACTGCAAGATCCCATTCAGCTGTCAAACTGTAAGTCACTCTTTGACTTTGAGGACTAGGAAATTGTGAAACATTTATTCCACTGTATTAAAAGGACTATGCAGATATTCTGAGCATCTTAAAGGAATTTATTGAATTACGAATTTGTTCCACGGTTTAGTAGGTTATAGGTACAACCAAAACAGCCAGAAAGGACAAGTTTCTCGTTAAGTGGAAAAAAGTACTTGAAACAGTTGAATGTTTCCTAAACTAGCATAGGTAATTTTATTTAATTCTCCATAGTGTTTTACTTGTTTCGTTTCGTATGACAAGACATGTTGATATAGTAACAGAAATTGAGATAAGTGAAAGAAAACTCAGATCAGAGAACTGTAGCTCTAAAGGCAACAACTTCTGAGTTCTGATAACAGCGTACAACTGTTTGCAGATCTGGGATATCACAAACATCCATTTGCAACCAACACTGTCTCACCTGAGAGCAGTAGTTCACTTGTGGAAATCAAGTCCAGAGTTAGTTCACTGCACTACTGATGTGTCTGAAATGCGTGAAATTGGACCTCAAGTAATCTATACCTACACCAAGGGGGAAAGGGGGGGGGGGGGGGAGACCAATCCTGCCAGTTGGATATGCTCTTATTATCAAACTATGCATTATAGTAATGTAGAAAAAAAATGTTCACCTCTAGTCTCTATAGTTGAATGGAAGTTTCATGGAGATATTTGTAGGTGCAACTCCAGATTTGGCTGCTTCTTCTTACCTTTTTTATACAAGGTACTTTTTTGTGACTTGACAAATGAGTATCTGTTATGATCTCTGCAGTACTATATGAATCACACTACTTGTGTATGATAATATTGCAGTTGCTTTCTTACTCTAGAAGAAATGATGTGATGGATGTTCACAGAAATGATGTGGTGGATGTTCACAGAAATGATGTGGTGGATGTTCACAGAAATTTACTTCTGGTGACAAGTGTAATAAAACTAACAGCAACCTAGAAATTCACAACTAGCTACTTACTGCTATCCCACTGATGTGGGATAGGAATGACAACTACAAGAAATAACACTGAAAAATTTCAAGGAGATATAATGCTTGACTAGTGCTTACCATTAGGAATCAGAATTCCAAAATATGCTGATAGTAGATAAGTAGGAATATTTAAATAGTTTTTGCAACTGGTAATGTCTTCCCCGGGGAGAAAGGAGGGGTTGATTCTTCCAGAAAGGCAGGGCTGGTCACTCAGATGTCAAGTTGAGAGAGACCCGCCTGTAGGGAGGATGGGGCGAGACAAAAATGAAGGGGGAGGCAGTAGGAGGGCAAAAATTGTGTGCTGGTAACCAGTGTACTAGCTCTTTCCCAGAGATGACAAAAGAAAGAATGATAAAGTTGAATTAAGAGGAAGAGAAATAAATAGTGCTGTTAATAACCAGGAGGAAAAGAGATTTAGAAAAACTGAAAGGGGGGGGGGGGGGGGGAGAAAAAACTTAAAAAATAACAATGAGTATAAAAAGAAATATTACAAAAAAAGGCTTTGAATCAGACCATCAGTAGAAGAAAAGCAAAAGTAATGGAAGGCAGTCAAATTAAATTGGGCGATGCTTAAGGGAAGAAAAATAGACCAGCTAGTGTAATAAGGATTGGGTGTGAACAACTGAAGAAGGTGGAAAGTGTCAAATACTTGAGAAGTTTGGCGGAGGAAAATTGAAAAAATAAGAAAGAGATCAACGAATGCGGCAGATAGGCAGAAGCATTCCTGCAAAGTGTTAGGAGCCTGGTGTGGGATAATGACGTCCCACAGAAAAGCAAAGAAATAATATAATGAACTTACTATGTCCCAATACTGACTTATGAATCTGAAACATGGCTAATGAAGAAAAAAGATATTAGCAGATGACAGGCATGTTAAATGAAGTTCCTCAGAAGTAAGATAGGAATAACAGGTAGGGATAAAATGAAGAATGAAGAAGTAAGGGAAATAGTGAAAGACGAACCCTTGCAGAACAGGATAGAAACATCAAGGCCAAGATGATATGGGCACTAAAAGAGAATGGGAAACAAGAGGATTCCCAAGAAGATACATGAAATGGAGGTGTGGAGGAAATGACCAAGAGGCCAAGGGATAGATGGCTGAAAGAAGTGGAGTAGTGCACTGAAAAAAGAGTCAAGGACTGGAACACAGAAAGATGGTGGGAAAACAGGACTAGATGGTGAGGCTTGCAATCCAATCAGACCCAGCCTGAGGCTGGAAACTGTTGAAGATGACAATGCTGACGACGATGGTGGTGGAAGTAATTAGAAAATGATACGCTGAAAGTAATAGATGTGTTTGGCTGTTATTAATCAATGAAGATGACTGAACTAGAGGATATAAAATGTAGACTGGCTATAGCAAGAGAAGTATTTCTGAAAAAGAGGAATTTGTTAACAACTGATATCAGTTTAAACATTGGGAACTGTTTTCTGAAGGTATTTGTTTGGAGAGTAGCCTTGTATGGAAGTGAAACATGGATGGTAAGTAGTGCAGACAAGAAGAGAAGAGAAACTTTTGAAATGTGGTGCTAACAATAATGCTGGATATTAGATTAGTAGATTGAGTAACTGATGAGGAGGTACTGAATCAAATCAGAGATAAAAAGAGATTTATGCTACAACTTGACTGAAAGAAGGTACTGATTGAAAAGACACATCCCGAGCATCCCAAATAGTCATCAGTTGGTAATGGAGGAAAGTGTGGAGAGAGAGAGAGAGAGAGAGAGAGAGAGAGAGAGAGAGAGAGAGAGAGAGAGAGAATTGTAGAGGGTGACCAAGGCATGAATAAAAGTAAAGTAAATAGCTTCAAAGGGATGTAGGTTGCAGTAATTATTCTGAGGTGAAGAACTTTGCACAAGGTAGATTAGCACATACAACTGCATCAAACCACTCTTCTGACTGCTGGCCACAACAGTATTGGAGGTTAAGTCCAGGATGGTGTGGGATGCAGGGAAGTATTGTATAGAAAGTTCCAGTCTCCAGTATTCGTTTTATGTAGCTGCAGCAGTATAACTGCCGAGAATTGTATGATTTTGACACTGAATTTCCTTATTTAGTATCTGATAATTACACACTGACAATGCCTCTTAGGCTATCAGAACATTAGTGTAAAATTACCAAGATGTAATTGAAAAAACACTTGTTACCCTAATTAGTGCCTCATCTGTGGCTGAATGTGGCACAATAGGTACCACTAATAGTAATTTAATTTCATCTTCAGATGACATACTGAATACTGTTATAGTTCAGGTAAGCAGTTCTTCTTACCTGTACACTACTTGTCATAGTAAAATAGCTAAGAGCAATATTGAATAATTTCCTGTTGTGACATTTTATTTACAGTAAGATTCAGAAGTTGTAGAAGAAGCAGCAGTCATAGGTGTCTGCTTTCGGAATACCAAGCTATTTAACTAAAAACAAAATCTCTGAAAACATGTACCTCCAGTGACAGTAATTTGACTTTGTTCATCAGCTAGGGAACAAACAACATGAGAAAAATTACAGAATAACTGAACAAACTGACTGGTATCATTTTTCTGTAGTAGATTGGGCAGTAATAAATGTTGGCATTCCACAATAACAAATTTGTTCATACTTGCATTTTTGTTTCTGCATTAATCTGTTTTGAAGTCAAATATGTACAGTACCTTACTGTGTTGTGACATTTAAGCCAAACTTGTTTTTCAGTTACTTTTGATGTGAGCTGCTGATTATAAATGTATACTCTGTTAAAATTGTCAGCTAAATTATAATCATGGTGGCAGATTACACACTTTAAAATTTCTCCTGCTGAATCACATAATCAAAAATGTCACATTGATAACTTGGCAGTCTGTGTGTCAAAATTTCCTATCACTGGCATTAGCAGCCATGAAATTCTTGCATGCTTCTACTCTTAGGTAACTTCCAAAATCAGCAGGACTGAATATAATTGAGGTTGCTTCTTACTGTATTACATTTGGTCAGCTAAAGTTCTTTGTGAACTTCTTTGTGCATCTCTTAACCAAATAGTGTGTCTGCATTTCCACCAAACTTGCTCATGCACAGCATTCAATTTATTATACAGTTTATTAATAGCAGCCTCTATTTTAACTCATTCAACAGTGTAGCATTTCAACTGAAATGATCAGAGGTGATTGCTGCAATGTGAACAGAATCCTAAAATCAGTGAATGTTCCAAAGAGCTCTGTAGCAGAAGATGTTCAGAAGTGGACAGCTAACCAAGATCACTGTTGTAAAAATAATTTTGCACTGGAATGTCAGCAAGTGAAATAAATTATGACTGTGCATAGATTAGATATATACTTCCAGAAAACAGAGCAAATGCTGGGCTTGTGTGTTAAATATTGCATGCCATATGTTAAATCGCTGTTTGATATGGCAAAGTACTATGTGGTTGATAGAGAGCACTGTCTGGAGGCTGCTATCACATGTGATGTTAGCATCTTGTGCTGATTGTTGGACTTAATTCTGGCAGTTCATTTTTGAGTTAGTGAACAAGTCTATGTCACTGTGCAGAACCTTTGCATGCCAGGTTTTTGCCAAATGCTGTTCAGATGGTTGTGAGGGTCCCTTTCCTCCAAGAGGAGCATGTTTTTATCATACAGAGAGTGCAGTGGGAGTCCAAAATACTGAAGTTCTGAGAGGTGCAAATCTCGATTCATATCAATTTCTCTTATAGATGTAAGTTAAGAGTCTACCAAGGAGCACAGTGCATGCCCAACAGAGAAAAATTAGCAGGTTCAACATAGAGCAGCTCAGAGGTGTCAAAGAGTTTGTCCAGAAACTGGAGTCCCAAGAGCCAGATAATGGGGAGCAATTGCAAGTCACTAGTCAAGACAGCCAACAAAGCAGCCAAACTAACAAAACCAAATAAACATCTGTGTTGGACCTGTGAATGTGATGTGGTTTTGTGGCAAAGGCAGCGTGCTTGCAAAAAATGGAACTTCTGGAAAAATCAAGATAACTGGACAAAGCTACCTACAGGTTAAAACTTACTTTTGACAAGAACCATATCCAAGACTTGTATAATCTTTAAAATGAAGTCTCAGTAGGTACAACCAACAAGTCTACACGACTACCGTAATAAAATTTATGGGTAGATATCAGATGCTTTTGAAACCAGGACAAGAGTCTCTCCTTTGATTAAACCAAATTTGTAATAAATATAAAATTAGTGTCCAGTGTACTAGAGGTAGAAAAAGGAAAATCATACTGATGAATAAATTTAAACACTTATACTTGACAGACTCCAACACCTTTTAGAAAAAAGGAGCCAGAGGTAGGGAAGGTGGTTTGGGGATTTCATAGGGATTCCTACCCTTGTAACCGCCCCCGGTGTAAGACCTGTCCCATGCACCCTCCCACCACCACCTACTCCAGTCCTGTAACCCGGAAGGTGTACACGATCAAAGGCAGAGCCTCGTGTGAAAGCACCCACGTGATTTACCAACTGACATGCCTACACTGTGAAGCCTTCTATGTGGGAATGAGCAGCAACAAACTGTCCATTCGCATGAATGGACACAGGCAGACAGTGTTTGTTGGTAATGAGGATCACCCTGTGGCTAAACATGCCTTGGTGCACGGCCAGCACATCTTGGTGCAGTGTTACACCGTCCGGGTTATCTGGATACTTCCCACTGACGCCAGCCTATCAGAACTCCAGAGATACTTGCCCTTCAATATATTCTCTCTTCCCGTTACCCACCAGGCCTCAACCTCCGCTAATTTCTAGTTGCCGCCACTTATACCTCACCTGTCATTCAACAACATCTTTGCCTCTGTACTTCCGCCTCGACTGACATCTCTGCCCAACCTCTTTGCATTTACATATGTCTGCCTGTGTCTGTATATGTGCAGGTGGATGTGTGTGTGTGTGCGAGCGAGCGTGCGCGCGCGCGAGTGTATACCAGTCCTTTTTTCCGCCTAAGGTAAGTCTTTCCGCTCCCGGGATTGGAATGACTCCTTGCCCTCTCCCTTAAAACCCGCATCGTTTCGTCTTTCCCTCTCCTTCCCTCTTTCCTGATGAAGCAACTTTGGGCTGCGAAATCTTGAAATTTGTGTGTTTATATACTCACTTCCCTCTTGTACTAAATTGGTGATCCCTTGGTGTCTCAGGATGTGTCCTGTCGACCGATCCTGTCTTTTAGCCAAATTGTGCTCCCCAATTCAATTCAGTAACTCCTCATTAGTTACGCAATCTACCCATCTAATTTTCAACATTTTTCTGTAGCACTACATTTCAAAAGCCTCTATTCTTTTCTTGTCTAAACTGTTCATTGTCCATGTTTCATCTCCATATATGGCTACATTCCAGAGAAATATCTTCAGAAAAGGCTTTCTAAACACTTAAACCTATTCAGTGTTAACAAACTTCTCTTCTTCAGAAATATTTTTCTTGCCATTGCCATTCTACATTTTATATCTTCCCTACTTTGACCATCATCAGTCATTTTACTGTCCAAATAGCAAACCTCATTTACTACTTTAAGTATCTCATTTCCTAATCTAACTCCCTCAGCATCACCTGATTTGACTATATTCTATTATTCTTTTTAAGCTTTTGTTGATGTTCATCTTATATTCTCCTTCCAAGACACTGTCTCTTCTGTTCAACTGCTCTTCCAAGTCCTTTTCTTGCTGTGATGGAATTACAGTGTCATTGGCAAATCTCAAAGTTTTTATCTTCTCCCTGAACTTTAATTCCTATTCCTGACCTTCCTTTGTTTTCATAACACGCTTGCTCAGTGTACAAATTGAGAAGCATTGAGGATAGGCTCAACCCTTTCCCACTTCCTTCCCAACCACTGCTTCTCTTCGATGCCCCTCGAGTCTTATAACTGCCGTCTGGTTTCTGTAAACGGTGTAAATATCCTTTTGCTCCCTACTAGCTTCAGAATTTCAAATAGAGTATTAAAGTCAAAATTGTCAAAAGCTTTCTCTAAGCCTACTGATGATATAAACATAGATTTGCCTTTCCTTAACCTGTTTTCTAAGAGAAGTCGCACAGTCAGTAGTGCCTCACATCTTCTACAGTTCTCCAGAATCCAAACTGATCTTCCCCGAGGTCGGCATTATATCTTACAAACAAAAAGATACACATATGTCTGCAGTGTCCGTATGCTGATCTGTTCCTTTGTTATAAAATTTACTATTTTTATATGTATGTAACACTGCATTGACATACACAGACAACTTTCAAATATTGTCCCCGAGTCTTTTGGTTTGATTTATCGAGGAAATGTCATCCTGCTCAGTTACTGTTATTTCGAGTATTGTATTTAGCTTAGAGCCTATACGAGTAAAAAGGTTACTAGTACTTTTTTAATGAATTGTTCTGCATCAAATATTCCTTGTTATCTAGGGGAACTGAGTGAAATAGGCAAATATACCTTGTTTCACTTCTTTTTCTGTGGACAGCAGAAACTCTACAGGGCTCTTGTAGGAAATTTCTTTTTTCATTGGCTGAAATACGCAAGTTGATGATGCTCCTTTAGACATGACAGCCTTCACATAGTGTCCTCCTGGTTGCAGTATGGTATGGTGCTGGGCATCTCTCTCTCGGGGTCCGGAGAGCCTTCATTATCACCTGTTGACAATCCAGTATTTTGCCACTGAAAGGAGAAACTACTTCAACTTTCTTTTTCTCTGGGTTCAAGGCACTTAAAATTATAAATAATTTAAGAGTTCACTGTTTCTTAGATAAAGTATGACTTTTTTGTCCATTTCATTGATTTCCGTAGAATAGCGTAGTAAGTAATGTACTGAGCTGCACGATCAACTCCTTTCGTGAGGGCATTGTGTTGATTTGCACATACAGGCTTAAATGTATCCTCTCTGGTTTTTCTGTTTTTCTTTTCTGTATTTGAGCCAAAAGATCGTGAATTGATATTATTGTGACATCACACTTGCCTTTCTGTGCAGGGAGAAGAATTCATTTTCTACAGAAAACTGTGTCACCTTTCTTGATTCGTGATGCTTTGACTTCCAGAATTTGCAGTAAATCTCTGTTCGCCCTAATAATACCACAGACCTTTTTTTTTTTTCCAGAGTACCTCTGTGGCAGAGGTATTGTTACAATAATTATCCTGGCAAAGTTCGTGCCACGTACCAAAATAGGGGCAAAGAACTGAGAGCACAAATTTTTCCAGTTTCTGCCCTTCAGCATTGTAAATCACCGTATTGCAGATAAAGCCTTTGTTACTCTTGCACACCATCCTAATAAGTAGTCTTCCCAGGGTTGTACGTTCAAAACATCTGGCGTCCTCTCAGTGGACTCATCTCTTACAAAGACAAGTTTTTCTTTAGTTTGTAAAGAGTCCTGAATTTCTTGCAGAAATAACCCAGCACAACTTGAGCTTCAGATAGTCTCCCAGTCAATTTAGTGTTGTCACTGAAGAGTCAGAATGTCCAAATCTGTTCAGATATATTGTAATTCTTAGTTTGAGAAAATACTGGGGTAGCTATTAGAGGATCTGTTGACCATTAATCTTTCCATCTTCTTTTAGTGTTTGTCCCATTATAAGAATCGGGTCAAGGAATTTCTTCATATCTCTTAGTGTAACAGGAGATCACTTCAGTGTTTTAGGTGACATTTTATGTTTCACTGAAGGCTGATCATAATAGGTGCACAGCTCCATGCACAATAGTTCAAACAAGTTGTCACCAAAGGCTAATCACAGAGTCTACAGAGTCACATTCTGTTTGAAATGTCATGCCCCCAGGATGACCATCAATGGTTACAGGTGTGTCTGTATGTCAATTTCACATCAGTTATTGTTATCATGAATTATTAACATGAAATACAAATAGAATCACTTTCATCTTTATTGTGAGAATCACTTGCCAACACTACCACTGTAACACGTATTTACAGGTATAAAATTTCACTGGAACTTGACCTGTCCTCAGAACTATAAATACACTCCTTCATTCAATCCTCAAGATCTTCATCTCACTAGGGGAATCTGGATACATGTTGGCAAAAACCTCCGAAAATATTTTAGTCATCCATTTCCTTCTGTTTTCTGGATAGGAACATCCTTAAAAGCAGGAAGAACTGCAAACCGGAAATGGTAACTATTTGAAATATCGAAATACACTCATAATGCTGTATATGCAAAATGTACCCACAGGCAGTCACATTTGCTGAAACACCTAACTAGACAAAGTCTAAGGCAGTATATAGTACATGAGTTATCTTGTGGTCTATCTGCAATAGATGGCACATGGAACACATCCACAGTGTACTAACACGACTTTGTTATGTTGCAAGTAGAGACTACAGCCATTATTCTTCCTGAGGGCCTGTAACTGTACTGCATGGCTTAATAATCGTGTAACCATCTAGGGTAAAATATCGGAATGTAAAATGATCTTCTGTTTGGAGTTCAGGGCAGAGACTACTCAGGAGTACATCATCAGCAAAATCAAAACTAGTACTCTATGGGTCTGATTGTGAAATATAAGATCCCTTGATTGTGAAGTTAGGTAGAGAATTTAAAAAGAGAAATTGGTAAGTTGATGTTAGATATAGTAGGAAATAGAGGAATTTAGTGGCAAGAAGAACAGAACTTCTGCTCGGTGAGCACGAGGTTATAAATACAAAATCAAGTGGGGGTAATGCATGAATGGGTCTAAAGTGAATAAGAAAATAGAAATTTGGGTAAACTTCTAGGAACAGAGTTGTGAACTCTTTATTGTAGCCAAGACAAAGCAAACATCACAATAGTCAAAGTTTATATGCCAGCTAGCACCACAGATGAAGAGACTGAAAAACTGTATGACGAGATAAAAGGAATTATTCAGGTAGTTGAGGGAGATGAAAATTTTATTGTGGTGAGGACCTGGAATTCGATTGTAGGAAACCAAAGAAAAGGAAAAATAGTAAGAGAATATGGACTGGGGAAGAAAGGAATGAGAGGGGAAATGACCTGGCAAAACATTTTGCACAGAGCATAATGTAATCATTGCTAACACTTGGTTTAAGAATCATGAAAGAAGGCTGTATGTGGGAAAGAGACCTGGAGACACCAGGTCTCAGTTTGATTATATAATGGTAAGAAAGAGATTTTGACTCTAGATTTTAAACTCTTAAGACATTTCCAGGGTTGCGGATGTGGACACTGACCACAATTTCCGAAGTGTACATTAAAAGTGAAGAAACTGAAGAAAGGTAAGACATCTACATCTACATGGACACTCTACAAATCACATTTAAGTGCCTGGCAGAGGGTTCATCGAACCATCTTCACAATTCTCTATTCTTCCAATCTCGTATAGGACGTGGAAAGAACGAACGCCTATACCTTTCTGTACGAGCTCTGACTTTCCGTATTTTATCAAGGTGATCTAAGAATATAATTAAAAATACCAGAAATTGTTGAGAGTTTCAAAGGGATCATTAGGCAATGATTAACTGAAACAGAAGAAAAGAATACAATAGAAGATGAACCGGTAACTTTGAGGCATGAAATATTGCGGGCAGCAGAGGATCATATAGGAAAAAGACAAGGCCAAGTAGTAATCCTTGGAAATTACACTGGAGATATGGACCTTAATCATCAAAAATGCAGTAAATGAAGCAGGTAAGAGGAAATACATGGTGCAGCCTGTCACCAACATTATTTAAAATCTGTATAGACACAAGTCCTAAGACACAGTCTCGTAAATCCAGTGAGATCGGTCTAGAAATTAAAGGTGAAGTTTGTTTACATCACTTACTATTTGCTGATGATCAAGTAGTTATAGCACAAGGTGGAGAGGATGCAAATTATATATGTAACCAGTTAGAATGGAATACAGAAACTCAGGATTGAAGATTAATTATCAGGAAATGGAATACTTCACAAATGATCCAGATGACTTATACACAGAGGGAAAGGTAATTAAGGTGGTCAACATTTTCTGATATTAGGGGCCATTTTAGAGAGTGAGGGAAAATCAGAAGTAGAAGTTAATAGAAGAATTAGCAGTGGAAGGAAGATCATTGGGATGCTCAACTCAATCTTATGGAGCAGAAATGTAATAAGGTGAACCAAAAGAGTCATATATAAATTGGTACTAAGAATTTCTATAAAAGAGAAAATTTAAAAAAGGTGAAATAATGGAGAGAATGGAAATAAGAGAAAGAATACATGATATGATGGATAGAAGGAAGTTACGATGATACAACCATGTAAGGAAACTGGAGGAAGCCAGAAAATGATTCTGGAATGGTAACTGGAGGGAAAGAAGAGAAGAGGAGTCCCTATGACCACCTGAATCCAAAATGTACAGTTAACAATGAGAAGACTTGGTACAGAGGAAGAAGATATACTAGATTGGAACACCAGGAGGGATTTCCTGTGGAGATAAATTAAGATCTTATGTAACAGGTGTAATAATTTCTGGATATTTGTTATGTTGGGAAAAAAACCTTTGTATTGAGGAAAATCTCAACAGATAAAAAGAAATAGATCAAATCCAAGGCTGTAGAGGTGTGTGTGACTAGTGGGAATTTAGGTGCCACTTATAGGAAAATTTGAAGAAAAGGTAAGCTGTATGAAAATTAGGAGCTCAGAGGGTAAGCCAGTATTAAGTGAAGAAGGGAAAGTTGAAGGGTGGAAGGGATATATACAAGGGCTGTCAAAGGAAAGTGAACTTGAAAACAATTAGGTAGTTGAAGATGAAGTGGGAGATATGATACTTTTGAGAAGAATTGTCAGGTAACTGAAATACCAAAGTGGAAACAAGGCCTCTGGACTAGATGATATTCCCTCAGAATTATCGAGAACTTCGGGAGAACCAGCCATGACAAAACTCTTCCACCTGGTGTGCAAGATGTGTGTGACAGGGGAAGTGCCCTCGCACTTAAAGAAGACGTTACAAGGAAAGCAGGTGCATGCTGACGGGTATGTATTTTCCTGTGAACTCTTAGTTTAATAAGCCATGGTTTCAGAATACTGACACAAATTATTTACAGAAGAATGGAAAAACTGGTAGAATGCAACCTTGGAGAAGATCAATTTGGGTTCCAGATAAATGTATTAAGGTGTGAGACATTATTAACCCTAAGAGTTATCTTTAAAAATGAATTGAAGAAAGGTTTACCTTTTGTGTTTAGCATTTGTAGTTTTAGAGAAAGCTTTTAGCAGTGTTGACTAGCTTACATTTTTGAATCCTGAAGGTTGTAATGATAAAATACAAGGAGCGAAAGGTTATCTGCAACTTGTAGAAAACCAGGCAGCAGCCATAAAAGTCAAAGAACATGAAAAGGGAAGCAATGGTTGCGAAGGTAGTTAGACAAATTTTTAGCCTATAACTGATGTTATTCAGTCTGTACATTGAGCAGGCTGCATCAGAAACCAAGGATAAATTTGAAAAGGGTATTAAAAATTCAGGAAGTAGTAACAGTTTTGAAACTGATGGCATCGTAATTCTGTCAGAGATGATAAAATACTTAGAAGAGAATTGAGTGGAATTGATACTGTCTTGAAAAGAGGCAATAAGATGGACATCAATAAATGTAAAACAAAGGTAATGGAATTTAGGTGAATTAAATCAGGTGATCTTGAGGGAAACATTCGGAAATGAGCCCCTAAAGTAGTAGATGACTTTTGATATGTGGACAGCAAAAGTAACTGATGGTAGCAGAAGTAGAAAGGATATAAAATGCTAGATGACAATTTCAAGAAAAGCATATCTGAGAAAGATAGATTTGTTAACATCAGGTATGAATTTAAATGTTGAGGAGTATTTGTCTGGAGTGTAGGCTTTTACAGATGTGAAACTTGGATGAGAAACATTTCGGAGAAGAGAGTAGTAGCTTTTGAAATGTACTATGAAAAAATAAATAAAAAAATAAATAAAAGTTCAGGATTAGATGGGTTCATGGAGCAACTGAATCGAGTTTGGAGAAAAACAGAAATTTATGGCAATAGTCGACCAAGAGAAGGGATCAGTTGTACAACACATCATGAGTCATCATGGAATAGTCAGTTAGATAATGGAAGGAAATATGGAATGTAAAAATTACAGGAGGAGACCAAGGCTTGAATGCAGTTAGTTCAAATGGATGTAGGTTGCAGTTGTTATGCAGAGATGAAGAGGCTTGCACAAGATATACTAGCATGAAAATCTGCACTAACCAGTCCATGGACTAAACTACAACATGTCGAACACATTCATGATTCAGTTTGTAGAAAAGATGGAATTGTAATCAAATAAATCACTTTCTGATCCTTACAGAGTATAAATTACGATCAAATTTCACAATAAAATGTTAGTAAAAGAGGTCTATGTGAACAAATGTGGAAAGGCAAAAATGCTTAACTTCCTTATAGGGTAACATCATCCAGATTTCAATGTTTTTCTGGTTTTGTAGTTTTCTTATGTAAATATTGCCACATTAGACTGTCAGTGATAGTGCATGGGATTTATAGAACAAAATAAGATTATTCATCTTGACTGACCATATACTGCAAAATACTTGGACCTTATGTTAAACGTATAGGTGGAAGTAAAATAGACAGTGCAAGAAAACTGGCGTGATCCGATGCCAAGTATCTAAGGTAATGTATGCTGCCTGAGAGGAGGTGACAGAACTTCAGATGTTTATTGAAGTTGAAGGGGTTCAACTGGAATATTAAGTGGTGAATAACATCTGAACACTGTCAATTCAGCACCCAAAACATTGTAAGGATAGTAATTCCTTTACTCTGTTCATTTCATTTTCTCTATATTCTCTACAGGTGCAACATAGTACCACAATTTTTTTAAAATGCAGTTCAGGGTGGGGCAGGTCTCTGGCTGTGAAGGCCAGACCTCGACAGCCAGACACAGTGGTCATGTGCGTGAGTTGCATTTGTGTGTGTGTGTGTGTGTGTGTGATCCAGAAGGGGGCCTTTTGGCCAGAGCTTACCTGTTTACGAATCTTTTTGTTGTGCCTGTTGCGACTCAACATCTCTGTTATATGGTGAGCAGCTATCGATCCTTTTCATAGTATTAAAGATGTGAATGGTTTTTGGAGAATGCTGAGATAGCCTTAATAGACAAAGACTATATAAAGAAGACAGCGTAACAGGGCTGCCTCTGAGATGCATCTTTGATATTAGACATTATTTAATTCAAATATTTGTTACATACACTAATCAAAAGTTGTGATTCTTTTTTGTGCTATTGTGAAAACATTATATAACATACTACACTGTGGCTTCCAGATTGTTCAGTTTCTGGAAATATCACTTGAAATAATCAAAAATCTTAGTAATAGCTCTGGTAGTGCTAATTTAATTTTTCTACGTTTACCTCAAATCACTTGAGAAAATACAGCCATTGCTTATTTCTTCCTTATCACTTGACAAAAGTAGTACTGAAATTTGTTTTTGAGAGGTTGTTAATCGCCTGCTCCCGCTCCTCCTCATCCCCCCCCCCCCCCCCCCTCTCCGTCCAGTTTTGCTTGTTTCAGAGGCTTTTTGTACATGCCATTAATTCTTCTGACAGGATAGAAGCCTACTGAAGGATGCTGAGGCAGAAATGAAGAAAATGCAAGATACAATGACGAACCAAGAGGCAGAAATTCATTCTCTCAAGCAGCAAAGTGAAACATTACTGCTAAGGTTAAATGAGGCAAAGTCAAAGAATCAGCTATTGGAGAATAGTAAGACAGCTGTTCAAAAGGCCTTGGAAGAAACTAAAAAGAAGGAGGTAATCTTGATGCCTGGACATATTCATTTTGTAGTTGCTGCTTCTTGATGATTTTTAAAAAGATTTTAACTGTTTTGAGACCTGTGTTGGAGAGTTCTGTTCAAAGAAGCTATAAATTATTGTGGTTCAGTTATTGTGTATACATATTATGTGGCCTCATTTTAAAATAACAGAAATAAGTTCAAAATTGTAAATATTTGTTATGAACAAGTCATCCACTGGATGCAATACTTTGCATTATGGTTTTGTGGCAACAGAGTAATATGTAAATAAATTACTTTTAATTTTTGTGTAGTGTGTACAGGCTTAGAGGATAAGAAAGTTAAATTTATGTGAGGTGAAGCTGCAGCTTGATGAATGGAGAAATGCAGAGCATACAATATTTACAGTATCCTTCGAGTCTGTATTGACTGAGAGACAGAAGCTGATTGAGTTACATATGTTCACAAGATTAATATAATCGGAAGAATACAGGGCTATTACAAATGATTGAAGCGATTTCATAAATTCACTGTAGCTCCATTCATTGACATATGGTCACGACACACTACAGATACATAGAAAAATTCATAAAGTTTTGTTCGGCTGAAGCTGCACTTCAGGTTTCTGCCGCCAGAGCGCTCGAGAGCGCAGTGAGACAAAATGGCGACAGGAGCCGAGAAAGCATATGTCGTGCTTGAAATGCACTCACATCAGTCAGTCATAACAGTGCAACGACACTTCAGGACAAAGTTCAACAAAGATCCACCAACTGCTAACTCCATTCGGCGATGGTATGCGCAGTTTAAAGCTTTTGGATGCCTCTGTAAGGGGAAATCAACGGGTCGGCCTGCAGTGAGCGAAGAAACGGTTGAACGCGTGCGGCCAAGTTTCAAGCGTAGCCCACGGAAGTCGATGAATAAAGCAAGGAGGGAGCTAAACGTACCACAGCCGACGGTTTGGAAAATCTTACGGAAAGGGCTAAAGCAGAAGCCTTACCGTTTACAATTGCTACAAGCCCTGACACCCGATGACAAAGTCAAACACTTTGAATTTTTGGCGCGGTTGCAACAGCTCATGGAAGAGGATGCGTTCAGTGCGAAACTTGTTTTCAGTGATGAAGCAACATTTTTTCTTAATGGTGAAGTGAACAGACACAATGTGCGAATCTGGGCGGTAGAGAATCCTCACGCATTCGTGCAGCAAATTCGCAATTCACCAAAAGTTAACGTGTTTTGTGCAATCTCACAGTTTAAAGTTTACATCCCCTTTTTCATCTGCGAAAAAAACATTACAGGACACGTGTATCTGGACATGCTGGAAAATTGGCTCATGCCACAACTGGAGACCGACAGCGCCGACTTCATCTTTCAACAGGATGGTGCTCCACCACACTTCCATCATGATGTTCGGCATTTCTTAAACAGGAGATTGGAAAACCGATGGATCGGTCATGGTGGAGATAATGATCAGCAATTCATGTCATGGCCTCCATGCTCTCCCGACTTAACCCCATGCGATTTTTTTCTGTGGGGTTATGTGAAAGATTCAGTGTTTAAACCTCCTCTACCAAGAAACGTGCCGGAACTGCGAGCTTGCATCAACGATGCTTTCGAACTCATTGATGGGGACATGCTGCGCTGAGTGTGGGAGGAACTTGATTATCGGCTTGATGTCTGCCGAATCTCTAAAGGGGCACATATCGAACATTTGTGAATGCCTAAAAAAACTTTTTGAGTTTTTGTATGTGTGTGCAAAGCATTGTGAAAATATCTCAAATAATAAAGTTATTGTAGAGCTGTGAAATCGCTTCAATCATTTGTAATAACCCCGTATTTCCGGCAGCCACTTTTGCATAATATTATACTAAATTGCTACTCATAAAGATATGTTTTTCTCAGCTTATTCGTTACATTGTTCAAGGGATAAATTATCTTTTCGTGTAACTAGAAGTTGAGAATACTTAACATTTGTTTTTGTAAAGGTAGAGTTGTCACGTAACAGTCTTTTTTAATACAAAGGCATATTAAATTCTAAAGAGAGATAAGAAACTGTACAATATTCTCTCTTCAGTTGGAGAGAGAGAGAGAGAGAGGGGGGGGGGGGGGAGGGGGAGGTGAGTGAGTGAGTGAGTTTGCTTACAGCCAGTACACATTGTTTAGTTGCATGGTATGTACATGATGAATGAAGAATATTTCATATTAGTGTTCAAAGTGACAGAAATTGAGACTTAAATGTAATGATATTGTTTGCAAAACTGACTGAGTCTTGACAAATTGGGGCTGAACAGATAACTTTTCTTCACAGAAGGTGAACTATTAATTACAAAGTACAAAATCATACTTGTATAACTAAAAAAAAGCCTTTACAAAATTCTTCGCATGTTTGGAAATCAGTCGCATGCTCTAAGAACAGGAAAATTTTTTAGCTGTAGAAAATCCTGGGCTGCTTTACCCACAGATGGTTTGAATCTGTTTGAAGGGTAGAAAATTTAGTGAGTGGGAAGCTCACAGTTCAATTTTGGGTCCTCTCCTATTTCTTTTATTTTTATATGACCATACACTTAACATTCAACAAACAGAATTGGTACTTTTTGTTGACGATACTAATTTATAATAAATCCCATTAGAGAGAAAGTAACGGAAGAAATTGTTAATTACGTATTTCAAAGAATTATTAAGTAGCTATCAAAAAATGAACTCTCCCTAAATTTAAACTTTTGTGCAACAAATAATAATACCAACAGTTGTAGCACATGAGCAGAAGTCAGTAAATGGTGTAGAATGCTCCAGATTTCTGGGTCTACATATTGATGAAAACTTTTAACTAGAAGAAGCGTATTACTGAACTTCTCAAACCTTACTTCAGCTACTTTTGCTCTTCATGTCATTGCTTATCTTGTAAACAAACGAATGAACCTCCTGACACCTTTTGCATATGTCCACATGCTAATGTGTTATGGAATACTTTTCTGGCGTAGCTCACCGTATGGAAAGAAGTATTGAATGCACAAAAATGAGCAATAAGAATATTATGTGTTCAACTCAAGATATTAGGCATTTTAACTGTTCTGCCACACTACGTAAATTCATCAATGGAATTCGACATAAATAATCCACCAAAATTTAAGAACAATGAGATCCATGCCTACTATCCTGGAGGGGGAAAATGACCTTTATTTCCCATTATTAAAGCTGTCAGTGGCTCAGCAACAAAAAATTTGATCATTTGCCCAATAACACAAAATATCACTGATGGATATAATGTCTTTGTTTTATTTATCTTCAAAATAAGTCACTGTCACTGAAAATTATGGCTGTGGGAAACATTATGAAATAGATTTACGTATTGCAGCTATGCATTGATGTCAGTTGTTGGCATTAAATGAAGATTTGTGTCAGCCTGGAACTTGAATTTAGATTTCCTGCTTATGCTGAGTGGTCACTTAAAGTAATTTGGCTGTCCAAGCATACCTCCACGTTATGTTGTGAAGATATAGGCATTGTAATCATCAATGATGCATCCGTGCCCTGATGGGCTAAATGACGATAAAATATTTGTCTTCCTGTGTGGGAATGATGCTCTGTACAAGCATAAGGGTTTTGACTATATGACAGATGGAATTTTGGTTCAGTCCTGTAGACATGCTTACATAGATGGATGGTTAAGGGGCCTGCTTGTGATAAGTGGGAAATCTTTGTTTGAGTCCCAAGTCTGACACAAATTTTTGTGCTTTCCAAACAGCTGGCATCAACATATATTCCCAATATGTGAATCTATTCCATAACCTAGAATGTCTGACAGGCAGCAAAGCAGATTTTAAATCTAACATAAATTCATTTCTTGTGGACAACTCCTTCTATTCTATGGATGAACTTCTGTTTAAAAACTGGTAGCATGCATAAAAATATTGTTTTTAAGTGTAGTTGCATGATATGAATGCATGGTTTCTGTTGTTTCAGACATGTCCGAAAGGACAGATACCGTGTGGAATCTGCAGCTGTGTTAAAGTTTATGTAAATTGAAGGTGGGAAGTTGGGGCGATGGGGCAGAAAGGGAAGGGGAGGGAAAGGAATGAACTTATGATGTCGGCGGTATCAGGACTTTGTGGAGTCTGCAGTGCTGAGTGAAAATGTATGTCATACTGAGATTCAGACTGGGGCAGTGTGCTTACAAGTCAGTTACATTAACCAGTGTGCTATCTGGACACAGAGTTTATCGCAGTTGCGTGGTTTGTCTTGGTATACTGCTTGGCCGGCCCACATTCCCACCCAGCACCACCTGTCCGCAGTCCCTTTCCATGTCCTCCATACTCACTACTTTGAGATTCTCACAGGAGGTCAAATGTGATTGTGTTTGCATACTGAAGGTGGTGGATTCATTGACCATTGAGGCGACTCAGTTATATGAATGCCTGGTGTCTCATTTCGAACATGTCTGCAAGAGCAAACACCACACATTCGTATAATTGATTCAATTCAATGGGCAATGAATCCACAACCTTCAGTGTACGTGCACAATATTCTTTGACTTCCAGCAGTAATCTAAAATTAGCAAGAATGGAGGACTTGAGCAGGGACTGCGGATAGGTGGTGCTAGGTGGGAATGGGAATCAGCTGGGGAGCAAGCGTAGATAGCTTGTGCATTTGCAAAGAACTGTGTGTCCAGATGGAGCAGTGGTTGACGCAACTGCTTAGTAAGCAGGAGATTGCAGGTTTGAATCCTGGTCCAACATAAGTTTTTTCTTGGTTCTGCTGACTCCACATGAAGTCTCGATGCAGCTGACATCATGAGTATCTTCCCTTTCCTTTCCTTTCTCACTTTTGCCACATTTAACAGTTAACATTAGAAGAAATAAAAAATCCCAGATTCACTCCTTGTGAGCCAATTATTTTGTTTATCTTTAAAAGCAAAAGTAAAATCAGTTTAACACTTTGCCGTCTGCATGTCTCGTACAAATTTATTCACTTGGCGCCGGCAGTGCTAATTCGGATTACTTGGCTTGTCGCCGGCTGCTTGTCACCTTTCTGTTGATGACAAGCTTCAAACACATTGACTTTTGCGTGCTTTAATTTTTCCGGAATTCCTCTATTTTGCTGTATCATTCCACAAACTCAAATTTTCTTTTCAAGTAACTTCTCTGCATGTTCTACACTGTTATAATAATTATCCATGTAGAGGTGGTGCCACTTTCCATAAGAAGGTGTCAGTAGTTCTGTCTTGGTTTCTGCTAAAGGTTGTCCTGCGCCAGAATATATCTTGAATGAGGAAATGTATCCCGTACTCGAATCTCACAGGATCCAAATGAGTATGCCATATTTCATAATTTTCGATGGATTGTAAACTTTAAAATTTAACTATCCACGCCATGGTATCATTCCTTCATCATTTGAGATGTTTTGACTTAGATTAAACGTTTCTTTAAACGTTTTGGAAAAATAATCAATTACGAATTGCACTTTGAAAAGCTGGTTGGCATTATCGGGTTGGTTGTTGTTGTTGTTGGAAAAATGTAAAAATGATAATTTTTGTCTAAATCTGCCGCGGGACATCCTTTTGCGAAATATTGGTGTGTCTATCAACAGATTCATTGACCAGTAATCATTGCTCCCTGTTTTTTTTACAATTCCTATAAGGATAGCAAGCCCAAATCATTTTCTAAGTTTTGGTCCAGTAACGTCGACAAATTTGGCATTTTTTTTTTTTTTAATCCAGTTTCCGTCTATTGCAATTTTGACTGTAATACTTGTTGGATTCGTTGCAAATATATTCAAATAGATCGTTCCCAATATATAATTCTACGATATCCAGGACACTCTGTGTATTGTTGGAAAATGTGTGTGGACCCTGAGATCCTTCAAATCTTCTATTGGTCCTCAGCAAATCATAGTCTGTCTTCTTCAACTGATTCATCTGAATCAGTTGGCAACTGTAGCATTCGCCGAATTCTTCTTGGACGTATTTCATTATCTTCTGATGGTTCTGCTTCACTTTAATTTTTTTTATATCCAATCGGCCAAATTGTCCGGAATGTCAGACAAGATGTCCGTGCACTCAGCATAAATAATCGTACTCTCTCTTTCGTCTGCCATGATGAAAGTGCACAAGTACTTATAAAAACAAAAAAACTTGTTGACATCTGTAACTTATTGTTACGTAAACAAAACACCAATAGAATGAAAAACAAAAAAAAAACTGCTGTCACTGGCCGCTGCACGATTTTATGCTCACAACACCACTGTTGTGTCGGCAGTCATTAACCACTATCTCGCGCACGACACCACTGTGCTGTCATCGAATGACAAAGTGTTAATAAATTTTTTTTATAAAATTTACAGACAACCAGGAGGCACATGATATATACTGTGACTATTGGAATTGAGTTGAATATTTTTCTTTAATACTTTTTTTAAATCACCGTGGCAAGGTATGTGGCTCGTATTACATATTGAATAATTCATAGATAGTGCCAGATATCACCAAGATAGATGTGGTGTCATTTGTAGGTCTGTAGATAATGTAGATCGTATTGATCTCTTTGGCACTTCATACAGATTTTTAATTATAAGTACAATAAAATAAGATACAGAATTTTTATTATTAACAATGTACAAGCTTCTATACCAATATAACAGGGAAACAGTTACGTAGGTCCAATGTTATAACTTGTATTCGTACAGTTTTATGTCAGTGGCTGCTACATATTAGCAAGAAGTGGGGACCTATTTTGTACACCTTGGGTTGTGTTTTTCAATGCTTCTAAGAAAGCGGTTTTCAAATAATTCCCAAAAAATGGGCATTTTTCATAATAACATGATCATTAATCAGGTTGCAGCTAAAATTTTTCTGATGTCAAAAGCTCTCCAGCTCTTCTAGGAAGTCGAGGAACCTGCCCTTCTCACCCTTAGGCAGCACCCTCACATCAGATATCAGAGTCAATGTTCTATTGACTTAGAGGCATGTACATTATTAGTAACAGTAATTTCGTATCCTGTTTTTATTGTACTTATAATTAAAAATCTGTATGAAGAGTCCCTACATCCGCTACGGATTGGCAAATCACACCAACAATCTATCTTAGTAACACCTGGTGCCACCTATGAACTATTCAATAACTAATACGAACCACATACCTCGTCACAATGGTTAAATAAAGTATAAAAGAAAAATATTCAAATTAATTCTGACAGTCACAGCAGACATCATGTGCTTCCTAGCTATTCGTAAATTTTATGAAACTGATTTTACCTATGCTTTTAAACATTAACAAAATAATTGGCTCACGAGGAGTGAAGCTGGGATTTTTTATTTCTTCTAATGTTAACTGTTAAATGTGGCAACAAGTCAGTACAACAATGTCAATAATTTTACTTGTATTTTATTCTTATGCAAATTTTATAAATTTCCTTGGAGACCATATTGCTTTACTCTTGGAGGTTATGTATTATGTAGTTCATATAGAGGGCACCACAAAGCCAACCAATGTGTTCTCTGCAAAGCCTATCTTCATTACACCGTAGTCTTGAATGGACTGTCACAAGAACCTAAACAACAGGTGCAGATGTATGGGGCATGTATAACAACTCCAAAATACTGGTATGTAATTTAATGTACAAGCAATATAGGTTATACCACGAGTTGTAAATTTTTCTGTACTATGCTTGATTATCTGCTTACTGTATTTTTTGGCATTGGTAACAGCTAGTTACTAGCAAAAAGCTGGATCCGCTTTAATCAATTTAAAATGGAAACAATGACTGGTTGCTGCTCTTTATCGTTTTGAATGTTACATCAGAGTTGTGGAACACATTCCACTTTCCTAGTGGAAGGTAGTCTGATGGATACAGACATTGTAATGTTGTATGCTAATCAATGACTTGCCTGAGATGGTGTCATGGTGCTTCTGGTGTGTCCAATGTTGTCGGCATTCCTTTCTCTGCTGTCACTTCAAGGAAAGCCTTAATGCTGATCACAGTACTGGTAGTGCTTGGTGCTGCAGATGTTGTTGCACTATACATGTGGATATTTTTCTCGCTCCAAATGAGCCAATTTCCTGATTCAAGGTACATTGCCTAGCTATAGAGTCCTGCAAAGCCAAGTGATCAATATGTTTGTGCTCTTGGGTGCTAGTCAGGTGTGGTCATTGAGATCCTTCTTGGCACTGAGTGTGGGCCTCCTGAAACCATTGATTCTGCCTGCATACATGTGACAGTCATGGAGTCCCAACCAACACAAGCAGCATTATCATGGAACAATACTCAGAAACCACAATTTCAATAGACCACAGTTGAATTCTGACGCATGCTGGTAGACATACATGAGGAGGCATAATATGATTTTCATCTACACGACTGACATCCACATAAAGTTTCTGAGTGAGAAACCGGTATGTAATCTTTCCGTATAAAGAAAATATATTCAAGCAGCTGATATACTTCATGCCAGTTTAATGTCTGCTGCCTGCTACCTTCATAACACCCTCGCTGGTCACTTCCGCCAGGGGAGCACTTAAGACGCCCACATTTTCTGGACACTAGGCATGCCGAACCATCGCTTGAGCAGTCTCTTGTTCCGCTTTGACGAGGCAACATATCCAGTTGTGCTCTCGGCAGGTCGCCCGCACAATGCCACTTGGCCTGTGTCATTGCTCACTGCATTTTGCCAGGGCATGTGGGAACTGCAGAACTCTTATCCCACACTCGTTGCTGGTTGTCCTGTGTTGGTCTATTTAATGAGAGGAGTGCTACTGCGTTTATTCCACACCGCTTTCCCAAGCTGCATCTTCTCGAGGCGGTTGTGCTGACTGCATTAGAACAAAGCCTGATGCCGGATGCCCAGCTTGTCCCCCCTGGTATCAGCAATTGGAATACTGCTTGCAGTGTAGTGCAAATAGTGCAGTGGACTGCAGTGTGCACCAGGACTACCAAGCCGATTTATTACTTTCTTATCCCCGTCCCTTTTGGCAGTTCTTGCCATTGAAGCGGTTTTTCCCACACTGCCAGACTACTCTGAACAAAGATTGCAAGCCAGCCTTGATCTGTCCGGTCCAGACGCTTCTTGAGATGTATTAGCCCATTGTTTTGGATGTTACTGTAGTCGTTAGCTTTTGGGTTAGTATGTTAGAACCAGTCCGCATTGCCCTTCCAGTGCGCTCCTTCATTTACTGCTGTTTTCTTAAATAGCACATTGTGTAGGCATGTGCACCCCTTAGGTGTATAGAAGGGAATATAATTCGTTCCTTCAGCCCCACACACAGGGAAGTATAAAAAGAATGACTTGCAAGAACCAAATGATTTTCAGTAGTTTAAAGGGAGAACAATGAAATCACAGTCGCTGATACGATTATGTTTTCAAAGATCAAACAATATGAACTTCGAGGGCTATGCATGCTACCACAAAAACAAGTGAAAAATCAGTTTTAAAAGCAATGATTTGTTACAATTTATGGCCACCTCAACAGGAACATTAATCATAGCAGCCTACTGATAGTATTTACGTAGCATGCTGGCATGAAGGTACACAGCCATCCTTCAGTCTGGCTTGAAACTTCTCACACTCTGCTAGTTGCTTTGTTTCTAATGAAATTTTCCAGCTGTATCATTTTATAATGGCTATTCATGAAGTTTGACTTATCACCTAAAAGAAATAAAGTTACGTAATGAATTTTTTGTAATTGGATAGATAAAAAAAATCTACTCACGAAGTGGTGACGAGAGAATGCACATATAAATAGTATTATGTATGCAAGCTTTCAGAGCCAGTGGCACCTTCTGCTGGCAGAAGGGTTGAAGGAGAAAGAAGAAGGGTGAAGGAAAAGCGCTGATGAGGTAGATTTTGAAGAAGTTGCCCAGAACCCAGGTCAGAGGAGACTACCGGACAGGATGAGAAGATATGTCTGATAGTTGGGGACTGCATCGGATGAGATTTGAAAACCTGAGGGCTTAAAGGTGGAAGATAGTGTAATCTGCAAGACAGAGATTACTGCTAAAACAACATGTACAGGTTAGGGTAATATGCAAATCGAGATTAACTCTTGCATGATGTTTTAGCAGTAACATCTGTCTTGCATATTACTGTATCTTCCACCTTTAAGCTTTCATGTTTTCAAATCTCGCCCAGTGCAGTCCCCAACAATCAGTCTTTCCTTCTCATCCCGC
The DNA here is from genome assembly GCF_021461395.2 of Schistocerca americana. Classification (NCBI taxonomy): domain Eukaryota; kingdom Metazoa; phylum Arthropoda; class Insecta; order Orthoptera; family Acrididae; genus Schistocerca; species Schistocerca americana. The sequence continues at coordinate 792,758,347 of NC_060119.1, forward strand.
ATAGTAAGTCTCCCCTGACCACGAGTTCTGGGTGACTTTCACAAACTCTACCCCTTTTCCTAAACCTCACTATTCCTTTTTTTTCACCCCTCTTCCTTTCCCTTTAAATCTTCCGCCAGAAGGAGGAGCCACTGGCTCGGAAAGCTTACATACATAATACAGTTTATACATGTGTTCTCCTGCCACTGCTTGGTGAGGGAATTTTTTTATCTATCCAATTGCATTATATTTTCAAAAATTGATAATTTTCGTTGATTGATTAATTTTTTGTTTATTTCGTGGAACAGGTCTGCAATTCTGGTAGACGTTTGGATTCCTATGTCACAGTAATGTGGCATGCCACCAGAAGAACTAAAACAAAATGGTGCAGCCCACTGATAAAGTATAGTAATCTGCGTTCGGCAGCAGTGGAAATATTGCACCTGCATCAAGCCAAGCTCAATGATTTCTTTAGCCATCTGTGTTCATCTGACACAGCTGCAGTGTTTCCACTGGTGCTGAAAGCAGATTGCACTGCATGATATTCCTCTTTATTAATGGCTGTACCATTTTGATTTGCCTTATCCAGTGGTACTGTGATGTGGGTAGTTCAATGTGTAACTGCAAACAGAAAAAATTAATTATATAACTTTTTCAGTGCTATAATTTAAACTTTGCCTCTCATAATGCCTGCATGTACAGTCATAAAAAGAGCCATTGAATTGACAGACAGCACTTCTTAGTGCTTCCTAAATTGTAGCATCCTTATAATGTGAAGAATCATTGGTGGTGCTCTCCCATGTTGTGCCTGGTGTTGGTTTTCGCTTAGTTCCATAACACAAGTAACATGCTTTGCTGTACCTGTGTTTAGGCAGGTCATCTGATAGTTTGCCCGCAGTGAATCAGTGTTTTTGTTGAACCAACTGTCTGAGTCTGGCATAAGATTGTTGTTCATAGTAGATTTCCTCAGTGCCATCTTCATCAAGAATGTCATTGTCCCTTGTGGAATTCGTGGGACCATTGTTTCACTTTATAATTGCTCATGTAAATGAGAGTAGATATATTAATCAATTGCCACTGAATTTTCTTGTTACATCTGCCATGCTTGGGGAAAGTGAATGACATCAAATGCCTCACTTGCTATGGGGTAATCAGTGATAACAAACATGTTTCTGTGCTCTGTCATGGCGGCTGCAGTTTGGTGATGCATGTGAGTGAAGGAGTAATTGGGATGGAGCCTGCTCAACAGACAACAGGTTAATAGACCAACAGCACTGCCATAATTTATTTTAGTGTTAAATATGATTGATACTGCATCTGAGAGAGAGAGAGAGAGAGAGAGAGAGAGAGAGAGAGAGAGAGAACTGAAACATAATATACTGCACTGCCACAAACATGAGTTTATAACCACAAAGATTAAGGAATGCTGTTTTAATAGCTTGGACTTTGAGGTTAGTTGTACAGATATAAGTAGTTTGATTGTAATCTCTGAGATCAGTTGCCCTATTTGCAACTTGACATCCTTTTATTTTCTTAGAGTATAATCTCGAAAAGTGTGTGAAGAAATAATCTAATGAGATGCATCATATTCAAATGAAAATAATTCTTTTAATAGTCTTTTTACAAGTATTGGGACTTGAATTGTCCCAAATTGATATTTCCTTCAGGATAGTTACAGCTTTGCTGTCCTTTCATTTCTAACAGTGACAGTTTCATATTCTTTTGCATTATGAAACTTGAGAGATGGGGTGTCATGGTTAACACAATGGACTTGCATTCAGGAATGAGATTAAAATCCCCATATAGCTATTCACATTTAAGTTTCTCATGGTTTCTCTAAATTATGTGAGGCAGTTGCTGAAATAGATTTTCTGAAAAAGACATAGCAGACTTTCTTCTGCATTATGGTTCAGTTGGTATTTGTAATCTATATCCAGTAACCCCATCATTAAACTTGTCTTCTTTCCTGGTTTGGTCTTTCCTTCCTTCCTTCCTCTGCTGTGAAATTAAAGTGTACCAAAAAGGTGTATCAAGGCCTCATTTGATACTCGAGTAACGTTTCTTCTTTTGCTCTGATTTATCTTCACTACAGATTTAAATGTAACTGTCTAAATTAAACTGTGAATATGTTGTTGAACCTTTTTAAAACTCACCACTTTTCTTTTGCATACATGCAGAAGGAGAGACAGAGTGAACTGAAGGAAGTTGTGGAACAAATGAAGCAAGAGAAGCTAAAACTTCGTGATTCATACCAGCAGCAGGTAGAAACATTAGTCCGTGAGAAAGTCCAAGAATTCCAGTCACAGCTGGATGCTGCTGAGACAGCTTTGGAGCAACGAGAGAAAACACTTGCTGAAATGACGTCACAGCAAATCAAACTTCTCACAGAAAAGTGAGTTAAATTTTGATTGCTTTTTCTTAGCCATTTTATTCTCTGGAAGGGAAGTTTCAAAGACTTGTGGCAGTGTCTATAATATTTGTGGACTGTACTGTCTTAGAGTACACTAATTTTTGGTGTCATTGTTTCTCTTCATTTTGACTTACTTTGAAAGTTAAATGCCTGCCTCTTGTAGAGCAGTATTTATTTCAATTTACTTAGAGCTGGAAAGTGTACAGTCTAGTCACTGAAATGTTGTTATGTATTTAACAACTTTTACACCTCCCTTTTGCTTTGTGTGTAACAACAAAACTTGACACAGCAGTACCATAAGGAATATTGAGTAGCACTGGGTAATGGCCAACTGCAGTGTGACTTGATGTTCCATTCTGTGAATTCTGGCATGTGCTCTATAATATTTAGGTCTTGTAGACATGTAGATTTCTCAAGGTACTGCACAATTTCTAGATGCACTGTCCTCCTTAAAGATGATATTTCCACCTGGAAAAAGTGCAACATTCCTCACTGCACTTGCTCCACATGAAAATTGTTATAATAAGAACCATTTGTGTGTGTCATTCTGTACAACAGAGACCAATGTTCTTTAAATACAGTTGCACTGTCACACAATTCTTGCCTGCAGCTTGCAATGTGTTCACTACACATAATGAATCAGCAACCTAACATGAATGCTTACAAAACGTACTTGGAGTTGACGGGCATTAGGATAAAATTTTTACATTTTTGAATTTTTATCCCAATATAAAATTTGCAACTTTCTTAATAAATGTGTATATTGGAAGCCACTTTAGAAAACAATATAGTATTGTTGTAGAAGTTCTGAGAATTCTGTTTCTACGGTGACCAATATAGATACCAGAAAGGTAATAGACTTCCATATTTTGACAAAACATTGAAATAAAAAGAAGTCGGCGAACCAAGCAGAACATATCTATGAAAGGAACTGTGAGGAAACATGTGGTGGAATGGATATTGGAGTTTTCGCTTGATCCATGAATGAAAAAAGTATTTTGTTATTCTAAGTTCTTAGTTAATGGGGTTTCAAAATCATACAATAGTTTACTACCAGATGGTAGTGCTCAGCATTAGAACTACTCTGTCTGGCTTACCATCACCGATGGATAAATAGTTCAGTCAGCTGGTCAGCCCATACTATGCGTTGCATGCAATTCCCATGGCAGTTGTCACACTAGTCTGCTGCAGTGTACATGCCAGCTCATCTGCCTCCAGTTTCCACTGGTGGGGATACTAACTCCTTCCTCCCTGAAAAGGCCACATAGGCTGAAAATGACCAGGCATGCACCGTGACATCTGATGCACAACTAAAGAGAGCACCATAGAACAGAGCAGCGGACCAACCACCAAAGAAGACAACGCTGATGCTGCTGGCTGTGTTGGAGGGGTGGAGCAGTGTGGAGGCTGAGGCAACACTGATTTGCATGATGGACCAGATGCTCCTGACCTACATCCACCACAAACAAATGCCAACTTTCATGACTCACTATGACACCTGGCAGCCACCCATGCTGCTGACTGAAAGACTGGACCCTAACAGCAGTTCTGGAGAGAGAGTGTGGTTGGCCAAGGTGGTACAAGTAATGTGACCCAATGTACAGTGAACTGAGGAGACCCAACGGCTAATGCCAGACTGCACCCACTGACTGGCGTCGCCCGGTACATAACCAGAAAACTTGACTACCCATTGACAAGGGAAGAGGCAGACACTGACATCTTCAACTTTTATAGTCCTGTCTTCCTCAGTTGCGTGTAATATTACGGTATATTAATAATTTTGCTTATGGACCGTCTGACAGCAACTGAATAAAACACAATTTTAGTGCCATACGCGTTTCGCCTTTATTTTCTGCAAGGCATCATCAGTGGCCTGGAATATGTACATGTGTTAGCTATTTTATTTACATTTTTGTCATTGTGCCTATAGGTTATAAACAGTTCTGGTGGTTGGTATTTCCTATTAAGTAGTAATGTTTTGAACTGTACTTACAGGTTGCGTGGACAATTTCCTACATATTACGCTCCTGTTGCATTTTTGGTGTTGTTCTTCTTCTTATGAACGCCAATTTGCAGTTTTTTTCCCCCATTCCACAACACTATGCACTGAACGCTTGTTTTAAAGCAATGTTTTGGTTTCTGTTGCCGACTGTCAAATGTTTTTGCCAAAGATCGAATGTTATTGCCAAACTTATGAGTGTAACTATTGAAGTATCTGTGGTCTGTTCGTGTATGCATTTGTGTGTGTGTTTTTGGTGTGATATATATTTTTTTGTGCTGTGTGTGTGTGTGTGTGTGTGTGTGTGGTTTTTTTGGTGTGATATATATTTTTTTGTGCTGTGTGTGTGTGTGTGTGTGTGTGTGTGTGTGTGTGTGTGTGTCTCCAGATGATGTGAGGAAGAGTTTTCTTTTTCTTTTTCTTTTATTATTTTTTGTTTTATGTTATCATTTCCTTTACTAAGTGTAGAAGGCAGCCTGTGCTGATGTGTGTTTGTTCATTTATCACATGTTGGTTTTCTGCTATGGCTTTCTGGATGTGAAAGTTTTCCTGCATTTGTATAAGATGTTTGTCATGGTTGCTTATTCTCATTATTTTCATTTCTTGTTCCATGTTTGTAGGATGATGGTTGTAGTGTTTTAAATGCTCTGCAAAATTTGGTATGGTCTGTTTCATACTTCAAACATCTGATATGTTCTTTGTATCTTGTTTGAAAATTCCTGCATGTCATGCCTATGTATACTGCATCACAACTTTGACGTTCAAGTTTATATATTCCTGATTGTTGGAATTTGTCTCTCTTGGTAGCTGGCTGGCTTAGGTGTGATTGAAGGGTTTGCCCAGGCTTATATGCTATTTTGAAGCCCTATCTCTTTAGGATGTTTGCAACTCCGTGTGTTAGTTTATGTGTGTAGGTCATGGTGTACCATCTGGTTCTTTTCTGTGTGGTGTTGTCATTGTGTGTGTTTGTTGAGTGTGTTTGTAAGTTTTCAGCTTGTGAGTTCTTTTGTATTGTGGGACTGTTGTGTTTGTTTTTTATTTGTGTTTTTATTTTTTGATTGAGCTTGTGTACCACATGTGTGTCATACCCGTTGTTCCTAGCTATTTGTATGATTGTACTCATTTCTTGTTCATAGTTTCTCTTGCTGAGTGGGATTCTGTTTAATCTATGTAACATGTGTCTTAGTGCTGCAAGTTTCTGGCTGTGGGGGTGGTTGGATGTGGAATGTATTATTGTGTCTGTGGCTGTTGGTTTTCTAAAGATGTTAAATGTATGTTTACCATTTTCTTTTTTAATTGTAATGTCAAGAAAATTTATTTTATTTTCTTTTTCTTTTTCAAGTGTGAATTTTATGTTCTGATGAGCTTTGTTTATTTCTGAATGGAGTTCATCTACTTTTTCACTTGGCTCATCTACCAGACAAATAATGTCATCCACGTATCTGTACCAATATATGATTTTGAAACTTTCATTTGTGGTTATCTTATCAAATATCTGATTTTCTAGGTGACTGATGAAAATGTTTGCTAGTGTTCCTGATATTGGGGATCCCATTGGCAGTCCATCAGTTTGTAGATAATATTCTTTCTCAAACTGAAAGTAGTTTTGTTCAGTTGTCAATCTGAGCATATCTGTTATTTCTTTTATTGCATCTGTGGTGAGGTTGCTGTGGGATGAGAGATTTTGTTCTATGATTTCTATTGTTTCTGTGATAGGGATGGAGGTATACATATTTTCTATATCGAATGAAATCATTGATGCTGTGTGTGGTACCTGTATGTTCTGTATGTTTTCTATTAGGTTTCCTGTGTTTATCACTGTTCTGTTGTTTTCTACTTTATAGTGTTTTGTAACTAACTTTTGGAGGTGTTTGGCTATGTGGTATGTTGGGGCTTTCTTGAAGATGATAACAGCTCTCATTGGCATTCCGTCTGTATGTACTTTCGGTTGACTGCGGAGTGTCGGTGCTTGTGGGTTTTTCTGTGTTAAGTAGTATTTCTGTTTGTCTGTGAGTGTGTGTTCAATGTTTTTCAGTGTTCGTTTCACATTTGCCTGGAATCGTGTAGTTGGATCTGACTTCAGTTTTTGTATGGCGTTGGTGTTTATGTATTCCTTGGTTTTTGTGATGAATTGCTCTTTATCCATGAGTACTGTTACATTTCCCTTGTCTGCTCTTGTTATTAATACGTTATTGTCTGTTAACTTTTGTCTTAACCTTTTCATAGTAGCTGCTTCTGTTTGGTTGTTCTTACTGTGTGTCTGCTGTGTTTGTTTTAATATGCCTTTTATTTCTTCTTTTACTAGTTCTCTTGTCAGTCCTATGTTTATTTCACAATTATTTTGTTGTTCTTCACGTGTAAGGATGTGTTCGGTTTCTACTATGAGATTTTCTATGTATTGATTGTTCACTTTGCTATTGGTGCAGTGTTTCAAACCTTTTTCCAAGAGCATTTTTTCGTTTTCGTGTAGTTCTGTCTCTGTTAGGTTAACTAAGCGTGGATGGAATGTGTGTTGGTGTTCATGTGGTTTCACATTTAAAATGTAAATGTGTTTTTGCGTCTTTTTTACTGTTAGTTTCATTATCTTCTGTTTATGTTTGGTTTGTAAATGTTTCATTGCTGTGTATGTGTTGTGTTCAGTTTTTTCTACTAGTGCTATGAAAACTGCGGCGTTTCCTACGTTTTTTGCCAATTCTAGATGAGTCTCTTAGAGCATCATGTTTAGGTGCTGTTTTTTCGAATAGAGCATCTTAATTTCATGTAGTAACCAATATCGTTCTGCAAATGATTTCGACTTTTGTGCCACTGTAGAACTGTTTTTAACCTTTACATTAGTGTAACTTGGAATTAAATCATTCTTTTTGCATGTTTTGTTGAATTTTATATGCTGTATCGTCGTATGGAGTCTCAGATGTATTTTCTTGAACCTGCTGTACACGTTGACAGGGAATGCTTGACATAGCTGTATTGACATCTTCAACTTTTATAGTCCTGTCTTCCTCAGTTGCGTGTAATATTACAGTATATTAATAATTTTTACACACGCAGCACAAAAAAATATATATCACACCAAAAACACACACACACACACACACACACACACACACACACACACACACACGCACACACACACAAATGCATACACGAACAGACCACAGATACTTCAATAGTTACACTCATAAGTTTGTCAATAACATTCGATCTTTGGCAAAAACATTTGACAGTCGGCAACAGAAACCAAAACATTGCTTTAAAACAAGCGTTCAGTGCATAGTGTTGTGGAATGGGGGAAAAAAACTGCAAATTGGCGTTCATAAGAAGAAGAACAACGCCAAAAATGCAACAGGAGCGTAATATGTAGGAAATTGTCCACGCAACCTGTAAGTACAGTTCAAAACATTACTACTTAATAGGAAATACCAACCACCAGAACTGTTTACAACCTATAGCCACAATGACAAAAATGTAAATAAAATAGCTAACATATGTACATATTCCAGGCCACTGATGATGCCTTGCAGAAAATAAAGGCGAAACGCGTGTGGCACTAAAATTGTGTTTTATTCAGTTGCTGTCAGACGGTCCATAAGTAAAAATTATTAATATACCGTAATAAGACACTGACATCTTCATTTGGGTCTTAAGTATGCACAAAATGCTCCACCTTCATGTTAGAAGCCAGGTAAGATAGGGCAATAGTCAGAAGACAGATAGTGTTGTGAACACAAAAGTAATGGAAAAAAATGACAGCAATGTGCAAATAGTGTCTGTTGATGACGTGAAGAACAGCTTGGCTATTTACGGGAAGTTTAACAAGACACTAACAAGCACATGCTGCCCAAAAAACGGAGCCGCATGCTATCCCAAGGGTGCTCCAGGAATGGCCAAGAGGTAAACTTTTGCAACGGTGTAGCCTGGTTCTGTGCTCATGCCCTGCAAGTGAACGAACACCGGGTATTCAATGTGGCAATAAATCACTGGCTTGTGGACACAATGTCATGCCAATGCCTTCATACAAGTCATACCCCTGTGTGACATGTGCAGCAGCTGGAGTTTGTGAGGATGCAGTGCTAGGGGGACTACCACCCAACAGCTTTGCTCCTCCATGGCGGGCATGACGAGCATGACGAGCAAGAGGACCCCTTGGACAATGTTGAGTCGATCTCAGAGGCGAAAAAACGCTCAATCTGCACCCAAAGAGAGACGTTCCTGCAACCTCACCAAGACAGCCGAAACCATTTTCTGGAAAAATGAGTCGGCAGCTATGGTGGTTGCAACCTCTTATGCTGTCAATAGAATATTCAGCAAGGTTTGCTGCAAGGTATCATTCAATGTGAACACTAGAGCCTTGTGCTGATTGAACGATTGGGCTCCACAGGTGGTAGTGCATCAGCATTTTCATGCTGATTGGAGGAGCAGTAAAAATGTCAGAGCAATAATTACTAACAAAGAGGGCCCACCTGTGCAGTCAGTGGTCAGTCCTGTCTGATGGAAGAACAAAATAAGTTAACCATCCGCTTGTGGTTGATAATGAGGAGAAAACTTACTCTGTACCAGAAAACTTGAAACTTTTAATTCTGGTGTCTCCTTCTCCACCTATGAATAATTAAGTTGTCCTGCAGGTAATGTCTTTGATGCATAAGTGACTGGCTGTTCGGTGCCATCCATGTTCCAATGGGACAGAATCTTGCCAGTGCCATATTGGGACATGTTCATGGTCAGGGTTAAAGGTTTACCCATTGTAAAAGAAGCCAAATAGAGAGCAGAGCACAAACACTACTGAGGGACTGAAAAGTCCGTTGACAGTGGACAAAGTTAAAGCCCATTTGCCAAAGCCAATTAAGGGGCTGGTAGATGTGCATGGCCAATGGAATGAACTTGGCATAATACGAAATCGTGCCCAAAAAAGACGGGAGCTCCTTCAGGTTCTTGGGTGCTGTCAAGGGCTGCAATTTGTTCATCCATAGGGATGAAGCCCTCTTTGCTAAGCCTGTCCCAAAAATGCACTGTTGAGGAGCAAAAGCTGCACTTTTCCAGCTTGCAATGGAGGCCATTCCCCAGAAGACACTGGAAAAACATCTGTAGATTTCATAAATGCTCCTCTTGTGTAGAGCCCATAACACAGATGTCATTGATGTAGTTCACGCAACAGGGAATTTCCTGAGTATACTGCTACAAATATTGTGATAAATTCAGGGGCAGATGAGCTTTCAAAAGACAAGTTATTAAATGGGCAATGCCCAAAGGGAGTGTTGAGTACTAAGAAAGTCTGAGAAACTGTGTCCAACGGCAGCTGCAGGTATACATTGTACAAGTTTCGTGAAAAATACTGGTCTCCCTGACGGCTTTGCCAAAAATTCTTGCATTTGTGGAATTGGATATGAGTCCTTGACACAATACCGAGCGAGGTGGCGCAGTGGTTAGACACAGGACTCGCATTCGGGAGGACGACGGTTCAATCCCTCGTCCGACCATCCTGATTTAGGTTTTCCGTGATTTCCCTAAATCACTCCAGGCAAATGCTGGGATGTTTCCTTTGAAAGGGCATGGCCGACTTCCTTCCCCTTCTTTGCCTAGTCCAGTGTGACCGATGACCTCGCTGCCTGGTCTCCTCCTCCAAACAAACCAACCCTCCTTGACACAATGTGCATTGACCATCTGTTTGAACTCACCTCAAAGGTTCATGGTGCTGTCAGGGTTCTGAATCACCACCAAATGGATGGCCCACTGACTTGATTAAACAGGAGAAATGATGCTCTGATCCTGCCAACACTGCAACTTGGCCTTTACCTTGTTGGGCATGGAGGAGGTAATGGGGTGGGGGCAAAAAAATTTAGGCACCACCGACAGCTTAAGAGAAACACATGGTGTAACAGTGCCCCAAATTCATCAGTTCTTTGTATTCACTGCACCCTGTAGTGTAGAATGTGCCTTTTCACTCCATAGAATATTGTTCAGCCATTTAGATCAGTGTCAGAAACTGAAGAGCAAATTCTGAATCTTGTTGCAGATCATGAGTTTTCAGTTGCTGCAGTATCTTCATCTTGTTCAGGGTCCATTGTAAAATGGATCTCAAAACTCTCCATTCTGTTGATCATGGGATGGTCAGTTTTCGTGACACTGCACGAGCACTTGCACTACAGCATGGTCAGTTACAGCAACATCAATCTCATCAAGAACTTACATTCTCTTCCAAGTGCCACACTAGGCTCACCTGTGTTTTAATGTCATCTTCTTTAAACCATTCAATGACAATGGGCCTCTCCTCAGACCTCTCAGTGCTGCACTGTGATTGCTGCCATTCACATGAAACAGTTTTGCTAAAAGCACATGGTCTCTCTTCTCAATAGCCATACTGTTCACTCATGCTATGGCTTGCCAAATCAAAGTATGGATGTCATACTGTCATACAACCAGTGTACAGCACCAAATTTGCACCTGGTGACCACAGCTGGAACTAATTTTTTTTTCCCAACAGTAATCAGTTCTGCATTAACTCCTTACCATATGTACGAAGATTTGCTGCCATACAATAATTACATCTCACACTGGACCTCTGTGAGTAGCAGCACTTTAATTACAACTGCCTGATACAAGGTCTTCACATTTTACATTCATGGAAAAGGTATAAAAATAGTTATGGTGAAATAAATCATCCATTCAGAAAATATGACGGACTACAGATTTTGCTTCAGTGATATTTACGATAACAACGTGTTCTTGAACCACCATAGATAAAATTGTTTCAAGGCAAGTCTGACTACATGACATATATTTATGCCTGTGTATCCTGCGTAAAATCTCTACAAGCAATCTTATTACATTTTGTTTGTGTGTGATTACAGGAGATTTTGAAGTTTCTTCCTGTGTATCACATGCTATCCCCAAAAACATACATTTTTCATATTAGGTTCATTGTGGTGCCACCTACTGCCAGGTACTCCATATCAGCGACCTCAGTAGTCATTAGACGTCATGAGAGAGCAGAATGGGGTGCTCCACGGAACTCGCAGATTTCGAATGTGGTCACGTGATTGGATGTCACTAGTGTCATACATCTGTACGTGAGATTTCCACACTCCTAAGCATCTCTAGGTTCACTGTTTCCGATGTGATAGTGAAGTGGAAATATGAAGGGACATGTACAGCACAAAAGCATACAGGCCGACCTCATCTTTTGACTGACAGAGACCGCAGACAGCTGAAGAGGGTCGTAATGTGTAATAGGCAGACATCTATTCAGACCATCACACAGGATTTGAAAACTGCATCAGGATCCACTGCATGTACTAAGACAGTTATATGGGAGGTGAGAAAACTTGGATTTCATGGTCGAGCGGCTGCTCATAAGCCACACATCACACAAGTAAATGCCAAATGACATCTCGCTTGGTGTAAGGAGCATAAACATTGGATGATTGAACAGTGGAAAAATGTTGTGTGGAGTGACGAATCACAGTGCATAATGTACAATGTGGCGATATAATAGCAGGGTTTAGGTATGACAAATGCCTGGTGAACGTCATCTGTCAGCGTGTGTATTGCCAAAAGTAAAATTCGGAGGTGGTGGTGTTATGGTGTGGTTGTGTTTTTCATGGAGGGGGCTTGCACACCTTGTTTAGTGTGGCACTATCACAGCACAGGCCTACATTGATGTTTAAGCACCTTCTTGCTTCCCACTGTTGAAGAGCAATTCGGGGATAGTGATTGCATCGTTCAACATGATCGAGCACCTGGTCATAATGCATGGCTTGTGGTGGAGTGGTTACATGACAATAACATCCCTGTAATGGACCAGCGTGCACAGAGCCCTGACATGAATCCTGTTGAACACCTTTGGGATATTTTGGAATGCCAACTTCATGCCAGGCCTCATCTACCTACATCGATACCTCTCCTCAGTGCAGCACTCTGTGAAGAATGGGCTGCCATTCCCCAAGAAACCTTCCAGCACCTGATTGAATGTATGCCTGTGAGAGTGGAAGCTGTAATCAAGGTTAAGGCTGGGCCAACACCATACTGAATTCCATCATTACTGGGGGATGCTAGGGAAGGAATGAGGCAGCTCATACTCCACTTTTCAGTCAGTCTTTTAAACAGGAGTATATTTACCTTTTTTTATGCTCCAATATGAATATTTTTCTACTGATTCCCTTCTTTTCACTGCTACAGCATGCATGTCACCCACATGAAAAGAATTTATGGGTCAGCAAAATTTAGATAATTTGCTTACATGAAGTTGAAATAATGCAAAACTAATTTTACACCTCAGACCATGTTTTACCTGCACAAAAATTTTGCATGTGATATAGTGCTAGAATGTGGGGTTCCCAGAACCCTTATGATGATAACAACACACATTACATCATATTTCTCCATGCTGTGTCACTTCATAAACTACATTTTTGCCTCATACTGGATTTTACTTGTGTATTTTACATAATGTACAAGTAGTATAACTTTGAACTTATGTATCTCGGAAATGGATAAAAATATCAAAGAAACTTTCAAGGTTGTTTGTGATAGAGTTCTTAGGAAAGTGTCACAAAAATTACAGCCATTTTGTGTGTATAGCCGTCTTGGAATCTGCGACTTGGTTTTGGTACCCGAAATCATGTTTTTTGGTGTGTTTCTCAAAAACAGATAAAGATTTTTGAAAACTGGAAGATGGCACTTTTAGATAAATACGTAGAGAACATACTGTTAAAATTTGAGCAATTTGCTGCTGTTAGTGATTTAGATATTTGGTGCTGACAGAGAAAATATGGTGAAAAATGTTTTTCAGGTTCTCTGAAGAGCCACCCGTGAATTAAATGGTGCCTCCATAAGCCCCTTAAGGGGCACTATAGACCACATCTAATGTATAAAGGGCCAACTGATTTGCTCCATTTGCCTAAGCTGGAGGAAGAGTGTAATACAGTATTCAAACTTTGACCCTACCTGTACTGTAGGATACTCAGAGTAAAAATCCCATTTCCATGCATGGCATTTTGGAACATACTGGTAGCCCATGCATACTGATGCCCTTAATATGAAGGTAGTGTTCAGAAAAATTCTCACTTTTTAAGGAGTCTTAGAGTTGTACAATCTGATGTTCAAGAATGTAAAATCATTATCTTTCCTAATCTTATTATGAAAACTATTTTAACCTGACTCAATAGCCCATTGTGGTCCAACGGGTGGATAATAATACAGAATATACGAGGGTGGGAACTTAAATAGTGACAACTATTTATTCACAACTGATACAAAAGAGCTACATGTTTGCACCTGTTACTGTCCTTCAAAGTAGTCACCAGCTTTGTGTAGAACCTGTTGCCAGCAATGTGGAAAGCGTAGCATACCATTAGCAGAGTCTGTTCTGTTGATGGTGTGAATGGAACGGTCTACTGCCTGTCAAATTTCTCTAACAGTTCTGAAGCGAATGCCATGAAGTGGTTCCATCATCTTCAGAATCAAATCAGTCACAAGGACTGTATTACTGTTCGTTTTTGGAGCATTACCTGGGACCAGCTTTGCGAAAGAAGCAGCGACATTTTCTGCGAAACCTACCCATCATTTTGCATGACAATATGCTCTGTTCGGTTGATGGGACTGGCAAGTACTGTACCATCCACCATACTCCCCAGACTTAAGTCCTTGTGGCTGTGATTTGATTCCGAAGATGAAGGAACCACTTCGTTGCATTCGCTTCAGAACTGTTCCAGAGATTTTACAGGTAGTAGACCACTCCACTCGCACAATCTACAGAACAGGCTCTGTTAACTACATACTACGCCTTCCACATTGCTGGCAATGGCTTCTACACAATGCTGGTGACTACTATGGAGGGCAGTAACATGTGCAAACATGTAACTCTTTTGTATCGGTTGTGAATAAATAGTTGCCACTATTTAAGTTCCAACCCTCTTATAAATATTCATCGTTGTCTTATACAAGAGCCTAAAAACTATTTTTGCGGTCAGCCAGAAAGTGATGGAGAATGTACTGACCATAATTTCCAGTCAATAAGTCCACATTCTTTTTGTTCTCACTGAAAGAAAAAGTTTCTGCTCAGTATTTACGCAGCGGGACCAGGAAATATGACTGTAAATAAAGTTTTGAGTTCTAACTGATTAATGAATTCAGTAAAAGTTCACAGGCGCGCACACACAATAATATTCCTGATAATAATAATAATAATAATAATAATAATAAACACAATAAACATCAGATATTACAGCAAGCATATTATTAAAGATCCCGATACCACTACAGATAAATGCAGACTTTGCAAACAACAAATAAAACAGTAGATCACACCACAAGTGGATGTACAATGCTAGCAAATACAGAATACACCATAAGACATGACAATGTAGCAAAAATAATACATCAACAACTTGCCATACAACATAAACTAATAAAACAACACGTTCCTACATGCAAGTATGCACCACAAAATGTACTGGAGAATGATGAATACAAATTATACTGGAACAGAACCGTTATAACAGATAAAACACCACCACATAACAAACCTGACGTCATACTTGCCAATAAAAAGAAGAAATTAACACAAATAATCGAAATATCCATACCCAATACAACAAATATACAGTAGAAAACAGGAGAAAAAATTGAAAAATACATCCAACTGGCTGAGGAAGTCAAGGACATGTGGCATCAGGATAAAGTCGACATTATACCAATTATGCAAGCAATTACAGGAGTCATACCACACAATATCCACCAGTACATCAACACAATACAGCTACATCCAAACGTATATATACAATTAATTATTATAATTATTGATACATGTTCAATTACCCAAAAGTTCCTAAATGCAATGTAACATATACCGTACAGTTAGAAGGAAGTCATGCTTGATCAAGGTCTGCGTCACTTTCCACTTTTAACCAGACATAACGTCTGAGAAAAATTCAATAATAATAATAATAATAATAATAATAATAATGATGTCCCTATCATAAACAGCACTTTGAGCAGTTTAGAGGTGACCTCTGTGGTAAATTCCAATTAGAATAGTCTTTCCCCTGACTTTTAATCATGAAAGTTAATAACTCGCCACAAAAGTGGAAAATCATCTCACCATGTATCATGCAGTTTTGTCAACATTAGGGGCAGTACCCGAACAGTTACTTCCATGAAATCTCAGCAGTCCAGGATGGTATACAGTCCTCCTGAGTGCACTTCTTACTTTTACCAAAAACATACATTTGGTAGCTGCCTGGTTGTGGTGTCATCCGAGACACAAAGTGTGCCGGCATTTGACTGACGTGGACTGGTTGGTAGCTCATTGCAAAGTGTGTCTTCACTGCCTCTCTGGCTGTGTTAATATCTGAGTGCAACAGACAGCTGAACGTAACATCTGCTGTCTATCGCTCTCTGTCCAGGTAGGTCGTCTAAATTACCACTTTCTTGGACACGTGTTATTTAATAACTCTGTTGTATATCAGTTTACAATATTCATAATTTTTATATAATTAAAGTTAAGTTGGCTCAGTTACTGGAAAAGTTTCAGTGCGATTGAATTTAAACTTTGGCAGCTAGAATTTTTATAATAGAACTGACACTAGAACATGACCTCCAAACTACTTCTTTAAGAGTCCTTGTATTGATTATTATTTACATTAAAGTCTTGAAACTGGGTATTGTAGTGTTATTTAATGGATATAACAAAGTGCTGTAATTAGTATTTTCTGTCATTAATACATATGATCCTTAATCTATTACGAATAAGAACGTTTTTGTTCCAACGTAGTTTTTATTAAATTATTTGAAAACTACTAGAGGTAACTTAATGAAGTCACATAGTTAATGTTTTTATACAAAACTGAGGCCACAAATGAATTTTCATCTTTCTGTGCCTAATATTTAGTGCCTTCAATTTTTCGTAAATGCCAATTTTGACCAAAATATTGCTCCGATCAAGTTGAGACTTGGAACAGTTGATTGTGACATACATTTGGCATGTACTGAACAATTTTTAGCATTCTAGCTTTATTATTTAGTGCCTTTTTTTTCTTAAAGCAATGTACGGGGTGAAACATATTCATCTGATCATTCTGAGATTTAACTACTTTAACATTAATATACTGAAGCATATATTGACAAATTTTGGAAAAGTTACTTTAATTTTTAATTTTATGCTTAGATTATGGCGCAATACTTTATATGCTACGCACAGGTGCGTTATGATGATGTGGCGCTAGTAGCTGTGAACTGGGATAAGTCCTAGCACACTCGCTCGCCTCTGTATCTCTCAAATGGTACAGTTCTTGTTTCGTCACATCATACCCTATTTATTTTTGTGAAAAAATTATTGTTGAACAAAATTAAATGATAGAAACAAATGAAGTTACTGTAAATTGTGGGCACTTCTGTGAACGTCCATACGTACGTCTTTCATGAAAACATTTGAGACAGAGGGTGGGAAGTCACTTTATGGTGTTCTCCATGATATTTGATTATAAAATGGAAAAGTGAGGTTTCACTATAACTTGTGACCTTGCTTCCTTCTCCAATACAGCTTGTAGACTACCTTTCATGAAGCCCCCATGTCCCTGAGAAACAGATGACATAGCCTAAGCTTCTGTTCTCAACTTACATCTAAGGGAGGACATACACATTCTACAATCTATTTTTCTTCTATAATTTAAATAAATAATTCAGAAGGTACCAGGAAGAATTTCTTCCTTTTAGTATTTGGAAAATTGTTAGTAACCTTCTCAGAATGATTATTGGCAATACATTACTTAATAAAATTATGACAGTTTACTTCATTATTAAGCCTGAATCACAAACTTTGCTTTTATTTTGTTTCTTTTGTTATTTTTGTAATATGTATAAACCATGGATATTGGGTTCTGGAAGTCAATATATCTTCTTAAATAGTCACATTTTGGGCTAGTTTGCAGTGTACTTTATTACTTTAGATGTTGATGTACTTAGAAAATTGAGTAACCTTTGTAAGTTCTATCTTCCTATGGCTCAATTATCATATGGATTAGTATGCTAAAGAAGTTGTTTGTTCGACAGCAGTTACTTTGCTTTTTCACACACATGATCAAAAAGCTGCTTTTATTATAACATACCCATATTCTACAATGTGCATTTCTTAACACATTCATTTATTTGCATTGTTGTCTCCATGTGTCAGTTTTTATCTGTTAACTGACTATCTGCCTTGAGCAAGATCACGTGTTTTCTCAAACATTTTTATGAGATGGGAGGAATTTCTCACACCCATTTTCTGTTAATTCACCGTGAATGTTAACCTACTGACTTCATTACCCTTCTTCCTCTTTATTTTCATTTATTCGTGTATTTTGACGCTTTGTTCTTCCTTTTATCTTTGTCAGCCTACCAACCTAATTATTTACATATAATTTTAGTGTGATCCTCACACCACTTCCACATATTTCCTTTAATTAATATTAAAATGCTTTGGCTTGCATCTAGTGGAATCATTTTATTACTCTCTCTTACCTTCAGAAAAATTTTCTCCCAACTGTAAATTATTAATTTTGCAGAGCTTATTGTTTCAGATTTTAGAAATTTTCAGCTTCAGTTACTTTCCTTACTGCAAAGTATATGTATTTTACAGTTACTAATCCTTTTTATGGATCTTATTTATTATTTATTTACTTAAGCCATAATTTTTCTATGGTACTCAAAAGTACCTCTCATATTATCTTGTAAGTCATCAATCGGATATAGTCATTCTCGGGGATCATTCTTACTCACTAGGAACACATTAAAAACTAATAACATATGTACAATATGAAAACATATATCACTTATTTACTATAGGTAGGACAGAAGAAGAGAATGAAACTGGAAAGGGGAATAAAGTTTCATCCAGTTGGGACCACACATTACGTCAAGCTGTATATCTGCCAAAGAGTGGCCGACTCCTTACAGAAACTGGTATAGATAGGACAGAAGAAGAGAATGAAACATGAAAGGAGAACGAATATAAAGTTTCATACACCTGGGACCGCACAACAGGCCAAACTGTGTATCTGCCAGAGAGGGCAAACTCCCTAAAGATTTACAATGTTTCATAATACCTAGTTCTTTCTTACTTTTTGGGTGTTCAAAATGGTATGCGTTTGCCTGAGGCGTACCTATTATCCCGAATGGTCCTTGATAAACATGCATAAACATCTTTGTTTGGATAATCTATTATTACGCCGCTTGTACCTATTGGTATCAAAAACTCATGCTGTACTGCTCTAGAAACTTTTCCAGTGGCACCTATTATTCTTAAGCCACTTACTTTCATGTCAGTTAATTCACTCTTATTGAGAATAGAATCAAAAAATGCTTGGGATAAAGCACTTACTTCACTGCCATTATCAAGAAGATAACACTCTGTTACTCCTGAGATGTTAGTTTAATTATAATAGGGTGAGTTATTATAGTTTTAGCAGGTTCCTCATAAAAGTTTTCTAATAAATCCTTTTCAGTCTGTTTCCAGCTAAAGTAGTTTTGTTCAGTTGCACGTACATTCGCATTTAGATTCACAGGGTCATCAATCTCTCCATTCTCAGCTGTCTTTTCCAACCTGTCCACCAGTTTTAAATCAGAGCACTTGGCCAATTCCTCTACTTTCATTTGCTGCACATCAGCTAAACTACTCTCTCTCTCTCTCTCTCTCTCTCTCTCTCTCTCTCTCTCTGAGCAACTGCATCCCTTTGCAACATTGCTATCTATAACAATGTCATTGGCTTTTATAGTTTGTGGCAAGTCAACACAGCTAATAGGTTCCTTGCCCTCATTATTATTACCTCCCCCTTGGTATCTCAACTGCTCCTCTTCAAAGCCTTGCAAAACTGACTCTACCTCCTCTACCGAAACTTTAGCCTGCAGATTGCCATTATCGTCAAAGGTGCTAGCCTTTATTTCATCTTCGTCCTTATTCAATTCCAACCTGTTAATTTGTTCCTTCCTATTATCTGTAGTATTTTCTTTCTCCTCCTTGACCCATTTTCCTAATGTTTCCAAAATGCTGTCAATATATGTAATGTGAGTGATTTAGCACATCAGTGGTACTGTCTGTTCCTATTTCATCATCCTTGCTATCAGTTTGCATGTACTGACGGACTGTGATAAGTGTTTCTGTTACTGGCTGTGTTACGGTTTCCGCCTTGTGAGCACCAGTTTCCTCATAGACGGGACTTAGTTTTCCACATGCAGCCTGTTGTGTTCATTAGATACAGAATCACATGGGGCAGAATACTGCTCTCTGTCTTGTCTCATTGACTCATTATGTACATTTCTGCTTTCATCATAATAATTATTGCGACAGCGAGGTGGCTGTCAACCCCCTCCTCCTCTACCACAGCCTTGACCACGATAATTAGATTTTGTATTCTGAACCTCCACACTTCTAACATTCATGTTACCACTGTCGTTATTTCTGTTGTTTAATTGATTGTTAGAAGACTTATTATTTTACATCTGCTCATAAACAGCAGCTACTCTTTCTACTCACTCCAGGTACCTAGTTAACCCATCCACATTATCACTAGGTATGGAAATGGTTCTTTTCTGGCAATACCAAGGCAGCTTACCTTCTAATCCCATGATAATCATTTCCGGTTTCAGCTTTTCTGTCAAATGTGACAGCCCCCCTTTCCAGAGTTCTCTTTTACTGGTTCACGACCTGGAACAAACTTTTTACCACTCCAAACCTCTCTCAAGACATTGTTTTGTTTGTTGTATGACTAGTACTCATTAAGAAATGCAGTTTTAAATTTAGATAGAGTTTTGCATCTAATCATTACATCATCTGACCACAGAAAGCATTCCCTGACAAATGACTTCTTCTGAAAGAAATTTTCTCTTGTTCTGACCATGCATTTGGCACAGAACTCCAATGTGTGAAATTTGTTTGGATCAAAACCTAAAAATTGACGACATCCAATAAAAGTGACGTCAACTGAGGTAACATGCTGTACAGTAGTATTACAAGAACTACCAGAGGTTACTCTATTTTCTATGTTAGTAATACTAGTATTTAGGTCTTCTACAAGTAGTTGTACTGCTTGCACTCTGCCAGAAAATCTTTTATCAACATCCTCACATTATTACTCACAATCAGATTTTACTTTCTTAATATCTTTTTGACAAGCATTTACTTTAGTAGTTACTTCTTCAAATCAATTAGAGCGAAGTGTGGATTCATTGCCTACTAATTCTGACAACCTGCCTTCCCTAAGTTCATCTGCATCCTTTTAAAAGCTTTGCGAACTTCCTTAATTTTGGATTTGAAAATACTATGCAATTTATTTAGCTGTTGCCCTACTTTGACTTGCAGGTCTGAATCAATTTTTTTAATTTAAGTTGTTCAGTTTTGAGCACATTTCACCCTTTAGCTCTTTACAAATAAATTCAATCTTACTGTTAAGTTCTATATTACTATCTTTTAGGTTGTTATTACTATCCTTTAGTTCTATATTACTAGACTCAGTCCTACTACGTAACTGTTTATTATTGGATTCCATCTTATTGTTCAGTTCTATGTTGTGTGATTCAAGTTTAGAAAACAATAATTTGCATCCAATTTGGTGCCTCTACATTGCCACTTGGCGTTTCCACCAGTTTTAAAGGAGTTCCTAGCATTCCCTGATTTGGCTGAATTTCAGACATATTGAACTCAGTTTCATTATCTGATAACTTTATTAATTCTACTTCTTCTTTTTTGACCTCTACTTCAAGCACCACATCATCAGAAACTGGTCCTAACTTCGCAGTAACATTAAAAATTTACTTCGAATTCTGGATTTATTACTCTGACTGAACCATCGTCATTAATTTCAGTTTTGAATTCTGAAGATTCATTGTCAGAGACTGGTTCCATCTTAACTTTTGCACTATTCTTACCAATACATTCCATTTTCAGTAGCCTGTTAAAATAAATTAACAAATACTTCAAATATTCTTGACTTAATTGGTTGACCTCGGCAAAAAGTGCCAGTGAGGTGTACCAGCGAACATGATGTGATGCGTCACAAAGTAATGCATGTAGCAGTAGCAGCTGTGGTGGAGAGGATGGCAGCGAGTAACACTTACTGCAGTAGCTCCAGGGGGAGCTGGTGAGCCCGGTGAGCCCGTGCAGTAGGTTGCAGATAGCTCACAGGTCCACACATGATGCGCTGTCTTCTTCTAACCTCAGCACTGGTGGTAGTCATGATCTGGTGGTGTCTTCTTGCCCCCCCCCCCCCCCCCCCCTTCTGTCACAATCAAGGTTACTGTGGCTAACGTTCACAGTTTAGTTTCCACATGTGTGAGTAAATCTTGGCACTGTTCTCGTACTGGTTTCAGCATATTTCACTGCAGTATCCCGTTAGTGCCTACCGAGCTCCCCGTTTCGTGCTGATCACTTTCACTGAAATTTCCTGACCAATTAAAACCATGTGTGGGGCGGCAGGTGGATAATAGTATAGAATATATAAATATTCGTCGCAGTTTTTTACAAGAGCCTGGAAACTATTTTTGTGGTCAACAAGAAGCCAATAAAGAACATACTGACCATAATTTCCAGTCTGTAAGTCCACATTCTTCTTGTGCTCCCTGTAAGAAAATTTTTTTGCTCTCTATTTCCACAGCAGGATCAGGAACTATGACGATAAATAAATGTTTTGAGTTCTAACTGATTAATATATTCAGTAAAAGTTCATATGCACTCACATAATAATATTCCCGATAATATTGACAAAGTTTGGAAAAGTTACTTTAATTTTTAATTTCATTCTTAGATCATGGTGCAATACTTTGTATGCTACACACACGTGCGCTATGATGATGATGATGATGCGCTAGTAGCAGTGAACTGGAGTAAGTCCTGGTACACTCGCTCACCTCTGTGTCTCACAAATCATACAGCACTTGTTTTGCCACACCCTGAATGTACAACACTGATCAAAAATGTCTTAATTGATTTAGTATAGAAAGTGATGACTGGTTTTGTTGTTTGTACAAGTATTTCCAGTTATGGGTTAAAATTGTTGATGAATACTCTGTTTCTGATTTGTAGATATCAGATGGAAGTAAAACTACTAGAAGAGAAACAACAAGAGGAAATGAAGTTGTATAAGATACAACTAGCACAGGCAAATCAGCAGCTTGCAAAATTACAGGCACAGCTTCAATTGCAAACTAAACATCGAAATGAACTTTTGGAGCAACTTCATGATGCAATGGAGGCTCAGTGGCAGGAGGCTTTACGTATGGTGGTGAGTCTCAAAATTTTTAAATGACGCCCAACTTGATTCCAGCAGTATGTTTTTTATTCAGATTGGTGTGTAGCTTCCAGGGAATTTGAATGAAACAGAAAGCATCTGAGGAAACCATATATAATTAAGAGCAATGAATGCAGTATTTTTATATTTAACGTACTGTAAATACAGCCTTTCATCATGTTGTTTCTAATAATCAGTTGACTTTACAGCTGCTATGCTTACTTAAGTTTTTCAGGAAACGTATACACGCACGCGCGCACACACACACACACACACACACACACACACACACACACACACACACACACACACACACACAAAATCTCTCTCTCTCTCTCTCTCTCTCGTCTCTCAAGAGTTTACTGTTACTCCCAAAACTAGTTTTATGTAACTGTCAAGAGTAGTAAGAATTTTGCCTTCTGAAGGTGTGTCTTAAAATTTTCTCAAGTGAATTTTCCGTTTGCTAAAATATTGAAACTAGGTTTTTTTTTTATTTATTTATTTTTTTTAAAAATATTCTCGTTATTCTAGCAACGTTTATTTACAATTTGAACTCATTTCAAGGATCAACCACTTCCTCTGTGTAAGGAATAAGCTGATATAACTGTTGACATAGCTATGTAACCATTCTTATTATGTGCAGTGCACCTGTGCCTATTAAGGAGGCTCTCATGGTAGGTGTTTTGCATGAACCATAAGAGTCCATGGGTCAATTGCACATCGTCCCTCATTACCGAATGAGGTGGTTAGCACACTGGACTTGCTTTAGGGAGGACGACTATTCAATCCTGCGTCCGGCTATCCTGATTTGGGTTTTCCGTGATTTCCCTAAATCGCTCCAGGCAAATGCCGGGATGGTTCCTTTGAAAGGGCACGGCCGATTTCCTTCCTTCCCCGTCCTTCCCTAATCCGATGAGACCGGTGACCTCGCTGTTTGGTCTTTTTCCTCCAAACAATCACATTGTGCCTCATTGCATTTGTTTAAAAGAGTTATACAGTGTGGGTCATATTTACATAGTGAGCCACCGGTTTCTGTGGAGGAATACATGATAGCTATGGACCAGAAAATGTAGCATCTGTTTTTGGTGAAAACTGCATCTATTTTCATCAAAAGTCACATTTATTTTCAGCAAAATTCGCATCTAATTTTTTTTGTAAATGATTTGATAAGCAACACAAATTTAAAAGATTGTCACACTAATGTGTGTAGACAAAGCCTAGTGCTTTGAAACTACCTGTGGTTTTTTTTAAGGGGAGGTTTACTATCTTTGGCCCGTAAAAAGCATGTTCTTTGAGAATTTTTTTCTCGGGATGTGTTATAGATATCAATGTCACATGTGGTCAAAATGTTTATTGATATTTCCTCTACCAACTGGAATTTTTCGAGCAGAAATGTTGAAGATCAAAGGCGGGAATGCTCTCAGAACGAAACAAAATTTCAATGTAGACCTCTATGCACGGTACGTCACAGGTCAGCCGGATCGTCTAAAATCAAAATTCAGTTGACGTTAGCAAAGTATATAAGATTCTTTAGGAGTTGTACCTCGCTTAAGTTATTTGGATAAAAATAAGGTTTTTTTTCATCGATTTTTCGACTTTGTCGGCCAAGTTAAAAATATTTATAGTTGATTGATCAAAATAAAAGTGGTACAACTCCTAGACAATTTAGTTAGTTTTGTCGGAAACAAAGAATCATGCCAATCGGTTCAGTAGTTTGAAGTTACCATACCGCACGATAAAAAAGATATCATTTCGAGAAAAATGTGTTTGAAGTTTTGACTACATATAAATGCAATATTATGCAACGTATGTTCAATCTGCTATTCCAGGTCTATAACCTAGACCTTCCTCTTCCTCATAGAGGGAGCTCTGCTCGATCTGGGCCATCCTGCGCTGCTCCAGAGCCGCTCGTACAGCTGATGACAAGTGGTTTTCGGCCGCTTGAATCCGGTGGTCGTCCGAATGCTTGGTGAACTGCATTGAATAGAGTCCCAGGGTGACGTACATCGTTGTCATGGTGTTCAGAATTGAATACCCTTCGTTGAAGCTGCTCACTGCCAGTAAAGTCGCAATCTCCCCAGTCTTCACACCAGAATGCGAATGCTTGGGAGCTAACTTCCAAACACACGTGCTCAAACTTTCATTTGAATTTTGTGTGTTTCCTCCCAAGCACCGGTACAATAACTCGTCCTCCAAAAGAAAACAACTGGTGTGTGAAAAAGGCCGATTTCAGGCAGGTGCATGTTTTTGTTCAGCCGTATTTGGAAAAACCATTTCAGGGGTGGATTCTAAACATTTTTATGGGTCCAAAAATGAAATTTAAAAAAATCATTTTTTGAACCAAAAGATAATAAAACCCCCCTTAAGAAATGGTGCTTGGGGAACTTTTTGACTGGAAAGTTTGCTTTTGCATAAACTTCAACAGTTTTTTTTCCCCTGAGATGACTTTTGTGTTGTTCTTTTTCCTGTATTTAAGCTTTCAATAAATCTTTATTCTGTTGAGAAGCAGCAACATTGTTCTGCTGCTGAACTGAATGTGTGTCTGATTTAAGGTGGTTCTCGGCATTATCTTCCTGGCCAATTCCATAATTACAAAATTGGCAGAATATTAATTTTGACCCTTCATGAGCATTCATAGCCATGGTATCCATACTTGACAGTGCTACACATAGAACCAAAGAGGCATTTAGTGTAGAAGTAGAACTGAAAATAACTCTATTTGGACATTAGGGGGAAGATTTTGCCACGGTCAAAATAGGCCGACAGGTTTTGTTTTGCAGTTGCTACAGTGCGGAGTGCAGACACTATAAATTGAAAGATGGCTGGGAGTGTAAGCAAATCAGAATTTTGACCACAAGAGGGGATAGGAGCGGGGCAAAGAAACAAGTCCCGCCTCCCTCTGGCAGGGCAGTAGTGTACAAGTATTCTTTACATTTCTGTGAAAGCAGACTGTACGTGGTCACGGGTATCACTGATCCTTTTTGGTGTTGTGACAATCATATTACATGATGGATCAAGATTAGTCTTTTCACTCATTTCAGATTAAGAAAAGAAAAACCACGAGCCAGGGAAAGGCTGTTATGCAATTGCTTACTGAGATTGGCTGTGTGTTGTAAACAAGATAGTTAAGGCTTGACTTCTAGCTGTATTTGATGCAACCACAGTTCAAAACACCCAACACTTAAAACTGCCATGTGAAAAATCTCTGTGTTACATCAACTTTTGAATTTTAGCTAGCAGACAAATGTACATGTTTCTTTGGTTTAAGAAGTTAGGTCCGACAGCTGAGTACTATGTGACATTACATAGCTTGTATCTTATAGAGACCATTCAACTGTTACTCTATAGGTGTGGCACAACTCCCTGGAGATCACAAATGATGTCTGTCTCTTAATGTTTTCATTTATGTCAAATCAGCCAAGAAAAGAGATGGCAGCAGAGAGAAAATTGCGCAGGTGAGCACCTATTTGACAATAAAGAATACTTCTGAGAAAAATAAAGATCAGAAGTTGCGTAAAATTAATTGAAAGAGTTATGTTGCTACCAGGGGAGTTCTGATACATTTCAGCTGGAGGACTTATCAAAATCTGTGATGTTTGCTGTCTCTTCCTGGACCTTGTTATATTTACCCCTGCGGCAATACTGTTACTCCTTAATGGCATTTAAAAGAAAATTGATACACAAATTGTTAACATTCCACAACAACCTTTATTTTATGTTTTGTTGTGAACTCAATTTGTTGGCCATCGTCGGACAACCTGAGCCGGTGCAGGCAGTTCACACATCATCTGCAACAGCTGCTATCTGGAAAAAGACTGTTGTTTCCAAAGATATGTGACACTTTGAAGATTATGCATCTTTATGAAAAACACAAATTGCAGTGCTTCAATTTGAAATATGTGTAAAAAAAGAAATACTATGCAATAATGTGCAAAATGTGTGACTCAAAACATAAAAGTTAAAATATAGAACAGACTGCTGAAGCAAGGCTTTTAGTGGAGGAAATATGGTGAGTGATATATGAAATGATGCAATTTGTTCCAACTACACATTTAATGGTAGGAATCACAGTTCAAAACAAGCACTCACTTCAGGATAGGCGTAAAAGAACCTTCAAGTGTGGCTATGTTGTCATGTCACTGGCATAACAACAGCAAGTGGCTCAATAGACTGCTGAATCATGCTGAGGTTGTAGGTCAGGTTGTAGGTGTACTATTAATACACAAGCACACTCTTAAATGTGTATGTTAGCCAGCCAGTGGGAGAAAACACTATTTGACAGAGTCTGTAGTGTAAGAAGCCACTCTCATTTTAAAGTATTTCAGTGACTGTTTGCTCCAACATTTTAATTGTTTTAAAAGTTGCAAGCACTTTTAATACTGTGAATATTTTTGTATGCCTTTCGTGATGAAGAGAGCTCCTTTTTCTTGAAACACGTAGACTGAAATTTGATTCCTGTTACTAAATCTGTTTGGGTGAGCCAAATTATATTGTTTTATAAATTGCGTGACGACCTGAGCTCACCTCCATTTACATATAACAGAAGTTACTGAGTAAAGCGGGGTGATGTACAAATAAATCAGTGAGTCTTTTGAGAGTAAATTATAATAACATTGAAATGTAGTTGTAGTTCAGTTATGCCAATAATGTGTGTATATGTTTCTGTGTAAGTTAACGTGCCTCAGACTGTTTGCACAATGATCTAATGGTAAATAAAATTAATATACTCCTGGAAGTCAAAGTACACAAAGAGAGGACAAAGTGTTTTACTTATTCCCACAATGTCTGTTCAGTAATAAAGGCATGACAACATGCAAACAAAAGTTGTTGTTGTTGTTGTTGTTGTGGTCTTCAGTCCAGAGACTGGTTTGATGCAGCTCTCCATGCCACTCTATCCTGTGCAAGCTTCATCATCTCCCAGTACCTACCACAACCTACATCCTTCTGAATCTGCTTAGTGTATTCATCTCTTGGTCGCCCTCTACGATTTTTACCCTCCACGCTGCCCTCCAATACTAAATTGGTGATCCCTTGATGCCTCAGAACATGTCCTACCAACCGATCCCTTCTTCTAGTCAAGTTGTGCCACAAACTTCTCTTCTCCCCAATCCTATTCAATACTTCCTCATTAGTTATGTGATCAACCCATCTAATCTTCACCATTCTTCTGTAGCATCACGTTTCAAAAGCTTCTATTCTCCTCTTGTCCAAACTATTTAGTGTCTCATGTTTCACTTCCATGCATGGCTACACTCCATACAAATACTTTCAGAAATGACTTCCTGACACTTAAATCTATACTCGAGGTTAACAAGTTTCTTTTCTTCAGAAACGCTTTCCTTGCCATTGCCAGTCTACATTTTATATCCTCTCTACTTCGACCATCATCAGTTATTTTGCTCCCCAAATAGCAAAACTCCTTTACTACTTTAAGTGTCTCATTTCCTAATCTAATTCCCTCAGCATCACCCGACTTAATTCGACTACATTCCATTATCCTCGTTTTGCTTTTGTTGATGTTCATCTTATATCCTCCTTTCAAGACACTATCCATTCATTCAACTGCTCTTCCAAGTCCTTTGCTGTCTCTGACAGAATTACAATGTCATCGGCGAACCTCAGAGCTTTCATTTCTTCTCCACGGATTTTAATACCTACTCCGAATTTTTCTTTTGTTTCCTTCACTGCTTGCTCAATATACAGATTGAATAACATCGGGGATAGGCTACAGCCCTGTCTCACTCCCTTCCCAACCACTGCTTCCCTTTCATGCTCCTCGATTCTTATAACTGCCATCTAGTTTCTGCACAAATTGTAAATAGCCTTTCGCTCCCTGTATTTTACCCCTGCCACCTTCAGAATTTGAAAGAGAGTATTCCAATCAACATTGTCCAAAGCTTTCTCTAAGTCTACAAATGCTAGAAATGTAGGTTTGCCCTTCCTTAATCTAGCTTCTAAGATGAGTCGTAGGGTCAGTATTGCCTCACGTGTTCCAACATTTCTACGGAATCCAAACTGATCTTCCCCAAGGACGGCTTCTACTAGTTTTTCCATTCGTCTGTAAAGAATTCGCGTTAGTATTTTGCAGCCATGACTTACTGATAGTTCGGTAATTTTCACATCTACTCCCGGGGCTTTGTTTCAACTCAGGTCTTTCAGTGCTCTGTCAAACTCTTCACGCAGTATCGTATCTCCCATTTCATCTTCATCTACATCTTCTTCCATTTCCATAATATTGTCCTCAAGTACATCGCCCTTGTATAGGCCTTTTATATACCCCTTCCACCTTTCTGCTTTCCCTTCTTTGCTTAGAACTGGGTTTTCATCTGAGCTCTTGATGTTCATGCAAGTGGTTCTCTTATCTCCAAAGGTCTCTTTAATTTTCCTGTAGGCAGTATCTATCTTACCCCTAGTGAGATAAGTCTCTACATCCTTACATTTATCCTCTAGCCATCCCTGCTTAGCCATTTTGCACTTCCTGTTGATCAACAAAAGTTATTCAATACATATGCCATACAATTGCTTTCTAAACTGAGATCCTTGCTGTTCAAATTTTTACTAATATGAATTGTGTTTCTTATCTTGTCGTCATCATTTATCAATGCATATTTGATGCTCAAATAAATATAGATAGTCTTGTCAGTGCTTTCTATTGTCTGTGGTACTAGGTGCTCTAAAAACTTCTGCAGGAAAGTTTTCGGAGTAAGTTTTTAATGCATCTGATATCTTTCATCTGGTAGCTTTTTTTTACCTCCTTGTGTGAATATAGACTGCATTGCTTCTGCATTGTGATTTAGTAAGGTAAATCGAGAGAGAATAGGCCACAGTGCATTGTTAAAGTCTGTGTGCAGTTACTGTAACAGATACCTCCTTCATGAGGGATGTGGTAGTGCATATTTTGAACTAAATTTCATTTATATGGTATGCCTCTGTCAAATGTTTGTCAGTTTGAATACACAGATTTTTTGGGACCCTGTCTCCAAGCTTAAGACTCCACCATGTCTTTGCATGTATCTGCTTGTGTGATGTCTTGTTTTCATTTGCAAAATAATTCTCATGACCCCTGAAGTACACCATACTTCAAATCCTGCAAATATTGAGTGACTGTTGACACTAGTATTATAGAGTTTACACCTTTATTTTCACTCACTGCTTGTAGTTTACCACAAATTATTTATGATAACCTACGCTTGTGCAACTATGTTTTTATGTTTATTTGCTGTAACAAACACCGTCAGATTTCTTTGAAAGACCAAGGAAATAACCATGGACTTTTCATCAAGGGTTGGTATTAAGTGAGATATTACATCTGCAGCTGTTATGTTGTAGATTTTCTGAATCCGTGCTAGGTGTAATTCAGTATTTTATTTGTTTCTCTAAATTTCAGAATTCTGTCTTAAAAATTTCCATTATACTAGAGAAGACTGATGTGCTGTGGTGTGCCATGCTTTACTCTACACTTGAAACAATCTCAAAGCATTGACACTGTGAACTGACTAATTTTAGTAGCTATATGCTGACAGCGTACTGCTAAATCCACTTCACAGACTAACAGAAACTGATTCTTAGCCAGGAGATTTCATTTGCCATTTTTGAGCAGTTTTATATATTTTCTGTAATTAGCAATGTGTACCGTATTAATTATGTACATAAATGTGTAGTTGTTTTGTGAAGTTGTCTGTTCTTATATAGTATGAAAATGGATTTTCTTATTGTCTCATTGTGGTCCAAAGACTTGCTTAGTATTTAGCAATTACTTACTATGTTTTGAGTTTCTGAAGTAAAGTGCCGTAACCTTTATTCTGCCAACAGCAAGGTAAAGGTGATGCATGGACTACAAGTCATTTTAATGATGTGGACAGCCCCTCTCACAGAAAATCCCCATCTACAAAGGACAATCCTGTTTCATTGCCTGAAACTACGGCTATTGACAAGGTACGTTACAAAAGCATATAAATCTTACATATTTTATACAAGTTGCAGCTGCAAATAATTTTTTTTATTTGCTTGGTTATTCTTGTAATATGCTGTTTCTGTAATTGCGTTTAGTATCCCCAGACATGTGCTATTTGTTGTGGATTGTTACCTTCACTTTCATCACTTGCTTGTAGCATTTATCATAAATGTTACATATTTAGAGACCATTGATGGCATTTAATCCCTCAATACTCTTATTATGATTATCTTCAAACTATCATCCTGTTTTGTGATACTTCTGAATTCTTGACTCCCATCTTTCAGCTCTTGAAAGACTACACTGAACCTTTAGAAAGTACACAGAGGTGACAAAAGTCATGGAAGAACAATATGCACTTATACTCATAGTGGTAGTACCGTGTACACAAGGTGCAAGAGGGCAGTGCATTGGCAGAGCTGCCATTTGTACTTAGGTGATTCATGTGAAAAGGTTTCCAGTATGGTTATGGCCGCATGACAGAAATTGACTGACTTTGAATGTCGAATGGTAGTTGGAGCTAGATGCGTGGGGCATTCCATTTCAGAAATCATGAGGGAATTCAGTATTCTGAGATCCACAGTGTCAAGAGTGTGCTGAGAATACCAAATTTCAGGCATTACCTCTCATTGTGGACAACACAGTAGCAGATGGACTTTACATAACCACCAAATGCAGCGAAGTTTGCGTAGAGATGTCCGTGATAACAGATAAGCCATACTGTGTGAAATAACCGCAGAAATCAATGTAGGATGTATGACAAATGTATCCATTAGGACAGTGCAGCAAAATTTGATGTTAATGGGCTATGGCAGCAGATGAGCAAAGCAAGTGCCTACGCTAACAGCACAACATCGCCTGCAGACCTCTCGGCTCCTAACCATATCATTGGACCCTAGATGACTGAATGACCATGGTCTGGTTAGATGAGCCCCTTTTTAAGTTGGTAAGAGCTGATTGTAGGGTTATATTGTGGTGCAGACCCCATGAAGCTGTGGACCTAAGTTGACAACAAGGCATTGTGCAAGCTGGGATGGTGGCTCCATAATGGTGTGGGCTGTGTTTACATGGAATGGACTGGGCCCTCTGGTCCAGCTGAAACAAAATGGTTATGTTTGACTACTTGGAGACGATTTTCAGCCACTCATGAATTTCATTTTTTGGATGACAATGCACCATGTTATTGGCCACAATTGTTCACAACTGATTCGCGGAACACACTGCACAGTTCGAGTGAATGATATGGCCACCGAGATCACCTAACATGAATCCCCTCAAACATTTATGGGACATAATCGAGAGGTCAGTTTGTGCACAAAATCCTGCACTGGAAACACTTTTACAATTATGAATGACTATAGAGGCAGTATGGATCACTATTTCTGCAGGGAACTTCCTGTGCTACGCCAGGCAAAAGAAGGTCCAACACAATATTAGGAAGTATCCCATGGCTTTAGTCACCTCGCTGTGTACCCATATTGTTGTTAACGGTATAGTTTCCATTTTTTTCACATAGTACTTTATTACCATTCGTAGATTTATTTAAAAATAATACGTAAAATAAAGGAAAGTCGGCCACTCATCTACAGTGGACTGATGTGTGGAGTGTTGCAACACATAACAGAAAAGCTATTAACTCTAGCTTTCCTGCTCTTGCTGTTTATCTAGTAAAAGTACAAACACCAAATGCACAGCCGCATGGTCAATGTGAGACTGGCTACTGACCATCAATTATGGGAAGCAGTAGGCTGGGCTGGTGATTGCAGTGAGGGTTATGGAAGGATGCATGAGGCAAGGAGTGGCCAGTGGCGTAAGAGTAAGGCAGGTCTTTTGACAGGTGACTCATCAGCTGCACAGCAAGATGAAAGGGGAGGGTAGAGCATATAAGCGATATAGGGAGGGGGCAAAGATGAGAAGGGTCAAGGTGGAGAGAGAAACAGGAAGGAGGAGAGAAGGGAAGAGGAGTGGAAAAGGGAGTGATTTTTTTTTGGGGGGGGGGGGGGGGGGGGAGAGAGGGAGAGAGAGAGAGAGAGAGAGAGAGAGAGAGAGAGAGAGAGACTGTGTGTGTGTGTGTGTGTGTGTGTGTGTAAGCTACTGTTATGTGTTGCTATACTCCACAAGTGAGTGTCAGCTTTAAGTGACTGGTTGCCTTTCCCTTAATTGTCCCATCCAGGAATTTCTTTATTGTTATACATTGCTTTTTTGACTCTTTCGCTTCCCATACCCTTTTAGTTTTGTTGCTGTCTTTACTCACTTACCCACAACTCATTGTCCATTTCTTTATTAATTAAGATGTTTATCCTTTCTTCTCCTCTTCAGCATCTGCCTTCAAAGCGTGCACCAGCCACCTTCTGTTGTGCAGTGTGAACACTCACTGTTTCAATGGCCCTCCACACTAATAAGTGCCACGCTACAACTCCTTACCCTCACGATGTTCTCTACAGCTAATTCATGCTGCCCAACTGTTAGTTTGTCTTATATGTTTATTTATGAACAGATTGTACTATCTCACATGTTTCTTACTGTTGCTCGTATCAATTTGAGATTGAGCATATTTATTTACAAGCGTACCTACTACCTCATGCATTTTTTCTGACCTCCCTTCTAACTTCCTATGTACGAGTAGTTCTTATCTCCATATAGTACCTACCATTTATTTCTGTTATAACCCTTCAACAAGAAGTTTTCAGCTCCTTATTTTCAGCCTTTATAACTATTTTTTCAACCACTCCTGTTGTCTCCTGACCTTCCAACCACGAAGCCCTCCTCATTCTTCCTTCATGAATTCTGAAAACTCTCCTTTGTTATAGCAAAACTAGCCACATATCCTCTTTCTGAAATCTTGTCTGGCACATGATATCCACCTGATTTACTTACCATTAAAATTGTCATCTCTGGCTGTCACCCATCCTACTGCAAGAACCTTCACCTTTCTGGTAGTCTTTGCCCTCACTAATCCAGGCCTTCACAGTCACACAATCGAAGCTCAAACTGTACTTGACAGCCTCTGGTCCTATTGCAAAATCCTTTTAGTCCTGCCTTGCAGGTCTGGGAATTAGAATAGGCCCGAGGTATTCCTGCCTGTCATAAGAGGCGACTAAAAGGAGTCTCACACATTTTGGCCTTTATGTGATGGTCCCCTGCAGGGTTTGACCTCCATTTTTCAAAATTTTCCCGAACAGCGAGCCAGCTGGGGAACGGCGCCTTAAGTGGTGCATCGTGTCCATCGTGCCTTGAGATTTTAGCCCACTTTCTCATTGTCACACTGCAGTCCAGCTCATTCTCCATCTCTTGGGTGAGGACGCCTTCATGGATGTGTTTTCCACCATGCACGATTCAGTGTTGCTTTTTGTGCTGACGATGACCATGGACTTCTTTGCACCTCATATCCAGCATGGTAGCCAGTCCGTCGTGGTGGGGCCGCCATGTACCCTGTTGGTTGTAGCCCTCTGACAACACAGGAATCGCTCTGCTGATGCCTGCGCCAATAACTCCCCACGTATGCCAAGGAGTAGATGCCCGTCATTCTGGGGCATTGGGACGCCCAGCAATGGCCATCCTGTCATGTGGCCTTTGTTGCGGCTGGGTGGCACCTGTGGTGAGGGCCCCTGGTCGGGGCCGGTGGCATCAGGGCGGATGACACGTGATGAAGCATACCACTTCATCACTTGCTGGTGATCAAAGACCAGCAGTCTCAAAGCGTTCCAAGTCTCAGTACAATGGAAGAAAGTACAACACTGAATCATTCCCCTCCCTAGCCACACTATGGGAGGAATGCCAGGCTAAGGATGGCAGCGAACCTTATTCACCCCGGTACCTCGTATGTACGAGAGCTGATGGGACTCCTTTGTTTCAATGAAGCCACAGTTTTTTGTAGAGCATTTAGAAGACAAGTTTGGGGAGGTGGAGGGTTTGTCCAAAATGCGATCTGGGTCAGTCTTGATAAAAACAGCATCCTCTGCCCAGTCACGGACTTTACTGGCTTGTAACAAGTTGGGGGTTGTTTCTGGCACCATCACACCACATAAGAGCTTAATATGGTCCAGGGTATTATCTTCCACAGGGACTTTCTTTTGCAGTCTGACGACGAGCTGTGTGCCAATTTATAGTGGCGAGGTGTTCATTTCATGTGGTGTGTCCATCGGGACCCGAGGGATAATCAGGTTGCCACCAGTGCCTCCATGTTGGCCTTCGAGGGTGGCACCTTACCCGAGAAGGTCAAGGCGATGGTCAACCGCTGTGATGTCAAGCCATATATCCCTCCCCGATGCAGTGCTTTAAGTGCTGGACGTTCGGCCATATGTCTTCCTGCTGTACTTACAGCATCACATGTTGAGATTGTGGACGTCCATCCCATCCCAATAATCCATGTGCCCCGCCTCACATCTGTGTCAACTACGGAGAGCATCATTCACCTTGCTCACCCGACTGCAGGATTTTAAAGAAAGAGAAGAAATCATGGAATACAAGACTCTGGACCGACTGACCTACACTGTAGCTAAGAGAAAATATGAGCGCCTACATCCTGTGGCTATGGTCTTCTCATACACCACCGCTACGAGAACAGTTGCAGCCTCATCAGTTCCGCAAATTCCAGTCGACTCTCAGAACCATAAGGCTACACCTGCCTCTTTGATGGTATGTGGGGGGGGCACGTACCCCCCCCCCCCCCCCTTGTAACTCCCGCACCACCTACCTCAGAAGCACTGCCCCCCCCCCCCCCCCAACCATTGGGGAATTGGGGATACCAGTCCCCACTTCTGAGCCAGAGAAGCGTAAGTCTTCTTTGGCTCCTCTTGTCACGAAGGGGTCCCTTGGGTCACTCCCTTCCCAGGTTTCTGCTAATGGGAAAGATGACGCCTGCCAGTGGCTGAAGCGCCCAAAAGCAGCTGGTCGTAGGGCTTCACAATCATCCTCAGTCCCAGAGACTGAATCAATGAAGCCCTCCCAGCCAGAGAAACCCAAGGAGCAGCGAGAAAAGTCCAAAAAGAAGACCCCTAAGGTTAAGGAAATTGTGGTGGCACCCACACCACCGCTACCTACAAGCTCTGCATCTATGGATAAGGTGGAGATTCTGGCGTCCGCTGAGGTCCTAGATCTTGCTGGACCCTCAGACACAATGGATATAGACTGTTCAAGCAATAAGTCAGTGGCAGCAGGTGACCCTGAGGCGTTAACTACCTCATTGAATGTTCCATGCCTTCCCAGTCTCACGATGATGTCATCCTCCAGTGGAATTGGAGCAGTTTTTCCACCACCTGGCTGAGCTGCGGCAACTGTTAAGCTTTACACCTGCTTTCTGCATTGCCCTCCAGGAAACCTGGTTCCCGGAAATGCGGGCCCCTGCCCTTCACGACTATAAGGGATATTACAGGAACCGTAGCGACTATAATTGAGTGTCAGGTAGAGTTTGAGTTTATGTCCCAAACTGAGTCTGTAGTGAAACTGCACCCCTTCAAACCCCTCTTGAAGCTGTGGCTGTCAGAATAAGGATGACACAGGAAATAACTGTCTGCAATGTATATCTTCCTCCAGACGGTGCAGTACCCCTAAATGTATTAGCTGCACTGATTGATCAACTCCCTAAACCTTTCCTACTTTTGGGAGATTTTGATGCCCATAACCCCTTGTAGGGTGGCACCATGCGTACTGGCCGAGGCAGAGATGTCGAAAGTTTACTGTCTCAGTTCGACCTCTGCCTCTTAAATACTGGGGCCGCCGCACATTTCAGTGTGGCTCGTGGTAGTTACTCGACCATTGATTTATCCGTTTACAGCCCAGGACTTCTCCCATCTATCCACTGGAGAACACATGACGACCTGTGTGGTAGTGACCACTTCCCCATCTTCCTGCCACTGCCCCTGCATCAGGCCCATGCATGCCTGTCCAGATGGGCTTTAAACAAGGCAGACTGGGAAACTTTCACCTCTGCGGTCACCATCGACTCTTCCCCACACAGTAACATCGCTGTGACAGTTGAGCAGGTGACAACAACAATTGTTACTGTGGCGGAAAAACGCGATCCATGACTCCTTAGGGTGCCCTCGGCGAAAGGCGGTCCCTTGGTGGTTGCCGGAAATTGCTGAGACAGTTAAGGAGCGTCGAGGAGCTCTACAGTGGCATAAGTGGCACCCTTCCCTGGAGCGCAGTATTGGGAGACAAACGTCTCACCCATTGGGTGCCATATGTCACATTTTCAAGTCTGGATGAAGATCAGACGTCTTTTTGGGTACCAGATACCTACAGGTGTCCCTGGCATTAACATCAATGGCATGTTATCTACCGATGCAAATGCAATTTCTGAGCACTATGCTCGAGCCGTTACGTCAGAGAACTATCCCCAGCCTCTCGCACCCTCAAACGGCGGATGGAAAGAAAAGTCCTCTCACACGCTACATGCCACAGTGAAGCCTATAACACCCCATTTACAGAGTGGGAACTCCTCAGTGCCCTTGCACATTGCCCCGACACAGCTCCTGGGCCAGATTGGATCCACAGTCAGATAATTAAACATCTCTCATCTGACTACAAGCGACATCTCCTCATCATCTTCAACAGTATCTGGTGCGATGTCGTCTTTCCGTCACAATGGTGGAAAAGCACTATCATTCCGGTGCTTAAACCCAGTAAAAACCCACTTGATGTGGGTAGCTATCGGCCCATCAGCCTCACCAATGTTCTTTGTAAGCTGCTGGAATGTATGGTATGTTGGCGGTTGGGTTGGGTCCTGGAGTCACGTGGCGTACTGACTCCATGTCAGGGTGGCTTCCGCCGGGCTCGCTGTACCATTGATAATCTTGTGTCCCTCGAGTCTTGCCATCTGAACAGTCTTTTCCAGACCCCAACACCTGGTTACTGTCTTTTTTGATTTACAAAAAGCTTATGACATGACCTGGTGACATCATATCCTTACCACATTATACGAGTGGGGTCTCCGAGGTCCGCTCCCGATTTTTATCCACAATTTCCTGTTGCTTCATACTTTTCATGTCCAAGTTGGTGCCTTCCTTAGTTCCCCCCATATCCAGGAGAATGGGATCCCGCATGGCTCCTTATTGAGTGTATCTCTATTTTTAGTGGCCATTAATGGTCTAGCAGCAGCTGTAGGGCCGTCCGTCTCACCTTCTCTGTATGCAGATGACTTCTGCATTTCATACTGCTCCACCAGTATTGGTGTTGCTGAGCGGCATCTACAAGGAGCCATCCACAAGACGCAGTCATGGGCTGTAGCCCACGGTTTCCAGTTTTCGGCCACAAAGTCTTGTGTTATGCACTTGTGTCAGCGTCGTGCCGTTCATCCTGAACCAGAATTTTACCTTAATGATGATCCACTCACCATAGTGGAGACATACCTATTCTTAGGACTGGTTTTCGATGCCAGATTGACTTGGCTTTCTCACCTCCATCAGCTTAAGCAGAAGTGCTGGCAGCACCTCAATGCCCTCTGCTGCCTGAGCAACACCAACTTCGATGCAGATCGCTCTACGCTGCTGCAGCTCTACAGAGCCCTTGTTCAATCCCGCCTTGACAATGGGAGTGTGGTTTATGGTTCGGTGGCACCCTCAGTGTTGCGTTTACTCGACCCAGTGCAGCACTGTGGCATTCACCTAGCAACAGGAGCTTTTAGAATGAGTCCAGTGACCAGTGTCCTGGTGGAGGCAGGTTAGGCATGCACAGTTGCTCTCCAGTTATGTTGCACACATTTGTAGTTCTCCTCTGCATCCGAATTACCATCTCCTTTTCCCACTCACGGCCGTTCATCTCCCTCATCGGTGGCCCAGATCAGGGCTTACAATTGCAGTTTGTGTGCGATCCCTTCTCTCCGAACTGGAGTCCTTGCCTTTACCACATACACTTTAGGTTCATTCATGAACACTTCCATGGTGTACACCTAGGCCATGGCTTTACCTGGACCTCTCACAAGGCCCTAAGGACTCACTTAACCCTGCGACCCTCTGCTGTCACTTACTCTCGATTCTTGACATGTACTGGCGCGATGAAGTGGTTTATACTGATGGCTCGATGGCTGATGGTCGCATTGACTTTGGTTATGTTCATGGGGGACATAGAACAGCACCCCTTACCAGCTGGCTGCAGTGTTTTCACTGCAGAGCTGGCGACCATATCTCGTGCTCTTGAGCACATCTGCTCATGCCCATGCAAGTCATTTCTCCTGTGTACTGACTCCTTGAGCAGCCTACAAGCTATCGAGCAGTGCTGCCCTGTCATCCTTTGGTAGCAACCATGTAAACCAACCATTACGCCATGTAGAACCCTGTTTAAAACAGTTCCAACCTCCCTCCAACCATTATCCTCCTACCCTTCCACATTATCATCCCCTGGTAATATTTCAGGAACTCCTCACTTCTAACTTGGCCTTAACTTTCTTTCCTAAATACCTCCTCAATGAACCTAACATCACTTCTATGGAACGTACAGTTATGTGTAACCTTAAAACCAATCCAGACCATTCATCTTTACTGTGGGGAAAGGCTCCACGACAATAGTCATGAATCATGGTGACTCTGTAGTTGAGAGTCTCTGCCAATTTTCTGTCACCTCTGCATACAAACCTTAATGACCATGATCCCCTCCCAGAAGTCTGAAGTGACTTCCAGCAGCTCCTTGAAGCCTTAAGTCCATCCTAAAATCTGACAGTTGAATTCATTTCCCTCCCCACATAAGCGACCCCACACATTCCTACCATTTACCTACTCCACAAACCCAACACCATAGGTCTCACCATTACTTGTCCATTGTCACTGGACACAATGCTCCCACAGAATGAACTTCCGCCTTTGTTAACATGTCCTAACTGTTGTCCATAACCACTTATCCTACCTTCAAGACCCTGCTCACTTCCTTCACCGTCTCTCCACAGTTACCACCAGGCTCCTTGTTAGTCACTATGGATGTGTCATCCTTGTACACAAACATCCCTCTTGCCCAAGTTTGAGACCATGGAACACTACCTTTCCCAACACCATCCTGATACCAAAACCACCGCCTCTTTCCTAATTTTGCTAGCCAACCAAATCGTGACCCAGAATTATTTCACTTGTGAAGGCCAAATCTATAAACAAATTCATGGAACTGCTACTGGTACCCACATGGCATCAACCTATGACAACTTATTTATGGACCATCCGGAGAGATCTTTCCTATCAAGTCAATGCCTTAAACTGATTTTCTCGTTCAGATTTGTTGATGACATTTGCATGATCTGTACTTGTGGCAAGCACAACCTTTGCTTTTTCCTCTATTACCTCAACACCTACTCCCAAATCTCTTTTACCTGGTCCTTCTCAGCTCAACAAGCTACCTCCCTAGATGTCCATCTCCATAAATATATCTGCTTGTACCAGCACATCAACCATAACAGTATCTTCTCTTTGACAGGTCATGTCAGAAAGTCTCTTCCTTACAGCCTCACCAACTGAGGTTGCCCTATCTGCAGCAGAAAGCACAAGTTGTCAAAATATACTGATGACCGTATTAGCGCCTTTATTGGCAAGAGCACCCCACTCATAAACATATCTCCCATAACATCTCTTCCCCTGATACTAGTAAACCTGTTTACCAGCTAGCAACCAGCACTCGTATAACTCCAGTCACATCCCAGTCTTGAATAGTTCAACTACATGTCACCAGATCTTCAACTATCTCTCATCATGCCCTGAGATGAGAGATATCCTTCCCAAAATCCTGCTCACATCACCCAAACTAGTGTTCTACCAGCTACCGAATTACAGAATGTCATAGTCTATCCTTATCCCAGACCTACACGCCATGAGTCATTTCCTTGTGATCATCACAGGTGCCAAACTTGGCCCATACACCCACTCACTATCTCCTACTTCAGTCCAGTAACAGGTATTTCTTACATAGTGAAAGGCAGGACCACATACGAAAGCAGTCACATTATATATCAGCTATGCTGCTATTACTGTGTGACATTCTATGTGGGCGTGACAAGTAACCAACCAGCCATCTACTCACATGAATGGTCACCAACAATCTCCGGCAAACTGCAAACTAGACCATCCAGTTGCCAGATATTCTACACACCACAATACAAATGGTCACCAACAAACTCTGGCACACTGCAAACTAGACCACCCAGTTGCCAGATATGCTACACACCACAACACAAATGACTTCAACAGCTGCTTCATTAGGCAGGCCATTTGGGTATCCCTTCCAGCACAAGTTTCTCCAAACTTCGGAGATGAAAAGTCTTTCTCCAGTATATCCTGTACTCTTGCAATCCCCCCGGCCTAAACGTCTGCTAACATGTTTCCCACTGCTTCACATCACCTTTTCCCTTTTGCCCTCTTTCTTCCGGCCACATCACTCTTTAACCATCCAGATTGTGTACTGTCTTCTGCCACTACTTGCTCCTTCCACATGGTCTCTCTCTCTCTCTCTCTCTCTCTCACACACACACACACACACACACACACACTTTTCCCTTTCTCTCTCCCCTCCCTGCCTCCTTCTTCATCCTCACATTCCCCCCCCCCCCCCCCCCCCCCCCTTGCTCTCTCTCATGCTCTGTGGTTTTAACTCCTTTCGTCATGTTGTGCAACTGCTGAGTCATCTGTTGAAAGACTACTGGTCTTGCTCTATCCTGCTACCCCCTCTTTGCCTCGTGTGTCCTCCCCACCTCATCTCAATTTCCATCTGCTCAGGAAATTGATTTAATAATTGATCATAATCACCAGTCTCACCACAGTCATAGGAATGTGTGTTTGGGTGTCTGTGTGGTTGTGGTTTAAGTGTGTCTGTGGTTTAAGTGTGTCTGTTTTTACTAGAAAAAGAATAGGCTCATGACAGCTTGTGTGAATACTGTTTTCTGTTATTTGTTGCTATGTTCCACACATCAGTCTGCTAACGATGGCTGGTTGCCTTTCCCTTGGTGTACGTATGTTCCATCCAGGAATTTCCATGATTGTTGTTGTTTAAGAAAAGTGTGATTTGCATCATGTTTAAATGATAAAAAGCTCCTACTCACCAGCTATGCAACTGACTTCTTAGATTGGTATGTAAAACAGGAAATATTGCTGAGAAATAAACTCCATAAGTGGGAACAACAGTTACTGGCGTAAGAAGAAAATATTCTCACTTATTAGTGTTTGTCTTGACCCTTTTGCCCCACTATTGAATGGTTACTATTACTTACGTTCAAGGTTCAGAGATATTAGGAATACCCTATTATTTGTGAATTCAGTTGCCGATAATCTTTGTGGTAATCTGACAAGTAAGGTACAGGGCTCTGACCTGTTAAATATGGGTTTGAGTTATACTACAAATAAGCCACAGACATTGTAATATTACGTTTAGTGTTTGCATGTGAATAATCAACAACATACTGCAGTAGTACGCACTCACAAGCCAAGACTGTAGAGAAGAAGAAAAAAAGAAAAATGTTGCAGTCACAGCCATTCACATATACAACACATGATTTCATTGTCAGTGCCTGTTTGTTTATTTTATTTCTCTTTCTTGATTGAGCATCCTGAACATTTATTTTTGTTTGGTGCATGTGCAATCTTTCTGCAGCCTTTCTTCTCTGTGCAAGCAAGAAATTGTGTAAAGCTTATTCATCTTTAATTGTTTTGTGTTGTTGTTTACATCATTCTGTATGGTTGGTATTCCTAATCTGCTGCATGTGGAAGAATGATACACAAGGTGTTGTGTTGTTCATCTTTCAGGGAAAATTATTATGCTACTTATCTTTTGCAACTGAATTTTACTTTTGTTTCTGAAATTTCATTTTATTGTTTTATGCATCTTCAGTGGTTTGTGTTATTTGATCTATGTTTTCTATTTGATCTATCGTAATTTGCTCTTTTATTAGCATTTCCAGACTCTCACTTCCTTTTATAAATGTTGACACTGAGCTGTGTGTCATTACACTGAGAGCAGGGATAAGTGCAGTAATAACAAAATGCAGCTCAGTGCAAATATCTGTACAAGGAATTTTGTGTGTGAACATGCTAACAGAAGAATCAATGAAATACATAAAATATAGGGGGGGGGGGGGGGGGGGGAGAGAGAGAGAGAGAGAGAGAGAGAGAGAGAGAGAGAGAGAGATAACTGAAGAGCTTAAAACACTTAGCTGTAAACGAATCATGTTTGGTTAAGGACAAAAAATAAAATTTGATTGAAAAAAATAGCAAT
Source organism: Schistocerca americana (assembly GCF_021461395.2). Classification (NCBI taxonomy): domain Eukaryota; kingdom Metazoa; phylum Arthropoda; class Insecta; order Orthoptera; family Acrididae; genus Schistocerca; species Schistocerca americana. Next base: position 792,801,126 of record NC_060119.1, read on the forward strand.
AGTTATTAGCTATTCTAATCTACAAGATAAAGATTATTTAAGTAGCAACTGAGAAAGACGGGTGCACATGTTGAAAAAATAAGACGTAATGTTGTGTGTATTCTTTTGTTCTCCATTCACAGTACCAGTTTGCAAAGATGTTGGATACTGTTAAAAATGCTGCAGCTTTCCAGGAGGCATATCACTCTGATATCCCTCCATTGACTCTTCCTACATCAAGTGCAGCATCGACTGTAGACGATGAGCCTTTTAGTAAAGAAGACCAACTTACGTACAGAGTACAGGAAAACAAGCAGCATTCTGTTAGTCCAGGAGAAGAACTCAGGAAATATATTCAACAGGTAATGGACTGGGAAAGCCTATCACTGAAAGTTGTTTATTGGAGGTGGGAGAGGCACACACAGTTCATATAGTCAAGATCAGTAATTATTTCATTTTTATGTATGATCCATAATTCAGGCATTTTCCTGTATACATATATATAGGGCATTGTTATCAGAATTAAAATCATAAATTGACATATTTAGACACGATTAAGGACATTATTTGCACTTGTGTATAGTTCCTGAGTACAGGTCAGATGAAATTACAGAACTTTCATGATTCTTTGACATAAATTGGTGGCACGTGAAATGTCTGATACACTAACACGCGCAATATGGTTGCCCACTCATGTGTCAATAGACAAGATAACCACACACACACACACACACACACACACACACACACACACACACACACACACACACACACACTGTGGCATGCACTGCTTTGCGTTATGTTAGTCTAAGAGTAGGTGAAAGGCACTTTTCTGTCTGTTATTCTCTTGAAATCTTCTATATTGATTTATTCATTGTCTGCAATGCATATTTGCTCTCCAGTTGAGGCTATGAACTGCTCCTTGTGATTGATCATCATGGCCTTCTCAGGCTAGGCATTTACCTTATTCCTTCCAAATGTGGCATAGCACATGTTGACAAGACAGTATTCACACTCCAAAATGTAACACTAGAATCATATATAGCTCGTGTAGTTCAGTATGTCAACTGTTGTAAAATGTTGGATTGCCGAAGAACATGAAATAAATTATAACAGTGCAGAGTTGTTTATCTATGCACAACTTATTGGTACAGTAAACTCTCAATTATTATCCGCTTTGCAGATTACCTGCAGCCTATTTCTCCCAGTTCTTTTATGGTTGCTGAAAATTTTTCTTTTATGTTGGAGCAGTTGCCATTGAATGATAATGTCACGTTACAACACTAGTTAACAGTGTGCTGCTCTAACACCTCAAGTGCTGGATTGCATTGCTGTGGTGAATATTGTAGTCATTTGATTTCTGTTAGTGCTGAACAATGTCTGAAAAGTGAAAATGTGTTGTGCTAACAGTACAGCAGAAGCTGGAGATAATACACAAACTTGAGGAAGACAGTATTGATTCGTGGAACCTGGAACTGATTTACAATGTGGGTGAAATTGTGATCTGTGACATTTGGAAAAACAAATTTGCTAGCATGTCTGACTCATTTCAAGGTTTGTCAAAGTGAAAGGCTATGAAAATATCTACAAACACAGAACTGGATAAAGCCAAGCTGTAATGGTTTCATCAGAAAAGAACAGAGGGCACACTAGTATCTGGCTCAATAAGTGCCAAACAGGCCCAGTTTTTCTTCAAAACCTTGGGGATTGAAGGACATTTTAATGCATCTTCCAGCTGGCTAAGTAGATTTAAACAGTGTCATGGTATCCAGGAGATTGCCATCTGAGGAGAAAAGCTAAAAGCAGATAATAAGCTTGCTTCTGAATTTTGTTATGATTCCCATGAGTGTACAGTATGAGAAAATTTAGAACTGGAGCAAATAAACAACAAGGGCGAAACTGGGCTGTTTTGGAAGTGTCTACCACCAAAGACTTAAGCTTTCGAGACAGAGCGTAGTGTGCCTGGTTATAAATCAAATAAAAAAAGGATAACTGTGTTGTATTGTGCTAATGATACAAGATTGTATAAAGTTAAGTTTGGTATAATAGGTAAAGTGAAAAAAACTGCTCTGTTTCAAAGAAAAAGAAATGTACATGTATGTGTCCATTATTTTCACCAGAAAGAGACCTGAATGGACTGCAGAATATTTCAAACATGGTTCCATAAGTGCTCCATGCTACAGGTCCGAGAACATTTAACTTTGAAGGGTCTACCTGCTTGCATCTGAATGAACTTGCTCTGAAATTGGAAACAGGATGATATTTGTAAAATACTTACCACCTAATGTGACAGCTTTAATTCAGCCAATGGTTCATGGTGTCAGTGCTGCTATGAAGAAAATATATGGAGGAAATCTGCTACAAAAACTTATTGATGAGGGCAGCAGTCTTCAAACATTTTGGAAACAATTGACTTTGCAATTTATGAAGTGTGGAAGGTGTAGTCTAAGGTAAAACAATCAGCTACAGCCAATTCATGGAAAAACATTAATCCTGAAATTGATGAAATTGGTGATTCCAATGATGATGAAGACTGCTCATTAGCAACATTAGCTCCTGTTTTGAAAAGTACTCCAGAGTGTGAAACTTGACAAAGAAAGTATTTCTGTTTGATTTGATTTGGAACACACAGAGAATGTTAGCTGCTGTTTTGAAAAGTACTCTGGGGTGTGAAACTTGACAAAGAAGGTTTTTCTGAATTGTTTGATGTGGACTGCATAGAACTAGGTCATGGGATGTTGAGTGACATTGCTACTGTTACCAAGTACAAGGGAAATCTGGGGGGGGGGGGGGGGGGGGGGAGAATGACAGTGACAAAGATAACAACATTTGTCTAATTCCAGAAACAGTAATCAGTCATGCATCAGCACTTGAATGGGCTGAAGGGTTATTGGACAGTCTGGAACTGCAAGGACATGATCCCCTTTCTGACAAGTTGGTGTTGTGTAAAATTCATAGCATGTTATGTTAAAGAAGGTGTACCTCATTGAGACAGAAGTCAATTCAAGAATATTTTGTTTCAAAGTAGTGCAGTGTAATGTGAAACTAACTTGCCACTCTATGCTTTGTAAGTGCTGTATTCTCATGTGTAATATGATAAATAAAATATAATTTATTTTAAACATTATTTGAGTGATTTTAATTATGACATTGTGATTAATTTTTGTTTTTGAACAACTCTAATACATTACCACGTACTTTAAGTGTTGGTTATCTGCAGAATTCAATTATCCATGATTTTCAAGTCGCCAATTACTGTGGGCAATCTAGAGTACACTGTACTGTGTTGTAAAAGAGCTTATGGATATTTACCTTGATGTTTACCTTGTAGACATTAACAGACTTAGCAGAATCTTGGTCTGCAGTTCGCAGAAACATGCCTAGGCTATTTTGCATGCTTCCACGCCTGACTGAAAAATTCATCCTCAGTCATGTTTGCTTCTCTGAGCTGTGAACACAATGAAAGTTTGAACCAGGCCTGGAGCCATGCTCACGTAGCTAATTGTTAAGGTGGCTGCTCATGACAAACAGGAAATTTGGGTTGTAGTCCTGGATTGGCACAAGTTTTCAGTTGTCACTACACATTCATGATACTGCAGGTGGAATGGATTCCACTAATATTATTTCAGGTGATTGCACCTTCCTTCATTTCATCCCCGTTGATCTGTTTACCTAATTTCACTGTTCTTATTTTATTTCTTGCTTGCAGGCTTTTAGATCGTAACAGGTATTTGCATATTTCATCATACTTGGGTTGGAAATTAAATACAGCATTTTCAGGAAGTGCAGTAAATATTTCAGAACAACTTGAAATGTAACAATTCTTAGAAATATAATTCCCAGTTTTTGCAAAGTTATAGCTGTTTGAATATTGTTCATAAAAAGATCTCACAATAATGAGCAAGAATGCACAGATAACTTACTGAAACAGTATTATTATTATTATTATTGTTATTATTTATTTATTTATTCATCCAGGGATCATCTTTACAATGATATTGGACTTGTCATCATAATACACTGACAATAAGTGGCTCAAAAAATTATACACGCATGCGCAGAATCTATGAGGGAAGTAAAGCGCAATAATTTTACTGCCAAGAAGCTTAATAGGTAACAAAAAGAAAAAAATCACAAATGTACTTACATCGTTTACCTATTTTTTGTACACAATCACCAATTTTCTCAACACATTTCTCCCATCGCGGTACCAGTTTCAATATGCTCTTTTTAGAGAAGTCTATTTGGTTGGAGTACAGCCATCAGTGGACTGCTGATTCATTGCCACATATGTTGCAAAGTGTTGGCCGGCCGGAAATTTCTTCGTGGGACCAAACAGATGAACATCTGATAGTACAAGACGGACTGTATGGAGGATGCTGGAGCACTATACACCCAAATTTGGCAGCTTTTTCAAAAACAGGGGCAGCAACATGGGGGCTAGCATTGTCATGAAGAAGTTTTACACAGCATTAATGTTGTGGCATTTGTCATAAAGAGTGTGATACAACTGAACCAAAGTTTTCATGTAGGCTGCTTCATTCACGTTGGTCTCCTGTTCAGCAAAGCCCACAAGTAACACATGATGCCTATCCCAGAACACTATCACAAACAGTTCCCTATCAGACTGAGGCACTTTGAATTTTTTTTCGTACTGGGGAACCATTATCTTTCCACTCCAAAGAGGCCTGCTTGGTTTTGAGTGTTTAGTGATACGCCCATGACTCATTACCAGTGATGATTCCTGATGATGCCCTTCTGCAGCGTAATGTGTTAAGTGATCCAAGCTTGTCATCAGTCACTCACTTAGGCACCCAGTGAGCACTGACTTTACGAAGTTTCTCAGTGTCTCATGATCAGTGTCACACACTGCACCATAGGAAATGTTGAACTGTTGTGATAATGTTCACATTTCCAAATGCTGGTTGTTCAAAATTGCTGCCTCAATGGCTCTGATATTCTGTGGTGTTGCAGCTGTTACCAGCTGCCCAGAGCATGGCAAATCACTAAGGTTCACAAGGCTCAGATCTTGAAAGAATGCACACCACCTGGAGACACTGATACAGTCCATACAGTTGTCCCCATACATATCACGCATATCCCTGTGAATTTCACTCAGTTTATGCCCTTTGGCCCACAAATATCAGATTACACTTCTCCACTATTCACAAGTTGACAGTAGCATGCACGCCATGTTCAGGCTACTCTTGCTAGAGCTGCGCATGAAAGCAAAATATTTTGTGTAGCACAGACTTCAGATTATATTGTCAAGAAATTTCAACATTCAAGCTGAAATATCAGGGGAGAAAAAAATTATTTTGTGTTATTTTCCGATCCTCCCTTGGAAGTATGCTTTCCTGAATATGAGATCAGCGTATGAACAACTGCGCTGCCTCATTCAATTGGTCCTTGTTGTACAATATTCTTTGATGTGAACACAGTTTTTCTCATCATTACTGCACACCTGAACTACATCTACTGGTGACTCCAGCACTGTAAACTTGTTGCTATGCCCCTTGCACCAACTCCAAATTGGCTGGAAAGCTGACTTCAAGCCTTTACACTTGCCATGATTCCTGTCGGTCCACGTGAAAAACTGAGTCACGTATATCACTGCACTGTCTCTGAATTCTGTAGAGTAAACAAAGCTACATTTTTTTAGGTCTGGGAAGGCTGCAGTTGCAGCCCTATAGCCACCCTTTCTTCCCCCCTGGATTCTCCTCTGCCCAGAACACCTGTAAACCTGCGTTAGTATTCATGTCTCCGCATATTATTCAGCATTTTGTGTTGAGATTTGTTAAAGAAAGTGTCAGCTCTACAAATAGGTGAATGGTACACATGCAGAATGATTAGCTTTGTTATTTCAGTGGCTGCCATGTTTATCTACATTAAGTGTGATCAGATCATTTCTAACTTAAAGATGTGTGCTAATTCTGATATAAATACACAATAGCCCATCATTTAAAGTAGTTCTACAGTAGCAACTTGCACCTTCATACCACATATGCGTTATATCCTGTGTTTGATTTTCTTTTGCACCAGTGCTCTGTAATGCATAGCACAATGCTGCTCAAAGACTGTAATTCAGTTTCAAGCTGGTGTACTTTATTTTTAATAGACTGTGCATTCTTATGAAGAAAGATGATTCCTAGTAAATTTCTCTGATCATTGTGAACTCTGGTGTGGTACATTCTCTCTTCTCTGTACTCAGTGAAGAAATCTCTAAATTAGTTGAAATACATCTAAGGCAGGGGAGTCTGTTGCGTGGTTTATTGTAAAGCCACAGTGACAGGTATTTGACCATGTGTGGCCCTACACCCTTCTGCTATACTCTCAGTAAATAAACCCCATCAGTCTTCCTCTCCTAGTCCTGTTGATATGTAGACCATGCCTAGTGTAGCCCCATCTCTGATATCCTCACTGGCACAAGTGCAATGTGCACCTAGTCAGCAGAAATAACATGAATGGTGTAGAACAGAATAGGTTATTTTTTTAAAACAACTCTTCACATCCCATCACAGTGTTACACTTAGTTATTCTGAGTGTCTTTCGGTGCACTTGTAATTCTGTTTTGTGGCAAATTCTGCCTTGTGTTAGTTTTTTCCTATAACTTCATTTTCCATCCATCCACATATATAAAAATGTATTGAAGTCAGGTCTGAGAAACGTTACATTTAGATGATACGTTATCTAGTGGTTAAAATGTGCAGAGAGAAAATGCCCACCCCTGTAGTGAAAGGAACCTTATCCAATAACAGTGGCAATTCACTTTGCAGGAAGTACACTTATTGTGTTCTGTAAGAAAGTTAGTTAGGGCAATGGACCTAACTAACTAATTACATACCACATCATACTTAAAGTTTACATAGTAATGACACAGAAAATATTTTTTCGGGTGACATTTGGATTTTTGTCACACCACAGATGTAAGCTATGGCTGTTGTTGATGCCCTCATCCATGAAAGCAGCTACATGAATGAGTTATTTGAATGTTACACTTAGCAGTTGCCCATCAACAAACATCAAATAATTGAGCTTTGTGGTCTGTGTGTGATATTGTAGTTACATACTCCTTTAATTCAAATGACAAAAACACTAGGGCTATACTCTATTCATCATAAGAATAAACCTGATGCAAACATTACCTCACGTATTCTTCCGCATTTGCTTGAATCTCATTGGATTTCGTTTCACATGGAACAGAAGCCAAGTTGTGAACATTACAGTCAAGTACAATCTAAAGGATACGTTTTGTGCTGTGTTACATGCACATAGACTGAGTGATAATGTGGGACAACAGCTTTATCAGCACATTAAACTTGGGCAGCACTGGCAAGCCAACAGTCCAACTAACTTGCAGTGATGTGAGTTGCAGTTCAGATGTAAAAAGAGACGAGCAAAGAAACAATATACCTTTGAATGTCATTTAATTTTTAAAGAGACTGAAATAATATTTGGAGAAACTCCAGCACTACCACACACTTCTTAGGTGACCAGACAGAAAGCATAAAATGCATTCATTCTCACCTGACACAGTACTGTAATTACAAACAAGAGTGATGAAAATTTCTAACTTAAACATAGGGTAATTTTTGTGAGAGAGCTGTGTGTAATGCAAAAGCATACGGCAGGGATTTCACCGTACTGTTGAATACTGAAACCACTGAAGGTATTAATTACAGTCAGTCATCTGGTAATCTCCTAGCACCTTCGTTATCCAAATCCGAGAAATACATTTCAGTTCTGCAAGTGTCACCTGCTACATTGATAACGAGCCTATCAACAACAGAATCCACGAAGCCAACCAGGCGCCGCACATTCTCTTCTTCTTTTACGAGGAGCCGTTCTATATCCCGCCAGCGTTTGGCAGTGACATGTGAAAATGCTGCATGCATTAGTTACATTACGTCTGGCAGCTTAACAGTCTTGTTACTTCTTGGGCCAAACCCCGCAACTTGGCTCCAGATCAGTTCTTTTAGGTTCATATTGTAATGGTACATTAGCAAATGTAAAAATGCAGCATTTGTATGATGTGCTCCATGCTGTGAAAATGATTGTTTTTCGTATTTCTACAATACTTATCTACCTCTGTGGTATAAAACAATGGAATAGTGTAAATGAAGAGGATTTGCTTATTCATTTTTGTGTTAAAAAATTAAATGGTTATGGTGTCTTATTTTAAGCAACTTTTATGAAGTCTTTCATAAAACACCGCTAATTCAGAATTTGTATTCGAAATGAAAGCAGGAATTTCGCATCCAATATGTAATTAGAAACAAGAAGACACGCATTGTTCATTACAAATGATGATGATTTTCTAATTATGATACGTTGTTATAGTTGTTGTTGTGGTCTTCAGACCTGAGACTAGTTTGATGCAGCTCTCCATGCTACTCTATCCTGTGCAAGCTTCTTCATCTCCCAGTACCTACTGCAGCCTACATCCTTCTGAATCTGCTTAGTGTATTCATCTCTTGGTCTCCCTCTATGATTTTTACCCTCCATGCTGCCCTCCAATGCTAAATTTCTGATCCCCTGATGCCTCAGAACATGTCCTACTAACCGATCCCTTCTTCTTGTCAAGTTGTGCCACAAACTCCTCTTTTCCCCAATTCTACTCAATACCTCCTCATTAGTTATGTGATCTACCCATCTAATCTTCAGCATTCTTCTGTAGCACCACATTTCAAAAGCTTCTATTCTCTTCTTGTCCAAACTATTTATCGTCCATGTTTCATTTCCATACACTCCATACAAATACTTTCAGAAATGACTTCCCCTTAAATCTACACTCAATGTTAACAAATTTCTCTTCTTCAGAAATGCTTTCCTTGCCATTGCCAGTCTACATTTTATATCCTCTCTACTTCGACCATCATCAGTTATTTTGCTCCCCAAATAGCAAAACTCCTTCACTACTTTAAGTGTCTCATTTCCTAATCTAATTCCCTCAGCATCACCCGACTTAATTTGACTACATTCCATTATCCTTGTTTTGCTTTTGTTGATGTTCATCTTATATCCTCCTTTCAAGACACTGTCCATTCCGTTCAACTGCTCTTCCAAGTCCTTTGCAGTCTCTGACAGAATTACAATGTCATCGGCGAACCTCAAAGTTTTTATTTCTTCTCCATGGGTTTTAATACCTACTCCGAATTTTTCATTTGTTTCCTTCACTGCTTGCTCAAGATACAGATTGAATAACATCGGGGACAGGCTACAACCCTGTCTCACTCCCTTCCCAACCACTGCTTCCCTTTCATGTCCCTCGTCTCTTATATCTGCCATCTGGTTTCTGTACAAATTGTAAATAGCCATTCGTTCCCTGTATTTTTCCCCTGCCACCTTCAGAATTTGAAAGAGAGTATTCCCGTCAACATTGTCACAAGCTTTCTCTAAGTCTACAAATGCTAGAAACGTAGGTTTGCCTTTCCTTAATCTTTCTTCCAAGATAAGTCGTAAGGTCAGTATTGCCTCACGTGTTCCAACATTTCTACGGAATCCAAACTGATCTTCTCCGAGGTCGGCTTCTACCAGTTTTTCCATTCGTCTCTAAAGAATTCGCGTTAGTATTTTGCAGCTGTGACTTATTAAACTGATAGTTCGGTAATTTTCCCACCTTGTTTCGACTCAGGTCTTTCAGTGCTCTGTGAAACTCTTCACACAGTATCGTATCTCCCATTTCATCGTCATCTACATTCTCTTCCGTTTCCATAATATTGTCCTGAAGTACATCGCTCTTGTATAGACCCTCGATATACTCCTTCCACCTTTCTGCTTTCCCTTCTTTGCTTAGAACTGGGTTTCCATCTGAGCTCTTGATATTCATACAACTGGCTCTCTTTTCTCCAAAGGTCTCTTTAATTTTCCTGTAGGCAATATCTATATTACTCCTAGTGAGAAAAGCCTCTACATCCTTACATTTATCCTCTAGCCATCCCTGCTTAGCCATTTTGCACTTCCTGTTGATCGCATTTTTGAGTCGTTTGTATTCATTTTTGCCTGCTTCATTTACTGCATTTTTATATTTTCTCCTTTCATCAATTAAGTTTAATATTTCTTCTGTTACCCAAGGATTTCTACTAGCCCCCGTCTTTTTACCTCCTTGATCCTCTGCTGCTTTCACTATTTCATCTCTCAAAGCTACCCATTCTTCTTCTGCTGCATTTCTTTCCCCCATTCTTGTCAATCGTGTTCTAATGCTCTTCCTGAAACTCTCTACAACCTCTGGTTCTTTCAATTTATCCACGTCCCATCTCCTTAAATTCCCACCTTTTTGCAGTTTCATCAGTTTTGATCTACAGTTCATAACCAATAGATTGTGGTCAGAGTCCACATCTGCCCCTGGAAATGTCTTACAATTTAAAACCTGGTTCCTAAATCTCTGTCTTACCATTATATAATCTATCTGATACCTTCCAGTATCTCCAGGATTCTTCTATGTATACAACCTTCTTTTATGATTCTTAAACCAAGTGTTAGCTATGATTAGGTTATGCTCTGTGCAAAATTCTACCAGACGGCTTCCTCTTTAATTTCTTACCACCAATCCATATTCACCTACTATGTTTCCTTCTCTCCCTTTTCCTACTGTCGAATTCCAGTCACCCATGACTATTAAATTTTTGTCTCCCTTCGCTACCTGAATAATTTCTTTTATCTCATCATACATTTCATCAATTTCTTCATCATCCTGCCGAGCTAGTTGGCATATAAACTTGTATTACTGTAGTAGGCGTGGGCTTCCTGTCTATCTTGGCCACAATAATGCGTTCACTATGCTGTTTGTAGTAACTTACCTGCACTCCTATTTTTTTTATTCATTATTAAACCTACTCCTGCATTACCCCTGTTTGATTTTGTATTTATAACCCTGTATTCACCTGACCAAAAGTCTTGTTCCTTCTGCCACCGAACTTCACTAATTCCCATTATATCTAACTTTAACCTATCCATTTCCCTTTTTAAATTATCTAACCTACCTGCCCGATTAAGGGATCTGACATTCCACGCTCCGATCCATAGGATGCCAGTTTTCTTTCTCCTGATAACGACGTCCTCCTGAGTAGTCCCCGCCCTGAGATCCGAATGGGGGACTATTTTACCTCCGGAATGTTTTACCCAAGAGGACGCCATCATCATTTTACCATACAGTAAAGAGATGTAGGTATTTCAAGTTGAACAAGGAAAAAAAAATTAAACTGGGGAGACTTGAACCAGCGAAGCTTAATCTGTACTTGGCTAACATTCCAGTACGCTACCGACTGCCCTACACATACGGGGCAAGTAAATAATTACATCAGGTGTGTTACATACAGTGGGTGGGAAAACTTCAAAGCCAAGTACCTCCATAAGTTTATGAAAAACATCAAGAACAACCTATGTCTCAGCACTTTACCATATTCCACAGCATATTTCACTATGGTACAGAAAGCAGCCTCAGCCATTTTAATTCTGCGCATTAACAGAGCGACAATCAGAGCACAACACTGCAGAGACTGTGGCTGTACACGATTTTTGAAATAAAAACTATGTAGCTGAAGTGTGATTAAGAAAAACGTTGATGGCTGTCAATATCATAAAGATTCATTTTTTGTAACTTAGTAATAATATATCTAATACATAAGTAGGACCTACTTCCAAGAGCATAACAACACCAGTGTGTGTGTGCGCTACGGCTTCTGACCAGTCATGATGTTTATGTTTGTTTACGTTAGGTTTATTCTTATGATGAACAGATTATAGTCAGCTTGTTCTGATTTGTACATTGGTGTATAATTTTGCTGTGAGATGTTAGCCAGCATGTGACAGATTATTGCACTTATTGAAAAATCCATTTCTCCAGTTTTTGCTTCTTAGGCCCTTTTGACCAATGTCTGTGTCACTTGGTTTTCATTGTGACAACATACATGCTCTATATCGGGCAGTGTTGCCCATCTGTGAGTCATTGGTTTACGTTGTGTTTTGTCTCTGTAAATGTCATATATTTTGTGTTATAATCTGCTGCAGCATTCATCCATTTGAACAATTAATCATGGCTTGAATGTTACATGAAATGACTATATCAATTATGTACTGCTTACAACAAAATGCAAACAGTACATATTCTTAGCTAAAGCAGTTCTCTTACAACACCACAAATGTAAGTTATTGTATCCCCACAACAGTAATTTTTTTTCTTTCTGGATGACCTATCTCAAATTTCATGTCACTTGTATTCACTGTGGGCATATGCTAGGATCTAGAAGTAGTTAGGAAGTGTCATCCCAACAGGAACCACCAGAATTTACAATTATGTTTCTTGTTCTACAATGACAGAATTCTTGCAGCCATTTACAGTCTTTGAATTTGTGCAATTTTCTGTCCTCAGCTTACTAATGTCACCAAAGCAAAATTTCTTTTGACAATAATGAAGGATCTTATTGAATTTTGCCAGTGATGGAAACCATGTTTTCAGGTATGTTGTTTACACATAACAGGGATCTGCATTTAGCAAGTACATTAACATCATTGTTTTAAATTTCAGTGACACCTCTTACAAATTTGAAGGATGAGGTTGTCATACTGTTATTTTTTTGTTATAAACAAACATTATAAATGCCCTTTTCATTATCTTAGGCCATGTGCAAATGTTTATTCAGTTTGACAGTGAAAAATTGGTTTCCACTGCAGTTACACTTGCAGGTATTTGGAATGAGGACCACAGTTCTTTCAAGGACCATTGCATGAAGGAAAGTTTTATTCATCAGTACTCTTGTCCTAGATGGAACCCCCCACCCCCAACTATAATTTTGACCACAGTTGGAGCACAGAACATCATCCAGGACGAATATGAAATATGAAACTCACGTATAATTTGCTATAGTGTGACACACAGTTTGATTTTTCACCCGAATACAGTTCCCCAGTTCTCTCACACTGGCTCCGTCAGTTCTTCCAATCCAATGTTACCAGTTGTTTTGATAGCAGTGCGTTATTGAAATATGGTGCCTAATTTTAAAAGTATCTTTTCACCTCTTAAACACTTGGAAAGATACTATATTTTCACTGCCCAAGACTTCTGGCTTTTGTGGGTGAACTCTGGTTATTATTATTGCTGTCTCCTTGTGTGAACACATCTTTCCTTTCACTTATGATGTCAGTATACCTATTTTTTCTCAGATGTACATGTTAAAAAGTAACCATCTCCAGTAAATAAATGTTTTTGCTATACCTCACCCTGATTGACATACTACAGAAAGTCTTATTTGAAAATACAAATGGGCACCTGTTTAAATTGAAAGTAAAAAATTACGCTGAAAATATTTTCTGTGGAAGAGTATATTTAAAAATACTGTCCAGTGCATAGCATTTTAAATTCTCGCCATGCTGTATTGGAATAAACATGAGCAATGAGAAAACGAAAGGATTTACAGATAATGCTGAAGGTAAGGAAAAGTCAACACAAAGTTTGGGAAATGGTTTGAAATAAACTATTTGAATCTTTCTTTGTGCTTTTTTTATTTTTCTGGTCCAGATTTTGGAATGACTCTTCTTTCCCTTCTGCAACTGTGTGTATGATCCTTAACGTTTTTCTTTAAGAAGTGTACCACCAAGTGACAGCGGGAGAATACACGTATATATAGAGGTTAAGAACATTTGAAAGCTTTCAGAACCAGTGTCTCCTTCTTCTGGCAGAAAGGTTGAAGGGGAAGAAAGAGGGCTGAATAAAAAAGACTGACGAGGCTTAGGAAATGGGGAGAGTTTGGAAAAGTCACCAAGAACCAAAGGTCAATGGAGACTTACTGACTTCTGTCTCTTCCTCTTTCATTTTTATTTACCATTTACAGAATATGTCTATACTCCCTATTTTGTTTGAGGATGATAAATGGGAAGGAAGATTGTTGGTACTCCTTCTTAATAAGCCTGTATTTCTCTAATTATTTTAGTCATTGTGAAAGATATAGCTTGGAAGGAGTATCGTGTCTTTACATTTGTCAGTCTTTGGGCCCTCAGAATATTGTTAGTATACTGTTCAATAATGCAAATTGCTTTTCTTGTTGTCCCCAACTGCAATTTGTTGCGCATTTCTGTGCCATTCTTGCCAGTTACTAAATGCACCGCACAGCTTCTCTCTGAATACTTGCTATCCCATCTGATAGTTCAACAAATTAGGGATGCTAGATTGTTGAAAAATTATGGAGAATTGGTCAAACAAGAATATTTTGCTAGGCCCACCTGTACACAAATTAACTTTTCATTGAGATGTACTAATAAATCTGAGTCTGGGACCTGCTTCCCCTACATTAAATCATCTCAGATAGATATTTAGCGTTCCCCCCAAGAGCCATGGACCTTGCCGTTGGTGGGGACGCTTGCGTGCCTCAGCGATGCAGATAGCCGTACCGTAGGTGCAACCACAACGGGGGGGTATTTGTTGAGAGGCCAGACAAACATGTGGTTCCTGAAGAGGGGCAGCAGCCTTATCGGTAGCTGCAGGGGCAACAGTCTGGATGATTGACTGATTTGGCCTTGTAACACTAACCAAAACAGCCTTGCTATGCTGATACTGCGAACAGCTGAAAGCAAGGGGAAACTACAACCGTAATTTTTCCCGAGGGCATGCAGCTTTACTGTATGGTTAAATGATGATGGCGTCCTCTTGGGTAAAATATTCCGGAGGTAAAATAGTCCCCCATTCGGATCTCAGGGCGGGGACTACTCAGGAGGACGTCGTTATCAGGAGAAAGAAAACTGGCGTTCTACGGATTGGATTGTGGAATGTCAGATCCTTTAATCGAGCAGGTAGGCTAGAAACTTTAGAAAGGGAAATGGATAGATTAAAGTTACATATAGTAGGAATTAGTGAAGTTTGCTGGCAGGAGGAACAAGACTTTTGGTCAGGGGAATACTGGGTTATAAACACAAAATCAAATAGGGGTAATGCAGGAGTAGGTTTAATAATAATAAAAAAAATAGGAGTACGGGTAAGCTACTACAAACAGCATAGTGAACGCATTATTGTGGCAAAGATAGACACGAAGCTCACACCTACTACAGTAGTACAAGTTTATATGCCAACTAGCTCTGCAGATGACGAAGAAATTGAAGAAATGTATGATGAAATAAAAGAAATTATTCAGATAGTGAAGGGAGATGAAAATTTAATAGTCATGGGTGACTGGAATTCAGTAGTAGGAAAAGGGAGAGAAGGATACGTAGTAGGTGAATATGGATTGGGTGTAAGAAATTAAAGAGGAAGCCGCCTGATAGAATTTTGCACAGAGCACAACTTAATCATAGCTAACACTTGGTTCAAGAATCATAAAAGAAGGTTGTATACATGCAAGAAGCCTGGAGATACTGACAGGTTTCAGATAGATTATAATGGTAAGACAGATTTAGGAACCAGGTTTTAAATTGTAAGAAATTTGCAGGGGCAGATGTGGACTCTGACCACAATCTATTGGTTATGAACTGTAGATTAAAACTGAAGAAACTGCAAAAAGTTGGGAATTTAAGAAGATGGGACCTGGGTAAACTGACTAAACCACAGGTTGTACAGAGTTTCAGGGAGAGCATAAGGGAACAATTGACAGGAATGGGGGAAAGAAATACAGTAGAAGAAGAATGGGTAGCTTTGAGGAATGAAATAGTGAAGGCAGCAGAGGATCAAGTAGGTAAAAAGACAAGGGCTTGTAGAAATCCTTGGGTAAAAGAAGAGATACTGAATTTAATTGATGAAAGGAGAAAATACAAAAATGCAGTAAGTGAAGCAGGCAAAAAGGAATACAAACGTCTCAAAAATGAGATCGACGGGAAGTGCAAAATGCCTGAGCAGGGATGGCTAGAGGCCAAATGTAAGGATGTAGAGGCTTATCTCACCAGGGGTAAGATAGATACTGCCTACAGGAAAATTAGAGAGACCTTTGGAGAAAAGAGAATCACTTGCACGAATATCAAGAGCCCAGATGGAAACCCAGTTCTAAGCAAAGAAGGGAAAGTAGAAAGGTGGAAGGAGTATATAGAGGCTCTATACAGGGGCGATGTTCTTGAGGACAAAATTATGGAAATGGAAGAGGATGTAGATGAAGATGAAATGGGAGATACGATACTGCGTGAAGAGTTTGACAGAGCACTGAAAGACCTGAGTAGAAACAAGGCCCCGGGAGTAGACAACATTCCATTAGAACTACTGACAGCCTTGGGAGAGCCAGTCCTGACAAAACTCTACCATCTGGTGAGCAAGATGTAAGAGATAGGCGAAATTCCCTCAGACTTCAAGAAGAATATAATAAGTCCTATCCCAAAGAAAGCAGGTGCTAACAGATGTGAAAATTACCGAACTATCAGTTTAATAAGTCACGGATGCAAAATACTAACGCGAATTCTTTGCAGACGAATGGAAAAACAGGTAGAAGCCGACCTCGGGGAAGATCAGTTTGGATTCCTTAGAAATATTGGAACATGTGAGGAAATACTGACCCTACGACTTATCTTAGAAGGTAGATTAAGGAAAGGCAAACCTACATTTCTAGCATTTGTAGACGTAGAGGAAGCTTGTGACAATGTTGACTGGAATACTCTCTCTCAAATTCTGAAGGTGGCAGGGATAAAATAAATGGAGTGAAAGGCTATTTACAATTTGTACAGAAACCAGATGGCAGATATAAGAGACGAGGGACATGAGAGGGAAGCAGTGGTTGGGAAGGAAGTGAGACAGGGTTGTAGCCTATCCCCGATGGTATTCAATCTGTATATTGAGCAAGCAGTGAAGGAAACAGAAGAAAAATTCGGAGTAGGTATTAAAATCCATGGAGAAGAAATAAAAACTTTGAGGTTTGCCGATGACATTGTAATTCTGTCAGAGACTGCAAAGGACTTGGAAGAGCAGTTGAACGGAATGGATTGTGTCTTGAAAGGAGGATATAAGATGAACATCAACAAAAGCAAAACGAGGATAATGGAATGTAGTTGAATTAAGTCGGGCGATGCTGAGGGAATTAGATTAGGAAATGAGACACTTAAAGTAGTAAAGGAGTTTTGCTATTTGGGGAGCAAAATAACTAATCATGGTCGAAGTAGAGAGGATATAAATTGTAGACTGGCAATGGCAAAGAAAGCGTTTCTGAAGAAGAGAAATTTGTTAACTTCGAGTATAGATTTAAATGTCAGGAAGTCGTTTCTGAAAGTATTTGTATGGAGTGTAGCCATGTATGGAAGTGAAACATGGACTATAACTAGTTTGGACAAGAAAATAGAAGCTTCTGAAATGTTGTGCTACAGAAGAATGCTGAAGATTAGATGGGTAGATCACATAACTAATGAGGAGGTATAGAATAGGATTGGGGAAAAAAGAAGTTTGTGGCACAACTTGACTAGAAGAAGGGATTGGTTGGTAAGACATGTTCTAAGGTATCAAGAGATCTCCAATTTAGTATTGGAGTTCAGTGTGGAGGGTAAAAATCGTAGAGGGAGACCAAGAAATGAATACACTAAACAGTTTCAGAAGGATGTAGGTTGCAGTAGGTACTGGGAGATGATGAAGCTTGCACAGGATAGGGTAGCATGGAGAGCTGCATCAAACCAGTCTCAGGCCTGAAGACCACAACAAAAACAGATATTTAGTTTTTACAAGGAAAAAATAGGGTTTAAAATATAGTAATATACTTTCGGATGATGTTGATGTCATATTTTTATTTTCTGATGGCATGAAACTAATGTTGAAGAGCTATTTGCATTGTTCAACACACCATTCAGCATAGAGCATAAGGACACTAAATTTCTTTGATCTCTTGAAGTTCCAACATGTTGAG
Organism: Schistocerca americana; assembly: GCF_021461395.2. NCBI lineage: Eukaryota > Metazoa > Arthropoda > Insecta > Orthoptera > Acrididae > Schistocerca > Schistocerca americana. The sequence goes on from NC_060119.1 coordinate 792,818,900, forward strand.
TGAGCACAGAATAACATAGCCGGTAGACGTGCAGTTGGCAGGACATGCATTAGGAGAGTGGCAATAGTACGGGTTACAGGCAATGCTGTAGGGGAAATGTTGAGAGCTGCAGGGCAAGTGCTGTTCTAAACTGAAGCCAACACTCACATCTTTACTAAATATTAAGTGGAACCCCTCCACACCCACACTTGCATGGTGGCCATCCAGAAAGATCTACTGTCATCTCTGCTTTTGTTAGTATCTGAAAAGAATTCCACTGAAAATGCAACAAAATAGTGATTTATTTTCACTTGACTTGTTAACCATTTGTAACTTTCAGAGAAGCGTTATGAGTGGCAAATTTTGTGTAAAACCTACACATTTTTCATGTTGCCATGTTAAAATTTGTTTCTTTTGCCAAAACACAGTGCAGATGCAATTGTGAGAAAATTCTGAAACAGTGGTTTATTAAGTGCGGAAGTGGGGAAAAGTAAGGTCAATAGCTTATGAAAAAGCACATCCTCAATGCAGAAATAAATGTGAAATGTCTTCACTTACATTGTTCCAAAACCCGTAGCATTTCTTGTTTCACCAGCTGTCCATAGTCCTTAAAAATTACATTCTTTTATCGAAAGAGTCTGTAGTCAGTGGAATAATACAGTAGATAATGAAGTCCTGCTTAATAACCATGTGGCAAAATATGTTCCTCTTTGCGTGCTAGCACATGCCAAAAGCTCATGTCAGTATCTCAAACCGTTCATGAAATGTGAGGAACGTTGTGGATATTTCACTCTAGCTGTACTACTGGTATGTGTGATCACAAATGAGTATGCTACATCAGATCAATTTTCTCGAGATAGTTGACAGATAGAGATCTCCACCCAAGTCTAAAGAAAAATTTGATGTCAGCTAAATTTCATACACAACAACATACTATGTTACATGAACCAAATCCAAAATCATAGTGGCTCCTGTTTTTCATTGCAATCTTTTTTGAATTTGGCCCAGTGACTTACTTACATACAAATATCATAATAACTATGGTCATTAACAAAATGATGGGCATATGACTTTGAAGCTGATATATAAAGCTATAAGTAATGCAAAAATAAATTTTTTTTACTGGATAGTTTCTGTAAAATTGTTCGTGAAAATTGCAGAGCATGCGCCTCAGTTCTGTGTCACCAACTGACCAAAAGGGGGCGAACACTGTTGGCCTCCCTTTCCAAACACACGAATGATCTTGCCAAGTAGTCTGGATGCAAATTGGTCACTGCTCATCGGTCTACATCTACATCTACATCTACATCCACACTCTGCAAGCCACCTGTCGGTGTGTGGCGGAGGGTACCTTGAGTACCTCTATCGGTTCTCCCTTCTATTCCAGTCTCGTATTGTTCGTGGAAAGAAGGATTGTCGGTATGCCTCTGTGTGGGCTCTAATCTCTCTGATTTTATCCTCATGGTCTCTTCGCGAGATATACGTAGGAGGGAGCAATATACTGCTTGACTCTTCGGTGAAGGTATGTTCTCGAAACTTTGACAAAAGCCCGTACCGAGCTACTGAGTGTCTCTCCTGCAGAGTCTTCCACTGGAGTTTATCTATCATCTCCGTAACGCTTTCGCGATTACTAAATGATCCTGTAACGAAGCGCGCTGCTCTCCGTTGGATCTTCTCTATATCTTTTATCAACCCTATCTGGTACGGATCCTACACTGCTGAGCAGTATTCAAGCAGTGGGCGAACAAGCGTACTGTAACCTACTTCCTTTGTTTTCGGATTGCATTTCCTTAGGATTCTTCCAATGAATCTCAGTCTGGCATCTGCTTTACCGACGATCAACATTATATGATCGTTCCATTTTAAATCACTCCTAATGCGTACTCCCAGATAATTTATGGTATTAACTGCTTCCAGTTGCTGACCTGCTATTTTGTAGCTAAATGATAAAGGATCTATCTTTCTGTGTATTCGCAGCACATTACACTTGTCTACATTGAGATTCAATTGCCATTCCCTGCACCATGCGTCAATTCGCTGCAGATCCTCCTGCATTTCAGTACAATTTTCCATTGTTACAACCTCTCGATACACCACAGCATCATCTGCAAAAAGCCTCAGTGAACTTCCGATGTCATCCACAAGGTCATTTATGTATATTGTGAATAGCAACGGTCCTATGACACTCCCCTGCGGCACACCTGAAATCACTCTTACTTCGGAAGACTTCTCTCCATTGAGAATGACATGCTGCGTCCTGTTAGCTAGGAACTCCTCAATCCAATCACAAAATTGGTCTGATAGTCCATATGCTCTTTCTTTGTTCATTAAACGACTGTGGGGAACTGTATCGAACGCCTTGCGGAAGTCAAGAAACACGGCATCTACCTGTGAACCCGTGTCTATGGCCCTCTGAGTCTCGTGGACGAATAGCGCGAGCTGGGTTTCACATGACCGTCTTTCTCGAAACCCATACTGATTCCTACAGAGTAGATTTCTAGTCTCCAGAAAAGTCATTATACTCGAACACAATACGTGTTCCAAAATTCTACAACTGATCGACGTTAGAGATATAGGTCTATAGTTCTGCACATCTGTTCGACGTCCCTTCTTGAAAACGGGGATGACCTGTGCCCTTTTCCAATCCTTTGGAACGCTACGCTCTTCTAGAGACTGTATCTTGCGCAGACTCTAACGATGATGCATATTAGAGCACTTGTAAAACACACATTCACTGACCAAAGACAGTTCATCTTTTTGTCCAAGGAGTTACAAGTATGTAGGGCATTTGGAGTATGCTACACAGTGTATACTCACTGAACTCACTTCAAAATCCTCTTCAGCCAGAACTGCACACATTCAGGATAGATACAAGCAGTGGCTACAAAGCCAAATTATTCTGCTGGGCATTAAAATTGCACTAACATGAAGATGGCATGCAACAAACAACCAATTGACATTAAGTGTAGTGCATGCTTATCTGTACAATTAGTTAGAACAGAATTTTAGCACAGCTGTTCAAAGTAGGTTAGAATGACACTGTCTACATTCTGTGTATAAGAAAAATGTTATGCAATGAGTTACTCATTCATAAATCACATTAGGATATTTGTAATCTGCGAGAGAGTTGTGTTACACCTTGTGTGAGCAGAAAAATCAACCAGCATGTGTTGGAACTCGACAGGGCTGGGTCGCGGTCTATGAAGACAGTGGTTTATCGTTACATGTTGTTGCTGCTCATCATAGGTCAGGATCCCATGACGACTGTCGTGTGAATATGGAACTGTTGTGAGAATATGGAACTGTTGTGATCACGAGGGCCTTATTCAATGTCACACAGGAAATCAGTGGCCCCACACAACTTTAGTCCATGAGAATATACATAGTATTCACTTGTCCATGCAGGATTGTACAGCCATGTCACATATCTTGAGTCTGGAAATGGGCTTGTTTACAGCAAGATAGCATCCACATAGACAGTGCAATGACCTCTTGAGCGCAATGGACTGTAATCATGGCTACCATTGTTGTGCAGTCTCCTGATGTGTCAGTAGATAGAGGTTGATAGCCACGCACAAACACCAGTATCAGTACACCTTCACAGTAGACATACCTGTGTATGAAGGCTTCAAGGGGAATAAAGATTGCCAGATTACATTTGTCATTGTCATAAGGGCCCAGCAGCAGGTATGATAATATGGAGTGCTATTATGTACACAGCACATAATCTCTTGTTTGCATAGCTGGTAATTTGGATAGCAAGAGTGATATTTGTGATGTTGTCAAGGTCAGCTCCTGTGCCCTATCTTCAAGGTCTCTGTTGATGTTTTCTTGTGCTATCCTGATCGGATTGTTGCCCTAGCATTCACATTCTCCAGATCTCTCACTCACTGAAAACATCTGGTTATGCATGGCTGAGAGACTGGCATGTCTCAACTTGCCAGCCACTGTGTTTGATGAATTCTGGCATAGAGTAGAAGCATCGTGGAGTGACGTACCATTACTGTACTATACCCACACAGTTAGTAGAATGATGTGTTATTTGCTATCCCTATTGGCATTACAATTTTATGCCAGTGGTGTGATTGAAAAATTGTGCACATGAACAAAGAGAAATAGTAGAAGTATAAAAGAAGTTCAATATGGAAAAGTATCATAACTGTATGCTACCTTCCCATATCTAGATTTTAAAACCAATGTTCAATCAAAGAGATTTTTTCTCATTCAGAGTTTTTTTTCACGCCAAATTTTGGTTGAGAAAATGCGGAGTTTGTTGTGGGACATCGTGGAATGGTCCTGCCTCAGCCCCTATAGTTTCATTAAGTTCTAGTAGGTGGATATGCTATATATAGCCTTCAGAATGGTGTCTGTAATGGAGATACTTTCCAAGCAATGATTGTTACTTAGTTTCTTTTGGTGGAAAACCAGAGCATCACTGATATTCATAGGCACCTGCAGAATGTCTACAGAGACCTGGCAGTGAGCAAAGTGGTGAGCCATTAAGTAGGGCACCTGTCACCATCACAACATGCTCGCACAAAACTGTCCGATCTCCTGGCCGGTTGCACAAAGCTGTGACTCCTTTAATGTTGGAATGTGCAGATACCTCTCCTCTAAAGAAAAAGTCCAAAGCTGCACCCTCAGCCACTTAAGTTTCTTCTGGGACTCTGAAGGAGTTATTTTATTTGATGTCCTCCCTCATGGTACAACAATCAACTCTAAAGTATTTTGTGCAACCCACAGGAAATTGAAGAAACGAGTTCAGCATGTTCATCACCACAAAAATGCAAACAAACTTCTCCTCCTCCATGACAATGCAAGGGCTCACCTGAGAAGAGCTTAAAAAATTTCATTGTTCATTGAACTGCTCTTCCTCACCCACCCTACAACCCGGATCTCGCACCTTCTGACTTCCATCTATTTGGCCCAATGAAGGATGAATCCTGTGGGAAGCAATACTTGTGTGATGGGGAACTCATTGATGCAGCAAGATGTTGTCTTCACTGTTGACCAGAATAATGGCACCATGCAGGTGTACAGGCCCTCCCAGTAAACTGGCAAAAGACTGTCACATTGAACGGAGATTATGTTGAAAAATAGAGTTTTGTAACCAGAAGTGTGTGGAATAATATGGTGTATTGGAATCCTGAATAAAACCAACCCACTTTCAGAAAAAAATTTTACATTGTATATTGAACACCTCTCACAGGTAGCAAATGTATTTAAGCTCCGTATACAGTTTTATGCTTTTCAGCTATCGCCGTCATTGGAATTGATGACAAAAAGGAATATGCATCCAATCACAATATAATACCTATTTATATTACATTTTATACTTGGCAGATCGATTATAATTCAAACTGTGTATCACACTAGGAATTGCACTAATCTGTACTATAAAAGGAGATTCCAGTGTCAAAACCATATGTTCGTGTCAGGCAGCTGTTAATACACATCATGCAACTGTTGATGAAGTGCTTTACTGCGGACAGCCGGCACTGCACACAGCATGATGAGTCAAAATATGCTGCAGATGACACAGAGGTTGGCTGACTATCGGAAGACACTATTATTTGCAGACTTGATGGCTTTCCTGGTACATGAGCAGTATGCGAACCTTCCAGATCCTCCAAGATGTGATCTTAGGGCATGATATCTGCATTGTCATGTTTTCCTTGATTGGATCTAACTCATTCTTTTCATTATGAACGTAATTTCTGAGAGCTTTCCTGTCGTATGTATGCACCCTGAATGTAACTGGTACAGTCTGAGAAGCAATTGTTTTCTGTGAAAACTGGACACTTTCTTTGATGCCTCCTTTATTTCATTTGAATTTTAGTTGAGGATGTCTGTACCGGGTAGATGAGCCACTCTAATGGAAACAAGCACATACTTCCTCCTAAAATTGGTTGTAGCAAAGCACTGTACAGTCAAACCAATCTTTGGGTTGAGAACTAATTTATGTTTATGATTTTTATGAAGGATTTTTTTGTTCCTTATTTTGGTATATGTTTATTTGCCTTCAAATGAGTGAATATTTATTTATTTATTTTTTACAGTATTTCTGCCTTGCTCTGTATAGGAATATCGAGTAATGTGAACTAACTATTAATTAATACTTGTGGGGATATTGTGTGGTCATATAAATTAATGTGAATGAGAGATATTCAAAAGATACTAGATGTAACATATACTGCCCATAGTATATACACTGGTGTCCAGAATTAAAGCACTGGCATTCTATCTCTAATTCGGACATAATCATACGAACTGTCAACAAATGTCCCTTCGATCGTGTTTTGCAGGGAAGGTAGCATTCCAGTCAACTGACTATGACGCCAATGATGACATCAGGGCACCTATCAAATGGGGTATTGTTTGCCGGGTAGTACCACATCTACAGTCACTGTGTACACTTATCACAGATGTTGCAGTGTGGCACAGATAAGATGCTTACGAGACTGCTGTGGGTGTCCATAGGAAGAATGGAAGCAGGACAGTCACAAACTGATGTGGCCAGATGGATTAATGTGAATTGTTATGTTGTTTCTCGGATGTAGCGGCAGTTTATAGAGACCAAAACTGTATCCTGAAGACCAGGACAAGGGCCGACAATGTGTGACATCAGAAATAGAGGACCGTTAATTGGTTGTAAGGGCACGATGGTACCGCCTTAGTACTGCACTGCAACTGGCATCTGACCTCGCAGCCTCCCTGGATGTGTTGTATTGAGGCAAACAGTGTACAGAAGGCTTCAGCAGAGTGGCCTTTATTGCCACAAATCTGCTGTATGTGTACCTGCAATATATCTTCACAGAAGGGAACGTCTAGAGTGGAGTCATCAACATGCTACAAGGATGGTCAAACCGTGGGCTAATTTTTTGAGGAGGATCCCTTATTGTGTAAGCAGGGATCATGTTGACCACTCAAACAACTCTCAATGAAATTTTGCAGGTGAATTAGTAAGGTTTAACTGCTGTCGGGTATTGTGACGAGATCTTGGGACATCTGTGTGCGGTTATTGAGAGATACTGTGTGCCTAGACTTCATACTGATGGACGATAATGCTCGACCTCATAGAGCCTGGGTGCCTGATGTTTCCTCGGAAATGGAAGATACTGCATGGCCTGTTTGCTCTCCCAATTTGAATCCTATAGAGCATATCTAGAATGCACTAAGGGGACGGGGTGCACGTCAGCATCCACTAAGCACTCTCCCAGACCTGTGAGCAGCTGTTCAGAAAGAAATTGATGGCAACATTGACAGTGTGCCCTATCATTGTCAGGCCTGTATTGCTGCCAGAGGTGGTCACATCCCATACTGAGCTCATCAACTAGTTGTCAGATGTGTGTGCAAATCAGTTAAGTTGGAAAAGGCGAAGAACATTTTTGTCTACTGTTATGTGTGTTGTAGTCGTTTACATTCTGTATTCATTACATTGTTTTTACTTTTCTGTCACCTGTTTATACTATTTTTCAGCAAAATAGATGCAACCTTACAAAATTCCCATTTGTTGCTTTAATTTTGGACATCAGTTTATATAGAAATCATTTCCTGCATGAAGTTGGTTTCTTTTATTTGAAATAAACATTTTATTTCATTACTGGTAAGCTAATTTCATTCCCTTGGACATTATCAAGTGATATTACACAAAACAATAATGTAGAATCATACTAAGTATGGGCAGAACTATCACATATGTGAAGTTCTGTCTGACAGGTGTGCTTATACCAACTATGGTAGTACTACATTCTTGTTGAGGAAGCCATTACATGATGAACTGTTCACATTGGTGTGAAAATCATGAAATGTTGAAAGCATTTAACATATATATAATAGAGGGAAACATTCCATGTGGGAAAAATATATCTAAAAACAAAGATGATGTGACTTACCAAACGAAAGTGCTGGCAGGTCGATAGACACACAAACAAACACAAACATACACACAAAATTCAAGCTTTCGCAACAAACAGTTGCTTCATCAGGAAAGAGGGAAGGAGAGGGAAAGACGAAAGGATGTGGGTTTTAAAGGAGAGGGTAAGGAGTCATTCCAATCCCGGGAGCGGAAAGACTTACCTTAGGGGGGAAAAAAGGACAGGTATAGACTCGCGCACACACACACATATCCATCCGCACATACACAGTCTGTGTATGTGTATGTGCGGATGGATATGTGTGTGTGTGCGCGAGTCTATACCTGTCCTTTTTTCCCCCTAAGGTAAGTCTTTCCGCTCCCGGGATTGGAATGACTCCTTACCCTCTCCCTTAAAACCCACATCCTTTCGTCTTTCCCTCTCCTTCCCTCTTTCCTGATGAGGCAACAGTTTGTTGCGAAAGCTTGAATTTTGTGTGTATGTTTGTGTGTGTATCGACCTGCCAGCACTTTCGTTCGGTAAGTCACATCATCTGTGTTTTTTATATATATATAATGGCACTTTATAAATCTCAAAGAGGGAAAATTAGTTAACCACTAATTAAATTAAATTATGTGTTTCTTTCACTTGTAGTGTCATTTCTGATATGTTAAGAGAGCTCTTTTTGGCACTTTGTGCAGTTATTGTTACTGTCTTTAAAGTTTTCATTGAAAACTCTGGTCGTCTTTTTTTGGTTATACATATATTAAATTAAATGTAGGTGATAAATATTGTTTTCTTCATAGAGACTTGCTTTTATGGCATTTATGCTTTTGAATTTGTCAGTAATGGATTCATTGGTTTTCTGGACTATACAATCAATATATGTAGTAGTAGTAGTGGTGGTTGTGGTGGATTTTTTTTATTGTTACAGTTAATTGAATTTCCAAATCAAAACAGTTTATTAAATGTGATAATCGAAGGTCTTTGGTATTCATATGATCATGTGTAATATATACTATGGAGTAGCTTCATCATCAGTAGTCAGAATTTAGATTTTATTAAATTTTGTTTATTTTTGTAAAGACTGCAAGCAACCAGTTTTATTGTGCCTATGTTCAACATATGTGTTAGGAATGGATAATAATATGGAACATTCCATTATTTTTGTAAAGACTATTTATTTATGAACTGTGAATAATATTCACCATGTTTGTAGCAGTCCAGAAGTCACAAATGCTCCTAAATGATGCCAAATGAAAAGCACATTCTGAATGTGATACACACCTTATTAATTTCAGGTATGACATAAAACTACCTCATTCTGGTTGGTGTAGTGACATTTGTGTGCTGTTCATACTGCATTGTGTGGTACAAAGGACATGCTCTACACTCATATTCTAAATAGCTACAGTTTGAAAACCAGTATAGTAGAAGAAATACATCTAATTTTTTACCCACTACTGAAGGCCATTAAAATATGACATAAAGAGAACTGCTGTTAAATGAATGTGTATCAAGCAACCCTCTATTGCAGATTGGGGCTGTTAAATTATATGCTCACCACCTTGACCTCAGATCTTATTCAACTTAAAAGAAAAAGAAAACCATCTTCAGTCTTTTTAAACCTTTGTATGGTCTGCAGTGTTTCCCATAGGTGTAGAACCACCATTATAAAACAAAAACTGATGGATAAACAGAAATTTAAAGTCAAGTAGTATGAAATGGGAGATGGGGGAAACCTGGGACTGTATTACTAACATGGCAATCATTTTGCAAGCTACCATCTTTGATGCAACATGTTACTCACCATATAGCGGAGATGCTGAGTCGCGATAGGCACAACAAAAAGATTCACACAATTATAGCTTTTGGCCTTTAAGGCCTTTGTCAGCAGTCGACACACATACACACACGCGCACACACACACACTCCTGCAAATGCAACTTGCTCACACGTCTGCAGTCTCAGAGAGCTGAAACCACTGTGGTTTCATACACAGTCGCCTTCACGTGTTCTACAGAGAGAAATCTAATGGATTTAAATCTGGAGAATATGGTGGCCATTCCACTGGACCTCTGTTAACATCTATGACATAGCAATAGGGTAGCCCCATATTCCACACAAGACCATCACTTTTGATGCTCCGACTACCTTTGATGGATCCATCCTGTGCTGGTTGACACCTGACTATTATCTGTGATTTTCTTCAGTTACATCACCATTCACATAGAGATCATCTGTAAAAAGTATGTCACTGGGAGAGTGATGGTTTTTACTCAGCTGTCTCAATCCACTTGGGTTGTGTTAATGCCATCAGTTTTCACAGCGTCTTTAAGGGAGACACATCAATAATAACTCAGAACTGACTGAGACTACTTTCAAATGAAAGGCATAATGGTTTTTATTATTTAATTTTCTATTTAATGTCACATGACCCCTTTTTCATTTGAAAAATCAAGATTTGCAACCAACAAGGTGGCTTCCAAAATGGCTCAGGGATTTTTCACTCTCCCATCTCATACCACTTGATTTTTCAATTTTCGTTTATCCAGCAGTTTTTGTATTAGAAGGGTGGCTCCAAATGTACATACTACCCTGTATATGCCCGGTAGCCTGATACTCAACAACTTCCAATAAAAATCAACAATCAACATGCACTGATCTGCATGAATTTATCTTTTTGTATTGATTTCCTCTTGGTGCAGCCAGCTATCAACTTCCAGCTTGCTATGCCATTTTCTGTCAGTTGCACACATGCCTTGTAAGTGCACAATCATCATAGAGCTTTGTATTAACCATGTTACTCCACCTTTGTCCAGGGAGACATTTTGCTGCTTGACGGCAGGACAGCTACATTGTCTTTCTTAATGAAAGTTTATTAGTAATTGCTAAAGAATATGTTTGACAGTTCGTTGCATTAAAGGAGCATTTCCTCAACCCTGCTATAAAAAATCCAGATTTTGTGCACTCTCGTTAAAATCTGTATTTAGCTATCTATCATGAATATCCAACGAAGAGCATTATACAATTTAAAAATCCTCGTCAGATTGGTACCAATGTTGCTCCCCAAGTCATTGAGCCATCTACGTTCATTCATCTGGTAATTTGTTTCTCAGGAATACTCTGTGCTTATTTTTTTCTTTTTTTTTTCCTACCCAGTACAATGGCACCACCTTCCCACGACTCTTTTTCTCTCTCCAAACTATGTAAGTTGAATGAAGTTCACTCATAACAGATGATACAGTTTAGTCAGGGAGCTGATAAATAGGTGTGTGGCTCTCTGCCTTATACTAGGCTTTTCATTTGACGCCACTTTGGCGGAGTCAGACTGTTTCGCTGCATTTTTGGTAACGAAGTTTTTGTTTGATAACACATGGCTGAGTGTACCACAATCCGCCCTTTCTCTCCACAGTAAAATCAGTGGTGACTACCAGCAATGGAATTCCCAAGTCAGCAACCAACACTGCTACCAGTAGACCACAAAAGTATTCTGTAAGCAGACAAAAAATTTAAACATTACCCACAAATAAAAGTGGTGTATAAAACTTCTTCATTAGACATAGATTTTACTGCTGCTTTAAATAGTATAATCCCACTTCAAATAGGCTTCAGGGGCATTATTGTTTTGTTCATAGTTGTCTAACAGATAATTTCTTACATCAGGACAGCTGCACGGGGTAGCCGCGTGGTCTGATGCCTCTTGTCCCAGTCTGGGCGGCTACCCCCATCAGAGGTTCGAGTCCTCCCTCGGGCATGGGTGTGTGTGTTGTCCTTAGCTTAAGTTAGTTTAAGTTAGATTAAATAGTGTGTAAGCTTAGGGACCGATGACCTCATCAGTTTGGTCTCAAGACCTTACCACAAATTTCCAAAACTTTTTACATCAGAACTGTCATATTTAATTAATTAGTTAAACATCATATATGTATCATTATTAATGACAAATGATATGATGGAGAATGTATCAACAAAACAAAAGTTGCATACATACAGATTTTTGACATAATTGTGGGAACACCATAAACACAACATATTACCATGCGTAATGTGGTGTAGGAAACCAGTTGGCATTCAGAACAACCACACATCTATGAGTGGATAAATACAGGTCCTGTATATTTTCAAGGTTCTTGTAGAATGGTGGCAAGTTCAGGTAACATTGACTGGCTTGAACAAGGGCGTTGTCATCTTGGAACACAGCATCACCATTGAAGAACATACATTGTACCATGGGATATGCCTGATCACCCAAAATGGTCACATAATCCTTAGCAGTAATGTGACCTTGCCGAGTAACCACGGGGGCCCATGGAATCCAATGAACAGTCGTCAATGAACCCTGTGCCTGTTTCACTCTTGGGACCTAAACTCGGCCGGAAGCTGGAAACAGTGTGAAACAAGGGTTGTCTAACCAAATGACTTTCTTCCATTGCACCATAGTCCAGGTATTATGGCTTTTGCATGATGTTTTCCTGTTTCTGGTATTTGTGTCACTGATTAGTGGTTTTGTGTGAGTGTGACATTCAGTTCTGCAGTGATTTAGCAACTGTCTTCATCATAATTTTTGCCACAATCGTCTTCCATGACCGGTTGTCATGATCATCGAACACACGCTTTTGTATGCATTGTGACTTAGTGGGTGACATTTTTCTGCTTTCCCTGTAGGCCGTTTAAATATTCAATATGACTGTATGACTACAAACAATTTGCCTACGTTCGACTGCAATGAGCTATGACACAATGCATTCACAACTACACGGAACAACTGTTCTGACCGTGGCTGACTCTTGCAACATATTGAGGACATTGCACAGGTGTCGTTCGTAGTCAGAAAGAACAGCACAACCCACAGGCTAGGCTAGCATCTGCATTTATGTTCAAGCATGCATTTCTCATGGTGTTTTCACATTTTTATCCAACTCCAGTATCTCAAAATTATGTGGCTACATGCTGGCCTTTTACAGGTTTTCTGTAGACTACTTTTGTCTGTTGAGAAATTTATCCATAGCGTAGGAGGCTTTATTAAGGAGAAACAACTTAAATATGCATTCCAACATACTTCATCTGTCAATTAGCAAGTAAGTTAGTTACTTCCTTAATTAGTTATTTGCTCATCCACACATCTTTCATAATCTCTCTCTCTCTCTCTCTCTCTCTCTCTCTTTCTTTCTTTCAAACACACACACACACACACACACACACACACACACACACACAAAGCTTGATCAGGATTATCATTACTCACACATACAGCCTTTCCACTGGTATAAATTCCATTATTATAGCCCTACCTTTTCAACTGAGTCGGCATCCCAACACAATGGAGAGAATGTTAATCTCAAAAAGGTGAAAGGAGGTTAGCATTATCCTTCACAGTTCTTGTGCATACACTTTTCCAATAACACGCATTGCACTGTCCAAAGTATACTGAAGAATGACATATGTATTTTGGTATTAATTTGCATTGCATTTTATCATTCCACACTTTGTTTTACCTAAATAATCCTTTACATTTAGTATGTATTATTTAAGAAATATACTTTAACTCCTTTTTTACGTTACGTTTAATTAGCTCTTCAATCTCTTTGGTCAGTTTTTTGAACAGCTTGATACTCTGATATAATTTTTCATTTGTTTTGTAATATAAATTTAATTTAAAACTTCCTGGCAGATTAAACTGTGTCCTACACTGGGACTCGAACATGGGACCTTTGTATTTTGTGGACAAGTGCTCTACCGACTGAGCTGTCCGTGAACACACAACTCGCAACCCACCCTCACAGCTTTACTTTTGCAAATACCTCTAGATTATACATATCAAGTGGCTCTATCTATGATTATAGAGCAAGAGATAAATTTATTTCCAGAACCAGAACAAAGGTAGAATGCCCCCTTTCTCTCTCTCTCTCTCTCTCTCTCTCTCTCTCTCTCTCTCTCTCTCACACACACACACACACACACACACACACACACACACACACACACACACACACTTTTCTCCCCCCCCCCCCCCCCCCCCCCCCCTTTTATTTTTCAAAATTTAAATCTGACTCATTTGTGTGAAATTAGTTAACAACTTTCTCAATAATGTCATTTACTGTTTTTTAAAAAATGTGTCGTGTGTGTCTGCTTGGCTTGACAGCAACATAAGAGTATAAGCCTGCAACACAGTCAGGGTATGGAGTGATATTAAAGTATTTGCTTGCTTCTTGAATTGAGCTATTTGATCCTTCTTTTGTTATTGCATTTTGAAGGTGATTATAAAAAATACTTGAACAATGTATTTGTTACAAGTCACAACAAAGTCATTCAGTTAAGTTGTGATAGTATCTTGTGCACTGACTAGTTGTGTTCTCTCTCATTTCATAATATTTCATAAAGTTTTAATTCCATTATTAGTAACAAATAATTTCTCATGATATATTTATTTCTGGAACATTTTAATAAATGTTCTTAAAATAATAAATATTTTATATACAATTTATACAGTATCTTTATTAGTTCTGCCTTTCATGGAAATTTCTTTTTTCTTTTTGTATGGTATTTTAATATCTTTAGTTATCCATGTTTTATTTTTTATGGACTTTCTGGCTGACTTCTAGGGAAGCTAATTTCAAACATTGATACAAATTTTTCATGCAATATTAAAATTTCACATTAATTTCTGTCTGCATATATGCAATATCTCATTCCATCTCTTCTTATCTTATTTGTAAAATATTGCAGTGCATCTTAGAATCATTAATGAGCCTCATTGTTGTGTCTCAGGACTGTACGATGTGCTACATTTTTCATCCTCATTAATTGTGCCTTGGCATCCTGGCTAGATAGTATATTAACGATAGGATAAATATTTTTACCTATTAATTGTTACTGCACACTATAGTTGGAAAAGTCACCACTGAAATCGGATTGGATTTGTCAGAAAAATTTTAAGTCATCCATATTGAAATCTCCACAAACTATGAAATGAGTCTAGTGTTCTCTTAAATATGTGAAAGTTTCCTAATTCACGATGATCATTACAATTATTACCTGAGAAATACTCCTACAGTAACAACACGCAACCACATGCTTCTAGTTTCAAGCTACACGGTCACTGTTTATTTCAATATTTGTTACTATATGTTTATATTTTACATATGTTTGATGTTGCTTATGATGTAGAATCCTACACCTAGCTTTTCGTGTAGTAGCTGGCTTGCACATTGCAATGAATGCAGCATAGCAACAAACCCTTGTTCTTTCCTAATTACAGCAACTTTAATGTTGCGTCTATGTTTCTGATTCACCATACTTTGATTTAAATCTGTTTCAGAGAAGTCAGAATGGTTGCTAATTGGAATTTCAAATGTGATTTTCAGCTTTTTCTTCTTTTGCTTTTTATTTGTTGCTCTGTCCCAATTCCCATTCTCTCTCTCCTCTGCCAATTTAATTGAAAATAAGCTCTTTCTAATTCTATTAAAGGTCACAAATCTTTCATTCCTTGTCCAGCCTGCATAATCTGAAATTTCATGGAAGAGCCTCATCTGATACTTCATTAACTTCTCCACTAAGCTTACCCCAGTGAAAAAATAACAGACAATTTTCACATTTTCCCAGGCTTTATAACTTACTGCAACATCTGCTTTTATCATACATGACACTAATTTTATAATGTCAGGAAAACACCAACCTACATTTAAATTGCTGTTAAGAAAGAACTACTGAATACTAGACAAGAAACAGTACTATCGTACAGTGAGCTGCACAACAAAACTGCAACTGAATAACAGGTGACTATGTACACTGGAATGTAAATGCTGAAGATATTTCACCTTGCAAAAAAATGAAACAAATGAGAACTAACTAGCAAATTGTTTGTAGCTAAAGTATTAAATACACAATTTGACAAAGTGTGAAACAAATATTGAAATTTATCAAAAAATAAAAAATAGCAAACAGTTGCTACTGACATCTCATATGGGAGCTGAACTGAGACAAACATACAAAAATAATACCGAGAGTGTAAATGATCTACTTATACTTATTAAGATAATTGCGGAAAAATATAGACCAGGTGCGAAGGAGACTGCATAGAAGATCCTTTTGTGACATGTTCTTAAGTAATGTTACTTTGTTTGAGATACTTGCCAGCTGTTAAATGATGCAGTCAAAGTAATTCAGAGATATTCTGCTAGATTTTATAACTAGCAGTTTGTCAGCACAAGATAGTCGCCAAGAGTCTCTGTAATCTTGCTTGGGATTCTTTGAAAACATTTTTCACAAAATGTAGAAGAACCATAGAAACAAGATAAAGTTTAGGTACATATGGAGGCATAAAAATATTAAATTTTTTCTCCACACTCCATTCGAGCTGAAAGAGGAAAGCAAGGGACAAATAACAGTACAAAATATCCTCTATCGTGCATTTTGCAGCGATTTGCTGGGTATTGATGTAGATGTTTGATGCAGCGGCACTAAGTGTCTTGTTTTGTTCTGTTTGCATGATGAGTAAAAAGTTAATAAATGTTGATAGTGACTTGTTGTTACAAGCTGAAGAAAACTTGGATACATAAATTTTCTTGATTGGTAATTTTAGGCGACAATTTGAATAGAAATTATGATATTACTTTATAAAATAGAATATGCAATTTTTATTCTTTTAGTAGTGGAGAAATCGATTTCCCATATGTGACAAACAGTTGTCTTCCATCATCACACTGTATTTGTAACTAAATTATTTTACACTGTTTAGAAAGGAGGATATATGACTCCAGCAGAAGTAGCCCCTGGTTACAAAACCTAGCAGCTTTTTGTCATTCTACATCTACATCTATGCTCTATGAGCCACCTATTGATACATGGTGGGGGATACTTTTGGTACCACTATGAATTCCTCCCTCCCCTGTTCCATTTGCAAATTGTATGTGGGAGTAAATAATGTGTTGGTTCTTAGAACATATGATCTTACATTTACAATAGTAAACCTCACCATGATGCTCAGTGTATCTCTTATAGTGTCTTCCATTGGATTTTGTTGAGCCTATCCATAATGCTCGTACACTTCCTAAATGATCATGAAATGTGCTGCTCTTCATTGGGTCTTTCCTATCTCTCTTATTATTCCATTGTGGTAAGATATTCAGACTGAAGAGCAATATTGAGGAATCAATCAAACAAATGCTTTTGAGCCACTTGTTTTGTTAATGAATTACATTCCTATAATACTTTCCAGTGAGTCTCAGCCTAGCATCTGTTTTTCCTACAGTTAGTTTTATGTGGACATTCCATTTCAGATGTACAGTTGTTACTATCCCAGCAATTTATTACCAGTACCAAAATGAAATAGTAAAGTGTGTCTTTACCTGTTTATGCACAATATGTTGTACATTTATTTCTGTTCAGGGTCAACAGCCAAGCCAGTTGTCAATCCTCTACTAGTCTTCCTGCGTTTTGCTACAGTCTTCTGTTATTGAAACCTCCCTATAGACAACAGCATCATCTGTAAACAGCTTCACAAAGCTTCTGACATTATCCAGTAGATCATTTATTATATGTATTGTGAACTCTAATGGCCCTATAGCACTTCCTTTGGGTACTTCTAAAATCATCGTTACATATGTCAGTTTAGTCCTGTTAAGAACCTAACTGATTTATGTGCTAGGAAGTCGCATGTGTGGTTGGATACTCATTAAGCTCATATTTTGCTCACTAAATGACAGTGCAAAACTGTATTGAATTTCTGTTTATTTCCATTTGCTGCCACTTGGTGAGTAGGTTTTCTCTAACCATGTTGTAAGTTTTTTCATATATGATTAAGATAAAGATAAATATTGATTTCAGTCTCTCATCATTGCTAGGCAACTGTTATAGATTAAATTATTTTGTCTTTTAGTCCATATTGTCCATCTTCATAAGATCTTGGATTTAATGTTCTGATGTAATTGAGTTATTCAGAAAGAAATGAACTGGAGACTGTAAAATGAAAACTGTTGAAGGGATCGTAATGCCATTGCCTGCAGAAGAAGGTATGTTCACTATAAGAGTAAGGTGGCTCCTAACACTCTGCTAGGGACATGGGCGCACGCCCACATGTGGACGGAGTGGGCATGTGCATGTGTCAACAGGTGTGACAGAGCAAGCACATGCATGTGTTGGCTATGCTGAAAACAGAAATGTAGGCTTTAAAAGAAGAGCATTGGGGGAGGGGTAGTGTGTTTCCTTACAGTGAAAGGGGTGCAGAGAATGAAAATTCCTCAAAGAATGGCACAACTGTATGGAGGCCACTGAATGTCCATTGCAAGTCCAGTGCTCAATCTGACCTCCAGGACAATGGCTGCCACTATAACTAACTGGTCTGCAATAGTGAGGGTATCCACCTGCTGGACAATGGTATCAGTAATGCGGTGTGGCATTCAAGATCATATGTAATCAGCTAATGATGTGTTCTTCCTTGAATCACTTGTGCCACACCTTGACCATTGCAACGAACTTGCAGTGATGTTACATGTAGATTCCATACATTACTTCTCAAGAATCTGAAGTCCTTGTGATGTTATCTACAGATCACTGATGTAGTGCTTTCATTATTGTATTTTTTATATAGATTTCAGTACTTTTGTATTGTGAAATAGTTTATAATTTTCTTAGATTAACTTTGAGAAACTACTTCTCACTCACATTTTTCCTGATTAATCTTTCACCTTCTTCCATTAAGGGCTTGTCTTTCTGTAATCTTTAACGTATTGCCATTTCCTCTGCCAAAATCATGGTTCAGTTCTTGAGGTCAGTGAGAAGGAGAGGGCAGTGGGGTAGGGGTGGGGATAGCAAAGTGCTGCTTGTTGGACCATTCGCAAGGGACAGGGTAGGGCAGCTGGGTGCAGTTGGAAGTTTTGGGGAGGGGGAGGGGGGGAGGTAGCGGGAGATGTGGTAGCAGATAAGTGGTGGAGGGTGGAAAAAAGACTTGTGGGTGCGTTAGGTAGAATAGAAAGCTGTGTGATGCTGGAATGGGAGCAAGGAAGGGGATAGGTGGATGAAGGATAGGAACTAATGACTGTTGAGGTCAGGGTGTTATGGGAATGTAAGATACATTACAAGGACAATTCCCACCTGTCCAATTCAGAAAAGCTGGTGTTGGTAGGCAATATCCAGATGTCACAGACTGGAGTAGAGATGAATGGGGTACTGTATAGGTTTGGTGGGTGGTGGAATGCCGTTGTGGGAGGGGTGGGAAGGATAGTGGGTAGGATATTCCTCATTTCAGGGCATGACAAGAGACAGTCGAAACCCTGGTGAAAAAAGTGATTTAGTTACTCCAGTCCTGGGTGGTACCGAGTCATCAGGGGAGTGTTCCTTTGCGGCTGGTGAAACTCTGGGAGGTGGTAAATGACTGAAGAGACAGATTCTGGGAGATTTGTTTCTGTACAGTGTTGGGAAGGTAATTTCGTCTGTGAAGGCTTGGGCAAGACCCTTGGTATATTTTGAGAGGGATTGCTCATCACTACAGATGGTCAGCTAGGCTGTGCGGAAAAGGTGGCAGAAGTCGAAATGAAGGTACTGCTGACGGTTGGTAGGTTTAATATGGACAGTGGTACTCATGTAACTGTCTTTGAGTTGGGTGTCAACATTGAATAAGGTGGCTTATTGGGTTGAAGAGGACCAGGTAAAGCAAATGGGAGAAAAGGTGTTAAAGTTTTGGAGGAATTTGGATAAGGTTCAGATCATGAAGATGTCATCAGGGTTTGGGATTCTGGGTGGTTAGGATGGAATTCCTTTAGACAGTCTATGAATAGGTTGGCATTGGATGGTGGCAAGTGGGTGGCCATTTCTGTCCTGTGGATTTGCTTGTAGATGATGCATTCGAAGGTGGAGTAATTGTGGGTAAGGTCATGATGACTAGGAAGGAGGTTGTAGGTTTGAAATCATCTGGGCGGTGGTAGTTTTCACGAGTGGCAAAGCCATGGGCATTAGGGATGTTAGTGTAGAGGGAGGTGGCATCAATAGTGCGAGGCACTGAGTGGTAGAGGAACTTGAATTATGGGAACTCAGTGGAGGAAATGGTCAGTGTCTTTTCTATAGGAGGAGAGGTTATGAGAATTTCTCCCCTGCTTACATTGGTTGAATTATTCCTACATTATCCATTGGTTGGCTATACTATCAATTCTGTAAAACTTGATATGGAATGGAGAAACTTGTGATCCACACACTCAAATGCCTTAGGCTGCGGGACATACCAACAGCTGCTATTTTTTTTATTTAATGAAAGTAAAATTTTGTTTGTTTTGCACTGCTCAAAACAGATCCAGCATTACGTGAACATAACATCATCAGGGTGATGACTTTGTGTCATCAACAGATTTCCATGAGACTTCCATGTTTTTCCAGGATGAAATGCCAAATTTACTTGAATCAGTTTTTGTTGTTGGTAAGAGGATTTTTTTATGGCTGCAATTGATGCTTTTTGAGTTTTCACATCACTTATTCCCATTTCACTTAGAAATTACAATTTTTTAAACAGTTCTGTACATTGTAAGTTCTTGCTACCCCTGGAAATTCTTTCATTACCATCGTCCATCTCTTTCCATGCCAGGCCAAGTAGTTGTGCAATAACCTCAGGTGTATGAGAAATTCTCACTGGTGCATGTGTTGAGACACGTCTCCACCCTGATCGTAAAAGCATGAAATTCTGTCCAATACTCACATGTGTAAATGAAGTATTAGACCATTACAACAGTGTAGAGCTACACAACCCATTTGGAAATCCAGAAAAAATGTGATACAAGGAATGTAACATTACCTCTATTTTACGTATTTCAGCTTTTGGATAGATCACCAGGAAATCCTACACAAGAAGTTACTCAAGAATCAGCAGAGAGGGATATTGACAAAGAAATGGAACATCCAGTCAGCTCTGTTCCTGTATGGGAACCAGTTGGCACTGATCAGGTTGATTTTTTGTCATTTAATTGTAATTTGTACAGTTGTGGCAAATGTTGCATGTTTGGCAAGCTTCACATGCTTTATTCTTATTCATTATTACAGGCTTCCATTTCATCTGTTGCTAGTACATCGCAGCTGGGTATGATATCTAGAGATGTTTACGACACAGTTAAAGGTACACGAAATATGAAGAGTAATAAACCTCCATGGAAATAGCACCATTATATTATGGTAAGACATTATGTAGCTTAAGTTTGAACTTTGTAATTTGGCATAAAAATTACTTAACTAATCTAAATTCAGATTTCTCACTTGTTTACAAGAGCTTCGAAATCTGCGTAAACTGTTGGAAGGAGAATGTTAATTTGTCTAACACTAAAATTCTGTAACACTGAAGAATGGACAGAAGATTTACAAAATCGATCAGAACCAAGTGATTATGATACAGGTGGAAGTTGCATTCCCCACCATCCATTTACTATTTGTGGTCTGTAAACAGTACTGGAGGAGGAGTTCAGAAAACACTGAATGAAGACTATTTTCAGAAAAAAGTATGTCAGAAATTGTCTGACCATTCCACAATATTCCTTTCCATGGAATTAATGGACTGTGAAGTCTGCCGGAGGGAACCAAACAGTCCCTCTGAACTTTCAGTTGCCATACGTGAGCAGCAAGGAAAATTAGGCAGAGAAAAAGTCAGACATAACTGATAAAATGCCCCAGATTTTGCAGTTGTAACTTATTCAGGGCAAGTTAAGAAACCATACCATTCACTTTGGGGAGACACTGGACCATTGTCTCAAAGGGACTCCTCTTAAATGTACTGGTGTACCATTGTGAAGAGGCTATGGTCTGTACCAAAAGGATGACATTAATAGGGAGACAGCTAAAAGTAGTATAGCCAGCTTAATTAAAGAAATTTGCTCTCCTTATCTCTCCCCTTCATGATCAATACACAGGCAGCCTCTGAAGTAGTGTGAGTCTGTATGTATTGTGATTATATATCTGCTAATGATACTGCAGGCAAAGAGCTCTTCCATCTTCCTCAGTGAGGATTTAAATGTGCATAATGTGCTATTGAATTTTGTTATCAGCCACCACTCCTCCCCCCCCCCTTTCGCCCCCCCCTGCCCCCCCCCCCCCCCCCCCCCCCCATACCTGGTTGATAGAGAAATGCTGTTCAGTGGCAGTTAAAAGGCTCTTCAAAAATAAAGTACTAGCTAATTGTAGAGGACCTTTGAAGCCTTTCAGGTCACAAGGACCATGCTCCAGTGAGTTTTGAAACTATCAAAGCGAGCAAGAACTGGCCATTGCGAGTATCTCTGAGCATTCCAGATATTCAACTAGCTCAGCATGAGTATAGGAAGCCACTGAAAAACACAGTAGGTTAGGTCTAGCAGTGGACCTGAAGTAGGGTCTCTAAACACTACCTGGAGATTTTTTAAATGTTATAATCTTCAGATATATGTAGTTTTGCAGTAATACAATACAGCTACAGATGTCTGAAGATGGTGTCATTTTAAACATTTCTATTGACTGCAGTGCAAGGATCCTATGAAACGTCTGGTGACATCGACCATACAGTGATGGAGCATTTTGTGAAGATTATTGCTGCATGAATCTGGCACTTCATTTGCATTAACTAATTTTTGGTAGGAGTAGGCTGAACAGCAGGTCATTTAATGACAATTTTTTTCAAAGTGGGAGTTACATTTGGAGTCACGAACGATGGCAGTCAAGTTTAAGCTTGTTCTGTGCTTCTACGCCATATGTTCTCCAACACCCACTGAGCATTCTATGATGTTCTGATGTGAATGTCTTGATCATTGCTTGCTATAAATGTGATCGTAGCAAGTTATTTAGTGAATTTTTATTCCATTTGTTGCAATTTATCATGGTTGATGCTGGTGGCAAGCAACAAATTCTCTCTCCAAGCTTCAAATTCAGAGCACGCGTATGTGCTTACCGCAGCTGTCACTTGCAACCGGCAACAATTCAATCTCTGTCCATGTCTCGAACTGTAGATTTGGTTCTGTGTGATGTTCGTGATACTACATCTTATCATGGCTGAATAATTAACAAAACACTTAGGCAACTTGATGGTGTGCCAACAAAAATCCTTCTAAAACTTTTTGCATAATGTATGGCTGGTAGACAATATCCAAACTCTTGGAGAGAGACAATTTTGTTCACCTTCCTCCAAGTGGAGGAGAATCAAATGTTCCTCATACTTTGCTGTTTAGCTTGTGCAGGATATACGTTGGAGTGAATGGTAAATCATCACCTAACCTGGATTCTAGAGACCAATTAAGCTGGTTTGAGCATTCTTTTGTTAGATATTGTCTCACCAACAGCAACCTGATCTTGGTGGAGCCAGCTGCACAGTAGGCCTTCATACAAAGGCTGCATAGAACAGGCATACTTTTTATATCAAAAGTGCTTTCAGTACTACCTGGAGGCACAATATATTTTTGAGGTTTCATTAATGGTACACCTGTGGTCTTCTACCTGTATTCTTTACATCCTTTCTACCATAGAAGTGTTTTTAGCTGTTGGTTTGACAAGGTTTTGTCTGACAAACAGAAGACTTCCCTTAAAGAAGTATCTTAAGCATAATAGTTTTTACTATTGCCACTAATAACTTGAAATCCACATTGAGGAGTCCATTCCAATGCTCATTCATTGACATTTTTCCAATTTTTTGTTCTTGTTTCAAAACTGCTGTAGCAACACAGTAGTGACAACTCATGAAAGGATATAGTAGGGTTAGAAGGATGGGATTCCACAAGATTTGATTATGTTTATGAGCCTCATATTTGATATGAAGCTTCCAATATTAAATTTCATGAAATTTTAAGTGAGTATGTAACTACATGGTAACATCCAGAGATGGCTCCACTAATCTCAGTAGGAAAGAGTGATAGTGACTAGCAGTTGCTGCTATTTTTCTCTTGATTACAGTAGTTGTTATCCTGGGCACTAGCCAGAGGGTTGACCTATATAGGTCCACTTTACCCTTTCCAACTCCAGTGTAGAGTTCCAAATAGAATCACAGGAAGGGCTCGGATCATCTTTGCCAACCAAACTTGTATTTAGCCTCATCAAACAGGCTGACATGTCAGTTCACTATAAGTTGGAAGAAATCTTCAATGTGCAATTTTTTTTATGTTACTAGCAAATATAAAAATTATTAATAACATATACATAGAAACTATATGCATGTGTCTGAACATCACCTGCTTGATGGCAAAGATACAGATCTCATACTATCTTGAAAGTGAACTGTAGACAGTACATGCTGTTATCTATTACATGGTGACAGCATTATTATTTTTGGGGATTAAGGAAAACAGTTTTTCAATATTTTTGAGTGTCATTTTTTAAGAAATTGTGCTTAATTCTCCGCCCCTTCTCTTTCATGAAACTAATATAAGTACTCCCACTCCCTGCCTCTTCCCAGCTTAGATCATGGGTAAGCTCTTGCCAAAACATATAAACATTCCAATGACAGTGTTGAAATTTTTAGTTTCTTGGGTTGGATTTACTGAGGAATCTGGTCAGCTGGAATTACAAATAGCAGCATTACTCCATCTAGAACATTCGTTCTCCCATTTGTGAACAGCCTGATCCAAATACAAAACTTCCCTATTGCTTAATGCTTTGTAGTCACAAATTGACCATTCTGATGACTCAGTACAAATATAAACATTTCTGGCATGACTACAAATGACACCTGCTGTGGCACAAGGAGCTGCTGGGAATGTATAGACATGTACTTCATTGCAGAGATGTGCATTTTTTGAAAAGAAACTGGAGTGGACCTTATTCAACTTAATATTAGGAACACAAAAAAATTATATTGTTGCTATGCCACATTTCAGGAAATTATATTTGTGTTTTATGCCTGATAAGTTTTGACGAATGTGTGTCAGTATTTTGTACAGTAAAATGTTATTGAAATAAACCAATGGAATGAAGTGACCAAGTATTTAGTACAGAAAAATTATCTGTGTAAAATGGCGACATACTGAGCATGACTATTGTTGTTTATGAAGAGGATAAAAATGACTGACAATGGTATTCAGTCTCTTTGTGGAAGTAATCTTACAACAAAACCAGTCTGAATTGTGGATGGCTTACAAATATGATCTAGTATAATTACATGACAGAAATTGTATGGCACTTATAAAAAAGTAAATAATGTTTAGTGTAAGATAACTGTGTCAATTGAAGAAGCTGTCATGTTGTGTAATCACATAGAGGATTTACTCGTGATTACAGGGTATTATAATGAAAAAAAAAAAAAACCATGTAATACAAATTTTGAAAGAAAAAATATGTCAAGAGTGCGAACTGTGATTTACGATTGAAAGCATATAGAAAGACTGTGAAGAAGAAGAAGAAGAAGAAGCAGGAGGAGGAGGAGGAGGAGGAGGTGGTGGTGGTGGTGGTGGTGGTGGTGGTGGTGGATGAGGAGGGGGGGGGGGGGGGGGTGTTTGCAGGTGCTTTGCAGAAAATGTTAAGATATAAAGTTCCTTTTTTTTAAATGCTGGTCAAAGTATTTATGAATGTGAATTTACACAAATACACGCAGAAGAATATGACAGTGTAACATACTA
Source organism: Schistocerca americana (assembly GCF_021461395.2). Lineage (NCBI taxonomy): Eukaryota > Metazoa > Arthropoda > Insecta > Orthoptera > Acrididae > Schistocerca > Schistocerca americana. The sequence continues at coordinate 792,844,275 of NC_060119.1, forward strand.
AGGAAAAGTCATTAAATGAAAGGCACATTTCAATCTTAAAAGTTCAAAATGCAAGTTGCATTTAAAGTGCTATCGTCTCATTAATATATATGTTTGTGAATTATTAATGCAAGATCAGAGATATGGTTAAATCAATAGACTACATTGTATTTAAAAAGACTTCTTTATAATTTAAAAAAACTTGCATTTTATCACTTGGGAAAAGATAGCAATATCGAAATGAATACATGCCTCTAACTGCATTTAATTGTGACATCAATATACTCGGTAACAACATTTGCCAATATTCTTGATTATTTCAGTATACACCAGAATTCAATTTTGAATGTTTATGTACATAGAGCCATTTTCCATTGTAAGCCCTTTTGGGAGTCTGTAACTGAAACCTAGAATTTCTATACAAAATTCATTGTAACTTTTGAATATCAAGATCATATAAAATGTCTACAATATAATTTAGTTAATGTGTAGAGATCTAAATGATTAATGGAAAATCTCATATAAGATGTGAAACAAATACTAACAAAGAGATAAAGGGGCTGGCCAGTACTTACCTCAGCTCAGTACAGCCGATAGATACACATAAAACAGAACTGAAAATTTACATTCCTAGCTTTCGGAACTTTGTTCCTTCATCAGGGAGGAGAGAGGGGGAAAAAGGGAAGAAGGGAAAGTGGATTCAGTTACTCACAACCCAGGTTATGAAGCAACAGGGAAAGGTAAACAGGGAGGGTAGCAAGGATGGAGGCATGGTTGTCAGAGGGAAGCCAAAGATATTCTGCTGTAAGTACTGTGCCAGCTTCAAACCAAAGAGGATGCATACAGAAGTAAAGAGGTATATAGTATAAAGATAAACACAACTATGTAGGATGAAAAGATGCGTGAATGGCTAAAGAGGAAAGGGAAAGAGGAGAAGACTGAATGGGAGTGAGGTTGTTTAACGTAGGTTCAGTCCAGGGGGATGGCGGGATGAAAGGATGTGTTGGAGTGCAAGTTCCCATCTCCGCAGTTCAGAGGGACTGGTGTTGGGTGGGAGAAGCCAAATGGCACATACGGTGTAGCAGGTTCCTAGGTCCCTAGAATTATGCTGGAGGGCATGCTCCGCTACTGGGTATTGGGCATCTCCTAGGCGGACAGTTCGTCTGTGTCCGTTCATGCGCTCAGCCAGTTTGGTTGTTGTCATGCCGATGTAAAAGGCTGTGCAGTGCAGGCATGTCAGTTGATAAATGACATGTGTAGTTTCACACGTAGCCCTGCCTTGAATTGTGTATGTTTTACCAGTAGCAGGGCTGGAGTAGGTGGTTGTGGTGGGATGCATGGGGCAGGTTTTGCAGCGGGGTCGGTTACAGGGGTAGGAACCACTGGGTAGAGAAGGTAGTCTGGGAATATTGTAGGGTTTAACAAGGATGTTACGGAGGTTAGGGGGGCGACGAAAGGCAACTCTGGGTGGTGTGGGGAGAATTTTGTCAAGGGATGATCTCATTTCAGGGGTTGACTTGAGAAAGTCATATCCCTGGCGGAGTAATTTGTTGATGTTTTCGAGGCCAGGATAATATTGGGTGACAAGGGGGATGCTTCTGTGTGGTCTGGGGGTAGGAACATTGTTGTTGGACGGGGAGGAATGTATTGCTCGGGAAATCTGTTTGTGGACAAGGTCTGCAGGATAGTTGCGGGAGAGGAAAGCACTGGTCAGGTTATTGGTGTAATTGTTGAGGGATTCGTCACTGGAGCAGATACGTTTGCCACGAATACCTAGACTGTAGGGAAGGGAGCGTTTGATGTGGAAAGGATGGCAGCTATCAACATGAAGGTACTGTTGTTTGTTTGTGGGTTTGATATGGACAGAGGTGTGGATGTGAGCTTCAACAAGATGAAGGTCAACATCCAACACTCCTTAATTTCCTCCATAACCTAAACTCCTTTTCGAATCTGAATTTCACCTGGTCCTTCTCCAAAACCCAAGCCACCTTCCTGGATGTTGACCTTCATCTTGTTGAAGCTCACATCCACACGTCTGTCCATATCAAACCCACAAACAAACAACAGTACCTTCACTTTGATAGCTGCCATCCTTTCCACATCAAACGCTCCCTTCCCTACAGCCTAGATATTCGTGGTAAACGTATCTGCTCCAGTGACGAATCCCTCAACAACTACACCAATAACCCGACCAGTGCTTTCCTCTCCCGCAACTATCCTGCAGACCTTGTCCACAAACAGATTTCCCGAGCAATACATTCCTCCCCGTCCAACAACAATGTTCCTACCCCCAGACCACACAGAAGCATCCCCCTTGTCACCCAATATTATCCTGGCCTCGAAAACATCAACAAATTACTCCGCCAGGGATATGACTTTCTCAAGTCAACCCCTGAAATGAGATCATCCCTTGACAAAATTCTCCCCACACCACCCAGAGTTGCCTTTCGTCGCCCCCCTAACCTCCGTAACATCCTTGTTAAACCCTACAATATTCCCAGACTACCTTCTCTACCCAGTGGTTCCTACCCCTGTAACCGACCCCGCTGCAAAACCTGCCCCATGCATCCCACCACAACCACCTACTCCAGCCCTGCTACTGGTAAAACATACACAATTCAAGGCAGGGCTACGTGTGAAACTACACATGTCATTTATCAACTGACATGCCTGCACTGCACAGCCTTTTACATCGGCATGACAACAACCAAACTGGCTGAGCGCATGAACGGACACAGACGAACTGTCCGCCTAGGAGATGCCCAATACCCAGTAGCGGAGCATGCCCTCCAGCATAATTCTAGGGACCTAGGAACCTGCTACACCGTATGTGCCATTTGGCTTCTCCCACCCAACACCAGTCCCTCTGAACTGCGGAGATGGGAACTTGCACTCCAACACATCCTTTCATCCCGCCATCCCCCTGGACTGAACCTACGTTAAACAACCTCACTCCCATTCAGTCTTCTCCTCTTTCCCTTTCCTCTTTAGCCATTCATGCATCTTTTCATCCTACATAGTTGTGTTTATCTTTATACTATATACCTCTTTACTTCTGTATGCATCCTCTTTGGTTTGAAGCTGGCACAGTACTTACAGCAGAATATCTTTGGCTTCCCTCTGACAACCATGCCTCCATCCTTGCTACCCTCCCTGTTTACCTTTCCCTGTTGCTTCATAACCTGGGTTGTGAGTAACTGAATCCACTTTCCCTTCTTCCCTTTTTTCCCCTCTCTCCTCCCTGATGAAGGAACAAAGTTCCGAAAGCTAGGAATGTAAATTTTCAGTTCTGTTTTATGTGTAGCTATCGGCTGTACTGAGCTGAGGTAAGTACTGGCCAGCCCCTCTATCTCTTTGTTAGTATTTAATGTGTAGAGAAACACATAACCGTTCATTACTTTGCTGATTTTGCTAAGTATGTTTTCATACAATAAAGGCTTTCAAAACCGGTTGTCTTAGCTGCTGGTGAATCTTTTGGGTTGCATATCCATGGTTCATGAAACTTTTTCATTCCCAGTGTTTTCTCCAAGGCAGCTTTGGATATCTTTGTAGGTGCGCCTCCATGTCCAACACAGCTCTGGACAAAGTGTCAGGAACAAAAAATTTTCATGAACCCTTGCCATAAAACACAGGAGATACACCAGCACAGTATCTTCCATATTCAGAAATTTATACATATGATTTGGTATCCCTGAGAAGCTGCAACTGACATATAGAATAATCCAATGGCTCTGATTTGCAAAGCTGAACTATTACTGAAGCAGTTTTTGACTTGGGTACAATGCAAATTATCTGAACAACATAAACCATCATATTACTGTTGCAGCTGCAGACTTTGGGAGAACACTTTTCTATCTCTTGGACTTTAAATATTTAGCTTCAAAAATTTTCTGTTCATTATTTCTCTATCGTTATTAGCGTAAAACAAAAATATAATTCATGGTGGTGGTTCACATTTCCACAGGCAACAGTAATATAATCCAAGTTGACTGCCTGTAACAAACTAGTGTATCAGTATTTGTTGATAATCTGTGTGTTGGACTACTTACGTTTTTGTCAAAAATGCCGTGACAAGAAATAAACTAATGCTTTTACTGTTATTAGTACTTTTAACCATACTTTGGACTAATACCATAAATTACTTTAAACCCAAAAAAGTACACAAAAATGCAAAAAATTCAACTTATAAAGTTTCTGCCTTAACTGTAGATTCTCCTTGAAAATTTAATCTTAACGATGTTCAGAAATATTGTTTCAATTCTTTTGACGTGTTTGTCATAGAATTACATGCAATAAGGTTTGTGTGAACTTTTTATGTCATATTCCTCCTGATTGATTGATTGATTTTTTTTCATCATAATTGTTCATATTGGCTCAATATCTCGTCAGGATTGTTAGAAAATAATTGTAGCTTAAATTTTTTCTTGAATTCTGTATCAAAATTACAAAACTAATGTGTGCTGAGGGTATGTTGCATTATAAAGGATTCATAAAACAGTACAAATTAATAGGTATTCATTAACTTGTAATCTTATCCCATATGGTTGGCAGTACATAAATATCTTGACAAACATCTTTGAGTGGAAACAAGGTGTTTGTTTTGCTGCAGATAAAATTGTTTAACAATCATGATAAAGCACCTCTTGATGTGTTCATATATATTGCTGTAGACTGAACATCCACAGTTATGGAAGAAATACTGATAAATATGTAATGATTCATTTATTAGATGACATGATTTGGTAAAAAGGAAGACTCAAACCATTCACATAAGTCAAGAAATTGGTTATAGTTGACATGTTGATAAGGAAATGTAAACTGAGTAAAACGAATTGAACTGATCAGTGAAACCTTCTGTTCAAAAATTTCTATATACATTTAACATTTTATACCTTATTTTGAAAGGAATGGTAAATCTCATATTAAGTAACAAACTTTCTGATTTGGAAGACTGTCTTTACATTTGTCAAGACTTATTTCAGAACTATATAAAATGAGTTTTTTGTTGTTGATAAATGCCTGCTGTAACATTATTACTGAGTGACTAATAATTCATGTATTGTAATGAAACATGGTAGTTAATAGCTTTATTCCGTCCCAAACTTATTATTCATGGACTAAATGTCCTATGGGGGAACAATTGTTATATATTACCAGAATCTTCCATAAGGACACAATAATATTTGTAAATATTGTATTTGCTTATCTTTTGGAGTATTTCTTTTCAGAACTATATCTCCTGGTTACATTTTTTAAAAACTAAATCTTGAGCACAAATAAAAATTCACAATAATGACTATGACATTATTAAGGCATTATTTTTGATTAAATACTAATATTTAAAATGAGTAATATACATTTATACACAAATGATTTGGTCGTGTGGTGCCTTACAGGTTAACATTAATGTCCATTGTTTCCCTGTTAACCCTGTCAACAGACACCATGTTCAGTAGCACCAGATTGTTTTTGCAAAACTGTCATCTCAACAAACATTGACAAAAGTAATCATTTACAGTACTAACTGAACTGAGTAAACATTTATAAATACACTTTATCCTTGATCTAAACCTTATGATTAAATGAAAAGTCGTGAAGGAATAGTAAAATATATTTGTATTTCAACTTCCCTGTTTGAAAGTGGAGAAACAGAAAAGTGATACTAGTGAGCACTGTTTTGTGCACCATTTTACTGGCCCCACAGAGCACACACTTTTCAGTGAAAGTGACTGAAGAACACCAAATAATTCTCTGACGAGAGACTGTGAAAGTTATATATTTCACTTTGTGACTCTGTGTATTAAATTATATTACTGCATGGACTCTGGTTCTGGATCAGCACCAGTAAGTGTTAGAGAAATGTATCATAGTTTGCTCTACAAAGAAAAATGGATACATTGAAAAGAGGCTAATACCTCAACTTTTCAGTGAGCAGAATATGGACTCTGCCATGACAAACTAATTTTATGGCAGTGACCTGGAAGAAAGATGCAGTTCCCTCTCTATCTCTCTCTCTGTTTCTTTCACACACACACTCTTTCTTTTGAGAATAATGGAAATGGAAATGCCATGTGGCTAGTGCCTCCCTTCGGGTAGACTGTTGGCCTGGTGCAAGTCTTTCGAGTTGATGCCACTTCAGCGAATTGTGTATCGATGGGGATGAAATGATGATGGTAAGGACAACACGACACCCAGTCCCTGATTGGAAAAAAATCTCTGACCCAGCTGGGAATCGAACCCGGGCTGTTAGGTATGACATTACATCGCGCTGACCACTCAGCTACCAGAGGCAGAGTGAGAGTAATGAATGACTCATAAATAGTGAGGTCATCAGTATCCATGAGAGATCACAGAGAAGATCGAAATTTGTGGCATTGGTGCACAGTCTGATGATTAAAAACTGCATCACAGAACTTTTTATAGTTTGCCTGTAATGTTCAGCAATTAATCCTAGACTTTTCCCCCGTTTGCTAGTGGTATCCAGATAGTTAATACCAAGTCAAGCTTTGTCATATCACCATGCAAAGGTGTGTCCTAGGTAAGTGACCATTAGTGTTAGGATGATGTGTGTAGTAGAGAAGAGGAGTATTGTATCCTTTTTGCTAACAATTGCTATGAAAGCATATATCTATTACAAACCATTAAAACCACACAAAAAAGTGTCTAACCAGCATAAAATATTCATCACTAGCTGCATCTTCTGTCAAATGTTGTTTTCATCTATATTCTGTTATTCAACAGTAAATGTTTGTCATGTAAGTTTTGTAATATCATACCAATGCTATTCTTGTATGAAATCCTTGGTAAAGTTTAAGTCATTCACTTGTGAAATGGTTACTGGCAGTCATAATAAGAATGATTCCCATATTGTGGGGGTGGTGGTGGTGGGGGGAGGGAGAGAGGGAGGGAGAGAGAGAGAGAGAGAGAGAGAGAGAGAGAGAGAGAGAGAGAGAGAGAGAGGGGGGGGGGGGGGGGGGAGATAGATTGACGTTTACATTAGAGGTAAATATATAATATATACACGCATATAACTGATTTTAATTTTCTACATCTTTGAAAGTTCTGTACAAACATCTACTTTTTGTGTAAGGATTTGGCTTTGTCATAAATTATGTGCACGTCTCTTATTGGCAGCCTTATCTCCTGTCCAATAATATAAGATACTGGCTGCTTATTTTGATGCTGTACTGACACAAAGAGTATTTCAGTCACACCAGTTCACATAATGCAGTTTATGTTAATTGGAATCAATGTTTTTTGCGCTCTTCATCTGTTGTGTGTACTGCAGTACTGCGACATGTTTTAATTGTGATTCAGACACAGTTACACACTGTACTATTCAACCACTTGTTTCTGACTGTCCAGAAGATCGGTGTGCTCTCTGCACATGTGCCTGTGGCTGTGGACCGAGAGCATCAAGTGGCACGCCATTTGCCTGGCGGCCAATGCTACGTCCTCCTGTATTGTTGCTGCCTGATGTTTGGGCTGCTGCCGCAGTCTCACGCCGCACCTGGTACCGGTATAGCAAAGCCCCAGCGACTAAAGCAGCTGCTACAGCGGAAAGGGCTGCCAGTGCAAACAGTGCTCCAAATCCTGGCACAGGCAGGCAGACTCCATACACTACCTCCTCTTCACGTGTTCGTCCTTGAAATACTGTTACTGCCTCGGGTCGTGAGTCAGGTGTAAAGGCTAGGTCTGCCTCTGACACGACATCATACAGCCCACTGACACCAACATCAGCATTGCCTCCTGCTGGTACAGCTACAGAACGGCGTGGTCTTGCAAATCCGGTGCTTCTGAGAGTGCGAGGCCCGTGTGGAAAACGTTCTTGACCATCACGGTGTCCAGGATGTGGCTGTTCCTGAAATGATTTATTTCAAATACTAAAAATGTCATTTCCACTGAAGCAGCATTAAATTACCACTCATATCTATTCAGTTATGACTGCATAAGAATCCCATCAAACAAAATGTTTCAGACTTTTGTGATCATAAGATCATTAAATTAGCTGTACTATTTTTTGCAACTCAAATAGATTGTTTACTTCTTGTACTCTGATGAAGTTAAAAATTACTGGTACATATGCAATAACCTTTTAAAGGAAACTGATTGTTGTTTTCTTGATAAAATGTTCTTGTTGCATTGTTGCTACTGTGTACTATAAATTGCCCTGTTCAGAACTGAAATTGTGATATAGTGATGTAATAAGTGTTAGTATTATTTATTTTTATTTTTCACAAAGTGCTTCCTACATTGATAATATTTTGTAGCATTTCATCTTTTATTAATAGTAAAATTAAACTGTATTCGCCGATATTTACGTATTCCTTCTCCTTCTCTCTCTCTCTCTCTCTCTCTCTCTCTCTCTCTCTCTCTCTCTCTCATCCAGTTCTTTTATACAGTCAAGCCCGTGGATGTATTGTTTTCTACTTCTTTATACTTGTTTTTAACCAGTAACCATCACATGTAAAAGTTCATAACAAGAGTGTACAGTAAAGTTCATAACAAGAGTGTACAGTAAAATACACAGTTGTCTTATAAACTTCTGTTACATGTATATTTATGATCTATATATTTAAATTAAATAAAGTTTTGCATGAAATGTTAGTGGACTGTGATTTTTTAATGCTGTTAATTACATGTTAGTTGTCCTCACTTAAAAATAAGTGTTCTATCAGATCTTATTTTGTCTTCATGATTTGTCACTTAGATATGTGAATACACAGAAAATCCTGGGAATGAATACAAGTAATTGCTCTGGGTCAGAATTCCAGATTGAAAGGGAACGGCAGTGTTTAACTTTTGGGAAATGTGTTTATCTAATGCATAATACAAATTACTCTGTACAGTAAGATGTTAGTTTTACTTCTACCATTATTTATAGCTATAAAAGGAAGATAACGTGAATTCTCTAGCACTCCTGTTGGGGATTTACTTGAAGAACTGTGGGGAAATGTGCTAGAACTCTACAAAGAATGAAAAATTTTACCGAAGGAAATTCTTCAAACATATACACAATTCAGGTGTTACATGCATGGATTATAAGAATTATTGTTTCAGTACACGATAATGATTTTCTGCAGTAACAATATCTGTTGATGAGACAGCTATATCCTTTCCAAACTTGCTGTTCCCATGTTCCCTTTGATAGATAGATACATGCATTTCCAAATGCTTCTACTCTGACTGACTGTTTAGTGTAATTTTGTACATATTCATAGCAAGGAGAAATAGTCCAACCCCAAATGTAAAGTATGGAAAAGTGGTGGTACAGTAAGTTGGTATTCAGTTTGACACATGCATAAATGCAGCAATGGGGATCTTTAATTCATGAATATTGTGATAAGTTTCTTAAATATTTTTTGTGGCTGTTGTTATGTAACTGATGTGAGGGGGAAATACCTGCATGAACTTTTTCATTGGCATTTTGTATAAAATAATTTGATCAGAAAGAGAAAATACAAATTTGTAAATAGAAGATAAGTGAAATAGAAAATTTTGATTTAGAACACAGTATTTACTTTCTTAATTACACAAACAAGTCACAAAAACTCTCAATAAGTCACATCTCAGATCTTTTTAATGCATTATTCTGTCCAATTTACATTTTTCCTTCTCCCCCCTAATCTTTACCTCGCAAACTGCCGTTTCTATCATAGAAAGTTTAATCCCGCCCTCCCCATCCATCATTTTAAAGAAATAATGAAATACTTCTTCAGGAAAGAATTGTAAGTTCGTACAAACATTTGAGTAAAATACCAGTTGCATCCACATTCCGTTACTTCATACTTCAAATGCTGCTGTGATTGCTATTCAGAAATATCTGGTATATTGGAAATAGGATGTTGTGAAAGCCATGTTTGTTCTTGCTGTTCATGTAAACTGACGTAATTTGTAGTTCATCTTGCAAAAATATTTGTTTCTCCATGAAACAGTCAGAAAACAATATCAAATACAAACCTGAAAAGGTTGCCTTGGAATTGTTGCTCCCTTGTTGCCTGCCATGTGCACTGCCGGCTCATCTGCAAAAGCAGGTGTTCCATCAGACACCAGCTCATCATACAACAGTAATTCAGGTGGTGCGGACGGAGCAGGGACGGCAGTGTCACGTCTCTCAGATGGACCATGTTGGCAGTGCTCTGGACACCCATGGCGGCATATCTCCACCTAGAACATAATTTATGCATAGTTGTGATGATGTGTGATAGTTGGACGTAGTCCGAGATATATGTAAATAATAATGCTAGAAACAGTCTTCATGCCAACACTAGACAGACACACTACATTCACAAATAGCACATGCTAAGTCATTGTTAAACAGAAATGGATCGATGATGCAGCACTTTTGCGCTGTTTCATAGAATACTAAAAAGCTGAGCTAAAACTAGACATTAGCAACGTAGTGCCTTCAATCCCATAAAGTTGGAGACTTTTGATTCAGTTTCTGGAAAATCATTATTGGCCCATGGTTGAAAATGGCACACAGTTCTTGCTTTGAGTCCAACAAAAAATGCAGTGCACATTTTTAAATTAATAATGGATGGATAATGAACAAATATCATGTTACCTTTATGGCCTCTGTTAAAATAAAGAAATGTCTTTCATTTTGTGCTTCGTAAAATTTTCAGGATTCTGAGGTTGTAAGGCTGACCTACAGACAAAGTGGGAAAAAAGGGGGTATTGTGCACCATAATATACAAATACGGAAAAGAAAATGGCACAAGCAAATAAGGTTTACTGATGATCTTGCCATTCTTTCTGAAAATATGAAAGCACTACCAGGACTTTTAAATAGCATAGCTAGGGCACTGGGACAAAATTCAGTTAAAGATAAACAGAAAAAGGTGAAAGCAATTGTGTGATGTCAAACTAAGATTAGTAAACATTTAAATTGTAGAAGATGCAGAAGAAGTTGTAAGTGGGGCATAAGAATGCAAGGAGGCTAGAGTAAGGAAGAGAAAAAGAAGAAAAAGATGGTTATGAAAAAGAACCTCTACTTTGGGAGGGAAGGGGACTACTGGTATTACAAATTGGGGTTTCTGAAATATTCCTGTGTACAGTACTACAGGGAAACAGTACTGACCAGTGAAAAATGTAAGAAACTTAATGGCACAGGAGGTTGTTAAAAACTGAATTAGTAAAGAGTGTTGAGGGGAACAAATAACTTTTAATAGATTCTGAAAATTATTTATAAAAAGGAGGGAGAAATGTGTGGGACTTTGCTTCAGGCAAGTGTGTGAAAGCTAAATGACCTGTGGTATTACAAAGTGTGAGTATGAAGTTAACTGAGAGATGAGGCATTTCAAAGTCCATTTCCAGTTGGCAAAACTAAGATATGAGATATGACCTGTCGGCTTTTGTCTCCGGATCTTCTGCTGATGTTGTTTGTTTAGTGACTTTTCTGATATTTTGCCAGCACAACTGGCTGGTACTGTCAAAGATTCACCATCCAATGTTGGTGGCAGAGGGTTATATTTTACAATGTCAGCCTCTCACGCTGATGAAACATCAGAAAAATTGGCCAAAGATCCCGAGATGAAAGTCAGCAAGCAATAATATGTGAAAAACTGGCTGCGAAAGCTACCACCATATGTACTTATAACTACGTTTATTTCATATCATTTAAGCATTACCATGTGTGTTGCCCTATATCTGTGTGAAGAAATGTTCTTGTATTAAGATACTGAAGGAGCAACATACCATCTCTTGTAACTTTAGTGTTAATCGCTGGAATATATTATAACAATCCAGTTTTGACCCCCCCCCCTTACACAAACACACACACACACACACACACACACAGGTTGAATTAACATTCAGGCATTTTTTTTTTCACTTGATTTACTTATTTTACTTGAAGTACTGTTGCGCTATTATCAGTGTTTAGAACTTACCATTCATAATTGTTTAAAAACAGAGAATCCATTAAGATTTTTAAGAAGTATTATAGTGCAGTGACTACATACTGACTTATTCATTGTTAAGCTTGAGGTTGTTGGAAGCAACTGAGAGTACTCCAAGGCAGGAAACCTGAGGCTTAATGCAAGTGGCACGCACAGTTGGTAGAATTCAGGTTACACGAGGAAAACAGTAACTGAAGAAGAGTATGAATTGCAATTGCTCTGTGCAGCTGTTCCAGGGCAGAAGTTTCAGCTCAGGGCATTAGCTGGTAACTCCATACACTGGTTAGATACTTCCAAAAGATGGCAGTTTGGACTGTAGTTGCAAACAGGCACACCTTAGCATTTGCAGGGGTATGATTATTGCTCCTGAGAGCTGCAAAGTGAGTGGGTTGGTACAGCTAAGAGCGAGATGGAAAGTGGGTGAAACTGCTGCAAAAGCAGTCTCCATTCAGGAGCAAGAAGTCTCCGCCCATAGGACGGAGCAGAATGACGTAAAGCACTGTTGTTGCTAGCCACACAAGGAAGGGCAATGATGTTTAGCTTTCAGCTGAACACTGTTGCTGCCAAACAAGGAGATTATTGTTGCAAAAGTCATGAATACCTCACCTACAGAATGAGAGAAGGGAAATGACCTGAATGTGGTTGGCTGGAGGCACCAAGGAGGCACAGGGCTCCATGTCAGATTGCCCGATGTCTGTACAGTGCTGGTAGTGTTAGTGATCTTACTGCAGAGGAGAGCCAGTTCAGCACCAGAACCCTTCAAAATCACCAGATTTTCATATTCAAAGTAGTCTTGAATTAGAGTGTTTGGACATCTGGCTTGATGCCAACCTTGGGTAAACTCCAGTTTGACATGGATTCTCCCTTAGACTGCTGCTCTCTAATGCTTGCATTTTAATATGCTGCTAGTGATTGCTAAATTCTGTTACTTCTTGCCCCTTGAGCTCAGATGCTAACTTTTGTTGTTTTTACAGTTGAGCCATTTGCTTTTTCTCATGTCTAGACGTTGCCTTCAGTGTAATGGTTTAATCTGAATGCAATAAACAGGTATTATTCAGACCTTTGAGTTTGTTGAGTCTGTTGCAAGTATCCTTACCAAGTCGCAAAATCTGCACCTTTAAGTAGGTGCACTGTGGCTGTTTGGTGCTGATATGATCAATCATATGCCATCACCGGAACTGTGTCTTTCTATATTTGTTTCTGACCATTCAGAAATTGTAAAATGACCTGGCACTTTTTTCAAGTTCTCATACACTTTCTCTAGTCCGTCAGGACACAACAGTACAAAAAAAACTGAACCGAACATAATTTGTATAACAAATTATGTAAATGCTGATATTTATGTGAGAACTGTTATATACTGCATTAATTCACTGTTACTGGATTGCAATAGCATAAGAGTATACTTCTTTTTCCAGTTAATGCAATAGTTGTTGCAATGTCCTGAGTTCCTGATAAAGGCAACAAGTTATGTCAACTAACCAGCTGAAACACTAATTATCACTCTTACCTTGCATTTTATGTGAACACTCAGAGCATCAGGGAATTTGAAGGCATGAAAGAAGGCATATGTGATGACTGTAGCCCTCTCATCTGCTGTACGTGCCTTCAAAAATCTTGAAATCATTTTTGGCCTAAGTACACACCCATGCTCATCTGAGAGCTGAATAACATGGCCTCCTCCATCTGATGCTACACAGGACTTCACCCTCATATCAAATTCACCTAAAAAAATGCAAAAACAATATATCAGGTTGAACTACAAAACTGTGATGCATTTTATTATGTAAGAGCATAAACAGTGTAATAAATGTCAAGAATTATAACATTCTTGAAAAATATTATATCAGTATCCAAACTATGCAAGCCACTTTACTGTATGCAGCTGAGGATACTTTAGGAACCACTATTGAATCCTTCCTTATCTATTCCTTTTGTGAGTGGTGTGCATGCAGGTAGAACTGCTGTTGGTATGCTTCTGTATGAGTCTGAATGTGTCTGATTTTGTTGTCATTCTGAGATATACATGTGGAAGTAATGTCACCTGACCTTTCTTGGGATGTACATTCTTGGATTTTAATGGGAGTCATCCATTGAATCTCATCCTGGTGCCTGCTTTTCCTACTATTAGTTTTATGTGAAAATTACTGTTGTATTAAAACTATGTGCCAGACCACAACTTTAAGTACATCCCCACCATCACTATCGCGACCACCACAGAAACCTGTCAGTCACAAAGTTATTGTATTTGAGGTATACATTCAGCTACATAAGATTTGTTGCTTATTCCACAAATAGTAAAGTAAGTTTAAATAAGAAGTACTATAATTTGCTGTAAATACTGTAACCACTATTTCGCTTTCTGTCAGTAATAGTATGCTCTAAAAGACAATTTTCAATGGAATGGACTGTTATGTCACTGCTGTTTGACATGTAATGTTGTGTGTAGATGTATTAATTTTTGAGGAAACTGTAACAATGTCATCTGCCATTCCCATCTCACTTTTGCTTTTCCTATCCCTTCCAATCCCTCTGCAAACCAAATAAACTGCTATGAAGTCTCAATTTCTTGTTCAGTTTGGTAACTGCTATTAGCCTCTCAGTTTTTTTTTATTTTCTACTATTTGAAAGACAAATTAACTGTTTACTCAAAATGCCAGTTAGCTGTTTTCTTGGTTTCTGTATGATTTATCTGCTGATAATGGAAAATTTGTGGGGATATAATGATTGAAGATGGATACCATAAATAACAATAAATTGAAGCTGTGAATAAGCTATAGCAGTAGTTATGCAGCTATTTATTTCTTTTTAAATTATCTTACTAACACAATGTACAACTAAAGTATGCTCACCTCTATAATCGTTTATAGCCACAACAAGTGTTAGTGTTGATCCTAATGGAACAATACCACTTACAGGTGGTGCCCAAGGACCCTTTCCATGCTGTATTTCCATCCAGCAGTCAACATTGTCCCCTAAAAACATATTATAGAAACAATTTTTCGAAGACACTTATGCACTATATTAAGGATATAATTCTATATATAATATAATATGGTCAGTCTATGGGTGGTAGTCATAAAGTTTTAATCACCACCTTGGAAAAATGAAGTTCTGGTACACACGGGACCCTTGCCTCAGAACCGTAGCACACTGCCAGAGGAGACAAATCACAATGATATGGATTGTATCATTTTCCTTTGGCCATTCTGGCAGTGTTTTATGGTTACGGTACTATGGCGTGGGGATTACAGTATGCACCAGGACTGTAGACATGTACCAAAAAATTTAATATGTAACTGTATTTGAATTCAGACTGTATAACTAGCACTTGTAATATATGAATATTGCAGGTATTTTTTATTTTATTTTACAAAACATACATAAAAAATATAATGAGATTTTATCAGGCATATATTGTTGTTGCACACTGTATGGCTAAACGTCTGTGGACATCGCAGAACTTAGAAAGCTATTGCAGTCTTCTCAGAATTCACAGTCTGGCCATCCATATTTATATTTTCTGTGATTTCCCTAAATCACATTTGAAACAAACATGGCTGATTTCTTTTCCCATCCTTTTGCAGCTTCAGCTTGTGCTCCATCTCTGATGATGTTGTCATGAATGATACATTAACTAATCCCCTTTTCTTTTCCTAAATCACACTGTACCACACAGTTCTCAAACGTCCTTGTCAAGCTATGACAGCTTTTTACAAGTGGAGTACAGAGATCAGTGTCATTCAAAGACTTTGTTTTCATGATTGCGCTGCTGCTCAGAACCACTACAGTGAAAGTGCACGTGGAGTCAACTGTGTCCTTGGTCTGCGGAGCAGTGGAACTATCCAGCGTGACACTCAAGTGGAAAAGTGTAGAGTTGGTGAACACCTGATGAATGGTATTTACCCAAGAGTGTTAATAGCAGCAGTAAAATTCAGTATAGATTGTGTGGGACTGTTCTTCCAAGTTTATGTCCAGACCACTAATTTCAATAAATGGCAAAATGATGCAAGTGTCCATAAAAAACATTTTAGATAATGCTTCCAGCACTATTTCAGGAGTTTGTCTGTTCAGTATGAGCAAGATAACGCTCTTGTCTGCAAAGCTATGACTGCTGTGTCATGGTTTGAACTACGTCGGGAGGATGTGTTTGATTTGTTCATTCAAAGATATTGAATCAATCTGAATCAGGCAAAATAATAGGGGTCTACAGTCCCAAACATGTCACACTTTTGTGATTAACTACAATGTTGCTTGCTTGCCAAATCAATTGGCTACAAAATCTGACAATTATTGACCATATTTCAGCAAG
Source organism: Schistocerca americana (assembly GCF_021461395.2). Classification (NCBI taxonomy): domain Eukaryota; kingdom Metazoa; phylum Arthropoda; class Insecta; order Orthoptera; family Acrididae; genus Schistocerca; species Schistocerca americana. The sequence continues at coordinate 792,860,469 of NC_060119.1, forward strand.
AAAGGACACAATTAAACTTATACCATTTTAGTGGGGCTGCCTAAATTATTGAATTTGCTGTAAGAGCAGCAAAGAAGGTCCCACACATTATTGTTCACATGTACTTTATTTCAGACGATGCAGCTGCTGCAAATCTATAATGGACCAGCAGAAAAGCCATTTGCAAAAAGAACTAATTCAGTGTTATGTGAATTCGAGAGAAGTTTATTTAAATATTTAGTATCAGGAACAACGTTTTACCTAATACTGAGCATTCTAGGGCTCAGTTCATGATTTACCGCTATCAGAAAAATGTCCTCTGTCTATAGATTTTGAACAATGTGATGAATCATATGCACAGCCTTCACTCGAAGTCACATTAGTAGTTTGTATGGCTAGTATTAGACCAGCTTCACTGACATGTTTTTTTAAGAACAGGTTAGGCCATTCACTGAATAGGTAAACAAAATGAATAATACAAGATTAAGGATAGACCAGCAGTAAAAATTTCTAGTTTATGATAATTAAAATGGCTTTTTCATTCATATGTGAAAGTAATTGCATGGCATGTGATTATTTCAGCTCCTCAAAACTTAAATTACACATGTGCATGGTAGTAACATTTAAGAGCTGAATCTGAAATTTCTCATGCAGTTACTTAAATTGCAAAAGAGTGAGTATTTTTCTTACAGGCTACAGGTGATTTGTGTGATTTCAATAAGGTATGGAAATAGATTTGGAAATAAATGGTAATTTATGCCACTGATATCTCTTGGCCAATGGACGACTACCTATCTCTTGGATTCAAAAAAGGTGAGGGATGAGCTCAACTGAGAAATGGCTCGCTCAAGAATAATGCTCTGAAATGAGGAGCAATGCAAACAGACAGACACTGTTATCACACTTCATATAAAAATAATTCCATCTTAGAAAATTTTGTGAAGAAAGAGAAACATTTTGTGGTAGTATTAGACTGCTTAATTGATCATATATGCAGCAGACAGATATTACTTTTAGTAGTAACTGTGTACTCTTGTGTCTGATGTTTCAATTTAAATATAATCTTTATTTTCACTTTTGTTATTCTTCAGAAGGGAATGTTTATATAAATAACTTTATTGAGTATGAGTGAATTATGACAGTAAGTGCCACCTACCACGAAAGTCAAGCTGGATGACATCTAGGTCAGCGATGACCATAGGTGGTTTGGATGCTGTCTTCTCGTAGTCATTGAACCACTCACAGCGCAGACGCTTCGCTTCATCCCACACCTGAGGGCAGAGCATCAATGTGGTTTAGAACAAGAGTTATTCAGGGAAGTGTTCTACTTACATTTTAGTCTCCAATAAAGAGTGAAAATAAGAATTTAAGATCTTTAAGTTAACATGCTATTAACAAAATTGTGGTTAGGTAACAAGCTCTATTTTCACTGAAGAGGTGGAAGTAAATCAGTTGTTAACCCAAATGTTACAACTAACACACCACTGCTTTAATTGGCATAATGTTTTCCCTTTTCCTATCAAAAATTAATGTAGCGAAGGTAGAGAAATCTTAATACAGAAAGTTCCCATTCCAAAGTTATTATGTCAAAATGAGTCCATCCAACATGCAAGAGCACATTGTGAAGTGTTGGTGGAGTTAAACAAAGAAATCAGCATTTATGTGTTTGATAGCTGCTTAGCCTAAGTGCATAAACTGGGGAATTGCACAGTGCAACAGCATCATCCTCCTATTTCAACAGTTGTAATAATTCTTTTGACAAGTTTGATGCCAGACTCCATCTGTTTCTATGTTGTCTAACCTCAGACATTTCAACATATGTACTAAACCGAATATATACATAACCTATTTTACATATTCTAATTTGTGTCCACCTTTACAGTTTGTCATTTTTACTGCCAAGCTAACTGTGTGGTTTCTGTAGAACTTTTTTTGCCTATTTTTCTATAATCTCTTCATATTGTACATTTTCTGTCCGCTTAATTCTACCACCCATATTTCAGATGTTTGCAGTTATTCTTCACATTTTTTGCTGCTTTTCACATTTTACTCCCAAATTTGGTGTATGGTGTCAGAAACTTCTTCCTCAACTCCAAGCCAATATCTGATGCTGGTAGAGCTTTTCAACTGTAGAAAGTTTTTTGTGCCAATATGTTTTTGATATCTTATCTCCATTGAACATTTTTTAATACTGTTTCTCAGAAAGATGATATTTTTTTCCATTTCTTCCAACAGTTCCTTCCCAAGTTTCAATGTTTAGCAATCACAGTTCTCACGTGTGCTATTCTTCAACATTTTTGTTTTAGTTTTGTTTGTCCTTCATTCAGATTCTGTGGTAAATACATTGTTCATTCTATTCCACTGTATTTGTATGTCCCTCTTGATTACAGCCCAAAGAACCTTGTCTTATGCACACTGTAAGATTGGTGTTAATTTCTATTGCACTTATTTTCCTGTTTGGACATTCTGATTCATTTCATTTATTGTTTCTTAAGTATAACAGTTAAATGATAGCAGAGATAACCTTTAACTACAGAATCTGGTTTGTCTCAATATTCTCTTTAATAATGGAGCTTTGTTTCTTAAATACAGCATGTCACTCCTCTGTCTCTCTCTCTCTATTTCAACAATATTCTACAGTTGTTGTAGATCCATTTACATGGAATTAAGGCTAGTCTCACTGAACGTTCATTTCAAGGTCCTGGATGAAAACTGCAATGCCCACTCATCATTTTCTGTTGTTTTAAGGTCCACACAGCCGAAATGATGTTAAAATTGAAATGGTCAGAGCAGTTTGAAGGCCAAAGAATATTTATCCAACATGTATCAGTTTGTCATTCACAGCCCTACTGTGTTCCCATGAGAGGTCGGACATTATTGTGCATCTGCACTAAGAAAAATTTGATTTCTGGTACATTAGGGCATTGAGATAACTCTGTGGTGACAGATGATAATTTGTACTGGTCCAGGATTCAAAACCATATTTCCTAGTTTTTGTCAGCACTCACCTTAACTGCTTCAGCTATCCGAGCACCTTCCCCATACCACCCAAATCTCCAAATGCCCCTGTCCATTATTTCTCTTCACTTGCACCCCTACTGTATTCCTGCAAGCGGTTGTACATTATTGTGCAGCTGCATTGAAAGCACACAGAACTGTCACAACAATTTGACCACTGCCTATGTTTGATGTCAACATGCTATAACCACTCAAAGGTGGCAGAACTATCAGTGGAGGGTATATAAAACGTGTCTGGGATATGTGGAAAACAGTGCAGTCATCGTCATACTGCAGAAATGGGGTGATTTATGTGATGTCCAAACAGGTATGATCGTTGGGTATAAGGCCAAGGGTGGAAGCATTTCGAAAATGGCTAATTCTATAAACTGTTCACGTGCTGTGTTGAAAACTGGGGCTATGAAAAACCAGCACCTCGGCAACTGTGGTGCACCACAGGCCACTGATGACAGAAGTGAATGTCAGCTGTGGAAATGTGTACAGTTGAGTAGACACGCAACTGTTGAGCAGCTGACCACCCAGATGAATGAAGGGGCTTTCAACTGTTTCTCCTCAGTGACTGTTCAGTGAACATTACTGCTAATGAGTCTCTGCAGCAGGTGCCTGGTACATGCAGCCATGCTGACTGCTTTTCATCAGCAACAAAGGCTGGAATTTGCACACCAGTATCACAACAGTACATTTGCTGAATGGCAACAACTAGCCTTTCCAGATGAATCACATTTTATTTTCTATCAGCGTTAAATGTCCACAAGCGAACATCCCGCAACAGTCGTCGGAATGGCTCAAGCTGGAGGAGGGAGTGTTATGATTTGCTGAATGTTTTCGTGGCATTCCCTGGATGATCCCGTCACTCTGGAAGGCACAGTGGATCACACAAGTGTGCATCTGTCATTGGGGACTGTGTCCACTCCTACATGAAGTTTAGTTTTCTTTTGCACGAGGGCATCTGCCAGCAGGAAAATGCAGGACTGTCAGTTTGGTATCTGACCGCTGTCTGGGGGATCTCCAGACACCTCTTCACTGGTCATCAGGGCTCAGTTTGAAGTGCGACTCATCACTTACGGCAATTCTTCTTCAGTCAATGAGATTACAGACCGAAGACGTGTGTGGAGACAACTCTGAACTGTTGTGGGATACAGGCGTGACTGTCGCCCTAAATATAGCCACACAACCACGAGTGATGGTCTGGGTTTCGTTTCTTTTCGTAGCAGAACGCCTTTGGTCGTTATCCTCAGAAACCTTTCAAGACAGCGACAGCAGTACGTCGACAATATTCTACATCCCGTTTTGTTCACCTTCATTGAAAGCCATCGTTGGTTTACATTTCAGCAAAATAATGCCCTCCTGCACGAGGCGTGAGTTTTTAGTGATAGTCTTGGCACATGCCAAACCGTATCTTTGCCAGTGAGGTCGCCAGATCTCTCCCAAGCTGAGAATGTTTGGAAAATTATGGGTAGGTCTCTCCAACCAGCTCGAGATTTTGACGATCTAACGCGCAAATTGGACAGAATTTGGAACAATATCTCTCAGGAAAACATCCAACGACACTATCAGTCGGTGCCAAGCCAAATAACTGATTGCATAAGGGCCAGAGGTGGACCAACGCATTTTTGACATGCTCATTGTGAAGTTATTTCTCTTGAATAAATCATACAATGTTTATGAAATTGTAATGATTTGTTTATCTGTAATTGTTGGTCACATCTAGCAATTGCACTCCCATTCGGATAATTCCTTCGTGGTGCGTCGTTTTCTTTGTCTTACAGTGTATTTGATAACCTTGTATACTGAAAATTACTGACGTAATGGCCTGATTGTTTTAAACATGGATGAACGATGTAGTATATGACCACTGTAGATTACAAACTAGCAGAGTAACAAATTGACGACTATAGCAAACAGTCAAAAAAAAAAAATATATATATATATATATAGGTGTGGGGAACTTCAGCACCCTCTGTTCTAAAGGCACCTTTGGTGAGTGATATAAGTGAGTAATCCCTTACGCACCTCGAGCAGGTCCTTGTCGTACTGCACGACGACTGTGTTCTCATAGAACTGGCCGTGCAGGTCTGGCTTGGTGCCGCAGCGCTCGTACGCGATGCGGAACGAGAAGAAGGTCTTGCCAGTGGAGGGCGGCACGTAGACGCAGCGCGGGTCTGCGTACTGCCCCTTGGACGACACGATGCCCTCGAACGGCTGCGTGAAGGACAGGTGCACGTCCATGTGGTCCTTGCCGCACATCACCTCCAGCGACTGGATGGCCGGCATGCCCTCCGGCCTCTCCAGCGGCCACAGGTCCGAGCTCGCCTGTGCGCCCTGCAGCACCCAATCAGAAACTTACACATATATTACTTGAAAAGGCGCTCTAAACAGCGCATTACAGGTATCTATGTTATCAATACGTACAATAAAATGGATGTACGTATATATGACTATGCTCTATATCTCCTCGGAAACACTCGACCGATTTCACCCGAACTTGGTTCACATCTCACTAACTGTCTGGAAAGAATCACTGTTTGGGTAAGAACCACCTAAGATCAAAGTGGTGGGGGTGAAAGAGAATCCATTATTTGTCAAATCTTAGCGACTTGCAACAAAGTTTACACATAATTTCAAACCTTTACGAAACTTTTTCACGCTGACGACCCCCACAGTAATACTGCTACATGTAGCATGACGTTTTAATTTATTACTTCTTCATTACTAACTTTATTCGCGACGGATTTTACAAACAGTATTCAAATATACTACTATATCTGCAAAATTATATCACCGTTCGACATATAACTCAGGAGATATGAAGTCAAATACTGTGATGCGTGAAAAACTGCTGCATCGTGTATGTTTTAATCTATTACTTCTTTACCACTATCTCTATTCGTGACAGAGTTCGCAGACTGTATCCACGTATGCCCGCCGAATGTAGCTAAAAAATATATACCATTGGTCGAACACTGTTCAGGAGAGATGTCACAAACACTGAAATGGATGGAAAATTGCCGCATCATGCATGACTTTTTCATTTGTTACTCCTTTGCTACTAACTGTTTTCTCAAAAACTGGATGTACCTACAAAATTGTCATTGTATGACACATACTGCACGAGGTACTGAGTCATAAACATTGATCTGCGTGTAAAGGAAACTGCAGGGCGAAATTCGGTTAAGATACAGGTGAAACGTGTGTACAAAAACGTGTGAAATTTGGTAAATACACTACTGGCTATTAAAATTGTTACACCAAGAAGAAATGCAGATGATAAACGGGTATTCATTGGACAAATATATCATACTAGAACTGACATGTGATTACATTTTTTCGCAATTTGGGTGCATAGATCCTGAAAAATCAGTATCCAGAACAACCACCTCCGGCCGTAATAACGCCCTTGATATGCCTGGGCATTGAGTCAAACAGAGCTTGGATGGCGTGTACAGGTACAGTTGCCCATGTAGCTTCAACACGATACCACAGTTCATCAAGAGTAGTGACTGGCGTATTGTGACGAGCCAGCTGCTCGGCCACCATTGACCAGACGTTTTCAATTGGTGAGAGATATGGAGAATGTGCTTACATGAGGCATCACAACGACGTTTCCACCAGGCAACGCCGGTCAACTACTGTTTGTGTATGAGAAATCGGTTGGAAACTTTCCTCATGTCAGCACGTTGTTGGTGTCGCCACCGGTGCCAACCTTGTGTGAATGCTCTGAAAAGCTAATCATTCGCATATCACAGCATCTTCTTCCTGTCAAATTTCGCGTCTGTAGCACGTCATCTTCGTGGTGTAGCAATTTTAATGGCGAGTAGTGTATATGTGAAATGTTTTTGACATTTGCGTACGTGGGCAAAGCCAAGAACAAAAGCTCATCCTAAACCCCTAGAACGATTTCAACCAAATATGGTACAGATATTAGTTAACACTCTGGAAAGAAACACGCTGGGCGTAAGAACCACCACCCTCCTACTCGGTCGAGCGTGATTGAGAAGAAGAGAGGAGGAGGAGGAGATGGAATTAGGGGGCAGGAGAAGATGGACACAGAGAGGGGGAAGAAGGAGGTCGATTAATAGAAGACTGGAGCATATACATAATCGGCCAACTAGTGTTAAACTATTTTGACAATATTAGCAGTAGCTTATTTTTTAAAAGAGGAACAGTGTTGTAAATGTGCCATTACAGCGTGTTCTGAAGTACCCGCCTTCGTAGCGAATGTCGCTGATGAAATGAAATGAAATGAAATGTCGTGTGGCTAAGGCCCCCCGTCGGGTAGACCGTTCGCCTGGTGCAGGTCTTTCGATTTGACGCCACTTCGGCGATCTGCGCGTCGATGGGGATGAAATGATGATGATTAGGACAACACAACACCCAATCCCTGAGCGGAGAAAACCTCCGACCCAGCCGGGAATCGAACCCGGGACCTTAGGCTTGACATTCCGTCACGCTGACCACTCAGCTACCGGGGCCGGACATGTCGCTGATGAGCGCCTGCACGATGGTGCCCAATTCTGAGGTAGCATGTCCGATATTTGAGGTGGAGGAAATTTTCGTCATTAGTATTTTGGCTTGTGAGGGAAGGAGATGCGGTGGTGGGAAGGTCCTGATCATCAAACCATCGCCGAAAAAGGCGAAAACCCAGCAGTCACCAGACAAGTTGATGTTGGGTGTTTTTTTGGGACTGCCATGGTGTGGTGCCAACGGATTATGTTCGTAATGGGCTAATCGGCATAGCAGCATACTACTGAAATCTCCAGACGTAGTAAGGGAGACTGCTAAGACGACGTGTGGTAGGAAGCTCTCTGAGTGGGTGTACTATTAAATTTTGTTTCACCCCCATGTTCTCCTGACAAGACATCCACTGACTTCTTCCTCTTTCCTCGCATGAAGAAACCATTGTGTTGCTGGCTTTTAGAGAATTACGAAGAGATGATTATCGAGGTGAAATGTTTTAAAATTTGTCTGTCGAGTCATCCGCCGTTGGGAAAATGTCTCATTGAGGGACGTCAGTGTAGAGAAGGGCCAGCACCGTCACCAAGTTCCACGGCCGCAGTTTTATTTTTACGAGATGATAACTGAAACTTTGGTTACCCCTTCTGCAACAAATAATTCTGTATAATACTTAACAACATAAAATCTTACAGAGAAACATTTGAAGCTCTGCTCTGCCATCGAATGATCTTATAGAGGGCATTATTCGGTGATGTGCCTGATGATCTGTAGTTCTCGGCAATCACAAGATGGGGATGGTTTCTTAACACATTTGTGTAAAGAAATTATGCGCATCTGTCTTGGGTTCTAATTCTGTTTCGCAGTAAAAATGTTTTGCTTGACAAGTCAGATCCCAGTGGTTGACAACTGGCATACTATTATTTTGTTGTTCAGTCCCATTAGATGAAGAATTTGGCACAGGAGAGGAAATCCATGGCGAACCGCACCACATCGATCATGAAACCGACTTTTTTTTTTTTTTTTTAAGTGGAAAATTTGACACGGGAGTCATTGTAACGAAACAAAAATTTAACTGCCGTAGATGCTCCTGTAGAGGGTTTTTACGAAAGATTGGTTTCCGAATGTATCACCGCTGGAATTCTGCAAAATGTTGCGGAACACTGCAGTCACACAGAGAAACGTATAAATATTTCGTTGTACGTGCTTATTGTTTTCGTCCTTGCTGATTTTGTAGGTTTCAGTCTATAATTGACCTCACCACTCAATCGACCTACTATCTTCACATAAATCTGTTGTAAGGCATTTTTGATGGGAACTCTTAGTTTTGGCAATGGTAATAGTGTTAAATATAATGCTACACGAAAATCAATGTTCGAAGATTCATGAACTTCGAGATGAAAGCTGGATGGAGCATGATTAAGTTGGTATATGAAGTTCACTCTGGAAATCTCTAGCTTTGACATGAATCTGCTTGCCGGCCGGAGTGGCCGTGCGGTTTAAGGCGCTACAGTCTGGAGCCGAACGACCGCTACGGTCGCAGGTTCGAATCCTGCCTCGGGCATGGATGTGTGTGATCTCCTTAGGTTAGTTAGGTTTAATTAGTTCTAAGTTCTAGCCGACTGATGACCTCAGAAGTTAAGTCGCTTAGTGCTCAGAGCCATTTGAATCTGCTTTGCTGCAAGTCCAGATATTTGTGTCCTGCAAAGGTTCCACGAAGGCAAATGTGTCTGTAAACTTTGCATTGTGAGGTCACATGGAACACATTAGCTCTTGGTGAGCTCAAACAAATTTTTTCCCCCTAAAACCCTTTACTCCTACGTAGTGGAGTTGCACTAGCAATAAACTGAAAGTCGCTCATTTGAGTGCCAGAGCGTTAGCTATCGTACATGCTGATATTCATACTTCAGCGTTTCTATAAAATATTCTAAATCGTCGATTGTGGAATGTTTAGCTTTCCGAGATCATTGTGTCGGTTCACCATTCTGGATGCGTAGGAAATGCATCTTCGTTCGTTCAACTGTTTTTTTCAGTCACTGTTGGTTGACCCGTTGATTTCCCCTTGCAGAGGGATCCTGTGGCTGTAAATTATTACCATTGCCAAATAAAGATGAGACTCAAAGCATCTTCGTGAAACGTTCGTTCCGATGCGTCGCTACACACACTGAATTAAATAAACTGAAATAATTTAAATCAGTGATGTTAAATGATATCAGTGAAGTCCACCGATAAATGCTTGACGTGCAATGTAGCGAACATGTGAGGAATGAAAAATTTTCCAGAACTAAATATTATTCAAAATAATTTTTATTTATTCTTCAGTCTCAGTTGCACATTTTAATTACTTGACATGTTTCGATAATTCTGGATCATATGCACTCTTTACAATACTCAGATATCAGTTTCTGAACAGACATAACGGTACAACAACTTAGATCTGAAGATGATCGAGAGTGATGGAAACATATCGTGTAATTACAAATGTACAACTGATACTGAAGAATAAATGAGCATTATTTTAACTATCAATACAGTCACTGTCTCTCTCGAGACGAACATGTGGGCTATAGTGAAAATATTTTTCATTCGTAAAATAGCAATTCGTCCGATGACTCTAAGAGATATGATGACCAATTTATTTCACGACAAGCTTCAGCTTGTATGCCACTCTCAAATGGTTCTGCAATATCATATTAGTACGTGAATACTTAAAATGCGGTTCATATAATCCCCAAAAAAACTTTTTCGCCTGTGTAACTGTGCCTCACGTTGTTTTATAGACAAACGTTTAAGTCATTGTTGGAATCTTTACAAAACAACATGATGGCGTAATCTTATACCGGGGAAAGTTTTGTGAAGATGATAAAGGCTGCAAAGGACTACCCTCGAACAATTCATATGTCTTTTATACTGTTTCAGTCATCAGTCTGAAGCCGGATTGATGCAGCTCTTCATGCAAGTCCAGCTCTACAACTGTTTTCATATCTGCACAACTACTGCGTTCTATGTTCATTTTAATCTTCTTACTGCATTAAAGCCTTGAGTTTCTCTCTACACTTTTCACCTTCCACTCTTCCTTCTGCAACCAAATTAATTTCGAGGCGTCGGGATGTCTCCTGCCAACATGTCCCTTCTTTAGAATCATATTAAACTTAATTGGAGTGATTTAGGACAGCGCATAATCTAAAATGGAACCACAATGGGCCAAAAAAATTTACTCCGTCAAACTTCAAGACTGCAGAACCACCCGGGAAAGACGTAAGTATCGAAATAGAAGTTGGAATAAAAGGAACCTCATATCTTTACAGTTGAGTGCCAAAATCAATGTTCCGAAAATGCAATTCTACTGTGAAAATATAACTGCAGAAGTTGGTTCTTGACAGGAAAAAGAACCAAGAAGTTCATGTCAACGTGCAGGATATCTCAAATAGTACGCAAAAACTTCGATGTGCTGTTGCACTCAAATAAATTAAGATATTCACACCTTGATTGGCTTGTGTGACGACACACAAACTCACAAAGTTTTGAAACTTCCTGGCAGATTAAAACTGTGTGCGCCGACCGAGACTCGAACTCGGGACCTTTGCCTTTCGCGGGCAGGTGCTCTACCATCTGAGCTACCGAAGCACGACTCACGCCCGGCCCTCACAGCCTTACTTCTGCCAGTATCTCGTCTCCTACCTTCCAAACATTACAGAAGCTCTCGTGCGAACCTTGCAGAACTAGCACTCCTGAAAGAAAGGATATTGCGGAGACATGGCTTAGCCACAGCCTGGGGGATGTTTCCAGAATGAGATTTTCACTCTGCAGCGGAGTGTGTGCTGATATGAAAACTTCGCTGCAGAGTGAAAATCTCATTCTGGAAACATCCCCCAGGCTGTGGCTAAGCCATGTCACCGCAATATCCTTTCTTTCAGGAGTGCTAGTTCTGCAAGGTTCGCAGGAGAGCTTCTGTAAAGTTTGGAAGGTAGGAGACGAGATACTGGCAGAAGTGAAGCTGTGAGGGCCGGGCGTGAGTCGTGCTTCGGTAGCTCAGATGGTAGAGCACTTGCCCGCGAAAGGCAAAGGTCCCGAGTTCGAGTCTCGGTCGGCGCACACAGTTTTAATCTGCCAGGAAGTTTCATATCAGCGCACACTCCGCTGCAGAGTGAAAATCTCATTCTGGTCACAAAGTTTTGTTTGTGTATGTTTCAGATTGTCGTGAGAGAAGCATAATGACAACGGTTCAAGAAAGGGCTCAGTGTGTAGAATGGTTTATTCATACCAAATCGAACATGCTGATTCAAAGGCACTTCTAACCACGGTGTAGGAAGCACTAACCCTCGCGAACGTCGGTACGTCGCTGGTACAGGAATTACATGCAGACGGGAAGTGTTGATATGGATCATCATACTGGACGATCTGGAAGAAGTGAAGCCGACACAGAACGTTCTTAGCAGAAGTCTGCTCGGAGGGCATCGCAGGAGCTGCAAATCCCTCTTGCGACCATGCACCGGGTCCTTCGGAAACGTTTACAGAAGTATCTACGTCTACGTCTACATCTACATCTATACTCCTCAAGCCACCCAACGGTGTGTGGCGGAGGGCACTTTACGTGCCGCTGTCTTCCATACTGTCTGCAACTGTTGCACGCGTTGAAACCAGACGGCAAGCCACAACGTAAGCAGTTCGCTGTGGACGTTCTTCACCGTTTAGAGGACGTTGGAAATTTTCTAACCGTCTAGCTTTCTCTGACAAAGTAATTTTCCACGTGTGTATGAAGGTAAACTGGGGCACGACCAATCCGCATACTGTGACGGAAGAGGTACATGGCAACCCAAAAATGAATGTGTGGTGTTGTTTGATGGTCTATCGTTTTCTTCTCAGAAAAAACCGTTAATCGTAACAACTACCTTGATATGCTGGAGCTGTTTGCGCTGCCGCAACTGGCTGACCACCAAGACAGCCGTGCCAAGACAGTCGTTTTCCAACGAGATGGTGCACCGCCACAAAGGAGTAAGGTTGTGCGGATGTTCTATACCAGATGTTTCCAGATCGCTGGATTGAGAGGGGTGGTCCGATTCCTTGGCCTCTTAGGTCGCCTCGCATCACACCGACGGACTTCTTTCTACGGAGGTATGTGAAGGACAGCGTCTACTAAACTCCTGTCAACCACATCAACGATTTAAAGAACCGAGTCGTTGCTGCCATTGCCAAAGATGATGCGGATACGTTGCACCGAGTGTGGATAGAGCCTGAATAAAGACTAGATGTTGCGCGTGTCACGTAAGGCGCGTATGTTGAAATTGATTGAATAGCATAAAAACTTTGTGAGATTGTGTGCCACATAAGTCAAACATAGTGTGAATATCTTAATTAGTTTGGATGCTATAATACATTAAATTTGTACCGTACCTTTAGAGACACCATGTATCTCTCGAAATGGACAGCGAGTCTGCAACAAAGCAGTTAGTTATGTGGCACATTATGTGGTATTAATTTATCATGTAATTAACGCATGATAAATAAGCAAACATCGTCTCGATCACAACTTTTTATGTACTGACAACCGGTTTCAATCTGCGTTGCAGATCATTTTCGGGTCTGTGACTCACACGACGTTAACGAACTGCTCTTTGTGGCGCCAGACCTGAAGGTGATATACAACGCAGAATGAAACCGGTTGTCGGTATATAAAAAGTTGAGATCCGGACGGTATTTGTTCATTTATTATAAGGGAAGGGCACAGTTCCTAAGACATGGCGTCATTTATGAAGATTGTTAAATATGCATTTACTGAGTAGGTGACACCGATGAATAACATTATTCTCTGTGTTATAGGTTGTGTGATTTCAGCAAGTCGAACAATAATGGTATGTTACTCATCCCAATAACAAGTCGAAATGGTTTTCCTCTAGAGTCAAATACGTGGAAACGGTCGAGAGGTCGTCTAGCTGACAAAACGTTCGCATCAATTTTTCAATGTTTGTATGACCATGCGTCATCTGAGGGACATGAACGACCTTGAATCGTTTCACGGAGAAGAATAACCTGGGCGGCTGCGGGTGTTCGTACAGCATCTCTGGAACTACATGTTCCACACTATATGAGACCGATGTCAGTACAAGCTACAGAAACTAGTGACAAGACAATTGACTGTTTTTAACAATCGATTGGTCAGTCGATTATTTGGCTGGTCTTAAAAAATTAGTATCTGGTGGTGCACTGTTAATTTGTGCATATATAAATGAAAAATCACTTTTTAATACGTTTTTTAGGTCGGTTTCTTGTCTGTTTTTTTTTGCTACAAATTTTTAAATTTATTTAAAGCTACTTTCCTATTAAACTAGAGACTTGAAACTTGTAACATAGCTCAGAACTGGATGACACTGTAATATTAACTCCCATTGAGTCTGGGTGTGCGGCGGAGGGTACTTTGTCTTTCGGTCTGCCAGTCTCTGTGTGTTCGGTACAAATTTTGCAATTGATTTTAAGCTAACATCCTCATAAGTTATAGCTCTAAAGCTTTCAACTCAGCTCAGAACTGGATGACTGCAATATTTACTCGCTGCCTTTTCTAGCGCGTGGCGGAGAGTAGGTACTTGGTGTACCACTGCTATTTCCCTGATTTCCTGTTCCAGTCCGAATGTTTCGCACTTAAGAACTACAGCTGCAAAGCTTCCTTGTCAGCTCGATTCTCCTCAGTTTTTACATTCGTGGTCTTCTTGCTAGATATGCCAACGCGGAAGCAGTACATTGGTTGACTTATTTGAAGAGAAATTGAAATAAACCTGAAGTTTACCACTCGTCCTGCTGTAATCTCATCAAAACGGTTGAAATCAACTGAAAAATTTCATGCACACAAGACTAAAAAGTAGAAAATAACTATTTAAATAGAAAAACTTTTTAATGTATCGCGGTTTTAAAACGGACTGGTAAATATTAAATTATCTCTCCTAGCCCCATTAGGCTTCCTAATGCCATACAGATAGTCCTGAAAATTTGTGCTTGTAAATTTTTAATAGTTTTGACACTACTGTGAAACTGAAAACGTGGTGACGTAGTTTTCTGTACAAAATATTTTCTTTCCACACAAACAAATGGCTGGAAATTCAAATGATTTTGCATTTGTGGACATCATCACACATTTCTTATAAAACGGAAAGCAAACTGTAGCTAAAACGAGGCAAGGTTCCATTCTTCTTCAAGAGAACCATTGCGTCCACCTTTGCACCCCAACTAGGGCTGCAGTACGTCCGGATTTCCCGGGATTGGTCCTAGTTTTAAAGGCGTACAGAAGTGTGCTGGAGGGATTTTTATACAAGTGTCCGGGGTAAACCTGAACCTTTATTTGTGACTGACGAAATTCGATTGATTGGAATAAACCTGCTCTCCTATGCGGAAACAGCATGTTCCAAAATTGTCTTTACAACTTCGATTAAGTATATTTTAGAAATGGGAATAGGTAGAAAGGTCTGATTTGTGGCGTAATGTTCACACACGCCTAAAGCTTTTCTCTTCTTCTTGTTTTCCGATATTAGTTATTGACTGACCATCAAAAAAATGGTTCAAATGGCTCTGAGCACTATGGGACTTAACTTCTGAGGTCATCAGTCTCCTAGAACTTAGAACTACTTAACCCTAACTAACTAAGGACATCACACACACCCATGCCCGAGGCAGGATTCGAACCTGCGATCGTAACGGTCGTGCGGTTCCAGACTGTAGCGCCTAGAACCTCTCGGCCACCCAGGCCGGCGACTGACCATCCTACGACAGTTGACACAGTGTGGGTAATGATTTGTACAGATCAGATCTGTCACCCAGGTCTTGCGGAATCCCTTTACATTTTTTCTTTGGGCAGGACTTGCACGAACTGTGAGCCCGTATCAGAACAGCACTTTAATGAGGACATCCTAGGCCGGACGTGGAATTGGAATATCGCTTAGATAACATGACTGCTGCAGACGGCGCATCCATTAAAGGTGACCATCCGACTCTCCGCCTCCACTTTCTTCGTGACAGTCACGATTTTTCTAGCTCTGTCCCAATTTTTTCAGAAGTAAGTCGGGAAACTTATTTGCCCCAGATTTAGCAATTATGAAACCATTTACCCTGACTTGTATGTTCATTTCACCTGTATCGGTATGCTGTTACTGAAAGGGTATTATCCCTAATGAGTAACGTATGGAGTAGTGACAAAACACGGCTTGTTGTAGAAACTGCGAAAGCAATGTTAGTGACTGGAGTGATTTACTATGAAATTTGAGTTTAATGTTTTCATAAGGTTGTTGAAGAATACAGACATGATGAATATACAGCACAGATGAATCCCGTATGTCTGCTCGCACTTCTTCATCTTAGAAGGTATTAATAAAATATAAATTAATGTACTTTTTGTAACAAGTTAAAGTGTTAGCTCGCGTTTATTACATTCAATTAAGACTTTTGCAATATCAGAATTTGTGTGTCTCGAATTTAGCTCTAGAAAATATGGTCACCCTAAGACACTGAACTCTGTTAAGCGGCCAATAGAACCTTATGTATGTATGTATGAACATTATGCCGAAAACCGCGCTTTTGTACCTATCCCCATTTCTGAAATATATGAGATTAAAGTTGTAAGGACAATTTTGGAGCACGCTGTATTTTTCATACTATTTTAGTGAGACAATGAGAGCCGGCCGGTGTGGCCGTGCGGTTCTAGGCGCGTCAGTCTGGAACCGCGTGACCGCTACGGTCGCAGGTTCGAGTCCTGCCTCGGGCATGGATGTGTGTGATGTCCTTAGGTTAGTTAGGTTCAAGTAGTTCTAAGTTCTAGGTGACTGATGACCACAATGTTTAAGTCCCATAGTGCTCAGAGCCATTTTTGAGACAATGAGAAGCTGTCGACAATGGGCGGTCGCATATACCGCGACGCCACCCTACCCGCCAGAAAACTAAATATCTTAAATGTCATATGTAATTTGGCTTCAACTCATTGAACTGTATAAAACTGATTTCATTTGCGTTCATATTCCTTACCGCAAATTAGTACTACGTCTGAACATGAACATTTCTATTACGCGCTTTCACAAATCCTTGTCACTCTCTTGAGGTCGGATCGAGGCGTTTGCCCGCTGGCGTTGTCGGCACTGAAACGCAAGCGAGAACACATTCCCCCTTTTCTCGCGCAACATCGTGGCCTCGAGCAACTTATCGTCTACAGACTGGTTGTGTTAGAGAAAATAAACCGATTTGACCCACATGTCGGGGGTTTTCGAAGTTTTTGTCTGATGTCGGTAATTTAAGTGACGGCAGGCATGCCCCAGGGATGCATCAGGTTAATTAGTTAGGTGTTAATGGCACCTGGAACAATTTAGTCCACAACAATACATGAATCAGTTTTAAAAGATGAAAAGAAAAAGTACGCTATTCAGTACATAATTAAATGAACAGGTATAGCGCTTATTTTAAATTTGGCATACTCCCGAGACACGTCTTCACTTTGGACCACCCTCTGTCAGTATAATGTAGCACTGCTTCAGTTCAGCTAATTAAAGTATTGCAAGCGAGTTTCTCTCAGAAGAATAAATGTATAGTTTTGTCAGCTAAAACACTAAAGAGCAGTTTGAGTTAAAAGAATGAGTACATGATAGAGAAACTACTCCACTTGAAACTTCCGGCGTGATAGGCCGTGGTCGATGTACAAAACTCTCACCTTACGTTTCGTCTCCCACTGTGGGAGAAACCCCTCGAGGTAAAGCGACCTATTAGCCCGGAAGTCTTAAGTGAAGACAATACCGGCCGTGAAAGCGTACACTGTATGAGAGAAACTACTGATTGTTCTCACTTCAAAAGAAAGAATGAATAATTCAGTCAATACGCAAAGTTACAACGGTGTCGAATCTTTTCATCCGATTGCTCCCACTAACTGCTTTCACTCGAAAAAGATAAACGAATTATAATCCAACCGCTAGGTAAAACTACAACCGACTGAAGCGATTGTTTTCATTTGCTCCCTAGAATAGTCTAGCGAGTGTTTTCTTTCGCTTGCTCGCGTAGACTCAAAAGAACGAATGAAAAATCAAACGATACGTATCAAAATGGGTAGATTGTTTTCCAGCAACCGGATGAATCGATTGTTTTCATTCGTTTGTTCCTATCACGAGATATAACTGCAACTGAATGAGTCGATTATTTTCCAACAATCGAATGAATCGATAGTTTTCATTCAGTTGTTCCCATCACTAGAAACGCGGTCCGCCAACATGTAGTAAGCTGAAGATGGCGTTGTGTATCTTGCATGAAAACCGAGGTTCTCCCTGTCACCTGCTACGTATGCAGGTATTGTTGACAGAAAATTTTCCTCCACGAGAAAGGTTTTGGCGCTGGCTGTTGCAACAGACCACCATCATTACAGGATATCTGTCGCCAGTACTCTTCACCGATGAAGCGACCTTTGATAAAGATGACATCATAATCCTACAAAGTGGTCAAGTGTGGGCCGTTGGAATTACATCACAAACGGTTTAGCTCAATGATTGGGCGACAATTTCAGAACAAGCAGGTTTGGACCACTTGGCTTACCTCAATGCCTTACCGTAGACGCATAACTGTGCTTGGAATTCCTGTAGAAAACTCTGTCCCTTTTTCTGAAGAATGTGTATTTGACAATATGACAGATAATGTGGCTAGTCCAGGGTGAAAAACCAATCGACTCTCATATTATCATTCGTCACTGCTTTAGCAAAATCTTTCCCAGGGAAAGGATACTGGACTAAAACACCGGGGCATCTGAAACGAGTTGTTTTGCAGATCCTTGAAAAGCGTATCCGTGTAGCAAGACCACCTACAACACATTGTAGGTGGTCTTGCGTGTAGCCTGCGACGCTATTCGGCTGCAGCCTGGAATAATACGAGAGAGTGAGGCAACTCACACTGCAGCAAGAGAACGCTTGCATTGCATATCATGGCGGCCACTACCAACACCTTTTGTTACATGGAGGAAATTAATGCCGTCTAATGTGTAAGATAATATACTAGTACTAACAACATTATTACAAACTCTTCATCCATTTTGGGACATACGTTGGTATAAACGTTTTTGTTCCTGTTCCTGTCATGGATCACCAAATCCTTTCCCCCAAAAATGCTATCGTTAGATACCTCGTGGCAGAACCTTGACTATGCGGTTCCGTAGTAACAGGAGGAAACATCAGTCGCCAGTCGTAACCGTAGGCTCAGTGGTTAAGGATACTGCTCGCAAGCAGCAGGAGATCCCGGTAAGAGTCAGGATGAAATAAAATTTTTCTTTTGTCAGGGCATGTTTGTTTGTAGCAAACAAAACCAGGTGCGCGTCCAGGGTTCGGTTGTGGTGGCCGGGGAGGGAGAGACAGTTTCTTAGTGCTACCCCCTCCCCCTAAATATAACTTGAAACCACAAGGCTTTGGACGTACCATGGATGCCTATCATTTTAATTATAATAACAATAAAATATTTAAAGGTTTTAATGTAATAATACGAAACTGTTTAATTACAATAAAATATTTTAATATTAATTTATTTACATCAGTGCTCAGTACACAGCTTTAGCATAACCTCAAAAAAGGAAAAAAAAAAATCACAATCCAGAGAAATACAGCATCTGAAAAGCATCCGAAAATTTAAGAAGTACAATGCGCCGTGCAATCGATTTA
The DNA here is from genome assembly GCF_021461395.2 of Schistocerca americana. NCBI lineage: Eukaryota > Metazoa > Arthropoda > Insecta > Orthoptera > Acrididae > Schistocerca > Schistocerca americana. Next base: position 792,879,575 of record NC_060119.1, read on the forward strand.
AACACTGCAATAGCAATGAACTCGCGTCACTTTGACAATGTCATAATGTAAAATACCGATTATCAGTATATTATACTCACGTATGGAACCAACAGGACCACGTGAGGTACAACCAATCAATGTCGCTTTTGATGGTTGGCCTTCCTTTGTATCCAAATTTGTTTCATCCTTTCAGAATGAAGTCTCTTTCTTTCATTAGATTACTGTATTCCACTCCGTTTTCTAATTTCCCTCTGACCAACTTTCCAAACACATCTTTTGCCTGAATGTTTTTCTATCGGTAACGTCTGTCTGAGTTATACCGGTTACTTTAAGATTCTCCTTAATCGCAGCGTTCCATTTAATCTGCTCAGTTTTGATCTTACTTCCTAGAATTCTACTATTTGTTTTGTCAACCTAGTGGGCCCCATTCTTTTAGCCCCATTCTTTTACTGTGCCCATAATATTTAAGTCTTCGCTTTCTGATGTCACCGTGTATGTCTGTGTACTCTTCTATTTCGTTATTACTTCTCAGCCTATAAGCTTCTCTATTAGAAATTTTGGGGCCTAGTATTTTCCTAATAATCTCACTTTCTATTTCTATTCAGTTTTGATGAAATTTTCTTTTAGACTTTGCGAATTGTTGGATTGCTTTTGTCAAATTCGCTTGTTAGAATTGGGGTTATTTTAGCTATGTCAAATTTTGGGATAGCATTTTTTGTTGTCAAGAGTTTTTGAGGTCGAACTTTTACTTTTATTCGCGTTAAATAATGGTCATAAGGAACATTAGCCCCTTTCCTAAGTCGGACGTTTAACATTTCTTTGTAGTTATGGTATAAAATTGCTAGTGATCGATTTGAAATTCCCCAATAAATGTATCGGGTGGCCACCAGGTTTTTTTGTATAGAAGGGTTCTTTTTAAAATGTGTCGATATGATGTTAAGCTTAAAGTTTTTTCATGTTTCAACAAGTGTTTGTCCATTTATGCGCAGGAAATCCACCCACCGTTTTCTTGTATTTTTTTCTTTTTACCTAATTGAGCATTAAAATCACCCATTAAAATTTTCACATGGTTTGAGGGAATTTTCGAGATGTTTTCTAACGTTTACCTAGCTTCATTAACTTTTTCAGGTTTTTTCTTACGGTTGTCCTCATTGACTGGCACATGGGTACTAATTACAGTGTATGCTTTATTTGCGCACTTAACAGAAATTGTCATTAGTCCATTATAATGGGTTTACCTCCGTTATTGAATTTAAAACATTTTTGTAGACTGCAAAAGTAACTCCCAGGTGTAGTGTGTTATTAAATATTCTTTTATCAGTTTTACTTTGAAAAAGACGATAATTGCCGAAATCCATGGCGTTAGTGTCCGTTATTCGTGTTTCTCGATGTGCCAAAATTTGAATCTTCTGTTCTTTTAATGTATCTTCGAATTTATGAAGTTCACTTGGTTGCAAAAGTGTTTGCAAAGGACTCCGACTTCCTATGCTGAATCACATTGCATTTTAACCTGGCCGCCCCACAATCCGAAAGACGAGTTGCGCGAGTAATACTGGCGGTGGATTGAACATCTGTAGTAATACTGCGTTTATCAAAATGCTCTATGATGATTGTACCTGGAATCAGGTGGGGTTGAGTAGACTCCCTGAGTGAACTCAAAGTGTTAAGGCTGGAAGGGTTAGTTCCAGAATATAAATTTCAGCCGCACCACTGGTGATCAGACGCAGAACAATTTGCTGCTTGCTACAAGACGGACGCAAAGTGGATTGGTCTTGTTTTGCCTCGGTCCGGGACTGCTAAGTCTGTATTCGCAGCTGTCCACCATATCTGGTGGAACGTTCACTATCCGCCACCCGTGACCCGTCCGATACCCCAGGCAAGGTCGGCTTCTTAGACTTTTAGTTACAAAGTGTTGAGGCCTGGATGTCGGTATATTACTGTAACATAACAAATGTGTCCGCCTCTGTAGCTGAGTGGTCAGCGCGGCTGACTGCCTTGTGAGGAATCTGGTTCGATCCTCGGTACTATCAGGGATTTGATCGAGTAGTAGCGGTTTCAAAGTCAAGAAACTAGAGATCAGAAATGAGCTCCGTATACCCGCTTCACACTCACCAGAGGGTTCTATGACGTCATAATTCGGAGACTCGCCTCGTCAGTCTTCGCTGCCGCCCACTCGTCATTTAATTCTCTTGTTGGGTGGACGTGGATTCGTCCCGCATAGAAACGAGAGCAAGTACACGAGTTCGCAACTATACAGAAGAGCCAAAGAAACTGGTACACCTGCCTAATAACGTGTAGGGCCCCCGCGAGCACGCAGCCGTAACACGACGTGGCATAAAGTAAACTAAACTCCGTCCGAACAGGTCTTGGAAGGCTCAACGGTATCGATCGACACTACATCTACATTTATACTCCGCAAGCCACCCAACGGTGTGTGGCGGAGGGCACTTTACGTGCCACTGTCATTACCTCCCTTTCCTGTTCCAGTCGCGTATGGTTCGCGGGAAGAACGACTGCCGGAAAGCCTCTGTAGGCGCTCGAATCTCTCTAATTTTACATTCGTGATCTCCTCGGGAGGTACAAGTAGGGGGAAGCAATATATTCGATACCTCATCCAGAAACGCACCCTCTCGAAACGTGGACAGCAAGCTACACCGCGAAGCAGAGCGCCTCTCTTGCAGAGTCTGCCACTTGAGTTTGCTAAACATCTTCGTAACGCTATCACGCTTACCAGATAACCCTGTGACGAAACGCGCCGCTCTTCTTTGGATCTTCTCTACTCCTTCGTCAACCCGATCTGGTACGGATCCCACACTGATGAGCAATACTCAAGTATAGGTCGAACGAGTGTTTTGTAAGCCACCTCCTTTGTTGATGGATTACATTTTCTAAGGACTGCCGTGTCATCTTCAGTCCACAGGCGTCATTGGGTACGGATATGGAGGGGCATATGGTCAGTACACGGCTCTCCCTGCCATATGTCAGTTTACGAGACCGGACTATCAGAATAGTCGAGGAGAGATGCAGGGAACATCAGCAACACATCCGACTAAAACAGACAAGCAAATCAGTGGTCGCCGAGCACTGCTTAGAATATTGTCATGAAATGAAGTAAGATGAGGCCAATACCGTAATGTAAACATCAAGTTTCTGGGACTGCATAATTAAGGATTCTATCGAAATAAAGATGGCAGAAAACCTGATAAACGAGAACAAATTACTCCGCTTCATTCTCTGTTGCAAGTGTTTTATTGAAACTGATGCGTTTCGCACGATTAGCGCATCTCCAGATTATCTGTAATTAGTAATAACCATCTTTTTGCATGATAGTGTATTCGTTAACCTATCTAGCGCCGGTTAATGGGTAGCTTTGCTAAAGGTGAGAAGTAAAGTGAATCACTTGCCTTGAGCAGAGGAGTCCGCATTAGTCATATTAAAAAATCACTTATATAATGGCGTTAAAGCGAAGGCTTCAGTAGTCAAATATAAAAACAGGAAAGCCTGAAATGGAATATGAAAACCTTTACGTTATAAGCGTAAACTTACAACAATAATAAGAATTGAAATCTACACTACTGGCCATTAAAATTGCTACACCACGAAGATGACGTGCTACATACGCGAAATTTAAGCCACAGGAAGAAGATGCTGTGATATGCAAATGATTAACTTTTCAGAGTATTCACACAAGGCTGGCGGCGGTGGCGACACCTACAACGTGCTGACATGAGGGAAGTTTCCAACCGATTTCTCATACACAAACAGCAGTTGTCCGGCGTTGCCTGGTGAAACGTTGTTGTGATGCCTTGTGTAAGGAGGAGAAATGCGTACCATCACGTTTCCGACTTTGACAAAGGTCGGATTGTAGCCTATGGCGATTGCGGTTTATCGTATCGCGAACTGCTGCTCGCGTTGGTCGAGATCCAATGACTGTTAGCAGAACATGGAATCGGTGAGTTCAGGAGGGTAATACGGAACGCCGTGCTGGATCCCAACGGCCTCATATTACTAGCAGTCGAAATGACAGGCATCTAATCCGCATGGCTGTAACGGATGGTGCAGCCACGTCGCGATCCCTGAGTCAACAGATGGGGACGTTTGCAAGACAACAACCATCTGCACGAACAGTTCGACGACGTTTGCAGCAGCATGGACTATCAGCTCGGAGACTATGGCTGCAGTTAACCTTGATGCTGTATCACAGACAGGAGCGCCTGCGATGGTGTACTCAACGACGAACCTGGGTGCACGAAAGCCAAAACGTCATTTTTTCGGATGGATCCAGGTTCTGTTTACTGCATCATTATGGTCGCATCCGTGCTTGGCGATATCGCTGTGAACGCTCATTGGAAGCGTGTATTTGTCATCGCCATACTGGCGTATCACCCGGCTTGATGGTATGGGGTGCTATTGGTTACACGTGTCGGTCACGTCTTGTTCGCATTGACGACACTTTGAACAGTGGACGTTACATTCCAGGTGTGTTACGACCCGTGGCTCTACCCTTCATACGATCCCTGCGAAACCCTACATTTCAGCAGGATAATGCACGGCCACACGTTGGAGGTCGTGTGCGGGACTTTCTGGATACAGAAAATGTTCGGCTGCTGCCCTGGCCAGCACGTTCTCCAGATCTCTCACCAATTGAAAACGTCTGGTCAATGGTGGCCGAGCAACTGGCTCGTCACAATACGCCAGTCACTGCTCTTGATGAACTGTGGTATCGGGTTGAAGCTGCATGGGCAGCTGTACCTGTACACGCCATCCAAGGTCTGTTTGACTCAATGCCCAGGCGTATCAGGGCCGTTAGTACGGCCAGAGGTGGTTGTTCTGGGTACTGATTTCTCAGGATCTATGCACCCAAATTGCGTGAAAATGTAATCACATGTCAGTTCTAGTATAATACAGGGTGATTCAAAAAGAATACCACAACTTTAAAAATGTGTATTTAATGAAAGAAACATAATATAACCTCCTGTTATACATCATTACAAAGAGTATTTAAAAAGGTTTTTTTTCACTCAAAAACAAGTTCAGAGATGTTCAATATGGCCCCCTCCAGACACTCGAGCAATATCAACCCGATACTCCAACTCGTTCCACACTCTCCTGCTGTTATTTCTCGTTTCAAATCATCAATGGTGGCTGGGAGAGGTGGCCGAAACACCATATCCTTAACATACCCCCATAAGAAAAAATCGCAGGGGGTAAGATCAGGGCTTCTTGGAGGTCAGTGATGAAGTGCTCTGTCACGGGCTGCCTGGCGGCCGATCCATCGCCTCGGGTAGTTGACGTTCAGGTAGTTACGGACAGATAAGTGCCAACCTTTTTCGTAGGACTCTCCATACAGTTGATTGTGGAATTTTCAGCTCTCTGCTAGCTCTGCGAGTCGATTTTCCTGGGCTGCGAACAAATGCTTGCTGGATGCGTGCTACATTTTCATCACTCGTTCTCGCCCGTCCAGAACTTTTCCCTTTGCACAAACACACATTCTCTGTAAACTGTTTATACCAACGTTTAATACACCACCTATCAGGAGGTTTAACACCATACTTCGTTCGAAATGCACGCTGAACAACTGTCGTCGATTCACTTCTGCCGTACTCAATAACACAAAAAGCTTTCTGTTGAGCGGTCGCCATCTTAGCATCAACTGACGCTGACGCCTAGTCAGCAGCGCCTCAAGCGAACAAATGTGCAACTAAATGAAACTTTATAGGTCCCTTAATTCGCCGACAAATAGTGCTTAGCTCTGCCTTTTGTCGTTGCAGAGTTTTAAATTCCTAAAGTTGTGGTATTCTTTTTGAATCACCCTGTATATTTGTCCAATGAATACCCGTTTATCATCTGCATTTCTTCTTGGTGTAGCAATTTGAATGGCCAGTAGTTTACGTAAGCGCATGACTAAGAACCAAAAAGAAACTCACCAAACCGCGGCAATATGCGATGCAGAGATAGGTTAGAGGTCGCAGCCATGAGCCACAGTGGTAAACAAACACTGCTCTAGACAACGAACTCTCTATACACTGAAGCGAGTGGGCCGCGCAGTACATTGTTTTGGAACAACGATCTGCCCGAGATCGAATCCAGTACTGGCTCATTCACAATGAACTGTCAGTCAGATTTCTTTTTCGACCCAGAAATCTACAGACTCACTTCTGTACAGTGCCCTCGTACATATGTAGACAAACAGGTCGCGAGGTTGAAATAATGTTTCGGGAGCACCTTCTCACTGAAAAGGACGCTGTAAGTTTTTCGCCGAACATCTTAGAGATAGTGGCCATTTTGAACAAACGCTCGAGTCCCTCCACATCCTACATGCAGTACGTAGAGGGAAAAAAATTAACGGTAGAAGAGTTTGAGATAACCAAATTTCTCAAGCGGTTAGGAAACTTTAGCCTTGATCGTCAATTGGTCACTAAAAGCCAATATTTTTGGTACCAGGATGTGAGCTTCGTCAAATTTAGATAGTTATCTCTCTTCTCTTTGAGACTGTTGGGTCTGCTCCTCACAGTTTCTGCCTTTGTCTCCCCACAGTGGCTTTGTGTTCGGTTTCCACATCACCCCAATATTTTTTAAGCCTTTGTGTTTTTTAACTTTTTCCTCCCCCCACCCTGTCCCTCCATACGTTTACCATCTCCCAACCTTTTCCTTCTCATCTCCTCCCCCTCCCCCCCCCCCCCCCTTCTGCCCTCCTCCTTTTCCCAATCCACTTAGAACGGCATTTCGTTCCATCTTAATCCTTGTCAGTTCACTGAAATAGTTACTTTCCATGCCACTACTAGTTGGCCTATTTTTAATTTTTAAGAGTATTTTATTGTGCTACAACATTTTAATTGGTTCTGTCCAGTACTTACTTCACTTCGATTCCCTTTTACAATCAGCACCAGCGGCGCTTAACGATAAGTTTCGTTCTCAAATAAGTCTACTGCGTGGCCCACTCGCTTCAGCATATAGACGTACGTTTTCTAGAGCCGTAGCTGTTTGCCACTGTGAGTCATGGCAGTGATCGCTAACCTATCTTTGCACTGGATGTTGCCATGATTTAGTGAATTTCTTTATGGTTTGTAATCATGCGCTCACACTGATTTAATTTCTTCTAAATGTTGTAATTTTACGCTTTTAACTTAGTGGTTTTCACTTGCCATTTCAGGCTTTCCTATGTTTACATTTGACGACTGCGGCCATCGCTTTAACGCCAATATATCAGTGGCTTTTAAATATGACTAACACTGTCTCCGCTGCTTAAGGCAAGTGAATCACTTTACTTCTCACCTTTAGCTTAGCTATCCCATTTACCGGTGTTAGACAGGTTCACGAATAAACTGATATGTAATAAGAATTATTAGTAATTAAAGATAATCTGAAGATGCACTAACCACGCGAAACGCGTCGCTATGAATAAAATACTTGAAACAGAGGCGGTTTTCTATCTTTGGAAGTAATAAATAGGGATGGAGGTTTCAATTTAAGTAACATCTGGGGTCAGGCACTGAATTTATTAAAATCTCACCGACCGTCACATCCATCAGAGCTGGAAAACGCTGAGGGAATTTGCGTATCAGTGCGTGCTAGATAAAACAAAAGACAAACAAAAGGTGCAGTGAGCGTCGGGAATCGAACGTGGCCATAAATAGCGACGTGAGACGAATGATATCTCACAGTCTGGTTGGAGTCCAGACAGCGAGCACGCATAACAACAAACTCGCAGCACCTGTAGAAGTCGGGTGGGTCGGTCGTCGAAATACTGTGCGGAAAACGGAAACAGCAATAAAATTGCTATTCATTTATTTCATTTTTGTGGTTTCAGATTTATAATCATTCTCAAGTGCAAGTTGAAATGGCACAAAATCTCCGATCTGCTTAGATGACATAAACAGCCATTGGTCATGACGATTATTATATACCAATGAGTGATTAGTTAGCAGTAGCAGCTCGTGGTCGTCCGGTAGCGTTCTCGCTTCCCGCGCCCGGGTTCGATTCCCTGCGGGGTCAGGGATTTTCTCTGCCTCGTGATGACTGGGTGTTGTGTGATGTCCTTAGGTTAGTTAGGTTTAAGTAGTTCTAAGTTATAGGGGACTGATGACCATAGATGTTAAGTCCCATAGTGCTCAGAGCTATTTGAACCAAGTTAGCAGTAAACATCGTTTGTTTTAGACATACATTTACACAGATGTATATTTATATTTTACAAACACACACACACACACACACACACACAAAAACCTCTCTCTCTCTCTCTCTCTCTCTCTCTCTCTCTCTCTCTCTCTGTGTGTGTGTGTGTGTGTGTGTGTGTGTGTGTGTGTGTGTGTGTGTGAGAGAGAGAGAGAGAGAGAAAGAGAGAGAGAGAGATATGATACATTTCTGAAGACTGCTGTAAATTTATTTGAATATTTAGTATCTATTCAAAGAATGTCTAATAATTACGTTGGTAAACGCATATTTTCGAGACGTTACCGAGTCTGTAGCGACAGTACCAGAAAATATGGCACGAGGGTGAAGAGCAGTCTCTAAATGGTCATTAGTAGTTATTAAAACAGATTTATAACAGCCTTCGAAAAATTTACAGGAACAAATAGTAAGCTGTACAACTCGCTGTTAGCCCATGAATAGAGGTTGGCATGACAAAAGAAAAGAAAAGAAAACAAAAGAAAAGAAATAGCTCGCTTAGAGATTGCAGGGATATAACAGTGAATTTGATCTGTGCCCAGATTTCGTTTGACACAGCACCTTTGTTTTCTCGTAGTGGAGGTGAAATAAACAAGAACACAACCATTTTGTTTGCATTGGACAAAAATGGTATGTTTGCCATCTTAAGCATGGACTATAGCATAGGCCTTACTCCAGATATCACTTCCTCTCTAATGGAACCCATTTATAAGTACGTACACTGTATCAAGTAAGTTTTGTTTTACACTGTCCACAGTCTCGCAAAACACAGCTTCGTGAAAGGCCATCTGATCTGAACAATCGGTCACTTCGCGTCGTCAACACTACTTCACTGTGGCAAGGTGGTGTACTAGCCTTACAGTCCTGCATGCTACAGTAAGAGAGAAGGGAGTCGACGAGGGTGTAGCGACCGCAGCGCCACAGTCCCAGACTCGTCATACTCGCTGAAATACAGCGGCCCGAAGTAAGCCTGTTCACACTGATGTAACAGCGGCGCCTTGATACGTCACGTATGGAACCCGCAACACTAGACTTTTACTCGCTCTGTTTATGATCTATACAAGCAACGCGACAATGACCAGAAGAGCGGTGTGCTCACCATATGCCCCTCCATATCGCGTCCAGTAACACCACTGCCAGAGGATGACACGGTGATCAGTCGGGCCCGTTTAGCCCGTCTACGGCCACAATGCGAAAGTTCGATTAACTTAACAACGTTTCCGAACATAGGTCTGCAGACTATGGCTATGCAATTGGGTAAATGAATGGAATACTGTTTCTTTTAATAGCTTCCACCTACCTTCGAAGAAAAAAAAAAAAAAGTTCAAATGTGTGTGAAATCTTATGGGACTTAACTGCTAAGGTCATCAGTCCCTAAGCTTACACACTACTTAACCTAAATTATCCTAAGGACAAACACACACACGCATGCCCGAGGGAGGACTCGAACCTCCGCTGGGACCAGCCGCGCAGTCCATGACTGCAGCGCCCCTAGACCGCTCGGCTAATTCCGCGCGGCCCTACCTGCGAGAAGTCAGTCTTTCTGTTATTTTTTCCTTGTGGAGTGTCTTTTTGTCTTGCTGTACTCATCCTATCATGGTTTGCTGGTTCTACGTGGGGACTCACAAACCGTAGCTGATAGCAGGTTCGGTCGTACTGTGAATATACGCCTTTTTCTGGCTGTAATTTGCTCTGAAAGTGCATCCACCCGGGCGGGCCATCTTGCAAGCAACTGAGAAGTATCTCGCGTTTAACGAGCTTTTAATTTGTAAAATCCCTTGCCATTTTTGAGACGCTTTGTTTTCACGCTAATTTGTTGTAAATAGTTTACTGAGAGATTTGGAAATTGTTATATGTAATAATACAAACGCCGTTTCTGATTTTTTTTGCGGCGAGGGGGAAGGGTGGACGGTGGAGGGGCAGAGGACGGGAAGGGGGGAGGGGTGAGGTCATGGTCCCCCATCCAAACCACCTTTTGCATCCGCTCCTGGTATTAGATGGGATCGAATAAGAACTGTCTATCTCAGAAGTCAAGGACAGCACTGAGATCCTCCCATAGGCGTCCGCAAGTGTGGGTGAGGGAAAGGGGGGGGGGGGGGGGAAGATGGGGCAGGTCCCCCTCCTGGAATGTGAATCACTTACAACTTATTCATAACGGGATTCTCGCTCTTTTCTCCAAATGATTGTCTGTGCTGCTACTAGACCGCAGATCTAGCAATGCTAAGTGGCAAGGGGAACGTTGTGGCTTTATCAAGTACTGCGTTACTTGGGCTCATCTGGTTGTCCGAACGTTGACGGTACATTATAGCGTTTCCTTGGCGCCGCGGAGGTTTCGGCGCTCTTTTACAGTAGTGGCGGATGTGGTGACCATTAGAGGTCATTGCTGATATATAGTCTCCAGTCTTCACAAAACAGTCCAAGAAACAGGCATGGTGTTACCATTCGTGTAGCACATTTGACATGATTGCTCAACAACGTATGAAATTGATGAGATGAGGACTGTATTCGTTCAACCCTAAACTGTTAAGTCATTTCTACCAGTCAGTTTCTGAACAAGCCAAAAAATGTAGCTTTCAAATCATATTTTGTTGAACTTTTGTTATGACAATCAACGTCAAACAATAGAAGCCATGGAAATAATGAAATAAAAGCAATGGAATGACTACATGGGAATCTCTGTAAGCAGAACTGATGATACTAAAGTTCATCAGTGCTATGTTTTATTACCTTAGTTGCTATTCCTCCACTTAGACGAGCATCAGACAGAGAATTTTTTGCTGGACATTTTCACTATCTCTAATACGATTTCTTTCAGTAACAACACATTACTCACGTATGAATAATAATGCGATTTGCAAAGATTTTCGAGCTTTATTTTGTAACTTGTTGGGCAATAGTAATAAAGAAAGGGTATTACGCCGATACTAAAGAAATACGCATATCTTTTAGGTATGAAAGCAATCTTGTATTAAACTTCATACTGAGAGGATAACTATCGAAGAGACACTAAGGTAACAAAAGTCATGGGGAACCTAATATCGTGTCGGACCTCCTCTTGCCGGACGTAGTGCAGCATCTCGACTTGGCATGGACTCAACATGTCGTTGGAAGTCCCCTGCAGAAATAGTGAGCCATGCTCCCTCTATAGCCGCACATAATTGCGAAAGCGTAGCCGGTGCTGCATTTTGTGCACGAACTGACCTCTCGATTATGTCCCACAAATGTTCGATGCTATTCCTATCGAGTGATCTGCGTGGTCAAATCATTCGCTCGAATTGTCCACAATGTTCTTCAAACCAACTGCGAATAGTTGTGGCCCAATGACATGGTGCATCGTTGTTTGGGAACCTGAAATCCACGAATGGTTGGTTGCAAATGGTCTCGAAGTAGCCAGACAGCGATCGGTTCAGTTGAACCAGAGGTTCATGAATGGCTGATAATAACCGAACATAACCATTTCCAGTCAATGATCGGTTCACTTGGACCATGGGACGCAGTCCAGTCCATTCCATATAAACACAGCTCCACACCATTGCGGAGCCCCCACCACCTTGCGTAATGCCTTGTTGACAACTCGCGGCCATGGCTCCGCGGGGCTTGTGCGACACTCAAACCCTACCATTAGCTCTTAACAACTGAAATCGGGACTCATCTGACGAGGCCACGGTTTTCTTGTCTTCTATGGTCCAACCTACACTCCTGGAAATTGAAATAAGAACACCGTGAATTCATTGTCCCAGGAAGGGGAAACTTTATTGACACATTCCTGGGGTCAGATACATCACATGATCACACTGACAGAACCACAGGCACATAGACACAGGCAACAGAGCATGCACAATGTCGGCACTAGTACAGTGTATATCCACCTTTCGCAGCAATGCAGGCTGCTATTCTCCCATGGAGACGATCGTAGAGATGCTGGATGTAGTCCTGTGGAACGGCTTGCCATGCCATTTCCACCTGGCGCCTCAGTTGGACCAGCGTTCGTGCTGGACGTGCAGACCGCGTGAGACGACGCTTCATCCAGTCCCAAACATGCTCAATGGGGGACAGATCCGGAGATCTTGCTGGCCAGGGTAGTTGACTTACACCTTCTAGAGCACGTTGGGTGGCACGGGATACATGCGGACGTGCATTGTCCTGTTGGAACAGCAAGTTCCCTTGCCGGTCTAGGAATGGTAGAACGATGGGTTCGATGACGGTTTGGATGTACTGTGCACTATTCAGTGTCCCCTCGACGATCACCAGTGGTGTACGGCCAGTGTAGGAGATCGCTCCCCACACCATGATGCCGGGTGTTGGCCCTGTGTGCCTCGGTCGTATGTTGTCCTGATTGTGGCGCTCACCTGCACGGCGCCAAACACGCATACGACCATCATTGGCACCAAGGCAGAAGCGACTCTCATCGCTGAAGACGACACGTCTCCATTCGTCCCTTCATTCACGCCTGTCGCGACACCACTGGAGGCGGGCTGCACGATGTTGGGGCGTGAGCGGAAGACGGCCTAACGGTGTGCGGGACCGTAGCCCAGCTTCATGGAGACGGTTGCGAATGGTCCTCGCCGATACCCCAGGAGCAACAGTGTCCCTAATTTGCTGGGAAGTGGCGGTGTGGTCCCCTACGGCACTGCGTAGGATCCTACGGTCTTGGCGTGCATCCGTGCGTCGCTGCTGTCCGGTTCCAGGTCGACGGGCACGTGCACCTTCCGCCGACCACTGGCGACAACATCGATGTACTGTGGAGACCTCACGCCCCACGTGTTGAGCAATTCGGCGGTACGTCCACCCGGCCTCCCGCATGCCCACTATACGCCCTCGCTCAAAGTCCGTCAACTGCACATACGGCTCACGTCCACGCTGTCGCGGCATGCTACCAGTGTTAAAGACTGCGATGGAGCTCCGTATGCCACGGCAAACTGGCTGACACTGACGGCGGCGGTGCACAAATGCTGCGCAGCTAGCGCCATTCGACGGCCAACACCGCGGTTCCTGGTGTGTCCGCTGTGCCGTGCGTGTGATCATTGCTTGTACAGCCCTCTCGCAGTGTCCGGAGCAAGTATGGTGGGTCTGACACACCGGTGTCAATGTGTTCTTTTTTCCATTTCCAGGAGTGTATTATGGTCACGAGTCCAGGAGAGGCGTTGCAGGCTGTGTCGTACTGTTAATGAAGACACTTGCATCGGTCATTTGCCGCCATAGCCCATCAACACCAAATTTCGCCGCATTGTCCTGATGGGTAGTTCGTCGTACGTCCCACATTGATTTCCACGGTTCTTCCACGCAGTGTTGTTTGCCTGTTAGCATTGACACCTCTACGCAAACGCCGCTGCTGTCGTTCGTTGAGTGAAGGCCGTCGACCACTATGTTGCCCGTGGTGAGAGGTAATGCCTGAAATTTGGTATTCTCGGCACACTCTTGACACTGTTGATCTCGGATTAGATTTTCTAACGAATTCCGAAACGGAATGTGCCGTGCATCTAGCTCCAATACCATTCTGCGTTCATGTCCCTTAATTCCCGTCGTGTGGTCATAATAACGTCGGAAACTTTTTCACATGAATCACCTGAGTAGAAATGACAGCCCCGCCAATGCACTGCCCATGTATACTTTGAGTATGCGATACTACCGCATCTATATATGTGCATATTGCTGCTGCTGTTGTTGTTGTGGTCTTCCGTCCTCAGACTGGTTTGATGCAGCTCTCCATGCTACTCTATCCTGTGCAGCCTGCTTCATCTCCCAGTACGTACTGTAGCCTACATCCTTCTGAATCTGCTTAGTGTATTCATCTCTTGGTCTCTCTCTATGATTTTTACCCTCCACGCTGCCCTCCAATACTAAATTGGTGATCCCTTGATGCCTCAGAACATGTCCTACCAACCGATGCCTTCTTCTAGTCAAGTTGTGCCACAAACTCCTCTTCTCCCCAATTCTATTCAATACCTCCTATTCCACGAGATTTGTGGCCGGCCAAAGTGGCCGAGCGGTTCTAGGCGCTACAGTCTGGAACCGCGAGACCGCTACGGTCGCAGGTTCGAATCCTGCCTCGGGCATGGACGTGTGTGATGTCCTTAGGTTAGTTAGGTTTAAGTAGTTCTAAGTTATAGGGGACTGATGACCTCAGAAGTTAAGTCCCATAGTGCTCAGAGCCACTTGAACCATTTTTTCCACGAGATTTGTCATTTAAGTGGGTATGAGGTACAATAAGATTAAGGTATTCTTAAAGTCCTCAATTCAATTGTATTAAAATGGCAATTGTAAAATCTTGCCCCTCTTGGATGATTTTCTGCGGACGCCCACGGCTCCACCTGAAGTTGTAAGCGATACATAGATACACAAGTGAGCAGCGACCTCCACACGAAACTCTAGGAGGCGACGCTCAATTTACTCGCCGTGAGAGAAGGTTTCTGTATCTGTTCGGAGATCAGGCTGGAAGCGTCGGGCCTCGGGGAGTGGGGCTGGGCTGTGTGTGCGCTTCGCGGTGAGGCCGTGGGAGCGCAGCGTGTGGTGTGGTGTGGGGTGGGGTGGCGCGCGCACCTGGCCGCCGCCGCCTTCTCAGCGCGGACAGCCTTTTTGCGCGCCTCGCCGCCCGATAAAGGCGGCGCTCCTCCTTTTGGAGCTGCCCGCAGGCCGCGGCCGCCCACGTGCGCCGCGATCGCAGCTTTCGCCTGCGGCCACTCCGCCACCTGCCCGCGAGCTGCCTCACGCACTACCAGCTCTACACTCGCCTGCAACCGCTGCCTCTTTCTACACTTGCTGCCCCATTTGACCGAACATCTCTAGTCTGTACACTCTATTCACTGAAACGAGAGGCAGACTGTAAACACATCAAGGAACTCATCGCAGCGCTGTCGGCGAGAGGTGAACAATACAGGGAGCGCTCGCCCAGTGTGGCCGCATCGGTTGCGAGTGTATAGGTCCTCAGAATCCGACCGTAAAGTTTAACACGTTTGAAACACTTTTGATTATTAGCGCATCAGTGTTCGTAATTAAATTCACCATTGATTGTTTCTGTGCCCACCCAATTCCTTTTCTTTTTTCTCCGATTAGTATCACGTACCAGTAAACTCGCTATGTCATCATCCACGGATACAGCGAGCGAGATCGACGTGTTAGTTTTGAGTCCGTTCAAGAAGCGATCGAAGGAGAAGTCATTAAATTCTGCAAAGAATCGCGTGGTTCATAACGTGTATAAAACGGAGCTTGTATCCAGAGCAGTCAATGTCTGACAGTGTTTTGAAAACAGTTGCATCTACAGGTATTTGTCTTTCTTCAATGTATCGTGTGGTAAGTGAATATAAGGCTACATACACTCCCTTTAAAATCTCCCAAGAAGGAAAAATCACGACGGAAGCTTTCAGAAAGTGTTGAACTTCGAAAGAAATGCAATACGCCTGAAAGTAATTGAATTTTTTTTTCGTAACGAATTGCCAACAATTGACAAAGTCCTTGGTGCTGTGAACGAAGATCCAGATTTTGGCAATTTTCGGAGAACTACATTTTATAATTATTAAAAGCAATGAATTTCAAATTTGTTCGGCGTGGACGCTGCCAATAGACGATGATGACATTATTTTATGGAGGCGGCATTATCTACGACCCATTAAATTGTTGATAGATGAAGGAACACGTATTTACTATTTTGACGAGACAGTTGAATGCAGGCGCGACTGCTACGGTCGCAGGTTCGAATCCTGCCTCGGGCATGGATGTGTGTGATGTCCTTAGTTTAGTCAGGTTTAAGTAGTTCTAAGTTCTATGCGACTGATGACCTCAGCTGTTAATCCCATAGAGCTCAGAACCATTTGAGTTGAATGCAGGGGTAGATAAAGCTATAATATCCTCTTAACAGACTTTTCTGTCCGGATTATCCACTGGATACGAGGGCCCACCAGGTAAAGGTAAACGTCCAATTATCACACACATTGGTGGCAAAGCAGATTTCGTTGAATACTGTTTGTTGATTTTCGAATCCAAGAAGAGTGGAGATTATCATGAGGAGATGTGCGTCGATATCTTCGAGAAGTGGTTTAAAGATGTTCTTCTCGGCTTCAGGAAAACGCAGTTATTGTTCTTGATAAGGCGCCGTACCTTTCTCGACGAAAAGAAAAAGTTCCTAATGGGAATTACAACAAGCAAGACATATCAGAATGGCTAAAATTCAAAATATCGCTGCTGAAGACAGTGTGTTGAAGGTAGAAATCGTTGAAGAAAACAGGATGGCACACATAGAACATGCAGTTGATGAAGTAGATAAAAATTCAGGGAAAACTGTTCTTCGAATTCCTCTGTACTACTGCGAATTAAACACCACCGAGTTAGTTTGGGTCAGAATCAAAAGGTATGTCGCAGCAAAATATAGTACATACAAAATGTCGGAAGTCAAAAAAAGTATTAGAACAACCGGTAAGAACAGTGAGTGCAGAAGAGTGGAACAAATGTGTCCTCCATGAGGTGGAAAAAGTTGCAACTCAGACGTGGAAATTAGACTGCATTATAGAGGAAAGAGAAGAGCGTTTTGTTGTAAACTTGAATGTAAATAATTTGAGTTCGAGAGAATGAAATTAGTTTTATCTTTCCTTTAACATTATTGTAAACTGGTGTTGTTATTAAAATCGCTCCTTTTTGAATTTGCTATGCCGCCTGTCGGTTTTTTACAATTTCTTTCATCACAGTGGTCAAAGTTCACAATAAAGGGTTTCTCACGAGCGACGCACGCTTCGCTTCACGACTGCCCGGCGGCCAACTGCACAGTGTTCACGAGGATTTTCGAAACCCCTGCTTTCACTGGAACGGGTGGTGGTCAGTCGCGTGAAACTGTTTATGTATTTTCCCTGCTCACTGAATACACTATAGTGTTGTATCCACAGAAAAAAGGTAAAGTCTTGTAAATCAAATCCGATGCGGTAGCGAGAATCGGCACCCTGCCAGGCGTCACGCCACGACGAATTCACAGCCGGCGCCAGATCGGCGACGACCACCGGACTGGATGTGAACACAACAGCATTACATTGTATCCTCGCAAAGTATGCTCAGTACACAACTAGGTAAAAATGAGGCATCGGAAAGTTTTCAGAAGTAACGGCGAGCACAGGGCTAGCATAAAACAGAGAGGGGTGTTCTGGGAAGGGAACCTATAGGTCACGTGAAGCAGATGACATGCTAAAAACCCAGCATCTAGAAAGCTACTAAGGACGAGGGCAAATGAGAGCCAATGAGAAGGCGACGTCTTCAGCACCACTTCATCTCAGAGACAGAGTGGGATGAAGGGGAAAGGCTGAACAAAACACGGAAGGAGCAGTTAGGGTGACCAACATTTGCTCATTATTTGAAGGGAGATTACCAACATCTGACCATGATTTTAAGGGAGGTTTCAACTGCACAACAACGATGAATTTTCTTGTAATTGCTGACAATGTAGACATAAATATAGAAACAACTGGAGCATTTTTCTTACTTTTGCTCTATTATGTCATATGGTATCATACTTTGGGGTAACTCCACAAGCCGAGAAACAGTTTTTGAGGTGCAAAAGCGTGTAATAAGACTCATTTGTAGTGTAAACTCAGAAATGAGTATGACACTCATGTTTTCGAAATACGTTTATTATGTTATATTTTCTAACATGTTCCACACCTACGAGTAACCTCTCAATTTTGGGTCTGTGCAATGAAAAGTGGATGTAATTTCTGCAAACAAAACAATTTATTTGTTCATCGCACATAATACACTAATATAATTACAATAAAGTTTAATTAGTTTGGACATATCTATTATGTGTGCCCTGCTACAATTACTTATTTGCAGAAGTTGCAGAGCCCTGCTGGCTTTTATCTTCCTGTGCAAGTTGAAAGTACTATTGCAATTATATTCCAAACTGATTTCAATCGCAAGCTCTGACTTAGTCTGCTGCTGTTTTTCTGAACAGTTCACTTATTGTTTGTAAGAGAAATAATTCTTTCGAAGCGTTGCGAAATGTTCTCGTGTTGTGTGAGTCAATCGAGAAGTAAGTAACATAATAAGCATATTTAAACATGAACGTCTCTATAATCGTCTTTCGTGAGTCTTTGTTACTTCCGTGAGTTATTTGTAAGACAGCTGCTGAGCGGTACGTGGCGAGCGCACTCATGCGTTGCCAGTACAGTACCAACCGAGAAACAAGAAAGCACTCCCCCTCTCACGGCCCCTCTATACTTGTAGGCTATGCCATTATTTCTCCCCTCCTCGCATTCCCTTGTATTATACGAACTGAAAAAAAGACTATATGTCGACAACAGTACCGATTATAATACGAAAACTTTTCGTCATCTGTCGGCCAAGGAACTTGAACGATCGAGAGTACATCGCAAGACTACTGTAACAACGGTGTTCGCTGACGAAATATACGCGAGAAAAGGCTGTCAATAACGGAGCCGGGAGAATTAAGAAAATATTACTATAATACGGGAGATCCCAGAAAAGACAGGAAAGTTGGCCACCCCATTAACAGGGCCTGAGAGTAGTAGAAATAGTATCAGAAAGTCTGAGAATCAGGAACTGTGTTTGTCGTGGAGTGGGTGCATTCCCAGTTAACACTGATACTCAGTATAGACGGAACAGTGCCATCAAACCGCCGTCTCGGTATAAGCATTTAGTCTCTTTGCGGGTACGAAGCCCAACTAGTAAGAGTAGCAGAACAGAAGCTTAGGAAATGCACTAGAAACTGTAACGCGCTTCTTGTGGAGATCATTTCAGACTACGTTCCGGCCCTTATCATATTTTGCAAGGAGTAACAGCTAGGTCAAGACTTCCTCTCACATTGTCCGACCGGCTAATTCACTCCTGGCAAGTCCCTCTCGCTCAATCCCCGATTAAACTCAAGTTTTGGACGCGGATTCGTGAAGCACCGATCGTACGACACCCAGCTACGGCGAATAGACACCTCGAAAAAATAAAGTTACGCAATTAATTTTTTGTTTGGTTGCAGGTACTTGTCTGCATTCGAGGTATACATTGAAATACCCGCGCCATGGTATCTTAGCACGCCGCTACAGGAGATTGGCGAACTGGCACAGCCAATTCATGAAGAGGAGTATCGTGCAGTAATTTGTTTTCTCTATTTGAAGTAGAACAACGCAGCAAAAGTTGGAAGTATACGGTAACAACGCACCATCACGTAACATAGCGATTAAGTGACACTGACGCTTCCAGTGCTGTAAAACAGTATGCTCTTTGAAGAACCAGGAATCATTAGAAAAATGGAAGCCTGGTGCTCTAATACCGATGTGTCACAATCGAAGCAATAGCAGACAAATTTAAAATCTGTTTCCAGCATCTTCCATGAAATTCTGAACATGCGAAATGTCGAAGCCAGCTGAGTTCCCCAACCCGCCGAATCGAGATAACAGCGGAAATATTGCAGGTGTAACAGGTCAATTCAGATGACCTCTTTATCGGCCTAATTACCATTGACTAGCGGTGAGCATATCACTATGATCATATAACGGACTTACGAAGGTGGTTTGATATGTCTGGTAAATTTCCATGAAACAATGGAACATTTTCGGTACGCCTTCATGGTTGGTAAGCTTGATTAATACAAGAATCTATATCGAATTCCAATACTGATTTGCATACTGTTCATTGTTGACAGCCGTCTGAATTGGTCAGAGTGGCGACTGCAATTGAAAATGGAGAAAGCAGAATTCTGTGCTGTTATTAAACATTTTCATTTGAAGTGTTGGACTGTTGCACAAATCCAAACAGACTGGATGAAGTTCATGCAGGCCCTGCACCATCACTGAAGACTATTCAATGGTTCAAATGGCTCTGAGCACTATGGGACTTAACATCTGTGGTCATCAGTCCCCTAGAACTTAGAACTGCTTAAACCTAACTAACCTAAGGACATCACACACATCCAGGCCCGAGGCAGGATTCGAAGACTATTTACTTTGGATTTACGGATTCAAATGTGGCTGGATACGCACGAGTACACTTGCCTTCACTACAAAGGAAATCACTGACAAAATCCGTGATATGGTAATGCAAGACAGACAAATAAAAATTCATGAGAGTGCTGAGACTCTAGGCTCGTCATAATATCCTACACGGAGAGTTGACTATGAAGAAGCTGTGCGCAAGGTGTGTGCCGCGGTTGCTCATCCGGCACAACATTTCGAAATGCTGGCGATGTTTAATAGCAATCCGTAAGATTCTTTGCGCCAATTTGTGACTGTTGACGAAACCTTGATTTATCATTTCACACCAGAGTTAAAACGGCAGCCAAAACAATGGACTTAGGCTGGTGAAAGTGCACCGAAGAAGGTAAGGACCATTTTGTCAGCTGGTAAGACGTTGTCCATTGTCTTTTTTGACTCCCAAGGCTTAATCCTCGTAGATTACTTGGTAAAAGGTAGACTCGTAAGTGGATCCTATTATGCTTCATTGTTGGATCATTTGAAACTTGCGCTGGCTGCAGAACGACCACGATTGGCAGTTAATGCACAATCCCACGCAGCAGCGGCAACAATGACAAAAGTGCGTGGACTGGGCTTTGAACTGGTTCATCATACACGGTGTTCACCAGACTTAGCCCAAGTGACTTCTTCCCGTGCCCTAACTTGATACTTTGGCTTGCTGAGAAGAAATTTACATCAAACGGAAGTGATAGTTGCAGTCAACGAGTATTTTGCAGAGTTTGACAGAGCCCATTTTTCCTATGGGATGAAAAAGCTGGAAAATAAACAGTGTTATTTATTGTGTAATGTTATTTCCATGTGTGTATGTAATTTCTTTGTAATTTTAAGAGCTTTGATCCTTTAGGAAAATTAATATCTGTGAACAATGTTACGAAGAGACACATGAGGAGCGATGGTGAGCTATGGAGAGTGGCAACTGTAAGTGGAATGGTATACCACGAGTAAAACGGACTATTGTCATTAGTGGTATTAAGTTGTGTATTGTCTGGGTGGCTACGCCCGAAACTGTATCGGAATCTATGAGGGCATGGCTTCTGAACAGTGTAAATAAACGGGCGGACTGCACGTCAGAGTTGATATTCGACCAGTCGTCAACTAACCTGACTAGCCCCGCTCCATTCCGCTTGCAGAAACAGGGAAAGTTTGTTGTTTATTTTGACGGACCAGCGATCAACGAGACAACAGAACGTCGACACCAGGGATCATACAGCAGTCGTCTCGGGTAAGAAGCTGCAGCACGCACATTTCTGCAATCACACTATCGACTGTCGGCTGAAGTTTCACTGCTTCTGGGCATGAATACAAAGAAACTCTTGTAGACAAATATTATTGAAGCATGCTACATAGATTCAAGTCAGTTCTCGATTTATCTTTCACCACCTCTCCTCCAGTAACATCTCAAATTAAAATTACATTTGTGCTGTCAAGGCCTACTTCATTGTCAGGACTTTACGTAGTTGTCACATGACAAAGTGAGCTGACATAGCGTTTTTGATGAAGACATTAGTTCTCTCTTACTTTGTTAATTCGTGGTAATACCAAATACATAAATTGACTAACTATATTTTTAAGATACTGGAGTAAATATTGAACAATTTTATGTTATTTGCTTGTTAGTCGATTGCACTGCTTAGTAATTAAAGTTTCCCACCAAGGACATTCTGAATACTATCAGACCTAAGTTGTTTACAGTAATATGCCAATACGCCTCAGATTTGCCAACTTGGTGAAAGACGTTTTCGTATAACGAAGTCGCACTGACTACCCACATATCTATCTTCCTTAGCAATCAGTAAGCCAAAGTTATTTATTGCGGCACCACCATTTACGCAAATAATATTTATGGACTTTTATCTGTTTTTGTGTCTCACACGTATTTATTTAGTATGTGATTGAATGTGCTTGTGTACCTTACCAGCAACTCAGTCTTTCTTTCTTGGAGATACATGCTACCTACAGAAAGTAGAGAGATAGTAGTCCAGGACAGAAACAGTCTGCTTAGAGTTGGATTAAATGGACAGATACGTAGCGCTTTAATCATGACGATTTCTTCGGTGTTTTGGTGAACATGTTGCAGCGGAATCTCTATGGGATATGTGCGGTAAGGAGCTTTAAGATATTACAAGCAAATTGACAAGATAGGGGAAATGTACCACCTGCATATTTACTTGTAGAACACGGTGGAAAGTATTATAGAACACGTAACCGAATGACAATCCCTTCAACTTTCCATAAAAACAGTCTTAACTGAAAAGCAGTGGTAAATCGGAATCGGTCAAAGTAAAGAAGAAGTTAGGATCGTTTTAACCCCGTGACAAAGGAGAAAAACAAACAGCAGAAAAATGTATGCTACTGACAGATTGTGCTCTTAAGGGGGCAAACCGTACTGGTGCATAGTACCGAAATCCCCTGTCGGTGTTACGGGAGGCTGTCAAGATAAAATGTCGCGGAACTCTTTATTCTACACGACAACGTCTCATCCTGCACAAGAATGCAGAAGCATATGCTCGTTCTTTGACCCATAAAATGTTGATTCCTCCTCCCCCCTCCTGCCCCGCCCCCTTCCGACCCTACCGCATTTTCTCCTGACATAGTAATCAGCTTCTTCCTCTTTCCTCGGTTCAAAAAACCATTTCGTGGTAGCCATTTACAGAGCGTCTACAATGTCATTTTAGAGGTAAAACCGCTCGTGAACAAACAAATTTCAGACTTCTTCAAGCAAGTTGCCCTTCAAGTCATTTGTCTTTGGGAAAAGTGTGCCACATTGGTAGGTGAATGCATAGACGACTAATACCCATCACCAAGATTCTTTTCTTTTAAGGTGATAATTACAACTTTACTACTACCTCTCGTATCTCTGCACGTTCATTAGCCAGACGGTAATTAATAGAGGGGTCCCTATTTGATGCCACGCTCCTTGATTTCTTAGAGGCATTTGATGCTATTTTGCACCGCCATCTCGTAAATAAAACAGGTGCTTGGGGAATATCGGAACAGCGTTACGAATGAACTTTCTCGAAAAAACAGAATTCCGTACATTGTTCTTTATACGAATACTTCGTCAGAATTGGAAGTGGCGTCTAGGATATCTCGAGAAATTGTGGTGAGATCGTTACTGGGGTGCCTAACTTTTTCACACGAAATAACCTTTTACTCATTGGAGAAACAAAAACCAAAATATGTTCACGACTTTATCGATTGCCAAGATACAAGTAACTCAACAGATGTAGGAACTCTTTTGCACATAATGTGTCCACTGGCATCCAGATATCAGAACTGGCTTTACATATTTATACTCCTTGGCGCTCCCCTCTCCCTGTCGTCCCCCAGTTTGAATGCCTCCGCCCCCCCCCCCCCCTCGCCTTCCAAATATTAACTTCATTGTATTGTACAAAATGTTCAAATGTGTGTTAAATCGTATGGGAATTAACTGCTAAGGTCATCAGTCCCTAAGCTTACACACTACTTAACCTCAATTAACCTAAGGACAAACACACACGCCCATGCTCGAGGGAGGACTCGAACCTCCGCCGGGACCAGCCGCACAGTCCATGACTGCAGCGCCCTTAGACCGCTCGGCTAATCCCGCGCGGCGTAGTATTGTATTTAGTAGTAATTTGTGAGATTCGATGGTAGAAAAAGGATCAAGTAAACATACCTAATTAAACAAGTGAGACAATCATGGAGGTGTTTTTCTTCGAACTGTTGCAATCTATAATGAATGGGACCGAACGAAACATTATCCAATATTGTGACGGCAAAACAGTACAAGCATGCCAGTTGCTATTAGGGCATTATCGACTGGCGTATACCGGTATCGAGGCGAACTGATTGTGGCTGGCATGTGGCGCCACAAAAGTAAGAGTTTGTATTGTAATTCTGCTCAGGAGGCAAATTCTCTAACAATGTAAACAAACGAAAAACACAATTTGTTATTGTTATTTTCTGGATTTCTATCCAACATTTGATTCTCCTGTACTGTGGCATCTTACACGACTGCCTAACACGTCTTTTTGGTAGAAGGAAGGAAGGAAGGAAGGAAGGAAGGAAGATTATGGTTTAACGCAGATTCAACGACGATGTCATTGTAACGGAGCACAAGCTCGGAAAGAGGGAAGAGCCCGTCTCGATATTTGCCTTGAACAATTCAGAAAAACTACAGAAAACGTGAACTGTATGGATCAGACGAGAATTTAAATTACTGGCCTTCAAAATCCGAGTCGAAAGAGATTGTTCAAATGTGTGTGAAATCTTACGGGACTTAACTGCTAAGGTCATCAGTCCCTAAGCTTACACACTACTTAACCTAAATTATCCTAAAGACAAACACACACACCCATGCCCGAGGGAGGACTCGAACCTCCGCCGGGCTGACGGCATCTACAGACAGCATAAGGAAAATGCGAGTTATCGTGATATCCTTCCAAAACGCAGCGCCTCAGACCGCTCGGCTAATCCTGCGCGGCGAAAGAGATTCGGATACCGCCTCCAAATGGTTAGCATTATGACAAAACAAATCATTAACAATAGCGGAATCACCTTCATCGTTCCTATCAAAATTACTTGAAAGCACTGCCACCTTCCGCTTCTTTACAGGTTTAATGATGTTACTGTCATTGGAATGGGCGTCAGAATCATAAGAAACATTCATTTATACAGTCATCCGGATCTTTGTTCTCAGTAGTTACAACGAAACATCGCATCGTAAAAGCGCCAGAAAGTACTTTAATTTTGTTCATTTCCTTCCGTTTTATGAACAGGTCCATCTCTACAAATAGGAAAAACGTCAAGACCTGAAATACTAACTATTTGATATATCAAAATGCAATCAAAATGCTAAAAAAAAAATACATGAAAGCAATCAAGTTAAATACATTGGCGCTTGCTATATAAACACCTAAATAAACGAAATAGTTAAATTATATCAAAGCTGACGGCATCTACAGACAGCATAAGGAAAATGCGAGTTATCGTGATATCCTTCCAAAACGGATGGCGGGCAAAACACGAGTAAACTCGAGATTCGACCGCAGTGTGCTAAGAGCTGCGCCACCTCGCTCTGTTATGTGACAAAACCGACTTTGCCAAACATATACAGACTGCGTGTTCCTTAATATACAGCTGTCGATGTCACGACAGATTTTAAGCAAGTAAATTTGTAGTTTGAGTGTATTAATCAAAATTTTATCATTTAATTTTTACTGATATAATCTTCAGTGCGATTGGGTCTGTAGCCGTGATGAATTTTTTGAATGATTTCGTGATGGCTTCAGCTGACATTTTCTTTATTTGATGTACGGTTGTACAATTTCGGCCTTAGGCCATCTTGAAGTATCTTAATCAGAAGCATCATACATCGGATGAGTTAGTATCACTTATGAATTTAACATACGGACAAGCAATATCACAAGATATATTAGGAGGATTGTAATTTACTTCATGATCTATTCTGGTATATTATGCCATACACGTCTTTGCTCTTATGATTGCATGTAATTGTCAAAAAATAAATTATAAATAGTTTTTCGTTTTTTAGGAGCATGTTACTGTTGAGCAGTTGTTGCAATGTTCTAAAGCCGAGGTTTTTAACATCTTTACATTAGAAAGATTGTGATTATTTTACAGAAATTCGTTAATTCAGCTATATATGTCTTTGTTATCAACTATATTTAATTACCGTCCATCACTGGTGTAAATATGATTGCATGTAATTTCCTCAAAATTGCTTGTAACCTTTTGTTCTATTCTGTGGGAGCACGTCATTTTCGACCAGTTGTCACGAATATCATATAAGTCGACCACATTACAGTAATGAAACAATATTGAAAACGATGAAAATCGAGTAAAACCTCCTCCGACTAGCTTTATGGTTGTGTGATTTTCGCACTGCAATCACATTTATTAACGAGAATAGCGCTGATTAGACATCCTATGATTCTATAATGCTTCATCGCAGAACTAGTAAAAAGTTATCTAGGAATTTTCCATTTTGCGGGTGTTTTGTTCATTTAAAACTATGCTGATTGGTCCTTTAGATGGAAGTAAATTTCAATTTCTTGCATCACATCCATGATTTTATCTTTCTGTAGCTTAAGTAATATTTGTAATGATTTATGAACAACAAGTATTTTGTAGCTGGCGTCTTTTAAGTGTGCAGCAGATTTCACGAGCGGTAGTTTAAAAATAAAACTGCTTTTGCTTAAAATGAAATGGCCGTGTCGCTAAAGCAAATCGACAGGTTTCAGTTACCTAATTCGCAAACTAGCGGGGACACAGTGGGAATCACATCCACAAACTATTCGCTGTTCTGCAATGGCACTGTGCTTTTCTACTGCTGAATATGCTTCTCCAGTCTGGTACAGGTCATCTCATGCCAGACAAGTAGACATTGCTCTCAACGAAACCTGTAGGTTGATCACAGGTTGCTTATGACCTACCCCAACTGATAAGCTCTACTGCCTGGCTGGAATAGCGCCACCATGGGTACGCAGAACAGTGGCTGCCAACAAGAAGAGACTGAAAGTGGAACAGGACAGTGCCCATCCACTGCACGGACATAATCCACCACAGCAACGGCTGAGATCGCGAAAAAGCTTCCTGAGAACATCCGAAAAGCTCACCATTTCACCTGAGAAGGCAAGGCTGGAGTTATGGAAGAAGTCGACGCCTCACCTGCAGACGCCAGAAGCTGAAGAACTACCACCTGGACACAACGAGAGCTGGCTGGTGTGGAAATCTTTAAACAGATTATGATCAGGAGTTGGACGATCCAAAGACAACCTGAAGAGATGGGGCTTCATAACAGAAGATACGTCCTGTGATTTTGGACCAGAACAAACCACAAGCCACATGCTCCAGTGCCTTTTGTGCCCTACATCCTGCACGAAGATTGATCTCCTGCAAGCCAGTCCAAGCGCCTTGGAGGTTGCCAAGTACTGGGCACATGTAATATAAATACAATTTGTATATATGTATGTACATATTTATTGATATGTATGGCTACTGTAAATTTGTATGTTTCTGACTCGAGAATAATAAATTACCTGCGACTCACATCACCGTTGTGTGATGTCTTCAGTAATCAATAACTGATTCCAAAAGACATTCGACATTAGCTGGTGAATGCATGGTGACGCACAGGTGTCACGATTTGCTGAGACAAGGCGTAGCAGTGCTTGTCGAGGAATGAGGAAAATTCAGACAGTTTCACACATCATCGACTGGTCGGCTTGTAGACGGTACTGTCACCTGCAGTTGGAGTACGTACTGCGGTGTCAGAGAGAAGAGAGTGTGTGTACGCAGCGTGAGCAGTGCTGCTGACAAGGGAACCTCCCCATCGCACCCCCCTCAGATTTAGTTATACATTGGCACAGTGGATAGGCCCTGAAAAACTGAACACAGATCAATCGAGAAAACAGAAAGAAGTTGTGTGGAACTATGAAAAAATAAGCGAAATATACAAACTGAGTAGTCCATGGGGAAGATAGGCAATATCAATGAGAATATGGGCTCAGGAGCGCCGTGGTCCCGTGGTTAGCGTGAGGAGCCGCGGAACGAGAGATCCATGGTTCAAGTCTTCCCTCAACTGAAAATTTTACTTTCTTTATTTTTGCAAAGTTATGATCTGTCCGTTCGTTCATTCACGTCTCTGTTCACTGTAATAAGTTTAGTGTATGTTTTGCGACCGCACCGCAAAACCGTGCGATCAGTAGACGAAAGGACGTGCCTCTCCAATGGGAACCGAAAACATTTGATTGCAAGGTCATAGGTCAACCGATTCCTCCACAGGAAAACACGTCTGATATATTCTATACGACACTGGTGACGGCATGTGCGTCACATGACAGGAATATGTTGTCGACCCACCTAACTTGTACACTTGGCGAATGGGTAAAAAGATTCTTCTACCTTGCCCGATTTAGGTTTTCTTGTAAATGTGATAATCACTCCCAAAAAAGGGATGAGAACATAAGAGCTTGTCACACAAACTGAAAATAAAAAATTAAACTTTTTACTCGCGGGAAGACTTGAACCTAGGACCTCTAGTTCCGTAGCTGTTCTCGCTAGCCACGGGACCACGGCGCTCCGTAACTCTCATTGTCCTCGATGTTGCATATCTTCGCATGGACTACTCAGTTTGTATATTTTACTTATTTTTTTCATAGTTCCACACAACTTCTTCCTGTTTTCTCGATTGATCTGTGTTCAGTTTTTCAAGGCCTATCCACTGCGCCAACTTATAACTAAATCTGAGGGGGGTGCGATGGGGAGGTTCCCACGTGAGTGTGGTGAGGGTTAGCAGCAGGCTCTGGCAGGGCAGCACTCACCGCGGCAAGGAGCAGCGCCAGCAGGCAGAGGCGGAGGCAGGGGCCGGGCTGCAGGGCCGCGGAGGCGGCCAGCGTGCGGGGCCGCCACTCCGTCACGCCGCTCCTCATCGTAGCCGCAGCCTCGCTCTGCAACAAGCAGTCACGTGTGGCTCAAATTCCTCTGTAATCATCCACATGTACACAGTTAGAAACGACACTCGTCTATACATTCAAGGACAGAAAAACCAACCCACCACGAAGCAACTTTCCGAAGGAGATGGAAATCTGTGGATGTGATGCACACGTACAGATAAACAAATTTCAGGAAAATTGTGTCATTTATTCAAGGGAAAGCACTTCACAAAATGAGCAAGTCAATAATGTCTTGAAAGACATCATGTTTACGCCAGTGACTGTTAAACGTTTTATTTCTACTATTGCAATTTCGGCCTTAGGCCATTATCAAGTACAAATGTTTTGGCTTTAAGCCATGTCTGCTTTATACACTACTGGCCATTAAAATTGCTACACCAAGAAGAAATGCAGATGATAAACGGGTATTCATTGGACAAATATATTATACTGAAACTGACGTGTGATTACATTTTCACACAATTTGAGTGCATAGTTCCTGAGAAATCAGTACCCTGAACAACCACATCTGGCCGTAATAACGGCCTTGATACGCCTGGGCATTGAGTCAAACATAGATTGGATGGCGTGTACAGGTACAGCTGCCCATGCAGCTTCAACACGATACCACAGTTCACTGGCGTGTTGTGACGAGCGAGTTGCTCGGCCACCATTGACCACACGTTTTCAATTGGTGAGAGATCTGGCGAATGTGCTGGCCAGGGCAGCAGTCGAGCATTTTCTGTATCCAGAAAGGCCCGTACAGCACCTGCAACATGCGGTCGTGCATTATCCTGCTGAAATGTAGGGTTTCGCAAGGATCGAATGAAGGGTAGGGCCACGGGTCGTAACACGTCTGAAACGTAACATCCACTGTTCAAAGTGCCGTCAATGCGAACAAGAGGTGACCGAGACGTGTAACCAATGGCACCCCATACCATGACGCCGGGTGATACGCCAGTATGGCGATGACGAATACACGCTTCCAATATGCGTTCACCATTGTCGCCAAACATGGATGCGACCATCATGATGCTGTAAACAGAACCTGGATTCATCCGAAAAAATGACGTTTTGCATTTCGTGCACCCAGGTTCGTCGTTGAGTACACCATCGCAGGCTCTCCTGTCTGTGATGCAGCGTCAATGGTACCCGCAGCCATTGTCTCCGAGCTGATAGTCCATGCTGCTGCAAACTTCGTCGAACTGTTCGTGCAGGTGGTTGTGTCTTGCAAACGTCCCCAGCAGTTGACTCAGGGATCGAGACGTGGCTGCACGATCCGTTATAGCCATGCGGATAAGATGCCTGTCAACTCGACTGCTAGTAATACGAGGCAGTTGGGATCCAGCACGGCGTTCCGTATTACCCTTCTGAACCCACCGATTCCGTATTCTGCTAACAGTCATTGGATCTCGACCAACGCGAGCAGCAATGTCGCGATACGATAAACCGAAATCGCGATAGGCTACAATCCGACCTTTATCAAAGTCGGAAACGTGATGGTACGCATATCTCCTCCTTAACGAGGCATCACAACAACGTTTCACCAGGTAACGCCGGTCAACTGCTGTTTGTGTATGAGAAATTGGTAGGAAATTTTCCTCATGTCAGCACGTTGTAGGTGTCGCCACCGGCGCCAACCTCGTGTGAATGCTCTGAAAAGCTAATCATTTGCATATCACAGCATCCTGTCAGTTAAATTTCGCGTCTGTAGCTCGTCATCTTCGTGATGTAGCAATTTTAATGGCCAGTAGTGTACAAGCTGACACATTTCAAGAAATTTCACATGATTCTGAATTCCAGTTATGAAAAGTCAATAATGTGTTTGTCCAGCAAGGGCCATTATGCAAGCATATATTCGGCTTGGCATTGATTGACAGACTTGTTGAACGTCCTACTGAGGGATATTGTGCCACATTCTGTCCAACTGCCGCGCTAGATCGTCAAAATCCTGAGCTGGTTGGAGGCCCCTGCCCATAATACTCTAAGCTTTCTCAATTGATGAGAGATCCGCGACCTTTCAGGCCAACGTAGAGTTTGGCAGGCACGAAGGCAAGCAGTAGAAACTCTCGCCGTGTGTGGGAGGCCCTTATCTTGTAAGCCCACAATGGTTTGCCGTGAAGAGCAAGAAAATAGGGTGTAGAATATCGTCAACGGACGTACCGATGTACTGCAAGGGTGCCGCGGATGATAACCAAAGGGTTCTGCTACGAAAAGAAATGGCACGCCGCACTAACACTCCCGATTGTCGGGCTGCATGGAGAGCGACAGTCAGGTTGGTATCCCACTACTATTTAGGGTTGTCTCCAGACTTGTCTTCGGTCTGGGATCTCGCTGACTGAAGTAGTTTTGTCTTAACTCATAAGTGATGAGTCCCGCTTCGAACTGAGCCCCGATGACCAGCGAAGACGTGTCTGAAGACGGCCTGGACAGCAGTGGGATAATCATCCAGGAGCCGTAGTCTGGCATTTCTTTTCGTAGTAGAACTCATTTCCTGTCATTTGATACACTTATAATTTCGATGTTCTGCAGTAAAAGTGTCGCATCACACACTGTACTATCGTAGGCTACCGTAGACTATCAAAATTACCCAAAGACTACTGTTGCTTTCCTAGTAGTTTTGGTCAGTTAAGTTCGTACCCGCATTACCTATATGTTGGGTGTGTTGCATACCTGTCGGGCGATACCTCATAATGATCACTTTCTTTATTTAGATCAGTGTCTTACGACATTCCCCTAGAAACTGGAAGTGGTGAACCGTCTAGAAACTGAGTCAGGATATATCATTGGCTGGGTAACCTACAGAACATTTTTGTTCTACATAGTTATCCTCCTACCTGTTACTTAAAGAATAAGCAGTATTTGTAACAAAATTGAAATTTTAAATGTTTAATCCCATGTTTTATTCGAGAATTGTTGATTTGTAATGTGAAAGACGGGGTTGTTGTAGTGAAAATAAACAAAACATACACATTTATAACATAGCAATAGGAAATGCAGTTTCCTGAAAAAAGGTAAAACTAAAAAAACTAAAAACAAATATATTTCAAACATCTTTTCAATACTTTGTCGAACGTATATAAAATATGTTTCTTATTCATAAACAACTTTTGTATTTATCAATAATAACTGGAAAAACTTGTTCTTGATCATGATGAACGTTCCATTGAGTGCAAAATAAGAACTACATATACATGCTTTTTGTGCATGTAAACTGTACCTGCATTAAAAGTAATCGGTTTGGCCACGTAAAGTCCAGAAGTTATGTAAGCAACTAATTTTTATTACCTGTAAAACGAAAGTGCGATTTATATTCTGTACTTAATGGACTGACACTGAATGATGTGCAGTTCTAATTATATGCAAAATAAAATTCACTTATGTTTGTTTCCCTACCAATGCCACAAGTGCTACCAGTAAACGTGTTTTTTCTGCGTCGTTTATGTACAGTACCAAAACTAGCAAACCGGAATTTTGGTAGAGCACAACTCAACACTGACGTTTAAGTTTGTTACTTCTTTTTCACTAACTCTGTTCGCAACACTTTTGCAGACAGTATCCACATATACCACCGAATGCACCTGAAAAACTGTATCGATGTACGACGCAGTTCGGAAAGCATCACGTCATGAATATTGCGATGCGTGAAAAACTTGTTTGTACTTAAAACGTAGCGCAAATTACCCAGAGTATATTCATTCAGTATTTAATAATGACGGCACATAGCGACTTCCAACGAACTGTTTAAACTTCGTTTCAAACTTTTTTTTTCTGCGTTACATACTTAACGTAAAATATTAAACACCTTAACTCATTTGTAAAGTTTGAAGCGATTTTGTACATTGCAGTTCGATTCTTTGAAGGATCGCTGAAGGGAGAGAGGGGAGGTGGATATTTACCGATAGTATTTGGAACTAACTACACTACTGGCCATTAAAATTGCTACACCAAGAAGATGACGTGCTACAGACGTGAAATTTAACTGACAGGAAGAAGATGCTGTGATATGCAAATGATTAGCGTTTCAGAGCATTCGCACAAGGTTGGCGCCGGTGGCGACACCTTCAACGTGCTGACATGAGGAAAGTTGCCAACCGATTTCTCATACACAAACAGCAGTTGACCGGCGTTACCTGGTGAAACGTTGTTGTGATGCCTCGTGTAAGGAGGAGAAATGCGTACCATCACGTTTCCGACTTTGATAAAGGTCGGATTGTAGCCTATCGCGATTTCGGTTTATCGTATCGCGACATTGGTGCTCGCGTTGGTCGAGATCCAATGACTGTTAGCAGAATACGGAATCGGTGGGTTCAGGAGGGTAATACAGAACGCCGGGCTGGATCCCTACGGCCTCGTATCACTAGCAGTCGAGATGACAGGCATCTTATCCGCATGGCTGTAACGGATCGTGCAGCCACGTCTCGATCCCTGAGTCAACAGATGGGGACGTATGCAAGACAACAACCATCTGCACGAACAGTTCAACGACGTTTGCAGCAGCATGGACTATCAGCTCGGAGACCGATCCTTGACGCTGCATCACAGACAGGAGAGCCTGCGATGGTGCACTCAACGACGAACCTGGGTGCACGAATGGCAATACGTCATTTTCTGGATGAATCCAGGCTCTGTTTACAGTATCATGATGGTCGCATCCGTGTTTGTCGACATCGCGGTGAACGCACATTGGAAGCGTGTATTCGTCATCGCGATGCTGGCGTATCACCCTGCGTGATGGTATGGGGTGCCATTGGTTGCACGTCTCGGTCACCTCTTGGTCGCATTGACGGCACTTTGAACAGTGGACGTTACATTTCAGATGTGTTACGACCCGTGGCTCTACCGTTCATTCGATCCCTGCGAAACCCTACATTTCAGCAGGATAATTCACGACCGCATGTTTCAGGTCCTGTACGCGCCTTTCTGGATACAGAAAATGTTCGGCTGCTGCCCTGGCCAGCACATTCTCCAGATCTCTCACCAATTGAAAACGTCTGGTCAATGGTAGCCGAGCAGCTGGCTCGTCCCAATACGCCAGTCACTACTCTTGATGAATTGTGGTATCGTGTTGAAGCTGCATGGGCAGCTGTACCTGTACACGCCATCCAAGCTCTGTTTGGCTCAATGCCCAGGCGTATCAAGGCCGTTATTACGGCCAGA
The DNA here is from genome assembly GCF_021461395.2 of Schistocerca americana. NCBI lineage: Eukaryota > Metazoa > Arthropoda > Insecta > Orthoptera > Acrididae > Schistocerca > Schistocerca americana. The sequence continues at coordinate 792,913,287 of NC_060119.1, forward strand.
TGTGGTTGTTCTGGGTACTGATTTCTCAGGATCTATGCACCCAAATGGTGTGAAAATGTAATCACATGTCAGTTCTAGTATAATATATTTGTCCAATGAATACCCGTTTATCATCTGCATTTCTTCTTGGTGTAGCAATTTTAATGACCAGTCATGCATTTGTTATGGTGATTAATGCGTCACTGGTTTTTGACCATATACCGTGTTCCTATAGTGTGAAACTTTTCATTCAAATCGATTAGCTGATTGGCACTGGACGATCCATTCACAACACACGTTTTATTGCACTCAGTCAGAAGGCAATAGTTTTAGTGTAGTTCCGCTAAAGTTTTGGTGCAGAAGGAACGAATGCAGACGCGTGTAGTCTGAATTGGTATTACTTTGAAAGTGATCATCGATGGTATTGAGCCGTGTGGAGTGGCCGCGGGGTTTGACGCGCCATGTTACGGATTGCGCGGCTGCTCCCGACGGAGGAGCGTTAAGTTAGTTCAAGTTAGTTTAAGTATTGTGTAGGTCTAGGGACCGATGATCTCAGCAGTTTGGTCTCTTAGGAATTCACACACATTTGAACATTTGGGGGGATCGACCGTATATGTTAGAGGTTGTTCAGAAATAGTTCAGACGTCAGTGGAATCCTATGGGACTTAACTGTTAAGGTTATCAGTCCCTAAGCTTACACACTACTTAACCTACATTATCCTAAAGACAAACACACACACCCATGCCTTAGGGAGGACTCGAACCTCCGCCGGGACCAGCCACAGGTGTCCATGACTGCAGCGCCTTAGACCGCTCGGCCAGAAATAGTTACTAAGTTCACAATTTCACAAGATCAACCTCTTTCCTGGCGAGTCAGAAATCTTAGACGAGATGCTGCAAAAGTACGTTTTGTAATGTGTTGTTACTGGGCACATAGTGAGGCCGTGTGTCCCCTCGGCTATTGAGAAGGCCGCAGCTACTTCCCAGCTTCCGGTGGAAGAAGACATTGTCGGTTTGGAGATGATTAGCTGGTCTTGCCAATTATGTCTAAGCGGTCTACGGTCGGAACCTACTAGCTTCGCTTAAGGTTTAGGGAGTTACCCATGAAAGTAGTAGCTGTTAAAGTAAATCTCTGTAAAGTCCTCGCAGGAAGTTGAAGTATTCAGAGAAGTGCTACCAGCGGGAACAGGAAACAGCTAATCAAAGTGCTCGTCTTCTGACGCTGGGGGCAGTTCGCTGAAAGCTCTGAATGCCGAAGCAATTTCGTGGAACTGCATGAAGCTCGCGAAATCGAGGAGTGTGCTGGCAATCCTCCCACATGCAGGGAGGGAATCATGTGCCTTTTGGGGCACAGATGGTGTTTTAAAGAGTTTAACCGATTCGCAATCAGAGAAGTTACTTTTCCTGTGTGGAAAGCCTACAGTAACTCGAAAGTGTGTTCCCAAGCGCAGGCATCGAATTCCGGTTAGTCATTTTCCTGTTTTCTAGGCGAGTACTGCAATGTAATGAGCGTGCTCCCATTAGTTACGAAGAGACCCCATAAGAAAGCGTGGCCTAGAGGTGGTGTAAAATTAAAATGTCGAACTTGGTGAACTATAACTGTAGTCACACCATTTCCGGAGGAAACTTACGTCTTGTGTTTTCGTGTGTCTTTTATCTTATTGATTGTAATGTCATCTGTTTCGCTTCGAAGATGTTATCGGCTGAAGTTGGTAGAAACCAACTGCAGGCGCTGTATTGACTGTTAGCGGTGTCGAGTGATTGGATCTCGGATTCTTTTGCTGAATGGAGTTATAAGAGACCGTCAAAAGAAAACTAGACAGATGGAGAAAAGTAAGTTACTTTTTACTATTTAGGGTATTCTACACCACTACTCATTTCGTTTTCTGTTGCATTCGCAAATAGCGCGAGGGATAAACGACTGTGTATATGCCTCCGGAAGAGCCGTAAGCTCTCTAACCTTACCTTCATGATCCTTTCGCGAAATGCACGTTGGCGGCAGTAGAATCGCCCTGCAGTCAGCCTCAAATGCCGCTTCTCTAAATTTTCTTAATAGTGCCTCACGAAAAGAGTAATTTTCCCTCCAGTCATTCTCATTTGAGTTCCAGAGGCATCTCCTCATACTTGCGTTGTTCGAATCTACCGGTAACAAATCTAGCAGCCCGCCTCTGAATTGCTTCGTAGTCTCTCTGTAATCCGACATGGTGCGACTCCCAAACACTCGAACAGTACTCAACAAGTGGTCGCACTAGTGTGCTATATGAAAGTTACTTTCCTAAAATTCTCTCAATAAACCGATGTCGACCATTCGCCTTCCATACTACAGTTCTTACATGCTCACTGCATTTCATATTGCTTTACAACGTTACGCCTTGATATTTAATCGACGTGACTCTGTCAAGCAGCACTTTAGTAATACAGTATTCGAACATTATGGGTTTGTTTTTCTACTCATATGTAGTAACTTACATTTTTCTACGTTAAGAACTAACTGCCATTCACCACACCAACTATAAATTTTGTCTAAATCATCTTGTATCCTTCCACACTCACTCAACGACGTCATCTTCCCATACAACACAACATCATCAGTAAACATCCGCAGACTGCTGCTTACCCTGTCCGCCAGATCATTATGTATTTAGAAAATAACAGCGGTCCTGTCACACTTCCCTGGGGTACTCCTGACGGTACCCTTGTCTCTGATGAACACTCGCTGTCCGCGACAACACACTGGGTTCTGTTATTTAAGAAGTCTTCGAGCCACTCACACACCTGGCAATCTATTTCTTACACCTGTACTTCCGTTAACAGTCGACAATGTGGTACCGTGTCAGATGCTTTACGGAAATGTGGGAAATGGAATCCGTCTGTTGCCCTTCATCTCATGTGAGAAGAGGGCAAGCTGAGTTTCTTACGAACGATGCCTCCTGTAACTATTAATGCGTACATCTCACTGTGAGACAAGAAGGTCAATGCTTTCATGGAGAAATGTTTGCCATTACCTAACAAACTCTGATTCTACCCACGCCTGCACCATTTCGTTCGAAGCAAATTGACGGCCACAGACGTCCCTCTTCAGGGCCTCAGAAATACGGAAATCGCATGGGGAGAGATAGGGACTCTGTGGAGGATGTGTAAGGGCTTGCCGCTCGGGATTAGCCGAGCGGTCCTGGGCGCTGCAGTCATGGACTCTGCGACTGATCCCGGCGGAGGGTCGAGTCCTCCCTTGGGCATGTGTGTGTGTGTTTGTCCTTAGGATAATTTAAGTAGTGTGTAAACTTAGGGACTGATGACCTTAGCAGTTAAGTCCCATAAGATTTCACACACACATTTGACCATTTTTTTTTTTTTTTTTGTAAGAGCTTCCCAGCGAAACTTCTGCAATGTGGATAGGCCCATATGTCGTCAAGATTTTTTAGACTACGCTGGAGAAGTTTCGCTGGAAGTTCTTACATATCCTCCATACACTTCCGATCTCTCCCCGTGCGATCTCCATATTTTTGGAGTCCTGACATTTCCGGCCATCGATTTGCTTCGGAAGAAGAAGTGTACGCTTGGGTACAATCATGGTTACATAGGCAACCGCAAACATGTTCCCTTGAAGGCACTGACTGTCTTGTCTCACTGTGGAATAAATGAATGAACGGTTATGGTGATAACATTTGAAATAATGAACAGTTAGTTTACTTACATTTTTCCATCTATCTCGGTTTCATTGAGGGAGTTCATGATTTCGGAGTTCTGATTAGGATAACCGTATCACGTTGGTCAAAGCGAGACTGGCAACAGTTATTCACAGTAGTTATAGTAGAGTACCCCTGCCGAGAATTAATCCGAGTCCGCCACCATACGTGTCCTATTTGATCTTCGTAGTGACAAGTGTCTCGCGCGCCGAGATCGCGCTATTAGCGACCGACGGCGTAAATGAGGCTTTTACTTCTGCGAGGACGAGGCGAAGAAACGTTTCAGCTTGAAGTAAACTCATAGTTCACTGGCACTGATCGTTTTGACGAAGCTTACCGACAGCGTAAGTATGCCATTCAACATACAACAACAATTACGCTCTGATATGGCACGGCAAATTCGAGTAGTTCATAAGCAGCCTCATTTGTTTTCTGCCAGACTCTGTAAACAGTGTTTGCACAACGTACTGCAAGCACGACATAACAGTGTTCTTCTCAGACTTTCCACAACCCACAAATGATTGCATCTTTCTTTTTTCTTGTTCTCTCATAGTTCACTACTGCTGTGGAAGCTGGGTTTCCACAATGGAAACACGCAGCTGACATGAAACGTAGAGAATATTTAAATCGGACTATCCTAATAAGACCTGCCTCCGTAACCTAGATCGCTAACGCGCTCCTTTGCTGTGGCTCTCGACTCGGAGATAAGCCGCTCCGAATCCTGGTGGTGGGAAATTTTCATTGCCAGTATTTGGTCGCCAAGGGGAGGACATGTAGTGGCGCGAAGTACCTGATACCAGTCTTTCGCGCCAGTGTCCCGACTTAAATTCCAAAACCCTCCGCAGTGGTTCATGAAGTGGGGACATGTGACACTGTTGATGGTGATCCATCCGTCGGATGGGAACGTTAAGCTCGGCGAACTCCGTGGCGCCATTCGGGAGAAATATGCTACGTGCCGGCACAGTGTTCTACCTTCCCCCTTCCCTTCATTCATAACAACATAAACCCAATACTACACTGTAAAAGCACTCATCAAAATCATTCGCACGACACAGATACACGCTGACACAGGTCAGATGAAGGTAACGACAGATCACCTCCACTAGGACCCTTCATTGCAGCTGCGACACTCAGTCCGACCTGTTGGCCAATGGTATCGGTAATGCAGAGTGGCGCTCCAGATGGTGCATCATCGGCCGACGATATCTGTCTTCCTCGAATCCCTTGTGCCACGCCTTGACACCTGTAACGGACATGCAGTGCTCACCGTATACTAGTACTATTCTGTGATGGATTTCCGTTCCGCGTACTCCTGCTGTCTTCTTTTGCAGCCTCTGTTTTTGTTTTCCACATGACTAAATGCAGTGGAAGATCGTCGCGAGGGTGTGCTGGCTCTGTCGTCACGTGGGCGTGCGCCCATGTCCCTCTAGCGCCGAGTTTGCGGCCTCAGCGCTCTGAGAGATAGCAAATCTTCTTCCGTAGGCAACTGCATTACGATCTCTTCAGCGGTTTCTATTTTACAGCGTCCAGCTCATTTTTTTGATGACCGTAATATAAATAGCTGAATCAGAAGGTGCAAATGGCTCTGAGCACTATGGGACTCAACATCTTAGGTCATAAGTTCCCTAGAACTTAGAACTACTTAAACCTAACTAACCTAAGGACATCACACACACCCATGCCCGAGGCAGGATTCGAACCTGCGACCGTAGCAGTCCCGCGGTTCCGGACTGCAGCGCCAGAACCGCACGGTCACCGCGGCCGGCTGAATCAGAACACTGGCCCTTTTGGAACTGAGTCTGTGATTGCATAAGTATTCCATTATTATGCAGATGGGTAGTAACTGTGAAGTACCTGGGCGGTGACTGTTGACATCTGTGGGGCCACCCTTCACGTTAGGCCTAACGATGGCATATTTCAGTCTGCTTGGGAAAACATTCTAAATTAATTATTACATCGGTGATTAAGTACATTACATATTATAGGGCCACAACATTTTTAGCGTCTCAGCGGAGGTAATTATTCAGCCCATATGAAATTTTGAAATATTCCTCGTATCAGTTTGGGATGTGAGATTAATTTTTGTGTCCTCTACATTGTTTCCTCTGTTTACTGTTTCCTTTATCTTCAGAAATGTTTGCACCCGTTTTTCTCACCTATTTTTAAAAAGTAATTACTTGAAACATCTGCTACACATGGACCGATGTTTACAATGCTTTCATTCGCTTTGACAGAAATTATGTAATCTTCTTTGACTTTTTTCCCTGTCTTTCTTTTAACAATGTTCCGTACTGACTCGATTTGATTGTCTGATCTATTAATTTCAGACTTTTGGAATTTTGTACAACTTTTCTTAATGTGTTACAGTATTGTTTAAAATATGACAGTGTTTCTAGATCATTACGTGTTCTGACTATGTTGAACAAATCCTTTTTTCGTTGTGAAGATACTCTGATACCTGTAATGCTGCAAGGTTTCTTTAACGACATCCAATTACTACATTTAATTGTCATTTTAGGAAAACTACTTTAAGAAATGGACACAAACTCATTAATAAATATTTTGGATTTAGATCTGGCATTAGGCTCATTGTAAATATCATACCTGTCGGTATCCTTTAAACGTTCTTTGAAGTGTTCAGTGTTCAATAGTTTTATCATTGATCAGCCGCACTGTTTTCGTTCAGCGTTTCTGAACTGTGCGTAGATCTAAGTTATGTGATGTGACAATCTGTTTACCACAGAAAAGGCATGCGTCTCCAAAACTTAGGCTTGTTGTATGAATACATTATGTGTAAGGTTACTACCGCCCTGAGCATCTCGGGTATGGAAATTTACGACTGATGCTAAATTATTCGTCGCTAACAACATCAAAGAAATGGCTCTGAGCAGTATGGGACTTAACATCGGAGATCATCAGTCTCATAGAACTTCGAACAACTTAGACCTAACTAACCCACGGACATCACACACATCCATGCCTGAGGCAGAACTCGAACCTGCGACCGTAGCGGTCTTGCGGTTCCAGACTGAAGCGCCTAGAACCGCTGGGCCACTCCGGCCGGCGCTAGCAGCATCTCTAGATCATTTTTCCTATCATATTCCTCCAAGAAATTTACATTAAAAACACCACAAATTAATAATCCCTTTCCTCTCTATGACAACACAATAACGTACCAAACTCTTTCATGAAAATTTCCCAATTCCCTAGTGGAGACCTGTATGCTGTAACAATCACGAATATTACATTTCCCAATATTAACGCACAAGGTTATGATTATAACTTAAACAGTACAGAATTTACTTTACGTTCTTTTAAATCTTTATATTTTTTTATGAATGTGAGATTAATGATTGGGTCGGAATCTTAGGTGACTACAGTCATAGATCCATATGTTCTAACAGCATATCTTACACGTGCCGACTACAAGGGCTTTTTTCAGAACACTCTCTAAGACTTTTACGTGTGGTGCCTCGCCAATATGGTGCCTATATTGTTGCACTATCTGTCGGAGGGTGGCACTGACATATCATACAGCCGTTACGGCGCCTTCCACGACCACCAGCGGCGTACATCGGCCCCACATAATGCCACTCCAAAACAGCAGGGAACCTTCATCATGCTGCACTCGCTGGACAGTGTGTCTAAGGCGTTAAGCCTGACCGGGTTGCCTACATACACGTCTCCAACGATTGTCTGCTTGAAGGCAAATGCGACATACGTCGGTGAAGAGAACGTGATGCCAATCCTGAACGGTCCATTCGGTATGTTGTTGGGCCCATCTGTACCGCGCTGCATGGTGTCGTGGTTGCAAAGGTGGACCTCGCCATGGACGTCGGCAGTGAAGTTGCGCATCATTCAGCCTATTGCGCACAGTTTGAGTCGTAACACGACGACCTGTGGCTGCACGAAAAGCATTATTCAACACGGCGGCGTTGCTACCAGGGTTCCTCCGAGCCATAATCCGCAGGTAGCGGTCATCGACTACAGCAGTAGCCTCTGGCGGCCTGAGCGAGGCATGTCATCGACAGTTCCTGTCTCTCTGTATCTCCTCTATGTCCGAACAACATCGCTTTGATTCACTCCGAGACGTCCGGACACTTCCCTTGTTGAGAGCCTTTCCTGGCACAAAGCAACAATGCCGACACGATCGTACCGCGGTACTGACCGTCTAGGCATGGTTGAACTACAGACAACACGAGTCGTAGTCGTGTACCTCCTTCCTGGTGGAGTGACTGGATCTGATCGGCTGTCGGCCCCCCTCCTTCTAATAGGCGCTGCTCATGCGTAGTTGTTTACATCTTTGGGCGGGTTTAGTGACATCTCTGAACAGTGTCTGTGATACAATATCCACAGTCAATGTCAATTTTCAGGAGTTCTGGGAACTGGGGCGATGCAAAACTTTTTTTGATGTGTGTAGTATTACTGCTAGAGAATGACTAGCAAATCACACGCAAATTGCAAAGAATGTGGGCACCTTTAACAAGACTATCACGGTGGAAACCCAGAAATCAACATAATTAAAGTTCTACAAGATAATGGCACTTCCTATGATAAGATGAAAAGAAATTTACGATAAGCCAGTCAGAGAAGAGGAAATTAGATACTGCCGAAAAGAGATTGTTGAGATCTGTGGCAGGATAGAAAATGAGTAGTGCTGATGCACGGAAGGCAATGGATATTTTCAATATAAATGATAAATTACGCATTATTTTAAAAATGGGGCAGCCACAGCTAAAATAGTTGCACATAGCTGATTTACAATTCATACAGTACCACATGTGTTTAAATACAGGTGTTGAAACTATTAAAATATAGATCTGAATGAAATGTCCAATAATCCGCTGTAGCTATAATTATTTAAGTCTATGAGAGACCCACACAATCGGTTTCACAACTTTTAAGTTGCATCTTTTGGTGTATATCTGTACAGAAAATTTTATGGATTAATGTTTTGATAATAGGTAAATGAAGTTTTCTGAGATATCTTAAAGTACTGAGTGAATAGACTTAAACAAAGAAGAAAATATTACGCATCTAGTTAGGAAACTAGGTGCGGATCACATACACCCCACAAAGAACAGGCCTTAACGTGTTTAGTACATAAGATTTGTAATTTCATACCAAAAGAAGGTTACTTACAAATTAATTTTATTAGTTTTCATTTTATTTTTCAATCGATACAGGACCCTATACTTTGTGGATAACATTTACGAGAGGCGTTGCTTGACATAGGCCGGCAGAACATATTTTAATCCGTGAAGTAGTAACAGTTCGTGATTTCAACTCAAGTCAGTCCCTTTTTTGGCAGTTGCTCTACATTACATGGCGATTGCCCCATCTCTTTTTCATTCTAATTACTGCTTCACTGTTTTTAATCAAGGACTAGTTTCTGATTCCTAATTATATCCCTTTGTTTTTTCGACTGGACATTCATCATTGTGATGGTTTTTATCAATTGAGGCAGGCTGAGAACTTTCCCAGCCACGCCAATCGCTACTCTCCGGCAGTCTGTAACAGTTCCCTATACCATATGACATAGCATTTGTAAGTAACCTTCTTTTGGTATGAAATTACAAACCTTCTTCATTAAATACGTATGGGCCCATTCTTTATGGGGCGTATGTGATCCACACCTAGTTTCCTAACTAGATGCATAATATTTTCTTCCTCGTTTAAAACTGTTCACTCAGCGCTTTAAGATATCTCAGATAACTTCATTTCTCCATTATCAAAACATTAATTAACAAAATTTTCTGTACAGACATGCACTAGAAGATGCAGCATAAAAGTTGCGAAACCGGTTGTTGGGTCTCTAATCGATTTAAATACATACAGCTACAGCGGACTATTGGACTTTTCATTCAGTTTTGTATTTTAACAATTTTAACACCAGTATTTAAACACTTGTTGTACTGTATGGGTTATCAACCAATAATGGATAAATTACGGATAATAGACTAAAATGTAATGAAAGTATTCAACGGAGGGACAATAACAGAATTTCAGAGTCCGATGGACGACATAATATAATAGGAACTTCCCTTGACGAAGGAACAGGTTCAGAGGCCTAAACCTTAAAGATGATGATGACTTGATCTTTCGCCCTTTATTCTAATGCGTTTCTACCGGGCTTGATTAGAACCCTTGTATAATTCTGCAAATAAAACTATACCTGCTTTATCAGTGTACGTGGGGTAACAGTTTTAATTGTCACTTCAGAAAAATCAAGCTGTGGGGGTGGTAGTCATTCTCTACACATACACCTTCCAATACGACTCAGTCTTCCCAACGACAGGTAAGCTGCCGGAAACCGAGGTTGTAGAAGTCTGAATTTAGGTTTTCCAGGAACCGTTTTGCTTCGAAAATAATAACGTGTGGTCGTTCTGGAAATACTTGCCTCGTAATGGTTTCCTCGCCAGAATGTGAACAGTCGGTGAACTCAGCGGGTGGCGATCCTTGTTATGTTCAGAATGTCGTGTAAGATGTTGAAACCCGATCCACGAGTGATTTACAGTTTTCCCACTATCGCATCGATTGTTATACGCCTGCCTTTGAGCATCAAAGTTTACAGTCACCTTGTGACTCCAACTTTTCCACAGAGAAATGGTTTGCTACTTCGTTCTTCGTCATTCAGAGTGGTGTGGTCGCAATGGAAAAGAGTTGCGTTCTACCAAAACTACAGGTCTGTAGTTTTGATACAGTACATAAATGACGTATTGAATGGTAGGATTGCCGGTATTATTGGTAGCAATGGTAAAGAAAGAAACGTAATTGCATGTGTGTGAGAAACAGGGAGTCGACGACTTCTTTTTTGTCCATTGTGCATTTTACGTCCGTATAAAACATAAGTTGCATTTTATAAGTAATAAAAATTAGTGGATCGTGTAACTTTTGCGGTTTTACGCAACCAAAACAGTTACTTCTGACGCAAGTACAGTTTACATGCACAAACATAAAAAATCTACGTAATTATTGTTGTTATTTTGTACTTAAAAGAACGTTCTTCATAATGATCAAAAGCAAGAGTTTTCTGTTATTATTGATAAGTGTGAAAGCTGTTAACGAATAGCAGAAACATGTCCTCTAAAGCTCGACGAAGCACTGAAGTGATGCCTGATATGCTTCTTTTCGAATTTTTTCAGCTTTACCTTTTTTTCCAAGAAATTTCATTTTCTGCGCTACGTGACATATCTGTATTATTTCTTTATTTTTACTACAACATCCCATTAACAGTTTTCGACTAAAACCTAAATTAAAGATTGACAATTTCAATTTTGCAATATATACTGCTTATTTTTAAGTAAAAGACAGGAGGATAGCTATGTAGAACAAAAATGTTCCATAGGTTATGCAGCCCTTTATATACCCTCACTCACTTTCTAGGCGGTTCACCGCTTCCAGACACTTGTCGGATACGGAGGCAACGCGATCGAAATGAGGCGACGCCCAATAGGTATGCAACACGCTTGGCGTCCAGGTAACGCAGCTGGCATCTTAACTGACCAATGCTTTTAGGAAAGCTACCGTAGTCTACGCTTACTTTTTATAGTATAGAACTCTACGCTGGGAGCATCTGTGACACGCAATCATTGTTGGCGTACACTTCCATCCACGGATGTTATTGGAGCTTATTGGCACTTGGGTTTAACTCATTGCATGTATGAATGTAATCTAGATTTTCCATGTTTTAGTGTATTACTGTTATTATTATTAAGCTTTACATCAATAAACTACTTTCTCTAGTGTAAAGCCTCTGAAGGACGTCAACCTCTCTCCCCATGTCAGAGGGCACTACTTTTGTTCTGGGAAGAGACTCACACAGGCTCTAGTACAGAGAAGCTCCCTATAATGTCATTTCAAACTCTAACTGTATTAACAGGTTTTCTTTTTCTGTCCTGGAAAGTTATGTTACAACTTTTTCAGTTTTTATCTTTGTTCACTCTCAGTTCACTTACTACCTTTGCATTTTCTTGCTTTGTTGATAGCTTCCATTCTGATCAAAGTGCGTGTCTTTACAAAACACATTACAGTAAAGCCCTGACAAAGGATAGTACTTCACAAGATAGGCGACGTAAAGTCGCAGCCTTTGCAATATCTTCAGATGACCAGTTGGCACACGGTCCTTTCATAACCACTTGCTGTTGACAGAAAATGAGTTTTGCATCACATTTTGACCATGTTTTAATTTCAGTGACTCAGTTCTACTTCGAGAGAGACGATCCTGTAAATCTACATTATTTTACCCAAGAACTTTTATTTCTGTTTTCATAATTTCTAAGTGCTGACGTAAGCACGCACTGACACATTCACAGCTGTGTTTGTTTCCACGGTTAACGTTTTGTCTAGTAGTAATTTCTTCATTAGTAATATATTGACCTGTAAAATATCTTATACTTCTTTAAGGTATCTTCGTTTTTGTGCTCAAGTATTCCTGTCATTGCTCTGGAGGATGGTACATTTATAACTGAAACAGCATCAGTCTTCAACTTGCATTTCGAATCCCTTTCAGAATCCGAATCAGTAAAATGTGTTGAACAGACACGAGCATTTTCAACTGGACACGAGTATTTTCAGCTGGAAACGGATCTGCATGTTTACAAGCAATTATCCATTTTCGTTTCGTATAATTGTTTTCAGGACATGTGTGGAACTCAAGTCCTAGCTTATTTTGTTGAAAGTTGTGGTTAGAACAACTGACGATCGCGCAGCAAATCATTATTTTTCCTTTCAAAACTTACTCAAAAGGTTCCTCAACATACCGGTAATTACAGCGTCACTCTGTACTCAATCGCCAGAAACTAATAAAAATTCACACTGCCGTAAACAGTCTTGTTTTCATTGGTAAGAGCAGTTACCACGTGATACTTCACGGCAGTCGCGGGATACTGAGCGCTGGTTGGGTTCACTCTGATGTCAGCGGTGGGGTTTGCTACCGCGCATACACCTCGTGATCCCTGTGCGTATTCTAGTATCCGTGCTTCTACCTACTCAGCGTGTATTTTTGCAGCGCTGTTCCCGTTCAAATAGGGAGGAAACGAATTACCGCATGGTTCTCCAATTTATGAAAGTGCAGCATCATTTTATTTTGGCTCCTACAGCGGCATGTTACACTACTGTGGATCAGGAACTTCAGTGTGAACTAGGATTGCAGGTTGTAACTGGAGGGGGGGGGGGGGGGGGAAATCTTCGAACTTCGTTTTTTCGTCCGCCGCTCGTGGTCTCGCGGTAGCGTCCGGGGTTCGATTCCCGGCGGGGTCAGGGATTTTCACCTGCCCCGAGATGACTGGGTGTTGTTGTGTCGTCTTGATCATCATCACCATTCATCCCCATTACGGTCGGAGGAAGGCAACGGCAAACCACCTCCATTAGGACCTTGCCTAGTGCAGCGGTATGGGTCTCCCGCATCGTTCCCCTACGGACTGTCAAGGACCATGGGACTTCATTTCCATTTACTTTTTCGAGCCGTCAGGTATGGCCGTGCGGTTCTAGGCGCTTCAGTCTGGAACCGCGCGACCACTACGGTCGCAGGTTCGAATTCTGCCTCGGGCATGGATGTGTGTGATGTCCTTAGGTTAGTGAGGTTGAAGTAGTTCTAAGTTCTAGAGGACTGATGACCTCAGATGTTAAGTCCCATAGTGCTCAGAGCCATCTGAACCATTTTTTTTACTTTTTCGAGTTGATAATTATAACGTTGACTGGAATACTCTCTTTAAAATTCTGAAGGTTGCAGGGGTGGTTCAAATGGCTCTGAGCACTATGGTACTCAACTGTTGAGGTCATTAGTCCCCTAGAACTTAGAACTAGTTAAACCTAACTAACCTAAGGACATCACAAACATCCATGCCCGAGGCAGGATTCGAACCTGCGACCGTAGCGGTCTTGCGGTTCCAGACTGCAGCGCCTTTAACCGCACGGCCACTTCGGCCGGCGTGGCAGGGGTAAAATACAGGGAGCGAAAGGCTATTTATAATTTGTACAGTAACCAGATGGCAGTTATAAGAGTCGAGGGACATGAAAGAGAAGCAGTGGTTGGGAAGGGAGTGAGACATGTTTGTAGCCTCTCCCCGATGTTATTCAATCTGTATATTGAGCAAGCAGTAAAGGAAAGAAAAGAAAAGAAAAATTCGGAGTAGTTATTAAAATCCATGGAGAAGAAATAAAATCTTTGAGTTTCGCCGATGACGTTGTAATTCTGTCAGAGACAGCAAAAGACTTGGAAGAGCAGTTGAACGGAATGGACAGTGTCTTGAAAGGAGGATATAAGATGAACATCAACAAAAGCAAAACGAGGATAATGGAATGTAGTCGAATTAAGTCGGGCGATGCTGAGGGAATTAGATTAGGAAATGAGACACTTAAAGTAGTTATGAGTTTTGCTATTTGGGGAGCAAAATAACTGATGATGGTCGAAGTAGAGAGGATATAAAATGTAGACTGGCAATGGCAAGGAAAGCGTTTCTGAAGAAGAGGAATTTGTTAACATCGAGTATACATTTAAGTGTCAGGAAGTCGTTTCTGAAAGTATTTGTATGGAGTGTAGCCATGTATGGAAGTGAAACATGGACGGTAAGTAGTTTGGACAAGAAGAGAATAGAAGCTTTTGAAATGTGGTGCTACAGAAGAGTGCTGAAGATTAGATGGGTAGATCAGATAACTAATGAAGAGGTATTGAATAGGACTGAGGAGAAGAGAAGTTTGTGGCACAACTTGACTAGAAGAAGGGATAGGTTGGTGGGAGATGTTCTGAGGCATCAAGGGATCACCAATTTAGTATTGGAGGACAGCGTGGAGGGTAAAAATTGTAAAGGGAGACCAAGAGATGAATACACTAAGCAGATTCAGAGGGATGTAGGCTGCAGTACGTACTGGGAGATGAAGCAGCTTGCACAGAATAGAGTAGCATGGAGAGCTGCATCAAACTAGTCTCAGGACTGAAGACCACAACAACAACAACAACAACAACAACAGTTATGACGTTATGGCTACCGCTCGTAAAATAGGCTAGGCTATAGCAGCGAGCTCGTTATCGAAGCTTCGGGGATGATGGTTGTGATTTGCAGCAATTAACATTGCATTAAAGCGCGTCTAATGCTGTGGCTAGAAGTGTCTAACCGGATGTTGGGATTAGCACTGAAGAATTCTTAGAGCGTATGAGTAGCCCCGAGGCTTCGAGTGAGGCGCGATATCGGCGAGGCGGCAGGCGGCGTCGGCCGTGTGCCGGATCCCCGGCCCGCTGCCGCCGGCTCGGCCGCTCCCTGCCTCAGACAAACGGCGTGTTCGTCCCGGCCTGGGGACGCGACGAGACGCAGCCCGACAGGAATTTTGCGCTGACGCGACTGCCGCGGTCGGTCACTTCTGATTCCTGAAACAGCGCAATAAAGTGAGCAGCGGCCGGCGCTATATTAGGAGCGAACACGGCGCGTCGGCCGGCTCGGCTCGCCTAGACGACTGCCGCGGACGGCGCGGCGGCGCAAGAAGCGGCTAGGCCGCTCGCCGACACTGTCCGGCCGGCTTCCACCTCCTGCCTCTGCCGCCGCCGCTGCCTCCTCCGCCCGCGCTCACCACTGCCCGCCGTCCCTCACCTGCCGCTCTTTCCCGCAATTTCTTCGTCGTTTGTAGTTCACGACGAGCAGTCGCCCCCTCAGTACTAGGGCAGCTCGGTAACTATCTTCCCTTTGGTTGCGAAGAAAACATTTTTTTTGCAAAGAATTATAATGATATTTCCTTCGTACTACAAACGTCAGGGATCTGTTATCTACCACTACGTTCGACGTGTATACACTAAAGCGCCAAATAAACGTATACGTATGCGTACTGAAATACAGAAATATGCAAACGGGCAGAATACGACGCTACAGCGGCAACACCTATATAAGACAACAAGTGTCTGGCGCAGTTGTTTGATCGGTTACTGCTGCTACGCTGGCGATTATCAAGATTTAAATGAGTTTGAACATCGTGTTACAGTGGGCGTACGAGCGATGGGACCCAGCACCTCCGAGGTAGCGATGAAACGGGAATTTTCCCGCATGAGCATTTCACGAGTGTACTGTGAATACCAGGTATCCGGTAAAACATCAAATCTCCGACATCGCTGCGGCCGGAAAAAGATCCTGCAAGAACGGGACCAATGACGACTGAAGAGAATCATTCAACGTGACAGAAGTGCAACCCTTTCGTAAATGAAACATCATCGATATGGGCTTTCGGAGCAGAAGGCCCCCTCGTGTACCCTTATGACTGCACGACACATGCTTCGCATGGGCCTGTCAACACCGACTTCGCGCTGTTGAGGACTGGAAAATGATGCCTGGTTGGACGAGGTCGCAGATTCGAATCCTGCCTCGGGCATGGATGTGTGTGATGTCCTTAGGTTTAAGTAGTTCTAAGTTCTAGGGGACTGATGACCTCAGATATTAAGTCCCATAGTGCTTATGGCCATTTGAATCATTTTGATTAGAACCTGCGACTGTAGCGGTCGCGCGGTTCCAGACTGAAGCGCCTAGAACCGCTCGGCCACACCGCCCGGCAGTCTCGTTTCAAATTATATCGAGCAGGATGGACCTGTACGGATATGGAGACAACCTCATAAATCCATGGACCCTGCTTGCCAGCAGGGGACTGTTCAAGCTGGTGGAGGCTCTGCAGTGGTGTGGGGCGTGTGCAGTTGGCGTGATATGAGACTCCTAGTACATCTAGAGACGACTCTGACAGGTGACACGTACGTAAGCACCCTGTCTGATCATCTGCATCCATTCATGTCCATTGTGCATTCCGACGGACTAGGGCAATTCCAGCAGGACAACGCGACACCCCGTTCGTGCAGAATTGCTACAGAGTGTCTCCAGGAACACTCTTATGAATTTAAACACTTCCGCCCACTACCAAACTCCCCACACATCAACATTACTGAGCTTATCTGCCAGGCCTTGCAAAATGCTGCTCAGAGAGATCTCCACCCCCTTGAACTCTTACGAATTTATGAAAAACCCTACAGGATTCATGGCGTCAGTTCCGTCCAGCACTACTTCAGACATTAGTCGAGTCCATACCACGTCGTGCTGCGGCACTTCTGCGTGCTCGCGGGGGTTCTACACGATATGAGGCAGGTGTACCAGTTTCTTTGACTCTTCGGTGTATAAATACCTGCCAACGTTTCCCCTCGTGATCTGCAGTTCATTTCCCGACGATACTGCCTTTGACACGACGGGCCGCAACTTGGACCAGCTAATAAAATCCACTAAGATTGCTACAGTGCTCTTTACTAACAAGAGGCTACCGGTACTACGTTAGCCACTAAGGGTGCTAGACCAGCCTATCCCTTGATCACACTCTCGACTAAATATCTGGAGATCATTCTGGATAAGTCCCTGACCTTCAATATATATATATATATATATATATATATATATATATATATATATATATATATACAGGAACGAAAGAAGGACACTATGAAGATGGTACACGTACTGATACCATTCTTCATCAGCACCCATCTCAACGCCAAGACCTAGTACCAACCCTACATATCGACAGTCCAGCCAAAACGCCTCTACGGCTGCGCAGCGCGTGATACCAATAAAGGTGCACTCCAACTAATACAGAACTGATGCCTACGGTGGACGCTGGGGGATCTCCGATTGACGAGAACCAGGAAGCTGCACTAAGTCCTAAAGCAGAAATACATGCACGAAAACATAACGGACTCTGCCACGAAGCTCTTCACCAAAGTGGATCACTTAAGCGACGAAATACCCCAGATTCGGCTATTAGGCAACATTTAACCCCGGCGCTGCCGTAAGCACAAAATGCCACGGACCTTCGTCCGCTCGCACCTGCCATAACCTGGTGCACCAATCATCGAAAAGCTGTGACTACCATGGCTCGTGGAACGAACTGATGAAAGGTCCCCTACTACAACAAATACCTATATCGTAAAGAAAAATGTTACCTTATTAGAAGAGCAATGGATACAATGACCGTCCACTTATCTAACAAAGTGTACAGTAAATTGTTAAATAAAGTGACATAAAATGTGTGTCCCGATCATGCACCACGAACAAACTCCCAAAGGGAGTCAGTCTTGTGGTTCAACTACCCACCAAAAAAAAGATCAAATTAAAAAAAAAAGTGATTTTGCACTGTTTTCAAATAGTGTAAGTTCCACCACAATCGTATTTATTATTTCAGCTACAAAATTACCGGTTTCTACATCTACCGTCTACATCTTTACTCCGCAAGTCATCTTATGGTGTGTGGCGAAGGGTACTTTGTGTACCACTGTTTCTCTCCCCTTTTCCTGTTCCGGTCGCGAATGGTTCACAGGAAGAAAAACCGTTGGGAAGCCTCCGTGTGAGTCCTAATCTCCTTACCGT
Source organism: Schistocerca americana (assembly GCF_021461395.2). NCBI lineage: Eukaryota > Metazoa > Arthropoda > Insecta > Orthoptera > Acrididae > Schistocerca > Schistocerca americana. Next base: position 792,931,333 of record NC_060119.1, read on the forward strand.
TACGTTCGTGGTCTTTTCGCAAGATATACATTGGTGGAACACTTACAGGGTAGTCAGAAACATATGAAAAGCTTACAATAGTGTTTCAACAGAGGTTGTTTCCGAATTATTTAGGACAGAAGTTAGCCAATCAGGGCGTCGCGCGCGCAGATTCAAGCAGCCTGTCAGAGACGGTGTCTATAAACGTGTTCTTTGTTTTGTTTCCTCTTAACGAATAAACGTAGCTTTTGATTACCTAGCTTAAATTTATCATTTCCGAAAAAGGCACATGTTAACCGGTGAGGAGCATTTCATCAAGTGGTTACTCACGGACCCACGGGTGTCTACGCATTACCGCTTCTCATCGCGTGCAGGTGCTTGAATTTGCGCTCGCGACTACCTGATTGGCTAACTTCAATGCTGAATAACTTGGAAACGGTGCAAAGTACCGATTTTTTCTTAAAAATTATTTATCAGCACAATATTCCCCGCAACAATCTTACAAGTTTTTCAGACAGTTTCTGACCACCCTGTATATTGGTTGGCTCTTCTAGGAGAGTACGCTTTCAAAAACACGCCATGACACACAACGCCTCTCTTGCATCATCGGCCTCTGGAATTGACTCAGCATTTCCGTCGCTCCTTCGCGCGCTTACTGAAGGAGCCTATAACGAAACGCGCTGTTCTTCCTTGGATCTTCTCTGTTTCCTCTATCAATCCTGACTGCTATAGATTCCAGACTGACGAGCATTAATTCAAGTGCTGGTTGGAGAGTGTTTCGTAAGCTACATTTCCTGTGTATTCTTCCAGTGAACACTCTTAGACATTTTATGGAAGTTACTGTTTCCGGTGATTTCACTGCAATCGTGGAATCGCACAATAATGAGTTTTTCCGCCTGTTTACATCTACATCTATACTCCGCGAGCCACCTTACGGTGTGTGGCGGAGGGTACTTATTGTACCACTATCTGATCCCCCCTTCCCTGTTCCATTCACGAATTGTGCGTGGGAAGAACGACTGCTTGTAATTCTCCGTATTTGCTCTAATTTCTCGTATCTTTTCGTTGTGATCATTACGCGAGATATATGTGGGCGGTAGTAATATGTTGCCCATCTCTTCCCGGAATGTGCTCTCTCGTAATTTCGATAATAAACCTCTCCGTATTGCGTAACGCCTTTCTTGAAGTGTCCGCCACTGGAGCTTGTTCAGCATCTCCGTAACGCTCTCGCGCTGACTAAATGTCCCCATGACGAATCGCGCTGCTTTTCGCTGGATCATGTCTATCTCTTCTATTAATCCAACCTGGTAAGGGTCCCATACTGATGAGCAATACTCAAGAATCGGACGAACAAGCGTTTTTTAAGCTACTTCTTTCGTCGATGAGTCACATTTTCTTAGAATTCTTCCTATGAATCTCAACCTGGCGCCTGCTTTTCCCACTATTTGTTTTATGTGATCATTCCACTTCAGATCGCTCCGGATAGTAACTCCTAAGTATTTTACGGTCGTTACCGCTTCCAATGACCTACCACCTATGGCATAATCGTACTGGAATGGATTTCTGCCCCTATTTATGTTTATTTATGTATTTATGTATTTATGTTTATTTGTTTATTTTGAGGGTCAATTGACACTAAAAAAATCTCTTCTACTGAATAAGTGCTCATAGCTCTTAAGATGTGTATTTTAGCGCCCATGTTTACCGTACATTTTTTATTGTTTTGGTCCATAGTACTACCTCTGAAGGTTTCTCGGAGTACTTCTGGCTCAACCTGTTTGCAGATGTTTCAGAAACGTTGCGTCAGACTTCGATGGGTTGGAGAGGGTGTTTTGAGAAACAAATCGGGGATGGCAAGCCGTGTCATCCAACAACGCTACAGACCGTCGCAGTAATACGCTCCGGCGCCCACCATTAGGCCATCCCTTCAGCAACAAACATGACTTTGTACGCTGACGAACCGTAGGCGGAACGTCTCGCAGTGTAGTTCGTTATATAGTGATTGCGACGGTTTCGGACACGGGTTTCCATTCGCAGTTTACTTTTCTCCCACAACTTAACAAAACCTCCAGTGTTTTTCGGTAGACAGGACACAAATAAACTGCAGATTGAAACCTATGTCTGAAACCATCGTCCACCAAGGCAACAGGGCATCGCATTCGTAGGACACAAGGCCTGTCTACGCAGCAGCTATCTTCTAAATTGGAGATCGAGGAAATCTGTCGCGATCACTGAATAACAAACAACATTGCGGGACGTTTCGCCTACGGTACCTCATGTATATAGTCACCTTCGCTGTCGAAGGGGGCCGGCCGAAGTGGCCGAGCGGTTCTAGGCGCTTCAGTCTGGAACCGCGCGACCGCTACGGTCACAGGTTCGAATCCAGCCTCGGGCATGGATGTGTGTGATGTCCTTAGGTTAGTTAGTAGTTCTAAGTTCTAGGGGACTGATGACCTCAGAAGTTAAGTTCCATAGTGCTCACAGCCATTTGAACCATTTGTCGAAGGGGTGGCCTATTGGCACGCGCCAGGGTCTGTCTATAGCTTCGCCGCTCTGTAGCGTCTTTGGCTGACGATTCAGGACATGGGTTTCTATCCTCGATTTGCTCCTCATGCACCCTCTACTACCCCTGGTAGTCTGTTGCAACATTTCTGAGACACCCTGAATATTTAGAAAACTACTTGTTGTATAACACTCCCTCAGGGTAGGCCCGAAGTTACTTATACGTCTGAAGATTTCTTTCCATTGAGAATGCATTGATGTGTTGTGTTTGCTAGAAACCCTTCAATATCACCAGTCAGCGGATCTGATATTCCACACTCCCGTATTTGGTTCATTAGGACAGTGTGAAACTGTGTCGAGTACCTTCCGGAAGACAAAGAACACTATATCGACCCAGGCTTCTGGGACACGTGGACGAACAGAGCGAGCTGGGTTTCAGACGATTGTTTTTTTTTCGGAACCAAGTTGACTCTTACAGAGATTTTAGATCTCCAGAAATGTCATAATAAGCGAGCATAACAAGTGTTCCAAAATTATACAACACACTGACATCACAGATATAGGCCCATGGTTTTTGTGCGTCTGTTCGACGATCTTTCTTGAAAACGGGAATGATCTGCTTTTCTTTCGAATCATAAGAAACGCTTCTTTCCTCCAGAGACCAGTGGTACACTGCTCCTCGAAGAGGAGCAAGTTCTTTCGCATACTATACGTAGAGTCGTCACCAGCTATATTCATCTTATAAGAAGGACGCAGTGGTTCATTCCCAAATCAAAAAGGGTATGTAACCTCCCCCTTACTTATCGACCTTAATGACAGTGAAAAATTAAACCACGTGTACCTAATGGAAATTTGGGAAAATTAATCGTCACCGAAGTCAATTTGTCGGTAAAGAGGGAGGAAAGGGTTACATCTAAATGAAAGGAAAAATGCAAATGAAACTGGTGGAAATTAATTTTGAAAAGGGGTAAAGTTAATAAAGAAAGTAAATGTGCGGCCGTTACGTTAACAATTAACTAGCGGTAATTGGATATTTGAGATTTGGGGGAAATTACGGTCGCCAGTCCTAAGGACAATTACTATAGTAACTGAAAAAAGAAAGGTTATTACACATACAATTAGCACTAGAAGCGTGGCAACTGAAGGTTGACACGTGTTGTGTGAAAACTGAAAGTTTGTCAGAAGTAATAAATTTCGCTACACTCTGACTTAATTTAGCAAAAGAATTAATAAAACCGGAAAATCGAAAGTTAATTTAGTGACTGAAGTTAATAGTGAGCTTTCTTTCTGAAGCACATCGAAATTCAGTAAAATACGGTTAGTCTTGGAATACCTCAACAATCATTTCAAAAGCTACTTGAATCTACGCAATTTAGAAATAAGAGATTTAACTTTGAACTTGAATGAAATGATTCTGAACAATTAACAATAGTAAAATTTAGTACATACCAAGCTGAGCTGCAGTCACAGGTAACTAAAATACGGTAACAAAACTCGCACTCTTAATTTGTGCTTGTGCAATCTAAATATTGTAGCCAGCTATGAATACCTTAACTGAACTTTGAAATTAAAGCAGTGAAATCGAATGATGCTGGCGTTTGAATTTCAACGACACTCGGGCTCATTTCGGAAATGGAAGGGACCCTGCTTGGCAATGCAATTGGGACAATGAGCAACAAAGGTTCATGCTAAGTTACTGTAATTTTGTGATGCAACAATTTTAAAAGTTTGAAAAGCTGAGGTCTGCCATACAGTTCTAAAACTTTACGCGCTTCCAGTCTTCCTTGTTGGCTGATTGAAGGTTTGAAGCCGTCGATCGAGGAGGTGGCGACAGTCACTCATTGTCGGCTGTCGCTGTTGCAGAAGCTGGATGTTGGCGCGCCTTCTTCTCGACACGGTCACCAGACGAAACGGGCTCTTGATGTGCGCCAGCTAATGCTTCCCGTCCGCGACACCATGTCAGAAACTATCATCGCAAGTCGAGCGCAATTACATGCTGCCAAACCCCGAAAGCGCGGCAACTCGCGGGAGCTTCACACAACACACCTGCTCCACTGCAGCACCCCAGCCAGACTCCCTCTGCTCTGCCCGCCCTCCACGCGGCAGAGTTAACACTACCAAAGATCCTAAACACTTTGGTTCTCCACACGACCTATCGATGTATTTGTTCGATAGCATAGTTTTCCCTAGGCCAGACCCAGCGTAAAAATACAAATAATATTTACAAGACAAACCAATTATGCATCGACATAAATGCATAAATATATACAAATAGTAAAACAATTACAATGTACAAAGACACAGAAATGTTATATCTTCAGGTAACAAAATAAGGAAAAAAATTTGCAGTGCAATAGATGGAAATAGGAGGATATGCATTTCCGGCGTTACAGGTAACGCACGAGGACGCAGTATGTACTTGACGTCTCGTAGTGCCGTCACAGTTCCCTCGATAACTACCAGCCGTGCCCTGATGTCATATCTGATGACTCCCCTCATCGTTATACCAGGATTAACACTGTTGTGGCTCACCAGTACATTGAAAGAATGAAACCTCTCCACATGTTGCCGTCATAATCGCCGACGATCGTCATCTGGGATTGTTCAGAACCGCTATTCATCACAGAAAATATTGTGACGCCATTCACCAGGAGTCCATGCTTCCCGGTCACGGCCGCCGTTATGGTGATATCTGCAGCCCAAGCACAGGAAGTCCGCGATCAACTGCGTGGGACGACACAAGAGTGTTGCAGGCAAGCCAGTACTTGTTCTCGGACGGTAGCCGCAGATCTGAACGGGTTACTACGTGCTTGGTGCCCGCTACGGCGACCGTCCCTTGTGGCGGTCATAGGTATTTGACCGAAACCCTGAATGCCTTCCTTGCCCTGCCCTGCCCTCACGTTCCCATGCAGCCTAACCTCAGGCTATTGCTACATCAGAATGTCCCACAAATCTCAAGATTGCTAGATTCGACCATATGGCCAAACGGAGATTCATAATGAAGCCCCCTTTCGAAGTGTGACAGGTGCTGATATCGCTGTTTCATATAAGTACTCGGCAACTCTGTATGCTTCACAGTGATAACTCAACATCTGACATTGTTCACGCCTCTTATTCAGGATGTCCCACCTAACTTTTCCACTTCATATATTTCCTGAATAAAACAAAATATTAAAAATGCAACTGGCCAGGGATGTACTGTGTTAGGGGTTCGCACATTTGGTGGAATGCACAATCCCTAGAAGTAAACGAAGACCATTTTTAATACAGCTATGTTTTTTTAATGGTACATGTATGTTTTTCCACGGAAATGAAAACTAGAAGTATAATTAGTGATGGCAGAATTGGTTTCATCGCTCTGAACCCTATACCTTCTGGAATACTTCGACTTTAAATAATGGAAACGGTGCCACAGTTTCTGTCGTAACACTTTGACTACCAAGGTTATCAGAGAAACAACTGGAATTTGTTGTATATTATTACTATGTTACAATGTCCAACTGGTGAAGCAAAGCAGAATTCTTATAATTACAGACTGCACTTATAGACTGTGCTGTACTCAAATTTAACCGTTAATCCTCGTTTCCGTATTGTCACATCGAATTAGTTTGCTCCTGCAGATGGGCAACCCATTTAACAGGCTGTCTTCGTGTCTTCCCGGACACATCGTGTCGTGTCAACGACTTGCACCCACGAACTGACGCTTGCCACGTAACAAACGAAGCCCATTTTGAGCATCTGTAGTGTGAGCTACACGCTTGCAGACATGCTCTGTCCACTGATGCGTATCTGTGTTTAGTGTGTCATGCAGTCCTCTCCTGAAACCTTGAATGTACAAGAGCTATTCGGAAAGTAGCGTCCGATCGGTCGCGACATAGAAACCACGGTGAAAATTAAAAATGTATCATTTGCAATAGTTAGCTACACCTCCCAGAGTCGCCGCTCCGACTTAGGCATTTGTTGTAGCGTTGTACGAACTTTCCAATACCCTCGTCCTAGAAGGCAGCCGCCTGATCTTTCCGCCAATTCTCTACGCTGGTCTACAGCTCGTTGTCTGTGCCCAAATGTTGTTTTCATACCCAGCGGTTCATTTGAGCAAGAGAGAGGGAGCAATTACGGGTTGTCTTATGGGAGATCAACACTTCCCGTCAGAAACGCTGCAGGAGCTTTTCGTTGCTCCTGCAGAGTGTGGGCGAGAATTGTCATGCAGAAGAAAACGCACGACGCACGACTGCATGACATCAGGCGAAATCTCTCACCAGCCTCTCAAACTTGGCGGGAGACACTATTTTCTAGGCATCTTTGAGTGCTCAACGTGTACTCAGAACTGAAAAGAGCAAAGTCACGCGATTGACAGGCATTACCCAACACATCTGTGCAAAGCTTCATTGGATTTTCACTGTGGTTTCCGTTTTGGGCCCAAAAGGACCTTAGTTTCTGAACAGCCCTCGCACTTGTGAATAATCCTGTATGACCTACCCCCACCCCCCGAGACCCCTTGAAAACGAAACGGCGGGAAATATTCTTTCCATTTCTTACATATGACTAAGACATTAATTAAAATAAGAATACATTAACGTTTTTGAAATAAAATTGTTACCCAAGCGCCAGAATTCTGCCCCCAAAGTGCTCCTCCAGGACATAAAACACTCTCCTGCTACAATGCGGTCAAGCTCCGTCTTGCAGGAACCACATCTTGTCGAAATCAGGGTCACTTTGGATAATCGGGATGAAATCATTTTCCAAAATCTTCACGTACCGTTCGGTAGTCACCGTGCCATCAGATAATATTCCACCGATCATTCCGTTACTGGACATTGCACACCGCACAGTCACCTGTTGAGGGTGAAGAGACTTCTCGATCGCGAAATGCGGATTCTCAGTCCCCCAAATGCGCCATTTTTGCTTATTGACGAACCAATCCAAGTGAAAGTGGACTTTGTCGCTAAGCCAAACATGCGCATGCGCATGTGCATACTAATTCATATCATGCCCCGCGGCCAACATACAGTCTGAAGTCCTAACGCAAACCGTTCAGAAGTTATGATGATTTTATTTCATATAGCTCAATAATTGTCATCTTATATATGTGCAATTAAAAAAAATAATTAAATAAAAATAAAAACAGTATCTTTGTGTAGAAAGTGATGTTTGTTTACATTTACGGATTGTGCATTTCTGCCAATTGTGTGAGCCCCTGACGTAGGTGCATTCCTGTCCAACCGCACTTTTCGCATTTCCTTTTTTTTCGGATATGAGGTGGCCGAGTTAGGTGTGACACCTTGTATATCCTACCGGCGTTGTAACTACCCTACTGCACTCTGGTGTCAGTCTTAACTTGCACAGAGAGAGCTGCAATTCTAATCGTTTACGTACCTGCCGACGGTGAGTCTGTGTGGAACGTTACATTGCCATCCGACCACGTCCACCTGGTACTTCACTTTTTTGTCAGACTACGTATATATGGTGTATAGAAGGACGATTTGTTCGAACTACAAAAGTAAATGTTTATTAAACTACGTTGTGAAGGCTGACAACATCGCAGGACAAAGCACAGCTTGTGAACTATTACCGTGCTGCGGAATATTCTTGGGAACCATTTACATAATTTCCTGACCGCACGCGTCTCTCATGTATCAAGGAAAAGAGAGGTTCCGTAGCAGAAGTTTCAGTCAGTCTGGCCAATGGGTATCGATTTAATGGCACACATTCATTAGGATTGGGCCACCCGTGTCTTGTGTCGCTCGTTCTCATATTAATGAAGCACACAACGTGAGAGCATCGCTGTGGCGTTAATTATAGTTCCTTGGAACCGGCTGGTCCGCATTGTTAATTGACTGATTTACACGTCGGGGTCCCAGGGCGGCGAGGTGAGCCGCATATGACGAAATGTGGGTACTGTTGCACTGCTGTCGGGCGTATTCTGGGATGGAATACTACACTCTTTCTCCTGTCGCATGTACATAGTAGGCAACAGATTAGAACTTACCGGTTCATGGGCAGGTGAAGGAGGTTTACTCCATCTCTCCTTGTAAATAATACATGTTGCCGTCGGATTAACTAAACAACAGCGGGTGGGTCGAGATAAAGTATCCAGACACAGAGAGTATCGAATCACAAAACGAGATCGTGTTCTGCACCTAGTAGAGAAACACGGTTGAAAAAAATGAGAATTGGTTAATAGTGGCGAATTTTCTTGGTGCTGAGAAGTTTGCTGGTAAGCACACTGTGGCATTGAGCGTTGGTTCCCGTTTCTCCGTCACGAACGACGGAAAATTTTATACATCCAGTACATAAGCAGAACCGACATCTCTGTATTCCCCGTGAAGATGGAAGGAGGCGTATAAGATTATTCTCTGATGATGATTCTTTGTGAGAAATACACACTCCGGTCAATAAACTGCAGAATAATTCTACCAAATTACGGTGTCTTACGACCAGACACTTTGTATACGCCAAGTTCCTCCAAGTGTCGTCAGAGGTTTTGTGTCATACATTGAGGAAGATAAATGCGGGCTGCTCGCGCAAGTTTGGAGCTTACTGACACACACACACACACAAACACACACACGCAAACGAATCATTTTCGAGATAAGAAGCCACATGCAGATCAGCAGAACTTTCCTAACAGAAGAGACCCCTTCCAACTGGAAATTGTCCACGAAATACGAAAAATCAACTGATGTAAAAGTTTCTTGAGGAAGAATGAGGCGACGGAAACAGCTGAACTGGTCCCGTAAAAGAAATACAGAAATGAGCTTTAATAATTGTACTAGTCTGACCCATCGTTTCTTCAACTGATGTGGAAATGAAGAGATTTCCATCTACGTTACGCACATATCGAGTAGAACACCTTAAATCAAAGCCGTGCTTTAGCGACTTCGCCGAAGGAGATGGGTTAATCTTTACCTACTGCAAAAGACTATCAACACATCTTCTCCTGTGACATAAAAAATCTCTTGACACAAATGGTGACCCTTTTGGAATGCATAGTACAGTTTTAACACCTAATTGGCAAATTTTTTTACAATGATAGCAATCAGCTTTCAACAGTTGATGTTCCATTCATATTAGAATTTTGCAACATGTTTGTTGCTCTCGTTTAATAGTTTCTTTTTTAATATAACAATTGCTGGACAAAGGTCAACATAGATTCTGCAAAAGGTGGTTATATGAAAAATCAATCCTCTTTCAGGACTTGCAAGGTGAGCGACAGTTAAAGATTTTGTAGCTGAGTTGTTGCCATTTTTCTTGTTTCCCAGTAAACGTTTGATGCAGTTGACGCTTTAGCAAACGGTAACGAGATACGCTAAGGAGTGAAGGTTCCTTAGAAAACAGTGCTGAAGATGGCCTTTTCGGGGGACAGACATCGTGGAAAGCGAAAGTAGCGTCGAATGTCTACAGAAATGTAATTGGGTTGTTAGTACTCGCAACGTACCTGGTGCGTATTGTGGATAAATCTCTGAACCGCCCGCATCTCGTGGTCGTGCGGTAGCGTTCTCGCTTCCCACGCCCGGGTTCCCGGGTTCGATTCCCGGCGGGGCCAGGGATTTTCTCTGCCTCGTGATGGCTGGGTGTTGTGTGCTGTCCTTAGGTTAGTTAGGTTTAAGTAGTTCTAAGTTCTAGGGGACTGATGACCATAGATGTTAAGTCCCATAGTGCTCAGAGCCATTTGAACCATTCTCTGAACCTATTCAAGGACAAACAGCTATGCACAAGGAGACTACGAAATCACAAATCTATTTCGAAATGCATACAGATGACCAATGAGTGGTGCAGAACAAGTAGGTGAGTCCAAACATAAATAAAATAACGTATTACACTTAAGTAAGCGGAAACATCAATTACTGTACGATTGCACAATTGTCGATAAATCACTGCAAATAGTAACATCCAAAAATAAATAGGAGTAGCTGTTCAGAGCGACTTGAACTGGAAATACCAATAATACCAATCTTAGGAAAAGCAGATACTATGCTGAGATTTATCAGAAGAATACTAAGAAACTGTAGTTCACCCACGAAAGAAGTCGCTTACAAACCACTCTTTCGAGCAGTGCTCGAATGTTGCTCGTCAACCTAGGCTCTTACCAGGTGGGAGTAACAAAGGACCCAAAGAGCAGCTGAGCGGTTTGCCACGGCATCGTTTAGTAAGCGCAGGAGTGTTACCAGGATACCCACCAAACACCAGACGCAGACGCTTCAAATGACGGGCTGCAGAAATTTACTGGAGGAATCTGCAAAGCATACGTTCCGAGAAGAGTCTAGTGACGTATTACTTCCCTCCACATACATCTCGTGAACCGACAACTCGACAAAGTAAGAGGAATTAGAGCATATATGGGGGATTATCGATAGTCTTTCTTCACACATGCCATACAGATAAGGTGGAACAGATACCTCCACCGGCACAGTTCGGTGTCGCTCATGCACATTTGTTGGGCACGTTAAAAATGTGCCTGTCATACACTTCTACGCAGCTGAATGCTGCCTTGCAGGTGCTCCAGCGCCTGAGAGCAAACAGTCTCACTTAAAGGGTGTCGAAGGGGCGCCCACGATGACTTCAGAGTAGAGCTGAATCATGCGGAGGGTATCACCGGTGTCGAATGTTGTCAGCAATGTCGTGTACGTGTAGTGGCTCACCGCACTGCAAAATGTGTGGGAATCAACGCCCCAAGGGGACGGATGGTTTTATTGACGCCCTATATGCCATCTCCTGAGGGCCTTTTATGTCGATTCTGAACGGCGGTGTGTGTGAAATGTTTTTCTCGGTCACCCATAAGAAAATCACGTGATTCCGACACTCGGTGTCGCAGAGATGTCAAAAGGAGGGGTGAAATGTGGGTAACAGGAGTTGTGACGACCTTTCAATCTTCTGACACGTCCAGTAAGGCGTTGAGTGGAATTGTGGTGAAATTTGGTTTCATTGTGACATCATTAACCCTTACATCTCTCATAAACTTCTGAGCTGTGGCCTTTACTTTTTACACGTTTCGACACCTTGCTGTTTTGAAACATCGCCTAACCAGAGGGTGATGCCGTAGGGCGCCGCACTTTTACACCATTGTAGAGGAATGTTGTAGGCACCTTTGAACCAGATTTCAACCTTATGCTTCGCAACTGGAGACAATTACAGAGTTTCGCAAAAGTAATAACTTTTTTAGTAATGTAACTTCAGAAAAAACTTAAATTCATATTATATGTTTACATACATCTCTTTTACAAAATGGCTCTGAGCACTATGCGACTTAACTTCTGAGGTCATCAGTCGCCTAGAACTTAGAACTAATTAAACCTAACTAACCTAAGGACATCACACACATCCATGCTCGAGGCAGGATTCCAACCTGCGACCGTAGTGGTCGCTCGGCTCCAGACTGTAGCGCCCAGAACCGCACGGCCACTCCGGCCGGCATCTCTTTTACAGAAATGATTTTCTTGCTATTAGCGTTCTACATTTTACACCCTCTCTAATTCGGCCATCGACAGTTATTTCGCTTTCCAAATAGAAAAACCCGTTTACTAATTTTATTGTGCCATCTGCTAGTCTAATTCCATTAACGTTGCCTGATTTATTTCGACTACATCGCACTACTCTTGTATCACCCTGGTTGATGTTAGTTTGATAACCTGTTTTTCAGACACTATCCATTCCGTCAAACTGCTCTTCCTAGTCGTTTGCGGTCTCTGACAGAATTATAATGCTATCGATAAACTTCAGTATCTAGATTTCTTCTCCTTCAACTGTGATTTCTTTTTCAAATTCTGTTTCTGTTTCCTTCGGGGATTATTCGACGTACAGACTGAAGGACATCGGAGATAGGCTACAACCCTTCTCTTTTCAACAACTGCTTCTCTTTCGCAACGTCCGACTCTTATTACTGCAGCTTAGTTTCTACACAAGTTGTGCGTAACCTTTCTTTCGCTCCGCGATTTCTGCTGGAGCAGTTTGGCGTCAGCTAGCGTGTTGGGAGGACGTGTCGCCGGCGGTAAGGTCCCGGGGCCGTGGCTAGCTGCGCGCAGCGGTACAGCTAACGGCGTCTGGCCCATCCACCGCCTCTGCTGGACACCGCGCTCGTGCTGTGCCGTGCCGCGCCGCGCCGCGCCCTCTCCAAATGTCACACACACACACACGCACACACACACACACACACACACACACACACACACACACACACACACACACACACGCACGCACAGCTTTGTTCCAGGTTCCTTTCACTGCAGATTACCGCCACTACCAATTCCAGCTCTTTGCAAAACCACACGTCTGTTGAAGGAGACGCAGCGATCTGTATCATTTATTACATACTAGCTGACAAAACCAGCATTGTCCGGGTATTCATTTTGCTAGTTTTCCATTCAAAACAAAAAATTAATCGCGTGTGTAGTGAAGTACCGAAAAAATTTCATTTCCATGCATTCGGGAAAATGCCTTTGAAATTACGAAACAGTCGTACAAAGAAATATGCGTGATGTACAAATGTATAAGTACGGTATCGAAATTAAGACACATGATCCTGGACAGTATCTGCATGCTGGCCGCAGCTGCTTCGTGTGTCTGCAACACGATTTTGTAAACGTCTCCATGGTAACGGCTATTGTTCTCGCCTACAACCGTTTGTCAAAAGCTCTGCGTGGTGTCAGGCGATTTCCTTACGTTGACTAGACTGCAGAAGTGTCTTAGTAATAAAGCATAAACATACCCGACTTAATACTCCATGCATGACGCGGGATTTTTCTACGCGTCTCATTGTTTATGGCGTCATATCTCGTGATCTTTGATAGATACTCGGTTTTTACCCCACTGGGATTTCCGCGCGGCAGTAAGGGATGTGTGCCAAGTTTGATTGAAACCGGCCCCGTGGTTTAGAAGAAGATGCGCAAAACACACTCAGTCTCTCTCTCTCTCTCTCTCTCTCTCTCTCTCTCTCACACACACACACACACACACACACACACACACACACACACACACACACACACACAGCTTTGTTCCAGGTTCCTAGGCCTACAGATTACCGCCACTACCAATTCCAGCTCTTTACAAAACCCCACGTCTGTTGAAGGAGACGCAGCGATCTGTATCATTTATTACATACTAGCTGACAAAACCAGCATTGTCCGGGTATTCATTTTGCTAGTTTTCCATTAGAAACAAAAAAAAATTAATTACGTTTGAAGTGAAGTATCGAAAAAATTTCATTTACATGCATTCGGGAAAACACCTTAGAAATTACGAAACAGTCGTACAAAGAAATATGCGTGATGTACAAATGTATAAGTACGGTATCGAAATTAAGACACATGATCCTGGACAGTATCTGCATGCTGGCCGCAGCTGCTTCGTGTGTCTAGAACCCGATTTTGTAAACGTCTCCATGGTAACGGCTATTGTTCTCGCCTACAACCGTCTGTCAAAAGTTCTGCCTGGTGTCAGGGGATTTCCTTACGTTGACTAGACTGCAGGAGTGTCTTACAAGGAAACCTCCCCATCGCACCCCTTCAGATTTAGTTATAAGTTGGCACAGTGGATAGGCCTTCAAAAGCTGAACACAGATCAATCGGGAAAACAGGGAGAAGTTGTGTGGAACTATGAAAAAAATAAGCAAAATATACAAACAGAGTAGTCCATGCGCAAGATAGGTAACATCAAGGAGTGTGTGAGCTCTTGAGCGCCGTGGTCCCGTGGTTAGCGTGAGCAGCTGCGGAACGAGAGGTCCTTGGTTCAAGTCTTCCCTCGAGTCAAAAGTTTACTTACTTTATTTTCGCAAAGTTATGATCGGACCCGCTCGTTCATTGACGTCTCTGTTCACTGTAATAAGTTTAGTGTCTATGTTTTGCGACCGCATCGCAAAACGGTGCGATTAGTAGACGAAAAGACGTGCCTCTCCAGTGGGAACCGAAAACATTTGATCGCAAGGTCATAGGCCAACCGATTTTCCACAGGAAAACACGTCCGATATATTCTATACGACACTGGTGACGGCATGTGCGTTACATGACAGGAATATGTTGTCGACCCACCTAACTTGTACACTTGGCGAATGGGTAAAAAGATTCTTCTATCTTGCCCGATTTAGGTTTTCTTGTGGATATGATAATCACTCCCAAAAAAAGTGATGAAAACATGAGTTTGTCACATAAACTGCAACAAATGAATGCAACAGTTTCACAGACGCACAGTTTTCCCTGTGCTCTGTCAAAACATATGTTTTTAACGTTTTCAAATTTTTCCGTGTGTAGACCGTCAAATCCTGCATATGTCCAAGCAAATCTGAACATGTCCTGGAATTTTGGAGAGCCAAGTCGATTACGTGTGAGTGCCTGAACTATGATAATTGTCTAAAAATAAAAAATTAAACTTTTCACTCGAGGGAAGACTTGAACCAAGGACCTCTCGTTCCGCAGCTGCTCACGCTAACCACGGGACCACGGCGCTCCTAAGCTCACATTATCCTTGATGTTGCCTATCTTGCGCATGGACTACTCAGTTTGTATAATTTGCTTATTTTTTTCATAGTTCCACACAACTTCTTCCTGTTTTCTCAGTTGATCTGTGTTCAGTTTCAAGGCCTATCCACTGTGCCAACATATAACTAAATCTGAGGGGGGTGCGATGGGGAGGTTCCCTTGTTAGTAATAAAGAATAAACGTACTCGACTTAATACATCATGCAAGACGCGGGGGGATTTTTCCACGCGTCTCATTGTTTATGGCGTCATATCTCGTGAACTTTGATAGATACTCGGTTTTTACCCCACTGGGATTTCCGCGCGGCAGTAAGGGGTGTGAGCCAAGTTTAGTCGAAACCGGCCCAGTGGTTTAGGAGAAGATGCGCAAAACACACACTCTCTCTCTCTCTCACTCACACACACACACACACACACACACACACACACACACATTCATTTTATAATATGTATGGATGTTGATACTCTTGGTCAAAATCCAGTCTAATATTAATTAAATAACCGGCTTCGGTGGGCTGACAACGATCTGCAGATCTCGGAAAAGACTGGCAGCACAGAGTCGCAATCTTCTTCACGGCTTCCTGCTCTCACGCTACGACATCGGCCCTCCTAAACACACCCGCAGTGATGTGGCGCCCAGCTACTGTGTACGACATCCGTCGATTTACAGCAGTTTCAATATTTGAGTGAAGCAACGCCATTATTTGAACGCATTCATTCAAAACATGGCAGTTACATTTGTTCGTATTACTTTCTGTTTTGCATTCGTCTTTCGTACATTTTAGGTAGCTAACGGCTGACAAGATACAGTCTCGACACAGTTTTCATGAGTCTTCTATTTCTATTTAGTTTATTAAATTGATGTACAATTCTGTAACTGGCTCAGTAACTTTATAAATTTTGTCGTAATGGTAGCTATTTCTGTTCGAATCTTAAATTTGTAACTATGTATGCCCTTGTGCGCCATTGGTCGATACTAACTGCCAAACCATGATGATGACAGGCATGCAGGCGGGTGATCAGTCTCCTTTCGATTCTATGTGTATTTGGCGACAAACGTTTCCTGTACACATTTTGGATATTTTGACAAGTCAATCATACTTAACAATTTTGAGGTTGCTAACACTGTATGATCCCTCAGGTACCAATCACAACTGTATTTAAAGTTTTAACCTTTTTTGAAATTTTGTATGTTTTATGGAGCAGTTTTTCGTTTTCTTTCTTATATCTGATGCTGATTGTTTGTAAACCGCAATCGGTAACTTCTGAGGTCATCAGCCCCCTAGAACTTAGAACTACTTAAACTTAACCAACCTAAGAACACCACACACATCCATGCCCGAGGCAGGAGTCGAACCTGCGACCGTAGCGGTCGCGCGGTTCCAGACTGTAGCGCCTAGAACCGTTCGGCCACTCCGGCCGGCGGATGTCTAGTTCAATTAGATTGTTTTAAGATTAACATTATTGAATTCTTTAATGAGTACTAGCTCTCTCCGATGATGTTTCCAGTCGTATAGGACGATGTCTTCAGCAACACTTTGGGATGGTGGAGGAGAGGTGTGAAATCCCTACATTGAAGCTCTCGTGGGAATTGGAAAGAGTCCAACACACTTTTTGTTTAGTCAGCAATACCGTAACAGTGGCTTAGGCGTTAAATAAGACGTCAAAAGCAGAAACTACGAAGCACGAGCAGCCTTCACGGAACTACGAAGTTAACGATTTCCTGGAGAAATGACCTCCTCTATGAATACGGAACAGGACAGCGAAAAAAGTGAGTAAAATTGTAAACTTTTGTACCAAATGTCTCCGTTACATCGTTGATGTGAAGTGGCCAAATGTCAAATCAAATGAAAATGATGTTCTTTGAAAACTCAAGAAAAGCGTACGAAAAGGCATCAGTGAAATGGCGCTTAGTTGGATACTGTGAAAATCAGAAGCTAAGTTTGTCAAAGAGAGAGAGAGAGAGAGAGAGAGAGAGAGAGAGCATTTGGTTACGTACTTGATGACAATTAACAAAGCTATGTGGTTAATGACGGTAGATGATCACAAATCAACGCCCTTGAACGAGGCCAGAACGTATTGAAAAGGTTTATAGTCCTGCGGGGAACAGGAGGACTGGATGACTGCTATCTCTCTTACGGATTAGTGAAGCAAGTAAAACTAGTGTATGAATAGGCAGCATCTGCCGTTAAGCATCGGCGGAATCATTCAACTCGTGCAAGTTCTGCACAGAGTACACTAATTGTACTCTGGTTCCTTAGATTAGAGAAATTCATAGAACAGCTTTGACAGATATAAAGCAACTGACGTGAAAGGTAGCACATCGTCAAAAGTTTTCCCTATTCTACAAATGCCATCACCGCTTTTTGCCTTTCTTCACGCATACCAAGTAATTTAGTAATTAATAAAGAATTTTAGTTAAGGAAATGGTGTCTGAGTCTTAAAAAAAGAGTCTGTCGTACAATTAAAACATCTGTGCTAAGCCGCTTTCCCAGCTTCAAGTGAATCGGTATTTGCTTTCCCGAGCAGGTACGGAAAGTTAGGGAGCGTATCTCGCCTGATGACGTCAGGCAGACTTCACTGCACGGCAGGCGGGCTGTGCACGCTGCATCGTGCAGCACGCCAGGCGTTCGGCCATGGGTGGCAACCTACAAGCGGTAGTGCAGCAGGAGAATAAAATATCTCCCGTGTCGCCAGCGGGAAAGGATTGCCTCTCATAAATGTTTTCATCTTTCTGAGAGAGGGTAAATAACGTACAGTAGGTGGAACGGTCGGGGCAGGAAATACAGTTGTCACATACCCCGTGTCGACGCGGCTTAACGCCATATTCTCCACTAGCGTGGACGATAAATGCTGAACTCTCAGGAATGGTGTCAGATAACGGGACAGGTCGACAGCCTCTTTTCGATAAATACTGGAACGTAAGAAATGCGTGACTACTGACACAGAAAGGAAAATGCCATCAGGAAGATTGTCTTTCAGCGACCACAACCGTTTTCGTTAGCACTGACATGCTATATTTATTCACAGCGTCCAAATACCGCTAGTCGCGGCCAGAAAATGCAGTAACCATTTTTTAATTACAGATTGAACGCATAACATCTAGTACAATTGTACACTCACTATTAATATAGTACATTGTTTTAAAGTTTAAATTCTAAATGATGAATGGAGTGGTGCAAACACAGTGTTAACTTATTGTGTGATTCTAAAGTTCAGACGGAAGATATTCATTTTCAAAAAAATATCATCGACTATTGTAAGCAGTTTCACATCTGTAATAACGGAAGACATTAGAAATGACAGAGATATACGGGATGAATCATGTAAGTCAGAATACGCTTAATATTTTGTAACCGCGCAAAAATATAGAATTTTGCTGTACAGTTAATAATTCAAATTTCATACACTGGTACAATGATGAGATTTTTTCTGTAATTTAACGAAGCACGTGTTGTAAACACCAGAGCAGTACAGAGCTATAAAATGATTGGTAGTCTAGACCATGTAATTCTGAAAATGGTTATGCTAAATGTGTGAGCGGCGATTAGTGTTTCAGCGCACTCCCTTGTTAACACAGCCTGGTTGCCCTGAACCTGTGCTGTGCCACCCGACGTCGAACTCATATTTCACTCGTTCCCCAGTATTCTTCTTCTTACTTTCGTGAGAAAAGTTTTACTTCTGCCATTGACGAATGCTATGTACTGGTCCCTATATACAAGGGCGTATATTTCGAGGAAGTAATACACGTTCAGGAAACACCAATTGTTTGAGCTATATCTTCCTTTTCGCATACATGTTGCAAATATTCCATATTCCTGTAATTTTCGACAGTAGCTTGACATTGCCTCACATCGTCGTACTATAACGAAGACATGGTCATATGTACTACCTTCTGGGTTCAAATATTCTTTTTTTACTAACAGAACACAGAAGATTATAAAATGGACAGCAAATGCTCATCAGAAATGAAAGTAATATCGGATGTGTCAGTGGGAAGTGAATCAAGTTCGTCTATGTTATCATCCTCAAACCATGTTTCAGACAAAATCAACAGCAGCCTCAACGATGCTACTGTCTAAAGGGAAATATTGTCGCTCAATTATTGTTAAGAAATGCAGAACGGCGTATACGGCATTTTCACTTGCACACTGAATAGCAGCTCTTTTTGTATGTGGATAAACGCAATATAACCGCCATAAACCAGAAAAAGGACCCGATGGTTTGTGGTTACATAATTAGCAGTAAATCACTTAATTTAAATGTCGAATGCTAACACGTGAACGTAATAGCTGGGAACGCGATTGGGAAGTTGGATACATGGATTAAATTCTGGGAAGGTGCAGTGCGTATGTTAAGAAAACTGTGAACAACATAGTGCAACAACACATATCGTGGGCAGTTGTTCTTATATCGTCTATGACGCATGAACACTGAAAATGGCCAATGAATGACCGAAACGGAGAATGAGTCTTTTTGATTGTGTCCCAAAGAAATAAAACGGAGTCTATAATACGTCAATACATTTTACATTTACAGAAAGTCGATTTTTTCAACATTTAACTGTACAAAGGTCGGTAGCATAACGATTCCAACACCCGAAACACCATTAGCGAGTCGAATCAGGTTTACTTTATAGAATGGGTGGGTGGGTGGGGGGGGGGGGGGGACCAGTCTTCATCATCAGTAAGCGAGTGAGAATATGCCTTTCCTTTCCCCCTTGTGATTTGTGGACGAAGTCATACGACGTTGGTAGTGAGGTCGGTAAAGGAGCGAGTGCTGAGCATCACGAGGCTAACCGTTAGCTGAAAATAAGGTTGGGGGCGAGGTAGACGCAAGAGGCTTCTTTGATGGTCGTGATTTGGTGAGACAATGATGCGGGTGGGAATGGATTCTGGAAAGAGAAATATGTGTAGGGTGGGGATCAATTTTAGGCTTAAAATCAGGTGTTGTAGGATAAGGAATGGATAGAAATTTTTACTGGCCTTGTGGAGTGAAGCTTTTGAACCAACTCTATCGAAATGCCATACTTAGCTTTTGTCTCGCCTGGTGTCACATTGTTCCCTGTAAGTATCGATACACATTACAGCAGGCCGCGGTGCAGCCCCCGGCCTACCCTATCTTCCATGACTGGTGGAGAGTTATTGGAGGGGGAGGGGGGGAGGCAATTCTATAGGTTGCGCGTTTTACCGAGACCAATCGTTTGGATCATCATGGTTGAACGGGAAATTAAATCTCATTTCCTCCGAATAGGAGACCATTTTCTTAACTTATTCGATGCACCGCCGATGAACTTGGGATATAACAGAGGAAAGCCATTCATCAAACTCTGAATGTAATTTTTCAGTAGTACTTACTTTTGTTTTCAATTTGTGACTTGTTTGTAGTTTACTATCTTGCAGAGCGGGAATTGAGGGAAATACTGATAAAATGTTGGTATTACCATCACTTCCACATTTCGAATGTTTGGAGAATTGTTATCGATTTATTGAGATGTATCTATCCTTCAGAAGCGAATGGTCGTACCTAACGTTTGCTAGCATACAAGTAAAAAGGGTGTTTCCAGAATGAGATTTTCACTCTGCAGCAGAGAGAGCGCTGATATGAAACTTCTTGGTAGATTAAAACTGTGTTCCAGAACGAGGTCGAGTCTCGTTCCGGAACACAGTTTTAACCTGCCAGGAAGTTTCATATCAGCGCTCACTCCGCTGCGAAATGAAAATCTCATTCTGGAAACATCCCCCAGGCTGTGGCTAAGCCATGTCTCCGCAATATCCTTTCTTCTAGGGAGTGCTAGTTCTGCAAGATATGCAGGAGAGCTTCTGTGAAGTTTGGAAAGTAGGAGACGAGGTACTGGAGGAAGTACAGCTGTGTGGACGGGGCGTGAGTCGTGCTTGGGTAGCTTAGGTGGTAGAGCACTTTCCTGCGAAAGGCAAAGGTCCCGAGTTCGATTCTCGTTCCGGAACACAGTTTTAATCTGCCAGGACGTTTCAAGTGAAAAGGGTAGTCATAAAAATTTTAATTATCACGAAAAAATTTTAATAAGTAATTAATTTAATATCGGTATGCAAGTGCATGTCTACAGACCTGACATACATTGAAATCCCCGCGCCATATTACCGTAGTACGCCTCTGAAGGATCAAAATAAAATGGCACAGCCCATTACAACAAATTGGAGTCTCGTGCGGTATTTCGCTTTTGACAGATGCGAAATGCTGCAGCGGTGTTAGGCTAACCCGGATGACTTCTTTACCACAAAGCGAATTACCGGACGCTAGTCTGCTTTATTAGCCGCCTGCGACGTATTGGTTGGCCTCTCTAGTGACGTGCTACGGTAATATGACGCGGGGGTATCAATGTGTACCACGACTGCAGACGTGTACCTGCAAACAAACAAACAAACAAAAAATAACGCAACTTAATTTTTCTGAGGTAATAATTAAAACTTTACAACTGCCCATCGTCGTCATACACAAACAGTGGTATTACTTTGTGGTGGGCTTAGATCAGGGCCGGTTTGAGAACATTTTTCCACGCAAACGACGTATGATTTGGTGCCCTCCATTTTTCCACATAAGCGACATATCATTTGGCGCCTCCTCGCCCCTTTCGCTCCCTCCCACATAAGTTGATGTTCCTTGGGCTCCTTCTAAGACATTTAAAAATAAATTTAAATCTAGTGATCGCGGATACGGGTTGTTTCCGCCTCTAATTATGATACAGGTTGTACGCAAATCTTGCACTAGGGGCATCTCTGACTTAAGTTGGCACCCTAGGCGACCGCTGTGTCGCTCGACCCTTCAGCCGGCCCTTACTGAGATAATTCGGGAGACAGGAGCGTCTGTCGACCGCCCGGGATCTACATCTACATCTACATCTATACTCCGCGAGCCACCTTACGGTGTGTGGCGGAGGGTACTTATTGTACCACTATCTGATCCCCCCTTCCCTGTTCCATTCGCGAATTGTGCGTGGGAAGAACGACTGCTTGTAAGTCTCCGTATTTGCTCTAATTTCTCGGATCTTTTCGTTGTGATCATTACGCGAGATATATGTGGGCGGTAGTAATATGTTGCCCATCTCTTCCCGGAATGTGCTCTCTCGTAATTTCGATAATAAACCTCTCCGTATTGCGTAACGCCTTTCTTGAAGTGTCCGCCACTGGAGCTTGTTCAGCATCTCCGTAACGCTCTCGCGCTGACTAAATGTCCCCATGACGAATCGCGCTGCTTTTCGCTGGATCATGTCTATCTCTTCTATTAATCCAACCTGGTAAGGGTCCCATACTGATGAGCAATACTCAAGAATCGGACGAACAAGCGTTTTGTAAGCTACTTCTTTCGTCGATGAGTCACATTTTCTTAGAATTCTTCCTATGAATCTCAACCTGGCGCCTGCTTTTCCCACTATTTGTTTTATGTGATCATTCCACTTCAGATCGCTCCGGATAGTAACTCCTAAGTATTTTATGGTCGTTACCGCTTCCAATGATTTACCACCTATGGCATAATCGTACTGGAATGGATTTCTGCCCCTATGTATGCGCATTATATGTGGCTGGCAACGTTGTTGCTGCGATTCGAGGTTTTGATTTTGATGTCGATAGCTAACACACTGATTTATTTTTTCACCTTCGCTAAAGCTCCGCGACAAAACTATCGGGGCCAGATTCTTTTGTTCATTTTTTTCATATTTTAAATCTTTTCATTCCCAATCCCTGATGAGAAGAGGGCGGGTTGCTTGAGAGCAATATGCTCTATTCAGCCATGTAGTTTTACATACATTTATTTACCGACTTTATTTTTGTATTTTTTACATATACATTTTGTTTGAAATTTATACAATATTAGTATTTCGCTTATTATGGTGTCTTGTTGTTGTGCTTCCTGTTGTTTTGTAGATCTCGTTGTTTTACGTTATTTCATCTACATATGGTGGTGTTTCTCCGTTTTGAGTTAAGGGGAGCATTGTTAGCGTAAATTCTGGGAAGAGTTTTGTAGTGTTTTGTGTTACAGTTCTGTTTGGGCGCGTGTACTTGTATTTGGGTTCTCGGTCTTTGTTAGTTTGTGCGATAGTAAGTATTCTAAATCCGGCCTATTTTCTAGGGTGCGTATTTTGCTCCGAGCTTGGTTAACCGTGTTTGTAGTGAGATCACTGTTGCTGCTTCATACGCTTCTTCCCTCAGTGTAGTGTTGTTCAACCTCATGAAGCTTCTCAGGAGCGTCTTATTGGTACAGTACCGTTTGTTGGCTATGGTGCGTGTCATACCCGCTAGAGCTGTTGCACCGTACTCTAGAATTGCCCGAATAAAGGTTTTGTATGTATGGATTGCTATGCTATTGCTACACTCTTCAATTCTACCTTGAACTGCACAGGCTAACGCTTGTCTTTTCCTTACATGTGCATCTGCATCTACATCGATAATTCCTGTTCGACTCGCAAATAGAACGACGGAAAAACTACTGTCTAGAAGCCTCCGCATGAGCCCTAATTTCTCGTATCTTACCTTCGTGGTCCTTATGTGCAACAGTGTTGGAAGCAACAGAATCGTTCTGCAGTCAGCTTCAAGTTCCGGTTCTGTAAATTTTCTCAATAGTATTCCATGAAAAGAACGTCGCCTTCTATCTGAGTTCCCGAAACATCTCCGTAACACTTGCGCGGTGTTTGAACCTACCAGTAACAAATCTAGCAACCCGTCACCGAATTGCTTCGAGGTCATCCTCTAATCCGACCTGGTACGGACCCCAAAAAGTTGAGCAGTAGTCAGAAATAGGTGCCACTAGCGTCCTATATGCGTTGTTCTTTGCAGATGCACCACACGTTCCTAGAATCCATCCAATAAACCAAAGTCGATCATTCGCCTTTGATGGCTCTCGATCTTCCACCATAATCTAGTCCATCAACATGAGTGGCAAATATGAGGTAGCCAAGGAGGTGGAAACGTGGGTTCTACTATGCCAAGACTGCTTAGTAGCTACAACAGGAAAACACAATTAATTAGCAGGAGTACATAATAAGAAAGTAGTCCATGGTCAGTTGGTTGACAATTATAGAAGACGCGAGTAGACTGAGCGTATGTAGAATGACATAATTTGCAAGTCACAAATCTTGCAGTGACGAATTAATCTCTCGTAAACTTGAATGTCGAATCCGGTGAATTTGAAGACTAACTTGGAGCGGAACTACAAAGACTTGATGGCAGCAATGGCTGAGCTGCAGACGATGACTGACATCGGCGCTGGCTGACCACTGAGCGCGGCTACGAACTGTAGACTGGCACAACTGCACTACTCTCCTGCTGCACATGAAGTGGCCTAGCGGCGCCTCGCGGCGAGCATAAGTACTGCGACTGGCTGTGTTACTCTTTGGCTAACACAGCCGTTCTTCTGCTCCGTTTATCGAGAGAATCGCATCCGGGGGATTGATCTCTCAGGCGGCCGTGTGGTCGTACGGCTGACGACATCACAGCCTTCCCTACCACAATCCCCACATGCTCGATCCATTTCATATCGCTTTGCAACTTTACGCACAGATACTTGAACGACGTGACTGTGGCCAGCACGACACATTAATGCTGTATCCGAACCTACATTTAGAGTTACCTGTCATTCATCACACCAACTAAGAATTTTGTCTAAGTCAACTTGTATCCTTCTACAGTCACCTACCTATTTTGCTTAACGTCTCTGTCTAGTGTGTTCGCCGGCCGGAGTGGCCGAGCAGTTCTAGGCGCTACAGTCTGGAACTGCGCGACCGCTACGGTCGCAGGTTCGAATCCTGCCTCGGGCAGGGATGTGTGTGATGTCCTTAGGTTAGTTAGGTTTAAGTAGTTCCAAGTTCTAGGGGACTGATGACCTCAGAAGTTAAGTCCCATAATGCTTAGAGCCATTTGAACCATTTTCTAGTGTGTTCCTAATTTAAATATTTATCTAGTGGACAACTAAGTACTTGGCTGTGTTCCCCAGAGTGTTAGACGAATGCGGAGCGGTAGGCGCAACTTAAAGTAGGAGTTCCCAGTTTTCGTGCTTCGCTGACATAGATCTGCCGTTAGCTGCTAGGGCCCCTCGGGGCAGACGCAACGCATCGCATCGCTTCGCTCCCAAAACGCCTCCTGCAGCGCAGCCTCGGGACGGTGTGGGACAGAGCGGCGGGCAGCGCCCCCCTGCTGCCGCGGCCGGCCACGGCGGGTGTGGGAACGTCTGCAGCCCAGCTCAGTGCGGTACGGCACGGCAGCGCCAGGGGCAGGGCGATGACAGTAGAAAGTCCCCGCTTCCAGGAACCGCGAGAAAAACGAGAGTAGCCGGTTTGCGCGGTCCGTTACACGCAGCCGTCTGCCACGCACCGCGGCCGCTGCCCGCCTGCCTGGCCACACGCAGGCGCCACCACTCGGACAGCAACTCTTCTCTCGCAGAGCACATTACCTCATTCTTAACACCTCGCTCCTAGTTATCGTACCTGGTTAGACTAATAAGCAAACTATACTGCGTAGCACCCCGTCCGGCCTTGATAATGGGCTCAATTCGGCGAGGAAGTGAGTCCTTTAAGTTTCATCTGGTATGCCGCTCATTGATGATTGGATCGCACAACGCTACTATTTTCTAAGGTGGTTATTATTATTATTATTGTATGCATCAATTACTGTAACACACATTTAGCAAAACAAAGAAATATATATAAAATGAACATGTGAAATTATATACAGTACACAATTTTTAAAACGGCTCAGACTACACTCGGATGGCCGGCCGCGGTGGTCTCGCGGTTCTAGGCGCGCAGTCCGGAACCGTGCGACTGCTACGGTCGCAGGTTCGAATCCTGCCTCGGGCATGGATGTGTGTGATGTCCTTAGGTTAGTTAGGTTTAAGTAGTTCTAAGTTCTAGGGAACTAATGACCACAGCAGTTGAGTCCCATAGTGCTCAGAGCCATTTGAACCATTTTTACACTCGGATGTTGATGGACTCGATCCAGCGGAGTGCCTCGTGGGATGTTTGTTGGAGTTTCTCAATGCCACCAGGAAAGCATCTGATTGGACATTCATTCACAATGTGGCTCATTGTTTGGGTGTCACCACAGTCACACACACTGTCACTTGAAAAGCCCCACTTGTGCATGTTGTATTTACACCTACCCTCTTCAGTCCGATATCTGTTTAACTGCACCCACACCTCCCTTGGTTGGAGGAAGCCTGGAACTGGAACTGTCGGATTGTCTACAAGTTTGTCGTTTCGGGTTCTTGTAGCTTGCCACTCACGCTTCCACTCTGCGTCCTGGTCGAATCCTGTGGATAGCATTTGGACTCCCATTTCATATGCTGGTCTTCTAGATTTGAGGCGTTTCCTGGGCAGTGATAGCAAATCGTCATGAAGAGGGATCGAGTTGTTTTCAGAAACTTGCTGACAGAGGTTGTAAAGAGTAGCCCATCGACGGAGGTCTGGTGGACAGATGTTTGAAAGCATTGGTAGCCAGCAAGTAGGTGTAGACCGGACTGTACCACTAATTCCTCTCATAACTGTGTTCAGTTGGCCGTCTACTTTCACTACGTGGGCGCTTCGGAGCCATCCTGGTGCACAATATTCTGCTGCAGAGTATACCAGTGGAAGGGATGCTCCTCGGAGGACTGATGTCGTTGCTCCCCATGTACTGCCTGCCAACTTTCTCACAAGGTCACTCGTGTTTGTATATTCTTGGCCAAGTTGGAAAGGTGTTTTTTGTATGTTAAAGTTCTGCCCAGAGTGACTCCCAGGTATTTTGGGCTTTCGTTGTATCTGACTGTGTCAAGAGGGCCGAACTGTGGACTGATCTTTTCTGATGAAAGGCGATTAGAGAGGTGGAACAGGCTTACCTCGGTTTTAGAAACATTTGGTCTCAGTCGCCATGTCTGAGACCAAATGTTTCTAAAACTGCTACATTTCACCCGCGGTTCCAAAACGTTTCAGACATTTTCTGTGATTCTGTTAAAAGTAGGAAGTCTCCAGGTAAATACGGGATCCCCAATGAGTTACTGAAATACGGAGGATAACCTATATCTGAACAATTAACTAAGTTGATTAACGATGTTATAACTTGTAATAAAATCCCAAACGAATGGAGAACTAGTATTACAATTCCAGCGTACAAAAAAGTAGATAAGAAAGACCAATCCAAAATCTACTCACTTCAGTTCTTACACTCATGACAAAATTAAAAGGCAATAAAACAATAAGTAAGATTTTAGATCCGATAGGTCATGCACAAAAGGTGGTATTCCTTCTTAGACAGGTTGAACACAATTTCATCGAATACGACAGACCATCTTATCTTTGTATTATTGATTGATAGTATTTAGTTAACATATGTGGTAGACCTGCTCTACAGTCGGAGGAATGCTTCCAACTTAATAAAAACAATTCAAGACATTTATCCCAAAAACTACTTCCAGGCGAAAATTAGTCCTAGGTCAATTATCTACATAGCAGTTAAAAATGGTATTAGACAAGTTGACTCTTTGAGCCCGCTACTTTTTAATGTAGTCACTAACGAGGTGATGAAGAAGGTATTGGCTGGAAATGGTTATAGGAACGAAGAAATAAAAATCATTTGTTACGCAGACGATGAGTTTCTGATGGCAAACAGATAACCTGCAGAAACTTTTTCATATATTTAACGTGGCAGACAGAAACCTAGATGTGGCCATATCCACTCAAAAAAATCAGACGTATGATCACGTTTGTGGAACTAATTAGATGCAAATGGAAGTGAACAGCAAAATTATTCAACAGGTAATTACGCTTAAATAACTTGGTATTGAACTTTATAGCGGTGGAAATGTCAGAAAGGAAGGTAGAGAACAAGTAACAAAACCAAATAAAGTGGCAGGGTGTTTAAATGATACTATTTCGAAAAGCGAGAATATTCGAAAAGATGCAAATGCTAGAATATGTAAAACATTAGTGAGACCAATTATGACATACACAGCTGAGAGAAGACCGCAAACATCAAAAACAAAAAGACTTTTGGGAACCACAGAAATGAAAAAATCTGCGAAGGATTACAGGAAAGGCACTGCAAGGTAGAGAGAGAAGTGAAAGCTTTAGAGAAGGATGTTGTTGCAGTTAATGCCGACTGTTTTGTCTAATTTGTTTACAGTAAAATAGTTTGATTTGGCATAATTAATGATTTGCCCGTATAGAGGGCGTGCATATTCGATTCATGCAATTTTTATTCCAGTATGTTTTAGCTGTTAAAATTTTCAGTTTTAATTGTTTATTAGTTTTATGTATTTCAAAAACATTTCACAGTATTATACGTCTATATTTTGATGCAATAAATATGCATTGATTTTTATAATTCGTTTAGAATAAAGTTGTTTGATTTGTCGAAATTAATGGTAAGCCCGTATAGAGGGCATGGATGTTCGCATATGACGGAATGAGAGGCCGTTGCAGACTTTTGTAAGCAACAGCTTTCAGTTTTGTATTAAGACTTCCACAACTTTGGTTCCATTGGTTGTATCTTTTATAAAGATTGATACATGTACTTCTGTATGAAAATTGTGGTCTACATGCACCTGAAGCTTATACAGGGTGTTACAAAAAGGTACGGCCAAACTTTCATGAAACATTCCTTACACACACAAATAAAGAAAATATGTTATGTGGACATGTGTCCGGAAACGCTTAATTTCCATGTTAGAGCTCATTTTAGTTTCGTCCACCTACGCTCAATGGAGTACGTTATCATGAGTTCATACGGGATACTCTACCTGTGCTGCTAGAACATGTGCCTTTACAAGTACGACACAACATGTGGTTCATGCGCGATGGAGCTCCTGCACATTTCAGCCGAAGTGTTCGTACGCTTCTCAACAACAGATTCGGTGACCGATGGATTGGTAGAGGCGGACCAATTCCATGGCCTCCACGCTCTCCTGACCTCAACCCTCTTGACTTTCATTTGTCTACGCAACCTCTAGCAAATGTAGAGACTCTTCGTGCTCGTATTGTGGACGGCTGTGATACAATACGCCATTCTCCAGGGCTGCATCAGCGCATCAGGGATTCTATGCGACGGAGGGTGGATGCATGTATCCTCGCTAACGGAGGACATTTGGAACATTTCCTGTAACAAAGTGTTTCAAGTCACGCTGGTACGTTCTGTTGCTGTGTGTTTCCATTCCATGATTAATGTGATTTGAAGAGAAGTAATAAAATGAGCTCTAACATGGAAAGTAAGCGTTTCCGGACACATGTCCTCATAATATATTTTCTTTCTTTGTGTGTGAGGAATGTTTCCTGAAAGTTTGGCCGTACCTCTTTGTAACACCCCGTATAAATTTGACAACACTACGTGTTTTACGATAAATTGTCTTTTACATATACTGTACCTTGTATGGTTGTGAGACATTGGTTGTAAGGGCTGTTACTTTACTGATTTATGTCTTTTGTATTGTTTTAATAGTGATGAGCATTATTGTATAGTTGAAAGCAATCTGCAATAAAATTCAGATTGTGCGCGACTGATCGCTGTTCTTGCTTGCTGAAGGCCGTTGTCATCTTGCAAGACGGGATGTCCAAGGCTTGTACAACAAAGGACAACAGTAATTCACGGAGAATGTTGAAATATGTCTTCTCGTTCGTATGCACTGTTAAACTAACGAGGGGGCCGAAATCGTGGTATTATTTGCTGCCACCTAATTACGAGTTCAATCCCAAAAGTTAGGTTTCCTACACTTTTAGCTGTACAAACAAACGTTTATTTTCTATAGAAATTACTTAGTTTTAAAGTTTGAGGAATGCTTTATTTTTGTGCGCAATGTTCATTTCGGTCGACGCATTTTTGTGGCCCCTGAAGCTGTTTTATAATGTCTGTGTCATACCAGCTCGACATCAGATCCTTCAGAAAGAGTTGAACCTCATCTTTTACCTCGTCGTCGGAGCAGAATTGCCTTCCCGATCAATGTTCCTTCAACTTAGGCAACAAGTGGTAGTCACTCGGTGCCAAGTCTGACATGGGGGGATGAAAGAGAAATTGTGTGGGGGGGGGGGGGGGGAGGAAGGGGGCGAGGCACCATCCTTTTGGTAGATGAAGTCTCTGTTGGCTCCTGGCTGGGACATGAGTCAATTTTCTAGTATATTGTAATAAACGTTTTTATCTATTCAACCTGGCAAGATATAGGTCTGTTCTGAGCAAAATGCGGGCCCGTAATCTTTAAAGTTTCATAAAGAAATTTATCTTCACACAAGCAAATTTTCACTAGAAATTCATTTGTATAAAACTCGTAAAACGTCGAACATTATGTTTCAATGGCCGATATTAAAGCAGTGGTAGGCGGAAACGTTTGTACTTCAGTCTTCTTCGTAAAACCTGCCAAATCTTGAAGTCGGTAGATACTTAGGAAAATCATCTGTACTATCTTAACGTTTGTTCACGCATTTTGGCCGACCTGATGATTTCCCCTTACAAAGGCACCTTGTGACTGTAAACTGCACGTGTTATGTCTGATGGAGTTGGGGTCCAGTTAGTAAACACGTCTAGGGCCATTCGTAAGAGTACTTGAAAATACGACTAATTCAGTCGCAGATATATAGTTAAAGAAATGAAATTCTCAAATATACCTTCTAAAATATGGGAGAACTAACATTTGAAGTGCTTTTTGTTCGGCCGAACACGTCTAAACCATCCAAATTTCAGGGAACAAAAAACAAAAGTGCAGCAGTTTCTAAGTAAGTGATGGTATGACATAAAAATTTACGTAGATATGATCTGTGTTTGTACCAAAGATAATACATTCACATCACATAATTCATGCCTGTCACAGTGGGATAGCAGAAAGTTTATTCCCTATATGAAAAAAGCAACGATTAAGAAACTATTTTACCAAATGGTACTTGTTAGCAGTTTCAGGAGATCACTGGGCGTTAGCTTTACACGAAAGTATCATCTTACGATCTACAATCTAAATCTAGCACTGGGACAGTAACACGAAATTACATGAAATCTGCGAGCGTCGTCAGCAAGGGATACTGATTTATTGCGATGAAACCTTAGTAAACCGAATACTTTTTCTCGCATATGAAAATGTATCTTGGGCAGCCTGTTACAACATAAAATGCGCTTTTGTACAAGGGCGCCCATGCAAGTCCCTCCCCCCTCCCCCCTGCTCTCACGGAAAAGAGAAAACAAAGACATGAAATGTATTCGCACTTGCGAATATGGTCTACCTCCAGCTGTGCAGCGAAATGACGACAATGCAAATTTGTGTCGGACTGGGACTCGAACCCCGATTTCCCGCTTATCGCGAGCGGTCGCTTTACTATTTGGCTAGGACGACACTGATTCAGTTTCCTCTTTGTTTCTTTGGTCATTAATGAGCGGAACTCGTAAATAAGTGACGTGCTGGGTCATGCCCAATAAATTACTTGTAAAAGTCGCGTTACAAAGATGTTTTCAAACCGCATATGGGTTCCAATTCAGAACATTATCTACTCAGTCCCTTCTACATGTCCTGGAAGTTAGTGACGGGAATTTCCAAACACCGTATGTATTGGAGTCAGGTGCTTGTCTTCCAAGAAAATAATTTAAAAGTCGTTTATCCGCAAGTTTTTAACAGGGTTGGAACTGGAAGTTTTTTATGAGCACCTATAAGTCGCCATTCGTCATCCAAAATATTAAAAAAACTCCATATCCCCAGGTCTAAGACCGAGCGAGGTGGCGCAGTGGTTAGCACACTGGACTCGCATTCGGGAGGACGACGGTTCAATCCAGCGTTCGGCCATCCTGATTTGGGTTTTCCGTGATTTCCTTAAATTGCTTCTGGCAAATGCCGGGATGGTTCCTTTGAAAGGACACGGCCGACTCCCTTCCTCATCCTTCCCCAATCCGATGAGACCGATGACCTCGCTGTTTGGTCTCTTCGACTAAATCAACCCAACACAGGTCTAAGCACACACACCCTCACTCTACCGCCCCGCGTGACGACGACCAGATTGGCTAACATCAATGCTACTCCGCCTAGGCAGATGCGCGGTCAGCGCGGCAGACTGCTAACCGAATGGGTCGGGTTCGATTCCCGGCCGAGTCGGAGGTTTTCTCCGCGAGGGGACTGGATGTTGTGTTATCCTAACGTTCGTGTCGTCGTAATTGACATTCCACTGCTGAGACGGCTGTATGGGCATCGCCCTAAGGCCAATTAAAAAATTAAAAAACTTCAGTGATAAATAACTCGAAAACGGTGCAACGTATCTAATTTTTCATAACTATTATTTCTGAGCACACACTCCTCTGTAAAGCCTTTACAAGATTTTCAGACTGTTTATGACCACCTTGTAGACTAATTCGAATAAAGCAGTCCACATAACATGCGTCAAATTTTTATTTGTTACACACATACAGTTGGTTACAGAGATAAGTTTTCATTTCGCCTGTTGGTACTCCAGTTGCTATGGGTATATTTGTCGATCGCCGTTTTTGTTTCAAGCTGTGGTTGAGTTGACGTAAATGAATTTTTCAACTATGACTGTGATTATCATTTTTGGCCAATTCTATTGTACCGGCCAAGCATCCCGCACGTATTTACAGATGGTGAGTATACCAATATGGTTTTTGTGTGCGGGTTTTGTAATGGAATCGCTGCTGCTGCGTCTGGTGTACACGGTAAACGATTTACTAACCACAGAGTATCAGATTCAAGCTTGTTAAACCATGTTTTCGTTAAACTGCGTGAGATTGGTGCAGTGTCCAGCAGTCCTATACGATACGAACTGCAAATGAACAGAGTGTGGATGAATTAGAAGGCATTGTTCAATTGGTAGAACACACAGAATTTCTGTACGTATCGTGTTCCAAGTACAGGTAGAAGCATATGGCGAACATCTAGTATGCACGGCATGAATCGAAATAATTGCAATTTAGTCGTTGGCTAGTTGGAAACCGTTGAGTGACAGCATTAACGTTGTTTACCAATGAAGCCACTGTCCCTAGTGACAGCGTCAATAACACTCGTAACTCACATCGGTAGTACGACGAAAACGACGCGCCTTTCAGCATAAACATTTTTAACAATGGTTATCTGTAAATGTGTTGTATGGTATTATAGACAATCAGGTGATTGGGTCTTTTGTGCTACTGCGTTGTCTTAGGGAGCCTCCGTTATCTAGACTTTCTTGGAAACTAGCTTCCACCATTATGGGAAGACGTTCCTTTGGCCAGAAGGATGGGTATGTTCTTCCAAGATACCGGGACCATATACATTCGCGTTGTCGGATGACACATAATCTAAACCCAAAAGACGAATGGATCGTTCCGATTATGAATGTGCTGCCCACACAAAAGGGCGCCAGAACGGCTACGCATGGTTTTACGCAGATGATTACAAAGAGCAGTGAAGCAGGAGGTGAAATTTATGAAAATAAACTTTTAAATCAATCATTTGCCTTTCTTTAACAGTTTCTATGAGTGTTTTGCTTTGTTCTAACAGCTGTATTTCTCTACTCAGTGAAAACTGGACACATGTTGTATGGAATGTTTTATTTAAGTAATCTACACTGACACCTCCTAAAATATTTACTGTTCCTCCAGAATTACCGTGTATAGCTGGTGGAATGCGCTTTAGCAATAGCATTCCTGCTAGAAGCGTTATTCTTTGTTAGTGAGCACCAAATATTAACTTCAAAACGCTTACAACTTCTCGTTTAGAATCAGCTATCTAAGCGTTGTCACTCGTTGAAATTAGGGTCGAATTTCCATAGTATATCATTTCGGTGATCTCTAAGAGACGAAGAAACACTGTCACTATTTACTAGCGATTTTTGGTATAAACTAGCAACCCACTCCAGCTCTGCACAGTGAGTACTAAATATCTATCGCCGAATAACTTGTATATAATGCATAGTAAACAACGAGATAATGCATGACGCTCTTAACCAGAGTTACACTGCGCCTCGTTTTCGGAAGGAGATTCCACAGAGCGAGTTACAGCGTGATATTATTGAGCCACAGCATGTCCCACCTCACGATCTGTCATGAATTCTTGAGATAGTATGGTCCTCAGTCTTTTAGCCGTTCTAGTGTATCGAGAAAGACTCGACCATTTTCTAGGCATTTTTGTTTGTAAACAGAGTGGAATCAAAATGTAATAAGTAAGTACGTGAGTCCTAGCCAAGAAGTCAAATATATAAATATAATCTATCGAAGAAGCAAAGCAATGTCGTTAAGCTTCTAACACATGAAACAAAATCAGTAAATCTGTATACTCTAGCCAAGTAAATTCAATGTTGGTTTGTATTCGGAAAGATAATATGATGATGTTTGGTTTGTGGGGCTCTCAACTGCACGGTTATCAGCGGCTGTACAGATTCCCAACCTTTGCTCAGACCAATCTCGCCAGTTTCATGAATGATGATGAAGACAACACAAACACCCAGTCATCTCGAGGCAGGTGAAAATCCCTAACCTCGCCGGGAATCGAACCCGGGACCCCGTGCTCGGGAAACGAGAACGCGACCGCGAGGCCACGAGCTGCGAACGGAAAGATAATAATGCGCTGCTTAATCCTGTCACAGACGTAAACTTCCGAAAATACTTCTGTCTGTTGGTTCTTTGATGTACTACTCCATGATAATCGTGTCACTTAGGTAAACATTCGAGATACTAAACTGATGAGACTTCTTAAAGTGTTACTTAAGATATTTTTTCTTTTCGTGATCCGATTTTGATGAAATGAAGCCTGTATGTTGCCCCAAATTGCGCTCAAATTACCTGTGAAAACGCCATGAAAATTTGACTTTAGTTTTGGAGACTAGAGTGTTCAAACAGACAGGTGAAGTTTTTGAAGATAGTTTTGTTGTATCCTGTTACTTGCCTATACCACCCGCAATCAGTTTTTGGCAAATGTTTTCGTTGTACGGATTTACAGTTTCATGATTAGTGTAGACGACAGCGATCGCGAAAGCTGTCAGCAGTTGGCAAGCCTGTAGACAGAAGACTGTCGCCGGTGCTGAAGTGGCGGACCGCGGCGGACGCCGGTGGAGACGGGAAGCCAGGAGACGCAGGCGCGCCGTTGGGCTGCGGATGTTTGGATAGGGTTTGGGCGTCTGTGTGCTAATGCCGGCCGGCATTAGGCGTGTTTGCGGCGCTGGGCAGATATGGCTGAGCACACAAACACACCGGGAAACGCCCAGGGCCCGTCTCCCAATACGAGGCGTGCATGCTTGCGGCGCGGTAGCAGCTTCTTACGCAGTTCCGCTCCAACATCACGCCGCCACTTAGCCGAGTGCCTTCTTCCTGAAGAAAAAAGAAAACGCTGTTCCAGGATTCCATTTAAATCGCTAGCGCGGGAGCCACTCGGAATACCTGATTCCCTCGCTGTCAGAACAGCTTGATTTTTCCCTGAGAGCTGCTAAGCGAGAGTTGGGTTATTCACGAACGTATAAGGGCTGTCATTAAATTCTTCATTTGTATAGCCATAGCGTCCGTGGTTTCTTTACAAAGATTTTAAAAATCCAGCTGTGCAATAATTCCTGGGGATCTAAAACTTGATGATAATGTGTTTACTGTTCAGCGTGCCCTCAATACACAAGAATTGAGGTTGCAAGTTGAAGCCAATGGCGTTCAGAAGTTGCCGGTTATCCGATACGCCGCTCAAAGCGAAGTTCGACTTTCCCGAAAACACTACTTTTCGCCACCAGCGACCGCGTTGAATGCCTTAATTTGCGAAAGGCATTCGATACAGCTCACTGTCTTGCCTAGTTAAAAAAAAAAAAAAACGACCAGTTCTTTGACTGCATTCGAAACATCCTAACAGATGGCACTGAATGCGTCGTCCTTAATGGGGAAAAATGCTCAAATGTGAAAGTAATTTCTGGGTACGTCGAGGGTTGCAGGATAGGTTATACCGAGAATTATTAAGAAAAAAATTCGACACATTGCCCCTTTTCGAGATAATTAGCACTGAAGTTAGCGAATCAGGCCTTTGAGCGCACAAATTCAGTCCCCTAGAACTTAGAACTACTTAAACCTAACTAACCTAAGGACATCACACACATCCACGCATGAGGCAGTATTCGAACCTGCGACCGTAGCAGCAACTCGGTTCCGGACTGAAGCGCCTAGAACCACTCGGCCACAGCGGCCGGCGTGCGCGAAAACCTAACTGGCTAACTTCAGTGCTAATTAACTCGGAAATGGCGGAACGTATCGAATTTTTTCTTAACAATTAGTTCGCACCATACCCTACTCTGTAACCACCTTTCAAGATTTTCGGATTGTTTCGGACTATCCTGTATAAATAAAGCGCTGTACAGCGTCGGAATCTCCCCGCGGCTGCCTACGGATGACGCTGTTGTATGCAGAGCAGTTGTAACACCAGAGAACTGTTGGCCTTCAGGGTATGTACTTGTGCATCAATAGATAAAACCCATTATTCTTCGATAATATGAATGGATATCAAAGCCTAAAACAGTAACTACCGTCATATATCTAGCTGTATGCGCCCGGAGCGACTGAAAGTGGAATAAAACTGGTTGCAGGGAAAGCGGGTGCCAGACTGGTTTAAACTGGAAGAACGCTAAGGAAATGTAATCCACTCACGAATGGAACGGGGTGTGTAACCCTCGTTCGGCCGATTCTTGCGCGTAGTTCATCAGTTTGGGATTGGCGCCAGGTAGTACTAATAAAGTCGATAAAGGAGGTCCAATGGAGATCGGCGAGGTCTCGACTGCGTTAGTCTGGTAACCGTGAGAGCGTCACTGAGATGATTTTCGAACTACTGGGGCAGAAGCAACAAGAAAAACATTGTTCATCACAGAAATATTTACTGTTGAGACTATAATCCCAAATGCGTATGTTGCAATGAGTGTTAGGCAACATGTTGCTTCGTCCCACAAACATCTGTTGTAATGGCCAGATTGGGAAAGTCAGAGATATTCTAGATCACACTGAAGATTACCGGTGTCAGTCGCTCATCCCGTGATCAATACAGAATTGAAGCACGGGGTTGCAGGCGGTTGATAATGACGGTACCAACAATATTATACATTATACGCCGTAAGAAGGCTTGCAGAATAGATACAACCTATCACCATCTGACTAAATGGTTCAAATGGCTCTGAGCACTATGGGACTTAACATCTTAGGTCATCAGTCCCCTAGAACTTAAAACTACTTAAACCTAACCTAAGGACATCACACACAACCATGCCCGAGGCAGGATTCGAACCTGCGACCGTAGCGCCTAGAACCGCACAGCCACCGTGGCCGGCCCATCTGACTAAGGCAGTGCCAGATCGCCTAAAGCTGTGTACAGGGTCTGTTAGAAAAGAACCCACGTTTAGCTGGGACAAAAGAGACCTACCTGTAGCGCTGGATACCTTATCACCCTCAATGTAGTTGCCCTGGGACTCCACACATTTCTCCCAGCGGTGCCATCATTGTTGAAAGCACGCCGAAAATGCCTCTTTCGGAATGGAGTTTAGCTCGGCTAGCGTTGCTGCCATGATGTCCTCTCTTGTCTAAAACTGCGTCCCTTTCAATCACCTCTTGAGTTTGGGCAACAGCCAGAAGTCACAGGGAGACATATCAAGAGAGTGAGGAGCCTACTGAAGCTCAGGAATGTCGTTTTTCGCAAAAAAGTCTGAATCAGTTGCGTGGAATGTGATAGGTCACTGTTGCGATGGAGGCGCCGATTTCCTACTGAACCCTAGTCCGGCCTCTTGCGCAGCACAGCATCACGTTGGCGCCGGAGAACATCCCTGTAATACTCTGGTGATCGTTTAACTCAGTGGTGTGTACTCGCGGAGTGCCACACCGCGGGCGTCAACATCACTTTGACGATCCTGCGAAATTGGCGGACCTTCTTTGGTCTTAGGGCCGAGGAATGCTTCCACTGTGACAACTGGGATTTGGTTTCCGGGTCGTACCAGTACACTCAGGACTCGTCGCCAGTGATTCTGGTGTCTTCCACTGTTTGTGGAGTCCAGCATGTTCCGTGAGACTTCAACATGAAAATGCTTTTGCTCCGCTATCAGCAGCTTCGGCACGAATTACGCCAACACTCTCTTCATGGCCGAATCTTAGGTCAGAATGAAATGTGCCGAAAAAATGCTGATGCTCACCTCTTCCTCAGTTTCTCTGATAGTCCTGAATCACCACAGCGTTCAATTTGGCAATGACCAAGTCATTTCGGTATGTTGATGTGTGGCCCGCGCTCCACCGATGTGCAGCCGTCTATAAACCAGTTGAACCACTCCTTAATGTGTGTAACGCCCACAGTATCGTCTCTGAAAGGCGTCTGAACCTTTCCAATGGTTTCCGCCTGGCCGTCGCCCAGTTACTGCCAAAATTTGATAAAATATGCGCTACTACAGTAGTTCCGTCATTTCCCTTGCAATGAAAGCCTCACTTAACTGCTGCTTTCCAGCAGCTGACGATATCGACAAGAAAAAAAAAATACTTTTCTAATCGACCTCGTATGCTTCAGATGGCCGGCCGGAGTGGCCGAGCGGTTCTAGGCGCTTCATTCTGGAACCGCGCGACCGCTACGGTCGCAGGTTCGAACCCTGCCTCGGGCATGGATGTGTGTGATGTCCTTAGGTTAGTTATGTTTAAGTAGTTCTAAGTTCTAGGGGACTTATGGCCTCAGATGTTAAGTCCCATGGTGATGAAGCAACATTTTTTCTTAATGGTGAAGTGAACAGACACAATGTGCGAATCTGGGCGGTAGAGAATCCTCACGCATTCGTGCAGCAAATTCGCAATTCACCAAAACTTGACGTGTTTTGTGCAATCTCACGGTTTAAAGTTTACGGCCCCTTTTTCTTCTGCGAAAAAAACGTTACAGGACACGTGTATCTGGACATGCTGGAAAACTGGCTCATGCCACAACTGGAGACCGACAGCGCCGATTTATTCTTTCAACAGGATGGTGCTCCACCGCACTTCCATCATGATGTTCGGCATTTCGTAAACAGGAGATTGGAAAACCGATGGATCGGTCGTGGTGGAGATCATGATCAGCAATTCATGTCATGGCCTCTACACTCTCCCGACTTAACCCAGTGCGATTTCTTTCTGTGGAGTTATGTGAAAGATTCAGTGTTTAAACCTCCTCTACCAAGAAACGTGCCAGAACTGCGAGCTCGCATCAACGATGCTTTCGAACTCATTGATGGGGACATGCTGCGCCGAGTGTGGGAGGAACTTGATTATCGGCTTGATGTCTGCCGAATCACTGAAGGGGCACATATCGAACATTTGTCAATGCCTAAAGAAACTTTTTGAGTTTTTGTATGTGTTTGCAAAGCATTGTGAAAATATCTCAAGTAATAAAGTTATTGTAGAGCTGTGAAATCGCTTCAATCATTTGTAATAACCCTGTATATTAAGTATGAATTTATATATTATATTATGAAGTCAAAACGATTTTTTAATTATGAAAACGAGTGACAGCAGAACTGTCAAACTGAGCGCAATTTATTTACATTTTCTTTTTCATGCAAAAAACACCAATACCATCCACAGTTATGAAAAACGAAAAAAAAAAATCGGTCGAGTCGTTCTCAAGTGATCATCTTCCACAATTGATTTTAATTTCCGACTTTTCCAGTGGATTTTCGAAAAATTTTCCTTCATATAAATCTTGCTCTGACAATAACGAACGCAACAGAAAATATCAACCAAATCGGTCAAGCCGTTCTCAGCTGATGATCTTTCAAACATACGGCAATTGATTTTTGTTTATATAGATATACGTGGAAGTTTGTGTGTTAATATGTTTGTTACTCCTTCACGCGGCTGCATGGATTTGGAAGAAATTTGGAATAGAATCAACTTTTACCCTGAATGAACACGTAGGTCGCTTTTAAGTGTGTAGTACAAGATCTTTATTGATTTGGAGAATGTAATGCGAAATGTGGAACAATAATTACTCTTACAAAAATCTATTTATTCTTTGACTTTTGAACTATACAGTATTTGTGTAAATATTTTTATTGTTTAGTGTGACCTACATAATACAATTCAACGTAACGAACTGAATGCTTATAGAGTCTTCAAGGTGTTAAATCTGTACTTCCACACAAGACCGTTGCATTTTAGGCATTGAGCGTCAGGCATATCTTATACACTGAAGCGCCAAAGAAATTGGTATAGGCATGCGTATTCACATACAGAAATATGCTGTCGGCAACGCCTATATCAAACAAAAACTGTGTGCCGCAATTGTTATATCGGTTACAGCTGCCACAATGGCAGGTTATCATGATTGAACTTTATAGCCGGCGCACGAGCGATGGCACACAGCATCTCCGAGGTAGTGATGAAGTGGGGATTTTCCCGTGCGATCATTTCACGGGTGTACCGTGAATATCAGGAATCCGGGAAACCATCAAATCTCCGACATCGCTACGGCCGGAAAAAGATCCTGCAAGAACGGGACCAACAACGACTGAAGAGAATCGTTCAACGTGACGGAAGTGCAACCCTTCCGCAAATTGCTGCAGATTTCGATGCTGGGCCATCAACAAGTGTCAGTGTGCACACCATTCAACGAAACACCATCGATATGGGCTTTTGGAGCCAAAGGCCCAATCCTGTACCCTTGATGATTATACGAAACAAAGATTGACTCCTCGCCTGTGCCCGTCAACACCGAAATTGGATTGTTGATGACTGAAACATGTTGCCTGGTCAGACAAGTCTTGTTTCAAATTATATCGAACAGATGGACCTGTACGGGTATGGAGACAACCTCATGAATCCATGGACGCTACATGTCAGCAGGGGATTGATGAAGCTGGTGGAGGCCCTGTAATGTTGTGGGACGTGTGCAGTTTGAGTGATATGGGTACCCTGATACGTCTAGATACGTACGTAAGCATCCTGTCTGATAACCTGCATCCATTCATCTCCCTTGTGCGTTCCGACGGACTTGGGCAATTCCAGCAGGACAATGCGACACCCCACACGTTCAATTGCTACAGAGTGGCTCCAGGAACACTCTTCTGAGTTTAAACACACCTCTTGGCCACCAAACTCACCAGATATGTTCATTATTGAGCATATCAGGGATGCCTTGCAACATGCTATTAATAAGAGATCTCCATCCCTCTTACTTTTACGGATTTGTGAACAGCCCTGCAGGATTCCTGGTGCCAATTCCCTTCAGCACTACTTCAGACATTAGTCGAGTCCATGCCACGTCGTGTTGCGGAACTTCTGCGTGCTTGCGGGGCTCTACGCGATATTAGGCAGGTGTACCAGTTTCTTTGGCTCTTCAGTATAGCTCCTGAGACGCTCAAAGCGTTTAATCCATTTTTTCATACAAGCCCATTGCATTTTAGTCGCTGATTATCAGGGGTATCTTATAGCTTCAGAGACGATGCCATTTAAATCCTATACGACAGAGACGTCGTGCCTTTACATGTAGAACGTGGAGGGCTTTTAGTGTGGTTGGATCTGATTATGATATATACACAACAAGACAATTATCATCTTTTCCGTGCTAGTCATGTCGCTAACAGTCGCGAAATATTCATTCCCTTTCCTGACACATTTTGTAATTCGCTACTTCGTCACGGAAAATTTTGTTCCTTAAGTAAACGACTAAGTCGTGATTGACATGTATTGTCAGCTTCTCCCATCGTTTCAAATACTTTTTCGACATCGCATTGTTTGCTGGGCGGAAAGTGGCTCGCGCTTGATATCTCCAAAAGAGAAATTTTATGGTGGTGCATACGCTTAGATAATGTTTTCTGGCATTAAAATTTCTTCATAAATAATCGCTTAACTGCATGTAACACCACAGGTCACAGCTCGTGTGAAAGTATTGATGAAACAGTCACCATGGAAACACATTACATTCTTACACCTTGTAAGATGGCAAGAACTATGCCCCTTACATGAAGTCATTAAAGATCACCTAACTCACGTTGAGCGAACAGTAGGGCTGAACAAAAAATGACTGACAAGGCACAATGCATCTTGTAGACGGTATAGTAAGGACATATTGGAATAATTAATTTTGGGTGATGGTTTTAAAGTAATTCACATTACACGAAAACTTTGTGGAAACAAGTCGATTTACTGGACGCTAGTTTACGCAAGGGAAGCATTTAGAGTTGACCGTGGCCGGCTGGGGAACGGCGAAGGGAAGCGACAATAGGCAGCTTAGGGTGGCTCAAGCTCTGAGAAAGCAGAAACGCCACGCGGCCTCCAGCCGCCTTAAGATGAGTGACAGTGAGTGGGTGGTTGACCCCAACTCCATGCTGGTGTACCGGGAAACAGATGGAGAGCTTGTACACCTGTTGATAAATGTCCATCGTCCCGTCTTCTGTGAAACATGCGACAAAATCGCGCAAAGCTACGGTGGAGCGGACAACAGAGGTCAAAATATGCGTGTTCATGACTATAGCAACTTCACACTGAATTCACAGTCCGCAGAGCCTGAAGTAAATCAGGTAAAGAGCGACAGCATGAAATACGCCGGCCTCCGATGGGAACGTAGGACCAAGGAATTTGAAGTACTCTCCTGGGAGTAAGAATTCTGGAGAACTTGGTGTTTGTGCAGATGCTAACCTTGATGGGTGGCCTGGGGGGAGCTAAATAGAAGAAGTTGAGAGGAAGGGAAATTCCCAGAACAGCCATTGGTCGGCACTGGGAAGCGACGCATGATTAACGCGACTTGCGCTGCAATTGGCGTAAGTGATTTTGCTGGAGGGGAAACAGAGGCGAAGAGCGGACTGGCAGAAGTCTCAGTAGAGGTCTTCCGTTCCCAGCTTGCCTAGAGTGTGGACGTGGCGTTCTTTACTCAGCTTGCCTGAGAAAGAGTGAGCATCTCTGCAGTTTAGGACTTAGCAAATGGAACGATTAAGCTTGGAGATAGAAAGTTTTGGTTCAGCTATGTACTGAGCAAGATAGCTAGGAGTGAATAGACGAGTGCAGCCTTGCAGCACCACGAGGCCGGCCGACGTCCACACAACGACGCCACTCCACCACACTGTATTCGGTGATATTGCGCCCGCTCTGGCCACTGTTTAATTTGTTGGATCACGTTGGCAAAGTTTCCACGAGGGTTTCATGGACCGTGTACTGTAGAATTCTTCTCGCACTTCGCATTACGCCTGGGTCAGTCGATAGGAATTACTTTTGAGTTATCGAGCTTTACTCCACGCAAACGCAATTTATTACCACTGCCTGGTAGGAGAGTCATGTAATGTGATGATTGAAGGACGTGAGTTAAAATAAATTTGTGATAATCGACTGCATCTGTTTTCAATCAAGTAGTTGAAATCCCAAGTCACTTTCTTAATTAATTTTATGTTCAACATTTGCATCTGGTGTTCAATAGCTGCATATAACGTGAATGTGCACCCCTTTTTAATTAAAAGTGATCAATTCTGGATCAATTAATGTCAACACTGCCACCGCAGTTCAATCAGGAGTCACAGGGCCTTATTACTTTCTTTGCGTTATCCGATATTACGG
The DNA here is from genome assembly GCF_021461395.2 of Schistocerca americana. Lineage (NCBI taxonomy): Eukaryota > Metazoa > Arthropoda > Insecta > Orthoptera > Acrididae > Schistocerca > Schistocerca americana. The sequence goes on from NC_060119.1 coordinate 792,974,743, forward strand.
CAGTTTTGCATTCTCTGTTGATGTGTTAGTAATTAGCTGGGGTGAACACACGCCAAAACCAGATAAATGACGGGTGGGGTGTTACAACCTAAGAAAGTATTTAGAAGGTCGAACATCACCCAGACTCTTAAAACACGAACCAGTTCGATTCATCGTCTTATAAAATACCGGGCAGGTCACCTGGGAAGACAGTTGGAGTCATATCTTGGTATAAAACTCTTCTGCTGAAATGTGGTATACCGGCGTCTGTGCACCACAAGCACTGCAGTCTTTGGCTCCTTCCGCCAGAGGAGGAATCCATGAATCAACGCCTCAGAGGACAGTGCCCTAACCGGAGGCGCGTTAGGAGTACCTCCTGCCGCAACAACAGCCGGAAGGAGGAACGCCACAGCTGTGTTGTTCGTTTCATCGACTTCAGCTTGTTGTTCCTCAAACTCCTCCCACAGACGCATGATCCTGAGTCTCGACAGCGAGGTAACTGCATGTACAGGGGTAGGAAATTCGGAAACTGTATTTTCCAAGCAGGCATTCTTAGCTGCTTCATTATCCCGAATTCACGCGTGGAATGGTACCCAGCAGAACGACACGTCCTTTGTAACTGGAAAATGGTGCCGAGAATCATCTGAATGAAGTTTTCTGCTGTGTGCACGGTGATGAATAGCCTCAAGGGTACTTAGGAACTCGGTCCAGATGAGGTATTTGGTAGCATATTTACATCGTATCTATTCCAGTGATCTCAATAAAGCACATAATTCAGAGCCATACACTGTGTGCCTATTAGCTAAGCTCATCTTGCCATGCTCTGGAAAAAGCACAGCGCAGCCTATGGATTTCACTTGCTTAGACCCATGAGCGCAAACTATAACATACACAGTGTTCGGATAAAATAAGTAAAACGTCGTTTTAAAAAACATAGTCCAGGGCATAATTCATTTTGTACACTGATAAATCTAAAAATAACTCTGTGTCTTCTTATTAACCAGGGTGGCGAACGACTCCAACCACGATAAAGCACAGAGATACGATCCGCGTTAAGAACAACTGGGCCCTGTTGCGTGCGAAACCAGCATGGACAAGTCGCTCGTTGTGCATTTCTGAATGGTCGTTCCATTGGAGGACGAGAGCCGATGGAGTCCCGGGTTGACGAGCAGTGCTCAAGTACCTGTCCAGAGAGGATTTTGGGAGTTACCTCCATCGTGTGTGGATTGCGCTACAGTTCCCAGCAATTTGTCACCGGTGCAGTTGTATAGTAGTGGGTTACATTTATTCTCGTTCAGGGTCTACTAACAATCCTCTGTTGGCCATTCACCAAATCAGTATTGCCTTCTGGCGTTGCTTGTTTGTTATAGACAACCGCAGTACCTATGAACAGTCTTAAGAGCATTCGATACTTTCTTCTAGATCACTTATGTATATTTTAAACAGTAAAGGTTCTCTCACGCTTTCTTCAGGGACTCCGGAAATAACCTTTACATCGCGATTTTGTTTCGTCATAGGGGACTATCGACAGGGGATCTCAAATTGATTCTGTACGTCTATATTTCCGGAAAGCTTTTGACACCATTTCTCACAAGCGACTTCTAATCAAGCTGCGGGCCTATGGGGTATCGTCTCAGTTGTGCGACTGGATTCGTGATTTCCTGTCAGGAAGGTCGCAGTTCGTAGTAATAGACGGCAAATCATCGAGTAAAATTGAAGTGATATCAGGTGTTCCCCAGGGAAGCGTCCTGGGACTTCTGCTGTTCCTGATCTATATAAATGACCTGGGTGACAATCTGAGCAGTTCTCTTAGGTTGTTCGCAGATGATGCTGTACTCGTAATTTACCGTCTAGTAAGGTCATCCGAAGACCAGTATCAGTTGCAAAGCGATTTGGAAAAGATTGCTGTATGGTGTGGCAGGTGGCAGTTGACGCTAAATAACGAAAAGTGTGAGATGATCCACATGAGTTCCAAAAGAAATCCGTTGAAATTCGATTACTCGATAAATAGTACAATTCTCAAGGCTGTCAATTCAACTAAGTACCTGGGTGTTAAAATCACGAACAACTTCAGTTGGAAAGACCACATAGATAATATTGTGCGGAAGGCGAGCCAAAGGTTGCGTTTCATTGGCAGGACACTTAGAAGATGCAACAAGTCCACTAAAGAGAGAGCTTACACTACACTCGTTCGTCCTCTGTTAGAATATTGCTGCGCGGTGTGGGATCCTTACCAGGTGGGATTGACGGAGGACATCGAGAGGGTGCAAAAAAAGGGGACAGAGTGTGGCAGATATGATACGCGAGTTGGGATGGAAGTCATTAAAGCAAAGACGTTTTTGTCGCGGCGAGAACTATTTACGAAATTTCAGTTACCAACTTTCTCTTCCGAATGCGAAAATATTTTGTTGAGCCCAACCTACATAGGTAGGAATGATCATCAAAATAAAATAAGAGAAATCAGAGCTCGAACAAAATGGTTTAGGTGTTCGTTTTTCCCGCGCGCTGTTCGGGAGTGGAATGGTTGAGAGATAGTATGATTGTGGTTAGATGCACCCTCCGCCAAGCACTTAAATGTGAATTGCAGAGTAATCAAGTAGATGTAGATGTAGACGTATTGGGTTCTACCTGCAAGGAATTCTTGAATTCAGTCGCAAATCTGCTCCGATATCTGTAGGCTCGTACTATTTTTTCACTAAAGGGTAGTGCTGGGCAGTGTCGAAATCCTTCCTGAAGTCAAGGGATACGGTAATGACCCGAGCGCCGTTGTCTGCATCTCTGTGTTTCTCATCGAGGAACAAAGCGAGCTGAGTTTTACACGATCTGTGTTTACGGTATCCATGTTGATTTTTATAGAGGAGATTTTGGTCATAATTCTTGAACATGAAACAATGTCCCATAACTCTACTGGTCTAAGATTATGTGCATCTGTCCTACGATCCTGCTTGAAAACGGGAATGACCTGCGCTTTTTTTCTTATCGCTAGGTACCATTCGTCGCTCCAGCGAGCTATAAAAAACGAATGTTAGAAGGGGAGCAAGTTCTTTCGGATAATCTTTCTAGAATGGTACAGATATCTCATCTGGTCCTGATGCGTTTCCACTATCAAGCGATTGTAGTTGCTTTCGTATTGCGCGATCGCTTATCGTAGATAATGAATAGAGGATTTCGAACCATTTACTGATTTTACGTACGACCAAAACCTCTTAGGTTTTTACTAGGGTCAGTTGACAAAATTTTATTTTCAATGTCAATGAACGCTTCTCTCATTGTTCTCCTTACGCTCATTTTCGCTTCGTTCAGCATTTGTCTGTCACCTGTGATGAAGCTGTCTTTGATTAATAGCTGTTTTCTAACGCGGCTCTTAAACCACGATGGGTCTCCCTTCCCTGTGCATACCTGACGACTCTGATAGCTCCGAGTCTTTGGGGCAGATACTCGGTTGCGGCTCCATGGGATTTAGACATCGTCACTCGGCCAACTTTAACATTTTGTAAGCACGTCCCTCGGTCCACGCCATCTCTGTTGGAAAAACGTCGCTCCTTTCTCCTTATTGGCAGTAAATTTAATGAGGATCATATAGGGCTCGATGTCTTCCGCGACCACTGCTTGCGCCTCCATTGTGAGATGATAAAGCACTAGAACGTGGCTGTACATAATCGCGCGACCAACGTATTTACGTGGTTCTGCCTACTGCCGGGACAAGTGTTTACTTTTACGAATGACTCGTACGCTACGCACTCTGGCGGGCGCCCCTGTCAATGAGTGTGAAGGAGGCCCGCAATCAGAGAGCGTGCGGCGCGGCGGCCGGGCCCCGGCGTGGCACCGTTAAGGCTCCCGAGGCTCTGCCCCCGCATTCCTCACTAATTGGACGTCTGCCCCCCCCCCCCCCCCCCCCCCCCCCCCCCCCTGTGGCACGGCTCCCATCGCCCATCGACAGTTGTCAGCCGCCGCCGCGCGTGCCTCACACAGGAAGACGCGCTGACGTCACACCGCACTGCAGCTTCCGGAGCACACCGCACAACCCTGTCTCGTCGTGTTTATTAACTTTCTCCGGACACTAACCGTTCAGCCAGACTCAGATATTACAATCAGCAACGCCTATTTTAAAGTATGTTCAAAATTACTTCAGGGTTGACAGTTCCGCAGAACCACGTAGAGGTACAGAGCAGAGTTGTCACGTTGTTGTTGTTGTTGTGGTCTTCAGTCCTGAGACTGGTTTGATGCAGCTCTCCATGCTACTCTATCCTGTGCAAGCTTCTTCATCTCCCAGTACTTACTGCAACCTACATCCTTCTGAATCTGCTTAGTGTATTCATCTCTTGGTCTCCCTCTACGATTTTTACCCTCCACGCTGCCCTCCAGTACTAAATTTGTGATCCCTTGATGCCTCAGAACATGTCCTACCAACCGGTCCCTTCTTCTTGTGAAGTTGTGTCACAAACTTCTCCCCAATCCTATTCAACACCTCCTCATTAGTTATGTGATCTACCCGTCGAATCTTCAGCATTCTTCTGTAGCACCACATTTCGAAAGCTTCTATTCTCTTCTTGTCTAAACTATTTATCGTCCATGTTTCACTTCCATACATGGCTACACTCCATACAAATACTTTCAGAAACGACTTCCTGACACTTAAATCTATACTCGATGTTAACAAATTTCTCTTCTTCAGAAACGCTTTCCTTGCCATTGCCAGTCTACTTTTTATACTCTCTCTACTTCGACCATCATCAGTTATTTTGCTCCCCAAATAGCAAAACTCCTTTACTACTTTAAGTGTCTTATTTCCTAATCTAATTCCCTCAGCATCACCCGACTTAATTCGACTACATTCCATTATCCATTCTCACGTACCGCAAGATTAATCTTACGTTCCCTTCAACTGTCTCAAGCAGACAAACTATTCACTGCACACATACGAAATTTGCATCTATGTGTTCTAGCAGAGCAGTTCTGCGTTTTCATTATAGTTTCACAGTATACTGCGAGGGAGTGTTGAAAAGTAACGCCTCCGAATTTTTCATGTGAAAACTTTTTTTAAATAAAACAAGCGTCATTAACATTCTACATCTTTATTCTTCATGCCTACATATTTCAACCCTTCTGCCACCAGAGGGCTCCCGATTGTAGGGTGTAACATGGCAGCGTGAGAAACAGCGTGCTGTAATCTAGTTTCGAATTCGAAGAGGTCGTCCGCACACGGATCACCTTGTCCTTCACCATGACATCTGCAACAATCCGGCACCTTGCGTGGCTGTCATCGATCATCCCTCATACAGTCCCGACTTGGCTTTATCCGATTTTCATCTGTCCCCAAAACTTAGGGAATATCTACGACAGCCGGCCAGTGTGGCCGTGTGGTTCTAGGCACTTCAGTCTGGAACCGCGTGACCGCTACGGTAGCAGGTTCGAAACCTGCCTCGGGCATGGATGTGTGTGATGTCCTTAGGTTAGTTAGGTTTAAGTAGTTCTAAGTTCTAGGGGACTGATGACCACAGATGTTAAGTCCCATAGTGCTCAGAGCCATTTGAACCAAATACCTACGAGGACTTCAGTTTGGTAGTGCTGAAGCGGTGCAACTCTGAGGTTGTAGCTCCGTCAATAAAGTCAATCGTTCGACAGTGACGGTGTCAAAAAACTAGTTTCTCGTTGGGAGAAATGCGCTCGTCGCCAGGGTGACTATGTTGAGAAATAAATACACTGAAGAGTCAAAGAAACTGGTGGACCTGCCTAATATCGTGTAAGTTTCCCGCGAGCACCCAGAAGTGCCGAAACACGACGTGTCATGGACTCGATTAGGGTCTGAAGTAGTGTGGAGAGAATTGACACCATGAAGCCTGCAGAGCTGTCCATAATTCAGTAAGAGTACGAGGAGATGGATATCTCTTCTGAACAGCACGTTGCGAGGCATCCCAGATAAGTTTTATAATGTTCATGTCTAGGGAGTTTGGGGGCCAGCGAAAGCGTTTAAAATCAGAAGAGTGTTCCTGAAGCCACTCTGTAGCAATTCTGGACGTGTTGTGTGCCGTAGTGTCCTGCTGGAATTGCCCATGTCCGTCGGAATGCACAATGGACATGAATGGATGCAAGTGATCAGACAGGATGCTTACGTACATGTCACCCGTCAGAGTCGTATCTAGACGTATCAGGGGTCCCATATCACTCCAACTGCACTATTACTGAGCCTCCACTAGCTTTAACAGTCACCTGATGACATGCAGGGCCCATGGATTGATGAGGTTGTCTCCATACCCGTACACTCGATACAATTTTAAATGAGACTCGTCCGACCAGGCTACATGTTTCCAGTCATCAACAGTCCAGTGTCGGTGTTGACGGGCCCAGGCGAGGCGTAAAGCTTTGTATCGTGCAGTCATCAAGAGTACACGAGTGGGCCTTCGGCTCCGAAAGCCCATATCGACGATGTTTCGTTGGATTGTTCGCACGCTTACACTTGCTGTTGGCCCACCACTGAAATCTACAGCAATTTGCGAAAGAGTTGCTCTTCTGTCACGTTGAACGATTCTCTTCAATCGTCGTTGGCCCCATTCTTGCAGGATTTTTTCCGGCCACAGTGATGTCGGAGATTTGATGTTTTACCTGATTTCTGATATTCACGGTAACGTGAACTGGTCGTACGGGAAAATCCCCACTTCATCGCTACCAGTGTCCCATCGCTAGTGCGCCGACTATAACACCACGTTCAAACTCACTTAAATCTTAATAACCTGCCATTGTGGTAGCAGTATCAGACCTAACAACTGTGCCAGACACTAGTTGTCTTATACAGGCGTTGCCGCCCGCAGAGCATATTCTGCCTGTTTACATACACCTGTATTTGAAGACGCGTGCCTATACCAGTTTCTTTGGCGCTTCAGTGTATAATAAAGCATGGGTAACAGAGTGCAACTAAGTGTGTTGATGCTGAGGGAATAGGATTAGAAAATGAAGTGAGGGGAGCAAGATCTGACTTTAATGTCCCATCGCCGATCAGGTCATTGATGATGGGGCACAATCTCTGAAAGGAGCCATCCCGACATTCGCCTTTAGCGATTTAGGGAAATGATGAAAAAATCAACATCTGTATGGCCATACGCCATATTTGAGCCGTGGTCCTACCGAATACGAATCTATTGTCTTACCACTGGTCCACCTCACCCGGTACACGAGGAAATGACATACTGGAGCTACGCCGTTTTTTTGCTATTTTCGGAGTTTTGCTTTTTTCGGATTAAAATAACAGACGATGGCAGAGATAAAGAATGTAGTATACATACAGGCAATAGTAAGAAAAGCTCTCCTAAAAAAGAGAAATAAGCTCTCCGGACAAAAAATTTGTCATCCCAGTGTGCACGAGCAGACGAATTGTTAAGCGTTTACAGATGGCGCAGCGGTCACGTCACGTCGCCAACCGTGCGCGCACTTCCTCTACGTGAGCATCAGACACTATCGGTAAGACATTCGTGTTTCAGACGGACATTGTACATAAACGTCACAGAATGGCAAAAAAAGAAAATAGTGCTTGGCCGTGCCCCTGGCCTTACAGAGTGTGAAGTTGCTGGATTTGTTGGTATTCCCCAACGGATTGTTCGTGTCCACAATCAGTGATGTAACATACGTGGCAACGAAACACGGTGTTAGAACTATGGTCGGAAAAAGATTCTGACTGAGAGGGACCGGAGAAGCGTATCACGGCTTATGAATCAAGGTCACTTGCAAACCCGAAGGAACTGCTGCCTGTTAGCGAGAGAACACTGAAACGGAAACTGCACACAAAGAACATTTGGAGTCGGTTACCTTGCAAGAAGCCATTGCTCACACAGGTATATAAAGACGAAAGCAGCAAAGTTCATCAGACTGCAAGAAAATGTGAACGGTTTTCTGAACACTCCCCAAGCAATTACATCTCGATCAGCGTGCAGTATCAACTGACGTGAATCGCGTAGAAAATCTGTAGGACGTGTTGCAACAATATGTAAAACGCAGACATCAGCATCCGCATAATTTGGTGGAATTGCGCTATCAAATCCTCAGCGAATGGCTTAAGCTGGACACGACGTACCTGCAGAACCTTGTGGAATCACTTCCTAATCGAATTCAGATGATAATCAAGTCCAGGGGCGGAAGCACAGGCTGTTAAATGATGCTCGTAATGATTTTTCTAGGGGCTACTAATTTTTTGTCCGATGAGCTTACGTCACACATACGAATTTACCTTTATCAAATAACATTTTGGTCTCACAAGACGAAGGTGATTCTACTGTTATTAATAATTGACAGGTTACACCTTAAAATTGTCTTTATTCTAGTAGATGTAAAGACATCATCAGATCTCCACAAAGCAGAATAGACGAAAGTGCAATTATTATTATTAATTACAAAATATGAGTGCATGAATATGAAAGCACTACACCCATTCGGCTTGTTATGAAGTAATCTATCACAGCCATGGCATTAACATCTCTGTCACATTATAAAAAATGCCGTTCCTACTCTATACGACACTTATAGGAATGGGTATCTCTACCAACACACAGCGCAGAAGCATGCTCGGCTTAAACAGTACAAATTATAATGTAAGGTGGTCATGCCATTTTGTATTGTACACTAACGGCCATTAAAATTGCTACACCACGAAGTTGACGTGCTATAGAGGCGAAATTTAACCGACACGAAGAAGATGCTGTGATATGCAAATGATTAGCTTTTCAGAGCATTCACACAAGGTGGCGACACCTACAACGTGCTGACGTGAGGAAAGTTTCCAACCGATTTCTCATACACAAACAGCAGCTGACCGGCGTTGCCTGGTGAAACGTTGTTGTGATGCCTCGTGTAAGGAGGAGAAATGCGTAGCATCACGTTTCGGACTTTGATAAAGATCGGATTGTAGCCTATCGCGATTGCGGTTTATCGTATTGCGACATTGCTGCTCGCGTTGGCCGAGATCCAATGACTGTTAGCAGAATATGGAATCGGTGGGTTCAGGAGGGTAATACGGAACGCCGTGCTGGATCCCAACGGCCTCGTATCACTAGCAGTCGAAATGACAGGCATCTTATCCGAATGGCTGTAACGGATGGTGCAACCACGTCGCGATCCCTGAGTCAACAGATGGGGACCTTTGCAAGACAACAACCATCTGCACGAACAGTTCGAAGACGTTTGCAGCAGCATGGACTATCAGCTCGGAGACCGTGGCTGCAGTTACCCTTGACGCTGCATCACAGACAGCAGCGTCTGCGATGGTGTACTCAACGACGAACCTGGGTGCACGAATGGCAAAACGTCATTTTTTCGTATGAATCCAGGTTCTGTTTACAGCATCATGATGGTCGCATCCGTGTTTGGCGACATCGCTGTGAACGCACACTGGAAGCATGTATTCGTCATCGCCATACTGGCGTATCAACCGGCGTGATGGTATGGGGGGCCATTGGTTACACATCTCTGTCACCTCTTGTTTGCATTGACGACACTTTGAACAGTGGACGTTACATTCCAGATGTGTTACGATCCGTGGCTCTATCATTCATTCGACTCCTGCGAAACCCTACATTTCAGCAGGGTAATGCACGACCGCATGTTGCAGGTCCTATACGGACCTTGCTGGATACAGAAAATGTTCGACTGCTGCTCTGGCCAGCACATTCTCCAGATCTCTCACCAATTGAAAACGTCTGGTGGCCGAGCAACTGGCTCGTCACAATACGCCAGTCACTACTCTTGATGAACTGTGGTATCATGTTGAAGCTGCATGGGCACACGCCATCCAGGCTCTGACTCAATGCCCAGGCGTATCAAGGCCGTTATTACGGCCAGAGGTGGTTGTTCTGGGTACTGATTTCTCAGGATCTATGCATCCAAACTGCGTGAAAATGTAATCACGTATCAGTTCTAGTATAATATATTTGTGCAATGAATACCCGTTTATCATCTGCATTTCTTCTTGGTGTTGCAATTTTAATGGCCAGTAGTGTATGTTATGTCATCGATGTGCACGTCAGAGAGAGAAGAAGTTACGTTACTGTTAAACAATCTTTGGTATCTTTGGTCTTGTCGTGGCACAGTCTTCGCTTCTGCGCAGTCTTACACATTCTTAGACGAAGTGCGGTAGCTGATGGAAGTATTTAGTAGTGCTGTGTGGACTTGCGATTGTGTCTGTCAGACAAAGACATGACAGCAAGGATGATTACGCGTATAATGTATATAATGAGAGGTGAAAGGAATATTAATTTTGAAGAATGTGATTGTTCTTGAAGAGAAGAAGAGTGAGGTAAGACTGCACCACTGCACACCTAATTTGTCGGAATGATTATCGCCAGCTAGTTAACTTGCTCAGCCCTGAAAGAAAGATCACCCCGCTTCCCTGAGTCATGTATTAACATATTAAATGATTAAGCTGTTTGGTTTTTATAGAAATTCTCTGTTAACATTGTACCCTCTTTAAATAATTGTTCACTTTGTTAAGCATAGTAATGTTCAGACCAATGTTACGTATGAAGATCACGCGAAGCTTTACTCTGTCTTTTTAAATATATATTTCATTCTAAAATCGTTGTCTTGGAATATCATTTCATAGGAATAGTTACTCTTCCCACCACACTGTTTATCATTACGCATTACCTCATGCAACAGTTTGAATGTGTATTTAGAAACAGATATGTAGCTTAGCCGCTGCCTGCTTTCTGTTTCCTGTTGTGCTTTCTAGAGATCTGCAACAATGTTGTCAAGACTCGAGATACGTGGAAATTTTGATTAGGGCCAAACAATTGTTTTTACTTCCGTTGTGCGTTTAATTCAAAGACAAGCTGCATTCAGATTAGTTACAGTTCAGTTCAAATTAGGTTCAGCTTAGTCAAAGGTTAGCATATGAGTGTAAGTTGGATAACAGTTTGTGAATACATAGTGGGAGGTAAAGTTGGGCTAAATTTCATACAGAAACAAATATAGTAGAGAGGTTATGAAATCTATATCTTAGTACCTTCGTCAAGATGAAGGAATTCATTGAAATCAAAATACAGATCGGTTAATGTACTCCTTGATCGAAACCAGATGTAAGTGGTATCTTAATGCGTAACTACTAAAGGGAGTAACTAACCTGCTACTAACGCAAAAAAACACACTCAGTCTTAAGCCAAAGGAGTTAATAAGTACTGTAATGAGCCGTTATGAATGCTATATCACGTTAATGGAACTTAAATCATATACGTTAACAGTTCTTACAAAGTGTAAGCCACCAACATCAATTAAATTTAATTGTTCAATTAAAAGGGCTTTCATGAGGGTCCATAGCATTAACTCAAGCATCATAAACGTGGAACTCGCAAGTACACAGAACAGTGTTCTGACCACGACTGACATTTACAACGTACTGAGGACACTGCACAGGTGGTGTTCGTAGTCAACCACAACAGAACAACCAACAGGCTATGCATTTACGTTCAAACACGCTTTTCTCGCCATGTTTCCATATTTTAGTCCAACCCCTGTATGTCAGCCGTACTCTCTAACGAGATCGCATTATCTGTTCGATGCTCACCCGACTTATTTAGTGGTCTCAAGCAAGCAAACGAGTGGCTGCGTTTGAAATCTGGTGTTAATATCCTACATATTTTCCATGTAGCCTCGAGTGTTACGGATATCACAGAGACTATCAAGTAATGGTGAAATGGGACGCCTGTTATAATAGTGACAAAAGATTATCCCAGAATAGAATTTAGCGGTCAAAAATTACGAGGGCGTGCTAAATAGTAATACAGTATCTCCGAATGTTCTGTTCTGAAAATCAGTCGAGGTATTACATGTCGTGCATATTACTCGGCCGACTTCCCCACTTTACTAACGTAAGATGCAAACCTCTGCTGCTAGCGGACTTCAAATTGTAGTAACGTAACTATGTCGGTGCGTGATAAACAACTCAGGAAACTGAAAGCACGGATTCGAAGAGTTCGCCCACATATGGAACATCCTCTCCTTCACTAGGACACATCACTACGACAATGCCAGAACATACACGAGCCCCGCGACATCTGCAACAATCCGTAGCCTTGGGTTCATTGTCACTGATCATTCTCCATACAACCCCGATGTGGCTCCATCCGATTTATACTCGTTTCCAAAACTTAAATAACATCTCGATGACTTCACTTTAATAATGATGAAGCGATGCAAGTAAAGCCGAACTTGTGACTCTGTTGACAGAGTCAAACATTCTACAGTGACGTATCTACAAACTGGTCTCTCTTTGGGAGAAGTATGTTCGTCACCAAGGTGACTATATTGAGAAATAAGTATGCAGACATGAAGAATAAAGATACAGAATGTTAATAAAGTCTGTTTCATTTAAAAATCTTTAAGAGCTTCCGCGTAAAAAAGTCGAAGGCATTACTTTTAAGCACACCCTCGTAATTCTACTTTCATGACGTTTTCTATTGAATGGAAGGCGTATTGCTTGTTATTGAGTTTTTTTTTTGAATTTGTGAAATAATACTAATGCATCACGTGAGTTTTTTTCAAAGGTACATGTTAGCATCTTCAAACAATTTATACTGTAAATATGATAGTAAGCTACTGTGAGGCACTTTGCATGTGCTCGATCTCATCGTTCATCAGTCATAAGCCGAGTTCCGTCAATTCCATCATGAGTAAGAGGCTTCAGGAACGTAGAAACGAGTGAAGTTATACAGCAACATGGAGGAACAACCATTGCAGGCAAGCTTTGCAATGTTTTTTATGTACCACATTGGTATTTTTTTATATATTTTTATCTGTTACACAATTACACGTGATATTACGCTTCAAGATGCCGCAATAGATTAAAATAGGGCTCACCAGCGCGTTTTGCACAGAACGTTTTACATAATGCGTCAATATGCTATACTTATCGTAACGATGATCATGACTCAGATAACAGCCTTAATACATTTGACCATGACATAGACCTCGAGCTGCTTAACACACATTCGGTGATCATTGAAGATATATCATTGCAAGTCACATAATACGATTTTCATATTTTTAATCTCCATGTACGATGAAATTATCACTGTAACGTTAACAGTTTACCACTTTATGTATATGTTATAAGAAATATGAAATTCTTTACATTGTATTTTGAAGACTTAATCTTACATTGTTAGACTGCTGCTGTCTGGAGGCGCCTCAAAACACGGCCCGGTACACAGTTTTAATCTGTCAGGAAGTTTCATATCAGCGCACACTCCGCTGCAGAGTGAAAATCTCATTCTGGAAATATCCCCAGGCTGTGACTAAGCCATGTCTCCGCAGTATCCTTTCTTTCAGGAGTGCTAGTTCTGCAAGTTTCGCAGGAGAGCTTCTGTAAAGTTTGGAAGGTAGGAGACGAGGTACTGGCAGAAGTAAATCTGTGAGGACGAGGCGTGAGTCGTGCTTGGGTAGCTCAGTTGGTAGAGCACTTGCCCGCGAAAGGCAAAGGTCCCGAGTTCGAGTCTCGGCCCGGCACACAGTTTTAATCTGCCAGGAAGTTTCATATCAGCGCACACTTCGCTGCAGAGTGAAAATCTCATTCTAGTAAGCGACTGCTTTTATCTTGCCACATTGCTTTTTCTATATCTTTACCGATTTCGGAGAATAGTATCAGAAATCTATACTCGTATACTGGAAACTTAAAACATGTTTCATATGGGTATTACAGTTAACTACAATATACATCGCGAAGTACTGCTATTGTAATAAATTTTAGAGTGAATGGCTAATTAGGTATTCTGTTCCTTTACTTCTGAATATCTGCGGATTTTGACTTTCTGCCTTGATTTTGCCGGAACCACATGCTGCTAATAAGTTTTCATCAGAATAGAAAACGTCATGATCAAGCCGCAAAGTCTATATGTAAATTATTTTGACCTTATAAGTATTGGGCTTGCAAGTATCACATTTCATACAAAATGTGTTCTTATCATTAATCACGTATTTCACTCGGTAGTAAACGATTTGGAAGGTGAGTGAAGAAACCTCAAGGTCCGTCAAGCGGCTTTTAAAATTCTCGGTTAGCGAACTTGTTACAACACTAGCGAACCCGGCAATGCTTCGCTATTGGTGAATGTGTATAGGAACTGAATATACGTCCTAATCCCCTTCTCCTCCTCTTTCTGTCCATCCCCTCCTCGCCCTCTCTCTGTTCATTCCCTATTCCTCCTCTCTCTGTCTATCTCCTACCCCTTCTTTATTGTCCATCACCTCTTTTCCTCTTTCTTGATTCGCATTCATTGTTATTGCAAACTAAACCTTGGCTGGGAACTGAAGATAATCCCTGGGAATTGAATAGATAATCCCGTTTGGATGTCAGCACCATGAGAAAGATTTATAAGTGCAAAGCAGACAAAACTAAGCTTCTTGGTTGGCTAGTTAATGTACTAGTGTCTACTAACTATCTGGACACTAGGAATTTTATACACAGAGTTGCATTTAGTGTGCGCCCTTTGATCTCTGCTTGTCGTACTTGCAAGTCATTTTTAATAGTTGGAAATGCACGTCATTGTTATTAGTTTGTAAAATTAAGAGGTAAGCTGAAGCTTACTGGCAGATTAAGACTGTGTGCCGGATCGAGACTCGAACTCGGGACCTTTGCCTTTCGCGGGCAAGTGCTCTACCACATGAGCTACCCAGGCACGATTCACAAGCCCTCCTTACAGCTTCAATTCTGCCAGTATCTCGTCTCCTACCTTCCAAATTTCACAGAAGCTCTTCTGCGAAACCTCGCAGAACCGGCACTACCGGAAGAAAGGATATTGCGGAGAGGGGTCGTGAGTCTTGCTTGGGTAGCTCGCTTGGTAGAGCAGTTGCCCGCGAAAGGCAAAGGTCCCGAGTTCGGGTCTCGGTATGGCACACAGTTATAACCTGCGAGGATGTTTCATATCAGCGCACACTGCGCTGCAGAGTGAAAATCTCATTCACGATGTAAGCTCTTTGCTACAAATCTGATATAAGTCCGTTCCAGAGTTCTTCTATCTGTGTCTAGTATGGACGTGTTTAGACTTTTTATCAGTCATCAGCAGCTATCATAGTTTTTGGGTAGTTCTCCTAAGTCTTTAGCAAATCATTTGTGTTCTTCACTATACTTAATACTTTCCTAATTTGAATTTAGTTCTATTCAGGAGACAACGCTGGTTAATTTCACGCTTTGTTTTTAATTCCGAAGGTATGACCTCGTATTCTACACTGAAGAGCCAAAGAAACTGGTACACCTGCCTAATAACGTGAAAGGCCCTGCGATCACGCAGAAGTGCCGCAACACAACGTGGCATGGACTCGACTAATGTCTCAAGCAGTTCTGGAGGGAATTGACACAACGAATCCTGCAAGGCTGTCCATAAATCCCTAAGAGAACGGGAGGGTGGAGATATCTTCTCAACAGCACTTTGCAAGCCATCCCAGATGTTCGTGTCTGGGGAGTTTTTTGGGCAGCGGAAGTGTTTAAACTCAGAACAACACTCCTGGAGCCACTCTGTAGCAATTCTGGACGCGTGGTGTATCGCTTTGCCCTGCTGGAACTGTCCGAGTCCATTGAAATCTGCTGCAATTTACGGAGGGTTTGCACTTCTGTCACGTTGAGCATTTCTCTTCAGTCGTCATTGGTCCCGTTCTTGCAGGATCTTTTTCCGGCCGCAGCGATGTCGGAGATTTGATGGTTTCCCGGTTTCCTGATATTAACGGTACACTCGTGAAATGATCGTACGGGAAAATCCCCACTTTATCGCTACCTCGGAGATGCTGTGTCACATCACTCGTGCGCCGACTGCAACACCACGTTTAAACTCAGCTAAATCTTGATAAACTGTCATTATAGCAGCAGCAAACTATCTAACAACTGCGACAGGCACTTGTTGTCTTATATAGGCGATTACATATCACTGTATTTGAATACGCATGCCTATCCAGTTCCTTTAGCGCCTCAGAGTATAAGGGGCGATCAAAAATTTCGGCATGGGGCCGTTGCTGCACGGTATGTGCAGCGCAGCGCGAGTTTGGTGCGTTCATATAAGAAAAGACATGTAGGCAAGGAATTAGTGTGCCATTTATGTCTTTCCGACGTGCGGGAACGTGAACTATAGAGACGTTATTACGAAACGCGTCCAAACAGGACCAACGTGCTGTTATTCTTGCCTACCGAAGAACGAACAACGGTAGACATGCACCGAAGAAAGAAGAATGCGGGAGCATGTCTGTCGAAAATCATCGTTGTGCAATGGCACGGCCAGTTCCGTGCTGCTGCTTCATGATAACGCAGTCTCCGTATTTCAGATGTAAGGCAGAAGTGACGCCAAGTCAAGTGGAAGACACTCGAGCACCCGCCCTGTACTCCTGATCTCTCCCATGCGATTATCACGCCTTCCGTCCCTTAAAAAACGCCTTGACGGATCAACAATCCTGTCGGGCGAGGACGTGCAGCCGGCAGTTACGGGCTTCTTCACGCAGGAGGATATGGTGTTCCACCAAACGAATATCTTCAAGCTGATCCGTCGGTGGGACGACTGCCTCAACGCTCACGGTGATTTTGTCTGATTGGCATACCAATTCTGGACTGTACGGCCATCGAACGGGAACTTTTTGCTCGCCCTCTTATAAAAGCTTTTGAAATGTGATCCAACAGAAGAATCCTGAAGATGAGATGGGTAGATCGGATAACTAATGAAGAGATACTAAATCGAATCTGGAAGAAAACGAATGTAGGCACAACTTGACTAAAAAAAAAGGTATTGATCGATAGGTGGAGGGAGACCAAGGTTGGAATACGGTACATCTACATTTATACTCCGCAAGCCACCCAACGGTGTGTGGTGGAGGGCACTTTACGTGCCACTGTCATTACCTCCCTTTCCCGTTCCAGTCGCGTATGGTTCGCGGGAAGAACGACTGCCTCCGTGCGCGCTCGAATCTCTCCAACTTTACATTCGTGATCTCCTCGGGAGGTATAAGTAGGGGGAAGCAATATATTCGATACCTCATTCAGAAACGCACCCTCTCGAAAACCGGACAGCAAGCTACACCGCGATGCAGAGCACCTCTCTTGCGGAGTCTGCCACTTGAGTTTGCTAAACATCTCCGTAACGCTATCACGCTTACCAAATAACTCTGTGACGAAACGCGCCGCTCTTCTTTGGATCTTCTCTATCTCCTCTGTCAACCCGATCTGGTACGGATCCCACACTGATGAGCAGTACTCAAGTATAGGTCGAACGAGTGTTTTGTAAGCCACCTCCTTTGCTGATGGACTACCTTTTCTAAAGACTCTCCCAATGAATCTCAACCTGGCACCCGCCTTACCAACAACTAATTTTATATGATCATTCCACTACAAATCGTTCCGTACGCATACCCCCAGATATTTTACAGAAGTAACTGCTACCAGTGTTTGTTCCGCTATCATATAATCATACAGTAAAGGATCTTTCTTTCTATGTATTCGCAATACATTACATTTGGCTATGTTAAGGGTCAGTTGCCACTCCCTGCACCAAGTGCCTATCCGCTGCAGATCTTCCTGCATTTCGCTGCAATTTTCTAATGCTGCAACTTCTCTGTATACTACAGCATCGTCCGCGAAAAGCCGCATGCAACTTCCGACACTACCTACCAGGTCATTTATATATATTGTGAAAAGCAATGGTCCCATAACACTCCCCTGTGGCACGCCAGAGGTTACTTCAACGTCTGTAACCAGGTTCAAATCAATGTAGGTTGCTGTAGTTATGTGCAGATGAAGAGACTTGCACAGGACAGACTTGCGTGAAGAAGTGCACCAAACCAGTCCTCAAGCTGTAGACCGTAACAACAACAATAACAACAACATAGTGCTACGAGCTTCAACGGGCTTTTTACGTTCTGACGAAAAATTCCAAATGCATATTCTTTTATCCATGGCGCTGACCAAGCTGGCATTTATTCCCCAGGACGAGAGCGCCCAGTGAACCTACGACTGGCATTTGTGGATGATAGACGCCCCAGTGGACAGGAAACGAGCAGGCGGTCTGTCTCTTAAGCTAACTACAGTTAAAACCACAGGCCGCAGTCGCCGCGCGTCGCGAGAACTTTAGTAGCATTAACGTCTTAACAGCACTTAGTGCTTACACTCTTCTTCACATTTATTAGGCTGGAGGCATTTCATGGGTACTCCGCGGAGAAACGATAAAACGTGCTCGTGCGCTCGTGTTTGCGCACGAGCGAGAGTCAGCAGTAGAGGAGGAGCGAGGTAGAATGTAAAAAGCGGCGCGAACAGAAGACAAGAGCTGCGCCGAGTTACGATAACTTGATTGCGCCAGCCATGAATCGGCTGTTGCGGCGTAGCAGTGCAGAACAGGTGTTTACATATGCCCAGCCGAGCGCAGTCAGCTAATTATTGTAAACAACTGCAGTGTCTTAAAAGCGCTGCTATCTCCGGCTATACACAACTGTTACGGGGTGTTGGGGGTCGTAATACTAAAGTATCCTGCTAGAATCTCGGAATCTGTTCGGTGAAGACGTGTAGCTTACCACATGTTAAACAGAATGAGTGGTTCCTTGCAGTCTCGAAACGGAGACGAATTCTGAATGCAGCCTTATTTCTCCTTAGGTCTTCCTCGGTTTTAATTGACGCTAAATCCATTAAAATCTGAATAGTTCGAATTTACTATACGGGTTGATTGTCCCATTAGCGCCTTCCGTAGCCGCTTGCCTGATACCAGTAACAATGCGTTTGGCTAGGCTGGGAGCGCCGCCGCCCGGTGCAAGTCTTTTGAGTTGGTGCCATTTTGACGACTTGTGTATCGATTAGGATTCAATAACTATGAAGATAACACAACATCCTGTCCCCGAGCGGAGAAAATCTCCGAACCGGCCGGGAATCGAACCCGGGCGCCTCGTACGGCATTCTTACGCGTTGATCACTCATCTATGGTGTCGGACTTTTATTTTTGCAGTGAGATTACACAACTTATGCTCTGCGATTCTTTATTTAACCTTCTCCAAAGCATCTGTGTGATAGGCGATGTAGGAGACGTAACATTCAGGTAGCTAATAATAAGCCTTATGAAAAAAAGGCGGTTTCTGTTTTCCGGTTTTTGTCGTTTCTGGCACAGTACACACATACAGTCTAGCTTCTCTAAGTACGCTAAATTCTTACCCGTACGTGCTATAAAGTTATGGGAACGTATGAGTAAATTTCTCTAAAGTTAATATTAGAAAACGACTTGTCAATAAAAACTAGAATACTTTTTTCTTTGGACGGCAGCTCACTATAGCGCTCAAGATTTCTGCTGTTTCTTTGCCTAGAGGGCTGACAGGCAATTAAGTGGAGGACCGCCTTCTACCTGTAGAAAGTAACTCTTCTGGGTTCCTTGTAGTACAGCAGAAGTACTGAAAGATGGATGCAAGATCGAGATAGTAGTGACAATAGTCGAAAACTGTTACCACGCTAGCCGGCCGGAGTGGCCGAGCAGTTCTAGGCGCTTCAGTCTGGAACCGCGAGACCGCTACGGTCGCAGGTTCGAATCCTGCCTCGGGCATGGATGTGTGTGATGCCCTTAGGTTAGTTACCTTTAAGTAGTTCTAAGTTCTAGGGGACTGCTGACCTGAGATGTTAAGTCCCATTGTGCTCAGAGCCATTTGAACCATTTTTGTTACCACGCTGAACAGCGTTCGCTATTATCATTTCTGGCGTTTATCAAGAAATTTGATCGATACGCAGCGTACCTCATCAGTCCAAACAGCTTCGAGGCTGGATTAATAAAAAATAGGGAAGAGTTAAGCTGACGATTTTAATGCTTCAGGTGTTGTACGTAGTCTCTTCCCACTTGAGTACAACGCCTACAACGCTCACACAACGATGTGAAACTGTCAAGAAAAGTCTTCTCACTGTTTGGAGTCAAGATGTGCGGGATAAGCTTTGCACACACCTTTCTCTTCTTCAAAACATTTTGGAAAATTTCTTGAACACTTGATTGAGAGACGTTGCTCCATTGCGATTTGTGAGACAACAACTTTGACACATTCCGGCCGCACGTCCACAACCACCCCCTGCTCACTAACACCCCCTGCTCACGACTGATTGTTCGAATGCACATCTGTGGTTCGCTGTTGTTAGTTCAAGCTTTCACCGTCGTTACTGCCCTGACATTGCTTATAAACCAGGGATATAATCAGTCTCGAAAGTTTTTGGACGAGCGATATAGGAGGCAGACACCCGGAATGGCCAACGTATGCAGACTGACCCAAAAGTCTCTTAACATTTGAAAATTCAGTACTTCACGGTAAGATGGGTAGAGGGGCAAAAATTTACACACAGGCTTGACATGACATGGGGTTTTATTGAAAAAAAGTGCACAAAATGACCAGTAGTTGGCGCTTCATATGATACAAAAGCAACAACTGACTTTTAGCAAAGACGATGTTCTTTATAACAAATGCTGTACTTATCGACTGTCAGTCATGGACAATACCTGCAGTAGTGGGAGAATGTTGTTAACAGCACTCCACAGCATATCAGTATGTATTGTGAGAAATTGCCGTCGGATGTTGTCCTATAGCATTCCTAATGGGGTCAGACGTTTGTGACAGACTTGCGACTTCAAGCGATTGAGTTCTGGAAACTTGGGAGGCCAATCATAACGGAAGCACGCTGTTCTCACCAGACGACATACTCAAAAAGTCTTTTACACGTGTAGCAATATAAGCTGAAGCGTCATAATGCATGAAAGTCGAAGATTCTAGTAGATGTTTATCAGCGAGACAGCACCCTGCATTTCCTAGAAGAAAAAGGATCCGATCACGATTGATGAGGTAAACCCGCACTTCACCGTAACTTCCATCATGCAATGGAGTTTCCACGACAGTTCTAGGATTTTCGGTAGCCCAAATTGTGCAGTTGTTGGTATTGACAGGTCCTCGTAGTGTGAAATGGGCTTCGGTGGTCCACAACACTTTTGACAACCAATTGTCATCTTCTCCCACTTTTTAAATGCTTAGACTGCAGATGTTCCCCGCGTCACAAAATTAGTGCCTAACGTTTCATGATGACGCTGGATTTTGTACGGATAGCATTGGAAGGTATGCCTCACTGCTCTCCAGACGGTAGTGCGTAGTGCGTGACACTATAGTGCAGCGATTTGATATAGGTAGAATGCTGAATGTGACAAGACAACGAAACAATGAAGTCAATGGAAGGGATATACAGTACTTTCTCCTTGTTTCAGAACGGCTGCGGAGGAAACACTCTCCTCCGTAGGACTATTGCGAAATTTGACTGGGCCGGTGTCCGAAGACCACGGGTAAGCTGAATTGGTATAGCCAGACCGGCAAACGAAACCGGTTCCTGCCGAAGAGATTGGAGTCGACGGCCCAGGCAAGTGCCTTTGTAGCCCAGTGGCCAGAGCGCTGACCAGCAGCAAGGCTGCCCTCCTCAGTGGGCTGCAGATAAGCCCGCCGCCTCGTAAACAGCTGCTGTGCAGGCAGGTCCGAGCCGCGCCTTTCGCGCCTCTGTCCGCAAAGTAGCTGACAACAAACGCTCTGCGTGAACAGGCGCTGGTCCAGGGCAGGGATGAAACTGTTCACTTTTATACTATATCCACTTCCAAATTTCTCAGATAACTTTCGGGGGGTAAAGTATCATGGAAACTTCGAGTCCCTAAAATCGTACGGAATCTGTAAAATAATTACAATGACGAATAAAAACGCAACACCAAATATAATTAATATAGAGTAATGAAATTTCGGAAATACATTTGTCTAGGTAACATATTTAAGTGATTAACGTTGCTAGATCACAGGTTAATGTAAGCGCGAGTTAAGCCACTGCAAATGTGAGATGCTGGTACGTTAATAACCGCCAGAATATTGAATGCAAGCATGCAAACGATTTGCATTGTGTTGTACAGATGCCGGTTGTTAGTTTGTGGAGTTGAGTTCCATCCCTGTTGCACTTTATTGGTCTACTTGGAAGGAGAGACAGCCTTGGTCGTATATTTTTGTTTATTATCGCAAAATCGATTTTCGATCACTTAGTGACCATCTTCAGTGCTGTAATATATAACTTAAATTAGTAAGCACTGGTGTCAAGCTTATTGACACCAGTGCTTACTAATTTAAGTTATATATTACAGCACTGAAGATGGTCACTAAGTGACCGAAAATCGATTTTGCGATAATAAACAAAAATATACGACCAAGGCTGTCTCTCCTTCCAAGTATACCCATTATCTGGTCGTAGTGCACAGGACACTATGGAGTCGCCCATCAATAAAACTTTATTGGTCAATACAAGGACGGTTAATGCTGTTTGTGGATGACGCTAAAGCTATCGTCCGATGATGTCCCATATGTGCTCGATTGGAGACAGATCTGTTGAACGAGCAGGCTAAGGCGATATGTCGACACTCTATAGAGCATGTTTGATTACAACAGAGGTGTATAGGCGAGCGTTATCTTGTTGGAAAACATCCCCCGAAATGCTGTTCATGAATGCCAGCAAAACAGGTCGGATCATCCGATTGACATAGAATTTTGCAGTCAGGACACTTGGGGTAACTACAAGAAAGCTCCTGCCCTCATACGAAACTGCACCCCAGACCGTAACTCCAGGTTTAGGTCCAGTGTGTCTAGCACGCAGATAGCTTGTTTGCAGGCCCTCAACTGCTCTCCTTCTAATCCCGACACGGCCATCACTGGTACCGAGACAGAACCAGTTTTCATAAAAAAAACACAACAGGCTTCCTCCCTGCTCTCCAATGAGCTTTCGCTTGACACCACTGAAGTCGCAAACAGCGGTAGTTTGGGGTCAGTGGAATGCATGCTACAGGGCACCTGTCTCGGACCTGTCTTTGAAGTAACCGATTGGTAACAGATCGTTGTATCACTGTGGTGCCAACTGCTGCTAAGATTTCTGCTGGACATCCAGTACGATGCGGCGGAACCATAAGCCAACCGCAATGGTCTTCCCTCTCGGCAGTGCTACGTGGCCGTACAGAGTCTGGTCTTCTTGCGATCGTACATTTTCGTGACCACCGCTGCCAACAATCATGTACAATGGCTACATTCCAGCCAAGTCTTCCTGCAGTATCGCGGAAGGAACACCCAGCATCTCCTTTGCCCTATTAACAACCTCGAACAAACTCAGTAAGGTGTTGATAATGGCGTCTTTGTCGCCTTAAAGACATTTTTGTCTAACTTCAGTTCACCATGTTCAATCTCAAGCGGAACTAACGCTCAAGACCGTTACAGTGTGTATTTAAAGCAAACCTGACTGAAAGCAAACCTAGCGCCACTCTTATGCGACTGGATCGAAATTTGAATAGGCATCATCTTTCAGATGTAGAAACACGCCTTCTCTCGTTTGTATCACAAAACTTCTTCTTTTTTTCCTTCTTTTTTTCCGTCAGTGTATTTCGAAAATCTTGCGTGCTTGGTGTTCCGCGTTTGTCAGTGTCATTTAAAAGACATCTTCAAAACCCCAGGATCTGCATGTAAAATTCTGAATAGCCAAACCCGTATTCGGGTGTACAATTCATCTTCAGTGGCATCTGATACAGAGGATCAGCAAACAATTGTATGCATATCGATATCGACAACATAACATTTGTATATACACGTAAAAGCGGAAACATAAATATACTCACAAATTATGTACCTCTATATCAAATGAGATGCTTATCAATTATAAATTATTTATGAAGTAAAAATGGATGACCGTCTAGAAAATTACAACCCTGTAGATATTTAAAATGTAATTGTAGCTACTTCTATGTGATTACGATAGTATGTGACAAGTATCCTACGTCACACTACATAGGTTGCGGTACATAGTCGTTACAGTTGTCAAATGTTAAACTGTGAATTTTATTCGTCATATTGGACACAATACGAACACACGTAACATACACGCTGGCCTATCCGTCAGTTCCAAGTTTTCATTCTATGACAATTGTGTCTAATTGTCATAGAATAAAAACTTGGAACTGACTGATAGGCCAGAGTCTATGTTACGTGTCTCCCTGAGATCACATTTAGATACGTCTGTGACATATATATTAAATACTGGACTTTGACAGTATGTAAGTATAGAATATACAAAGCGTATAATTGTAAAATCCAAATAAAGTTATAAATTGTTAACTGTCATAAACATCATATTAAGATGGCCATGATGAAAAATCTGTGTCTACCATATAATGCAGTTGTCAATCAGTTCGGACATGGATCTAATGGTGAACCAACATATCATGTCAGATTACTCAATTTTTCATGCAGGAGACGGAGGTGGTTCCCAACATGATACGTTGCTTCACCACTACATCAATCTCCGAGTAGAAAACCTTGTTATATGGTGGACACAGATTTTACATCATGGCCATCTTAATATGATGATCATAACAATCAACATCAGCTTATATAACTTTATATGTATTTTACAATAATATACTTTGTTCATTCTATACTTCCACACAAATTGTCAAAGCACATTATTTAATACATATATGTCACCCCGATGTATCTAAATGTGATCTCAGGGATAAACAGAGACATATAGTATAGACTCCTTGGCCTGTCTTTCAGTTCCATGTTTTCATTCTATGATAGTTGTGTCCAATGCAACCAAGAAATGTTTCTGTTTAACATTTCACAGCTGTAACGAGTACATACGACAAAGCCTGTGTAGTGTGAGTTAGCACTCAAGCACTCCGTCTTCAGGCCACAAGTGGCCCATCGAGACCATCCAACCGCTGTATCATCCTCAGCTGAGGATGCGGATAGGAGGGGCGTGGGGTCAGCACACCGCTCTCCCGGTCGTTATGATAATTTTCTTTGATCGGAGCCGCTACTATTCGGTCGAGTAGCTCCTCAATTGGCATTACGAAAAGTTATTCGGTCACAAAACTCTACTTCCTTACTAATATAAGAGGAGGCCTAAGGACAACGATAGGACACAGCGATGGAAGAACACGGTTTCTCTACCCTTCATCAAAAAAGTAACGGATCAAAGCGGCAAGATTTTAAGGAAACATAACGTCTGACCGATTTTCAGCCCAACTAAGAAAATAGGCCAAGCACTTCGTTCCGTTAAGGATAAACGTCCCCCCCATGTCTGCAAGTGGTGTATAAAAGATTCCGTGTACATGTGGTAGGGTCTACATTGGAACTACAAAGAGAAATGTGATACACGGTTGAAGTAACATAAAAGTCTTTGCCGACAAGGAAAACAGACAAGTCAGCTGTGGTGGAACATGCTCTTCAGTCGGGTGATCACGTAGTGAAATTTTTGGAAACTGAAGTTTTATGTATTATGACGAACTATTATCCACGGCTATATAGAGAAGCCATCGAAATATATAAACACGGGGATAATTTTAACAGAAAAGAAGAAACCATGAAACTCAGCAATATATGAACAGTCGAGCTACAGAATCGATGAGAAGTTTTTATCTTTGACGTACTACGATCGATAGTTATATTTTATCCTTGACAAAGTTTATCTCTGCTATCACGTGAAATCCAGACCACGCCTACTTTCCACGGTATTTAGTCCGTTATTCGACGTCCGAATCGTTAGTCGACAAGACTCACAGCACAACCAGGGGCACTTCAGAAGATGCCCAACGTAGCTTTGGACGAAACGTCAGGGATAGAAGAGTTCCATGGACCACGGTCATACAACCCGGAAGAATTCTCGGCAGAGGAAACATCCGGTGGTGAAAGCCTTAATTGTATGACTTGATGGATTTGTTATTCAGGTGACATTCAATGACTAGTTCACGTTCAAAATCACTGAGCTCTCCTGACCACTCCATTCTGCTGTTACTGCTCCCTACTGACTCAGTATTCCCAGCCTACTTTTATTGTAGCGGGTCAACTTCTAATGACACATTGTTGTCAATTCCGCACTACATATGGTTGTCCGGATATTCTTGATCGGATACTGTACAAGCTCCACAAGCCACTGTATACCGGATAATGAAGGGCTCTTCATAACAAAATTAGCGACTTTCTTATCCTATTACATTCACCCACTGAGTCAAGAAAAAGCAATTTTCTGTCTCCCTTTAAGCCTGCCTTGATCTCGTCTTACTCTCGCGAACCCTACGCGAGATATACGTTGGCGTCGGCAGAATGGTAGAACGGTCTTCCAAGAGGCTCTCTAAATTTACCCGACAGGCTTACACGAGAAATACTATGCGTTTCTTCCTAAGATTCCCCAGCTCGTGGTCGTGGGGTAAGATTCTCGCTTCCCACGCCCCAGTTCCCGGGTTCGATTCCCGGCGGGGTCAGGGATTTTCTCTGCCTCGTGATGACTGGGTGTTGTGTGCTGTCCTTAGGTTAGTTAGGTTTAAGTAGTTCTAAGTTATAGGGGACTGATGACCATAGATGTTAAGTCCCATAGTGCTCAGAGCCATTTGAACCTAAGATTCCCTTTTAAGTTCACTAAGGATTTCCGTTGCACACTCATAAAGGCTTCACCGTCATGTTACGATACTAGCAGCGACTCTGACCTGGTTCGATGTGTGTTACCAAGTACATCTGAAGGGATTCCAAACATTGGAACAAAAATCTAGAATTGTTTCCTTAGTATCTTATAGGCAATTTCTTTGTAGGTGCACTGCACCTTCACAGAACCCTCCCAACTAACCAGTCGTGCTTTCCCCTTCCCTACTACTGATTTCACATGTTCCTCAAAGTTTATATAGCTCCTTCTTAGTGTTACCCATGTGTACATACATGATTTTATATGATCAAGATGTTGACCACTAATCTTGTAATCGGTTGCTGTCGAGTCTTCTCTCTTTCTTATAGGTAAGCATGCAACAGCATGCGTACCTAGCATGTTCCAGAACGCCGCACATAAAAACGGGATTTTCCGTTGCTAATACTGCGGGTTCCATTGGTGATAAAAAGATACGGTTAACGGTTTTGGATAGCCATTGGGCTAAGTATCATCTGTATACTAAACACAAGGAACGTCTTAGTGTCACTAACCTACAGTACAGGGTCGGAGTATGAGTATTACGCACTTCCTCCTGCTTAGGCAAATGGAACAAATCGGTTGTGTATTTTTGCAGTTGATGTGGTCTACGGGGGCTTGACGGGACTTATGGACACACCATTAGTTCATGGGCGGTTACCCGGAAAACCACAAGCAAAAGTTTTTATTGATTTATTTAATTTTTACTATAGTTTCGCCGTCACCAGCGGATGAAAATCCAGCCGAGGATTCCGTGACAGCCACGCACAGCAAATGGCTATAATTTTTACGATGTGTTTCTAAGGTCCCAATTTCGAACAAGGTTGAAAACTTTCTTCATATCTTTATCCGTTTCCGAGATACAGAGATTCAAATTTATCCTACTTCACACATAAAATCGGGCGTGAGGCGGAAACATAGTTTATAAACTGACGTAGCAGCGAGAAATAGGCTGTTAAGTGTCTCCTTTATCATCTGGAAACCCCTTGTTGTAGTCCCGAAGTACAAAAAATATTTTTTTGCACGTAAAATCCTCTGAGATGTCAAATTAGGTTTGCGCTTTCAGTTTCGCATAAGTAAACTATCGAAATTTTATCGACCAAGGAAGTTACTTTCATATGGGTGACATACCCTGTTATAGCAGGGAAAAGAGCACAACCGGGAAAAAATGTACCTATCGGAAGACAAAAAAAGGCGAATGTACTCTTGTTGAAGAGACTGACTGAAAAGTGGGCTACCAGCTGCCTCGTTCTACCTTCCTCAGCACCTTTAAAAAAATGTACCCAAAAGTTTTGGCATGTGAACATATTTACGCTTTTTTATGCTGAGAGAGAAGGAGACGGTGATAGTGGGAAATACGCCGGCCACTGTGGCCGAGCGGTTCTAGGCGCTTCAGTCTGGAACCGCACGACCGCTACGGGTGCAGGTTCGAATCCTGCCTCGGACATGGATGTGTGTGATGTCCTTATGTTAGTTAGGTTAAAGTAGTTCTAAGTTATAGGGGACTGATGACCTTAGATGTTAAGTCCCACAGTGCTCAGAGCCATTTGAATCAGTGAGAAATACACGGAAAAGTAATGAATACTGCAACATCGTAGACAGTGGTTGTGGTATAGAAAGAGCGAAGGAGACAATGGCAGTGTCAGAGAAAGAGAGGGACAAAGTGGCAGTGGAACATAGCAGACATTTAGAGGATAGTGCTAGGAAAACCGTGAAGCAGATAGTGTCAGTAGGGCAGGAACGAAGAGAAGGAAGTGGGTGAGAGCCAGTGGTAATGAGAAACAGTGCGTATGACAATGGCAACAAGGCAAACAGAGGCAGTGGCAGTGAGGAGAGGCAGCAACAATGAATGATACAGTAGCAGTAAGACACAGTAACAGGAAGATAGTGACACTGAGAGGAAAGAGTAATCGTGGACAGAACAAAGGGGACTGTAACTGTGTGGCTCCCAGTCATTGGTTCAAATGGTTCAAATGGCTCTGAGCACTATGGGACTTAACTACTGTGGTCATCAGTCCCCTAGAACTTAGAACTACTTAAACCTAACTAACCTAAGGACACCACACACATCCATGCCCGAGGCAGGATTCGAACCTGCGACCGTAGCGGTCGCGCGGTTCCAGACTGTAGCGCCTAGAACCGCATGGCCACTCCGGCTGGCTCTCCCAGTCATTGCCTCCTGTGTCAAAGAGATAATGACAATGAGTTGGGCTCGATGAGAGAGAGGGACGCGGGGAGTAGATGGATGTGGGCGACTTGCAGCAATGGCCTAGTGGATGTGAGTCAGTTGCAGTTAGGGGAGTTTGAGGTGAGTTGCATGTAAAAAAGCACGAATATGTTCGCACGCTAAAATTTTTGGAAATTTTTTTAAAGTGCTGAAGAAGATAGGATTAGGCAGCTGGCACCCCATTTTCCATCCAGAGTCTTTTAAACAAACAGGAACGTATTCATATTTTCTGTGCTCCGATAGGAGCATTTTTCCGTTGTTAGGATTTATCTGTCATTTAGACACACAGCATAGCCTCATTCCAGCAGATATTTCACAGAGGACTGGGATCTGACTCACAGCGCTGGTGTACAGTTTCGTGATCAGGGGCTACAGAAAACAACCTCGTTTTCCCTTGGAAGTTAGATGGTCGTTATAGAAGTTTCTCAGACCACCAGGGTTGGAACGAGCTACGTCTGGAACGGGGACCACCGACGTAACGTTAAGTTAGCAAGCTCGGTTGCGAAGGCGGGTTGACGGTTCATGCTTCATAGCAATTTCTGCACGTAGTCACTGCTCAGAAGGCACCGTCGAAGCGTGAAAACAGATAACCTGTACTGATGCCCCAACTTCATCGTAGCTCCAAACAAGAATCGACGCTGTTTCTCACTGGCGAGTAAATCAGATGCTTGGCAAGCCGTGGCGGCGTCACATTTTACGCTCCATTGACGGAAGCTCCATTCGCCCGACCCCTGATACAAGCACAGCACAGCCGAGGCGCCACGACACGGACGCACAGCAACGTGACAGGCCCATTGCCGGTCCAGCTGCGCTGTCTGTAGTTCGCTCATATTTTTATTGCGCCTTCCGGCTCGGTGAGGCGTAGCGATTCCTCCGAAAAAAAGGCTAAAGCATTCTGATGACTGCTTAGTCCAAAGGACTGCGTACAGTAACGTAAACAATCCGTGAGCAATTTACTAGTTTTCACCATTTATTTCGAGTCGTTGCGTGTCCTGAGTTTCTTGTAAGTTTTTTCCGACGATTCTGAAGTGCCAAAAATTTTGGACTTTTTGGTATTTAGTATCGTCACTGACTCTTAAAATGGAAGCCACAAGTCTGCCACGAGTGTGCGTTCCATAGTTGCATGAACTGTGCGTCATCTATGTAGAATCAGAACCAAATAATGTATGCAGATAATTTCCAAACGAAAAAAAACCTGTTCTATATTTTTTTGTTTGGCAACCGGTTTAGATAATAATTAATGTAATTTTTCTGTGTAGGAAGGACCTTCAAGAACCGGCTCTGAATGGAATAGGCAGCCGCGTCTGGATGTCAGGACAAATACAACTAGTGGCATTTGCTGGTTCGTGTAGACGATATACGGCGGACACGTACAAGGAAAAATATGCCACATTCGCTAGACTACAAACACCAAGTAACGCTTCCAGTCGAGCCCGGAGGGAAAGTTTTCATCGTTACAGTTGTCCTTCCTGTTGCTTCACTACTGAAACCTTCTGTGGGTTATCCGCTAAACGTACTTCTTGTAGACGAAGTATTTTACGACCAGTGCTTCGTTTAGATGAAACAGCTCCGTCAAATCTTTATAACTAGTATTCCCCTCTCCTCGATTGGTTAAAGAATAGAGCTCAAATGTGTAAAACAGCTTCAACTGTCTGACTAGAAGTCAGTTAATATGTTAAATGTTTGACATTAAGCACGTAACGGGAAAGAAGATTCGATATTACATGTTTTTTTACAAATCGATAACTGCTCTCGTTATCAAGCGCTGAATTAGTATATCCTAATTTGCCCTCTGTAGTAAGCGAAAGCTAGTTTTTCACTCATGAGAATGTTAATGACATCACAGCTCTTGCACTATGTGTCCTACAAATATATAAATTTGCAGGTACATGCAGTGTTTATGTGGATACTTTCTGCAAACTTTGTTGCGAATAGATTTTGTAGAAAGGAAGTAATAAATTAAAACTTCATGTCTGATGGGGCAGTTTTACTGAAGTAAAAGCTGAAATGAAGAAAGCGATACTTTTTTCTTCCATAATTTTCCGTGGTATCAGCGAGAAAAAGTTTCGAATATGTTTGAAATTATTTGTAAAGTTTGTTGGAAGTCGCTGAGTACTCTCATTCTGAAATACTGGTTGAATATGGTCCGGGTAATTTGCGCATCGTGAGCTATGTCAGCTGAAGACATACAACCAATTTTTAACTATAAACTTGACTTAATATAACTCTTACTGAGTAGATTTCGACAGAATTCTAAAATTTTAAATTCGGTCATTAACTGTGTGAAATACTGAAAATCGAATTTTTGTTGTCCCTAGAATTGGTTAGATTCGCGAACTACAACTGTGCCTGTATCCCAGGTTAACCGTTTGGTAACACAGAAAAAAATCATTTTACGCATGAATTGGTTTCATCTTCTTCTGAGTTGTCACTTTTGAGCTACACTAATAACAGCTTGATAAATATTAGTTACATAAAATTTCGATTCCTTTCAGCACTCTCCGTAGATCGTTTGATTTTCCGTTCTCATCGCAAAAACAACCTTTATATCGAAGTTAAAACTTTAAATGAGGCATAACTTCACTCGAAGATGATGAACGTGAAGTTCGTCTCAAAATTGCAAACGGTGCTAAAAGCAATGAGGATGAATAGGTGACATCAAAGGGCTTTCAGAGGAAAGAGTACGGTCCATTTTGCACGAAATGTTAACTGAGAATGCTAAAAAATTGTTGAGGTTTCGTGGCCACTTATTGATGTATTGATGGTTGGCTTTTGTCTCAAGATCTTCGTCCGACGTCTGCTGACGATGTTTCTGACGTTTCGCCACCACGAGTGGCTGATATTTTCAGAGCTTCACCCGCCACTGCTAGAGTGGCTGATTGGAATGGAGCATGCGGTCGCAGATTGGAAGTACCTGTCGCGCCATCAATGGTGGCTTTCGTTAATCTTTACCGCTGTGAATCTCCCCTTGCTACCTGCGACGGTCGTTCGCTACAGCACGGGAATTCAGCGCCTTTTACATTGAAACTTCCTTCTTTCTTGTTAAACTACTGTCATGTTTGTGAATTTCTATAGCTTTCTGCTTACAAGCAGCCGTTGTAGCTCTTCTCCACAGCAACAGCCAGGAAAAGACCCTTTGCGCGACAGGAACGTACAATCTCCGGCCGCGGGCTCGATCCCAGATTACCATCAGCAAATGGAGGGTGACGTTCGACAATGTCACCCACTCGTGTTAGCAAAGTGTCAGGAAAACTACTAGAAAAAAGTCGGCCAAAGTGCTGCCAAAAAAACAAATATGAAAGCGAATTTCTCTGCAAGATTGGGTTCGTTTTAAAAATGATGCAATTGTTTTTGTAGCAAGACAAGTTTCTGAGGATGGGAAGAGTGGACCCACCACATGATGCCAGCGGTCTTGAACAAATGAAGGCGAATTCGATTTCACCTGCTGGAAAGGTTATCAGCAGAGGTTTACATGGTGAAAAAGGGATTCTTGTAATTGGTTGTATTAATAAAGGTGAAATAATAATTCTGAACATTCGTCTCTACGAAAACGGTCCAAAGATGCCAGAAACTGGGCACTGATTACATCAGAATGAGGTACTTGTTTGCTCAAAGGTACACTGACAGTAGGTAAATTGGTTGACTGAAGATACAAATAGTTTTTCCATCCACCCCAACCACTTAATTTGGCCCTCTCTGATTTCTACCAATTGTCACGTCTAAGAAATTTACGACTGGAACACTTTTTCAGTCCAACGACGAGGTAACGGTAGCTTCAGATAGGTGTTCTGAAAGCCCTCCAGAACCACATTTCAAAGACGGAATCTATGCACGAGAAGACCGTTGGGAAAAGAGCATTAACCTGGAAGGAATCTACCTTCTTGGTCGAGGTCGCTAGAGCTTTCCTGTGCTGCGGCGCTCGGATGCGAGGCATTTGGTTTGAATCCAGGCGCTGGAAGAAATTTTCACAACCAGTCTTTAGACGGAAAGAGGAAGAGAAGTGTTTGGCGTTCAGTTTCTGATCAGCAGACGTTGCACCAACGTCCTGGATTAATTTCGGTTTGTCAGTAGGAGATCTTAACCTCGACGGGCCCCTTGCTGCTATTCGAAAGGAGTAGGCTACGTGCAGTTACCGCGCTCCACCCTCTCTCTTCTCTCACCATCATTTAATACATACCTGACATCATATTTTAACAGGGTGAGTCAGGAGGAAATTACGTGCTTTGAGGGGTGGTAATATTGGTGATTCTGAACAAAAAGCTTCAAATTAAGATATGCCCTTTTCTTAATTGTATCCGACATATGTTTGTTTTAATGTTCAGTTTTATAAGGAATTCGCAAAACGGAGATAAGGAAATTGCATTTACTGTCTATAATACAACATGCAGTCACCAAATATTTTTATTTTACAATTTCCATTACCAATTTTGGCCCAGATAAATAAATATGCATCGACGTTCAATTTATTCTTCTTTCTTGTTGACAAGACAAATGGCTTATTGGGGACCAAAGTACCATAAGGAATCTTACCTAATATCCTAGAACTCTCAGTTACACTCCAGGTCTTCCACATAACTATATTTCCATCAGGGAAAGCTTCAAGGCCATCATAACAGCATGACTGCCCCAGACAAAAGCAAGAGTCAACCGTGTACTGCCTCCAAAGATAGCAGTTACTTCACAAGTGAACTGCACCATCAGTGTTCGAAATACATTGGGACCTTCAAAATGTGTTAGCAGAATACTTGGAGGATATTCATTATGGCAGCACGACGTCGTATGTAATTTCAGCACGACGGAGCTCCTGCACATTCCGTACGGCCAGTGACACTACCTCACAGAAACGTATCCTGCGCATTGGATCGGTCGTCTTCGAGTTGTTTCTTGGCCACAGAGGTCACCCAGTCTTACCCCATTATGTGGAGTTAGCTTACGAGAGAGGTCTACAAGTGCAGAGTAGACACAAAGGAGGAGGAACCTGACGCTCGTATTTTACGCGTGTGTACTCAAGTAAAGGACCGTAAGAATAAGCTCTAACCAGCAGCACAGTAGCTGTCTACAAGAGCTGCAAAATGAGTTGCAGTTGACGATGGACTGTTTGAACACCTTCTGCGAGGAAATGTACCAAATTAAGCAAAAAATTAGATTAAATTTTTTCATTACTGTCACTTGCATTTATCCTGTTCCCCACTGATTTGGTTAGTTTCCGTCGAAACTGTTAAAACCTGGATGTATGTTCACGTGATGCTTTATGCCCAGAACCATTAATACTATTACCCCTCAAAGCACGTACCTTTCCTCCTGGCTTATCCTGTATACACTTCCATTACAGTAAGCTATACTCAACAACTATACTTACGCCACGACCCTCATGCACATGGTGGAAAGGGGCTTTTGTGCGCCAGAGGAGAGAACACTGGGTCTGTCAACTGGCAACACCATCTCTTTATTTTACCTAAAAGAAGACAACGGGTCGGCTGGTGTGGCTGAGCGGTTCTAGGCGCTTCAGTCTGGAACCGCGTGACCGCTACGGTCGCAGGTTCGAATCCTGCCTCGGGCATGGATGTGAGTGATGTCCTTAGGTTAGTTAGGTTTAAGTAATTCTATGTTGCAGGGGACTGATGACAGATGTTAAGTCCCATAGTGCTCAGAGTCATTTGAACCGTTTTATTTAGAAGATAACGTCAAAATAAGTAGCCTACATTTGGGACGTGAGAAACAGATTGTAACACAGCCAGCTCAAGGTATTTCGCCCCTCCACGTTCGAGACCTTAGAAGGTCTGTGAGCGTAGTAACAGAGCAGTGGCACAGCAAGAAGACCAGGATGGGTGTTTAACAGATGCGGCACCCCCGCAAGGCGGCAGAGGTTGCGCTGGCCGTCCAAGGAGACAGCGGGCGCAGGCTTTCATCGCGGCGTGTAAATGGCCTTGGAAAACAAAGAAGCCGCGCTCACGCTAGTGCTGACGGGGGAATTATGCAAAGCGAGCCGCCCGCTGGAACAAGACGTCACGTCACGTCACGGGGTAATTTGCCCATCGCCCGCGGCACCGCCGCCGGCACCGCTGCTTCAGCGGATCCATGACGTCCAAGTGCCTAACCCACAAACGCGGGGTGGCACTATGATTTCAAAAGCGGACCAGTACCACTTAACAGTTATCAGAACTCGTTGTTTATAAGTGTGTAGCAGAACGCACGAAATCCGTCCCCAAGACCCTTGTATCACTCACTGTCTGAATGCTGTGACTTACAGGGATCAGGATATACTTGACCCCATCTGTATACGCTGCTCGAGCGTTTGGGATCCCTATCAGGTCGGATTGAGGGAGGACATACAAGCAATTCAGAGGCGGGCTGCTAGATTTGTTACCGGTAGGTCTGATCATCACGCGAGTGTTACGGAAATGCTTCAGAAACTCGGATGGGAGTCGCTGGAGGAAAGGAGGCGTTCTTTTCGTGAATCGCTATTGAGGAAATTTAGATAACCAGCATTTGAGGCTGACTGCAGTACAATTTTACTGCCGCCAACTTGTATTTCGCGGAAAGACCACAAAGATAAGATAAGAGAGATTAGGGCTCATAAGGAGGCATATAGGCAGTCAATTTTCCCTCGTTCTGTTTGGGAGTGGAACAGGGAGAGAAGATGCTAGTTGTGGTACGAGGAGTATGTATGTAGATGTAGATCTTAGAGACGAGACATTTCGGAAATTCCACTTTCGCATTGGTACACTAAAATATTTTCCCCAGCATATTTGTCATTCGTTTCTCCCAACAATAATTAGGAACTGAAACAGAGAGACCGTATGTACACTGAAGATTGCCGGCCGCGGTGGTCTAGCGGTTCTAGGCGCTCAGTCCGGAACCGCGCAACTTCTACGGTCGCAGGTTCGAGTCCTGCCTCGGGCATGGATGTGTGTGATGTCCTTAGGTTAGTTAGGTTTAAGTAGTTCTAAGTTCTAGGGGACTGATGACCTCAGCTGTTAAGTCCCATAGTGCTCAGAGCCATTTGAACCATTTGAACACTGAAGATCGATCAGCGTGCATGGTGGGGGAGCTGACCTCTTCCGGGACAACACTATAACAGTCAGCAACGCTCTGTTGCGAAAGCAGGCGACATGATCCCGTTTTTTGAGTAGTTTTAAGGCATTTAGCGTAAAATAAAAGCTCACCAGCACCTCTAAGTACTGCGACACCTTTGAGTTAAAAGCAGCGACGCGAAAAGCCTGGTATAACATTGGGAAATAGCCTGTATGTGCTCCTTGTGACGGAGCTTATTTAAGAGAAAGGGGTCTTGTGTGCTCACTCTTGGGATTGTCAACATACTCCTTAACAATCCTCTTTGTGCTGAACACGTTGGAGACACGTGTGGCATGGAGTCTACCAGACGCTGTACCTTTTTTGTCCATGTCCGATGCGGAAGTCAAAATCGTAAACAGAATAGTCGTTGTAAGCTGCGGACTGAATGCGTACCAATAGCGATACCAAGACAGCCCAGAAACAAGCAGGGTCGTCGAAGCCGTAGCGATAGGATGATGGACCCTGGGTACTTCATACACGGAACGAAAGGTGACCGGCCGCCCCTACTGGCCTATTTCGTGTAAGAGGCGCGGGCTACCTGACACATCGATTCCACCCCTTGCGACCAGAGGCGGCCATTTTCGTAGCGATGTTCGCTATTTAGGCGGGGGACTAAAGAAACGATGACGGGAATCATCCTGTTCCACGACCGTCCTAGAGCCGTCAACAAATGGTTCAAATGGCTCTGAGCACTATGGGACTTAACATCTGAGGTCATCAGTCCCCTAGAACTTAGAACTAGTTAAACCTAACCAACCTAAGGACGTCACACACATCCATGCCCGAGACAGGATTCGAACCTGCGACCGTAGTGGTCGCGGGGTTCCAGACTGAAGCGCCTAGAACCGCTCGTCCACAGCGGCCGGTAGCCGTCAACAACCAGCGCATATTTGTTATATATGAGTGCCAGATGCACACATCTCCCCCAATGATGTTAGAAATGAGCTCAACAGGACTGACATTAGGCATCCTTGGTAACCATGGAAGCACTGTCACATTCGTGGAGTGCTGATTATACCATTATCATACAAACACAGAGCGATGGGCCTTGCTGAAAGTAAGCACAGAGGCGATCTTTGGAATGATGTAAGTGGACAAATCGATCGTTCCTTGTAGAGTTCGCCGATACGGGACTGCGGCAGACCCATCAAAGTCCCCAGCTCATCCCATGTAAACATTTCCCCTACGATAGCATCTCCAACATTTGCCTGTTGGGAAACTGGATGTATCGCCTCATGTGGCTTTCGACGTAGGCACAGCTGCATCGTGTTATCGGCGTATACTAGCATGTATATTCTGAAACGGCGCATTTTAAATTGTTTAGAACCTCCAGTGGCGTTTCTCCTAAGCCCATCGTTTTTCTGTTCTGTGGCGACCAGGGACACGCGTTTTGGGTGCTGACTTTTACGCACATCATAAGCGAGGAGGTGGATCTGGATAGTATGACTCCTCACCAGTTAGTATTGTTAAGCACTGGTTTGACGAGCAGTTTGACCCACTGTTGTTACCTGCGACAGTCTACGCTGACCTCTGCCATCAGCATCAAGAAAAATGAAACTTCCTGGTCGATTAAAACTGTGTGCCAGACCGAGACTCAAACTCGGGCTCTTTGCCTTTCGCTGGCAAATGCTCTGTCGATTGAGCTACCCAACCACGACTCAGGACCCGTCCTCGCAGCCTCAAGTCTGCGAGTACCTCGTCTCCTACCTTTCAAACTTCACTGGGGTATATACGGAAACGGCGCATTTTACAATGTTTCGAACGTCCGGTGGCGGTTTCCTAGGGTAGGGGACGAGGTACTGGCAGAATTGAGGCTGTGAGGACGGGTCGTGAGTCGTGCTTGGGTAACTCAGTCGTTAGAGCAGTTAACCCCGAAAGGCAAAGCTCTGAGTTCGAGTCTCGGACCAGCACACAACTTTAATTTGCCAGGAAGTTTCATACCAGCGCACGCTCCGCTGCAGAGTGCAAATTCCATTATGAATCAAGAAAAATGATTGGAAAATGAAATAAGTTCCAGTGAAGAACACAGTGACTACATATTTCTTGTTCCTGCTGATAAGTCTTCCGTGACTTCCCTACGTAAATTAAGGCGAATGTCGTGACAATTATTTTGAAACACCATAGCTCATTTTCATTCCCATCCTTCCTCGATCTGAGATTTTGTTCCATACATAATTGTCTAGTCATCGATGAGGCTTTTAACCCTAATGTCCATTTTTCCCCTTTACTATCGTGCAAAGTGGTGCACTGAGTTAGGCACTAAACTCGCATTCATGAAGAGAGGATTTCATATTTCTGTACAGCCATCCAAGTGTAGATCGAACTTGATGTATCTCAACCTCTTATGGCGGAAGTAGGGATTTCACCTTTGAAAAGGACAAGGTCCGTTTCCATCTCCACCGGTTTTCCGATTGGAAGTTGTTCTCCATCTCTAATGAATTGCACTTCGATGGGAGAGTAACGGAAGTGAGGGATGTCTTTTCTGCCGGTGGTCAACAGAAGAGAGTCCTAGAGTGAGGAAAGAGCCACCGCCTACGAGAGGTGTGGCGCCGCTGCCAGACACCAGACTGTCGCCGTCACAGCGCGCCTGTGTACAGACCACCGACGCCTACGCCCGACAGTAAGTCCCGACAAATGTGTCACACCCTGCACAGTGCGCGAGTGCTACGGACTGAAAACTACTTCTCCTCTACAATTTCAATTAAGGTCACCACTGGTAGTGGCCCTAGGTAACACTGTTTGGCGCATGTAATCTTTATCAAATATGTCTCTGTTGTTGTTGTTGTTGTTGTTGTGGTCTTCAGTCCTGAGACTGGTTTGATGCAGCTCTCCATGCTACTCTATCCTGTGCAAGTTTCTTCATCTCCCAGTACCTACTGCAACCTACACCCCTCTGAATCTGCTTAGTGTATTCATCTCTTGGTCTCCCTCTACGATTTTTACCCTCCACGCTGCCCTCCAGTACCGAATTGGTGATCCCTTGATGCCTCAGAACATGTCCTACCAACCGGTCCCTTCTTCTAGTCAAGTTGTGCCACAAACTCCTCTTCTCCCCAATTCTGTTCAATACCTCCTCATTAGTTATGTGATCTACCCATCTAATCTTCAGCATTCTTCTGTAGCACCACATTTTGAAAGCTTCTATTCTCTTCTTGTCTAAACTATTTATCGTCCATGCTTCACTTCCATACATGGCTACACTCCATACAAATACTTTCAGAAACGACTGCCTGACACTTTAATCTATACTCGATGTTAACAAATTTCTCTTCTTCAGAAACACTTTCCTTCCCATTGCCAGTCTACATTTCATATCCTCTCTACTTCGACCATCATCAGTTATTTTGCTCCCCAAATAGCAAAACTCCGTTACTACATTAAGTGTCTCATTTCCTAATCTAATTCCTTCAGCATCACCCGACTTAATTCGACTACATTCCATTATCCTCGTTTTGCTTTTGTTGATGTTCATCTTATACCCTCCTTTCAAGATATTGTCCATTCCGTTCTACTGCTCTTCCAAGTCCTTTGCAGTCTCTGACAGAATTACAATGTCGTCGGCAAACCTCAAAGTTTTTATTTCTTCTCCATGGATTTTAATACCTACTCCGAACTTTTCTTTTGTTTCCTTTACTGCTTGCTCAATATACAGATTGAATAACATCGGGGAGAGGCTGCAACCCTGTCTCACTCCCTTCCCAGCCACTGCTTCCCTTTCATGCCCCTCGATTCTTATAACTGCCATCTGGTTTCTGTACAAATTGTAAATAGCCTTTCGCTCCCTGTATTTTACCCCTTCCACCTTCAGAATTTGAAAGAGAGTATTCCAGTCAACATTATCAAACGCTTTCTCTAAGTCTACAAATGCTAGAAATGTAGGTTTGCCTTTCCTTAGTCTAGCTTCTAAGGTAAGTCGCAGGGTCAGTATTGCCTCACGTGTTTCAACATTTCTACGGAATCCAAACTGATCTTCCCCGAGGCCAGCTTCTACCAGTTTTTCCATTCGTCTGTAAAGAATTCGCGTTAGTATTTTGCAGCCATGACTTATTAAACTGATAGTTCGGTAATTTTCACATCTGTCAACACCTGCTTTCTTTGGGATCGGAATTACCACATTCTTCTTGAAGTCTGAGGGAATTTCGTCTGTCTCATACATCTTACTCACCAGATGGTAGAGTTTTGTTAAGACTGGCTCCCCCAAGGCTGTCAGTAGTTCTAATGGAATGTTGTCTACTCGTGGGGCCTTGTTTCGACTTAGGTCTTTCAGTGCTCTGTCAAACTCTTCACGCAGTATAATATCTCCCATTTCATCTTCATCTACCTCCTCTTCCATTTCCATAATATTGTCTTCAAGAACATCGCCCCTGTATAGACCATCTATATACTCCTTCCACCTTTCTGCTTTCCCTTCTCTGCTTAGCCGGCCGAAGTGGCCGTGCGGTTAAAGGCGCTGTAGTCTGGAACCGCAAGACCGCTACGGTCGCAGGTTCGAATCCTGCCTCGGGCATGGATGTTTGTGATGTCCTTAGGTTAGTTAGGTTTAACTAGTTCTAAATTCCAGGGGACTAATGACCTCAGCAGTTGAGTCCCATAGTGCTCAGAGCCATTTGAACCTTCTTTGCTTAGAACTGGGTTTCCATCTGAGCTCTTGATATTTATGCAAGTGGTTCTCTTTTCTCCACAGGTCTCTTTAATTTTCCTGTAGGCAGTATCTATCTTACCCCTAGTGAGATAAGCCTCTACATCCTTACATTTGTCCTCTAGCCATCCCTGCTTAGCCATTTTGCACTTCTTGTCGATCTCATTTTTGAGACGTTTGTATTCCTTTTTGCCTGCTTCACTTATTGCATTTTTGTATTTTCTCCTTTCATCAATTCAGTATCTCTTCTGTTACCCAAGGATGTCTACTAGCCCTCGTCTTTTTACCTACTTGATCCTCTGCTGCCTTCACTATTTCATTCCTAAAAGCTACCCATTCTTCTTCTACTGTATTTCTTTCCCCCATTCCTGTCAATTGTTCCCTTATGCTCTCCCTGAAACTCTGTACAACCTCTGGTTCTTTCAGTTTATCCAGGTCCCATCTCCTTAAATTCCCACCTTTTTGCAGTTTCTTCAGTTTTAATCTACAGTTCATAACCAATAGATTGTGGTCAGAGTCCACATCTGCCCCTGGAAATGTCTTACAATTTAAAATCTGGTTCCTAAATCTGTGTCTTACCATTATATAATCTATCTGAAACCTTTTAGAATCTCCAGGGTTCTTCCATGTATACAACCTTCTTTCATGATTCTTGAACCAAGTGTTAGCTATGATGTCTCTGTTAACCATCTTTTATTTTCATTTGTTAAATGTGATTCTTTTCATTTAATACACTGAGGCATGTTCATCTAGTATCCAGAAATATAAATACTTCATTAATAAATCGTTCAAATCCTTTTCGTCATCACTTTTGATTATTACCACATTATTTAAATTACACAAAAAGAATTAAGAAGAATACAAATTGTTTCAAGATGGACTGGCCTTCAAGTGAAGGCTACGTTATGCATCCGAGTGATGCGAGGATTCCTGACTGGATGAAGTTTCACGTTTTGTCGGCACTGAGATGAAACTCTGAGTCTTTCATTAACAACGCTGTGAGCTCCTCTCAGGTCCGACCTAAGACTTCAACTCCACAGAACACGCCTTCTTAATTTCCGAGCTCCACGATGTCTCTACTGCGTAAGTGCGTTGATGTTCCAATGCACTGATGGGAAAATTACGGAGCAGAATGGCTTACCCATCTGTTAGTCATTTCATTGTCTTACATTCTGCTGCAGAATGTATGTTGGCATCAACCTCCTTGCAAAACAGCAGCGGAAATGGGACTTTACCTTCTAGCGACAAAGTTGAAAGTAATAGAGGTTCGTCCCCGCTTTGCTATCGCTGGCAGATGTAAATATTGTGATATGCAAACTGCACTCATAAAATGGTGTTTGACCTGTGCCTTGTGTTAAGAAACGAAAATGTGTTTCATATTTTCATGAGATACTTCTTTGATGGGTGATGGCGAAATTATTCAGCTCAGATTCAAGGTATTCTAGAATTGGTGTTTGCTAGTGCGAGATATGACTGAAGCACAGTACATCTTTGCTACGTTTCACCAGCTGTTACTAATAGTCTCAGACATTTTCTATGGGATTAAGATCGGGTTATTTAGCGAACCAGCCGAGGAGCGTGAGTGTTCGTCAGACGAGGAATGCTTTCCTCCATCCCCGTGAACACGGCTATTGATATCTTGCGAGACGGGAATTTCCACTGCATCATACTCATCATAAAGATGTAGAGAAAAATGTAACAGCTGGTTACCGAGGTCGCTGAAATGAACATATTGGCTCATATTCAAGGTAACCTAAAAGAGGAGTCCTAAGTCACTTTGTTTGTCCCATTGGAGAAGCGCAACTTTCGTTGGGGGGATGGATTTTATAATAAAGATCATGTGCCTCCCACATGGCTAGTTCGTGTACTTACTGTGCGTGTTGCAAACGCTAATTATTCTCTGTATTAGTAAGTGGTGAAATGCTATAATTCGACCGTGTAGACGATCGAGGAGACGTTGCTGAAGTGAAAAATCGTGTTCAAATAACGATTCAAGGCAGTTAATAACAAAAATGGAGGAACACAATTGAGAGGGTTGTATTAGAGGCAAAACCGAACTCTGTTGTGTGAAACCAACTGACCATGAAAAAAAAGGGGGGGGGGGAAGAAGTTATTACGGGTGTAAGAGAATGAATGAATTACGGAAGTGTAATTACGTGAGCTACACAGTGATTTTGTTGGATACTACGTAACAGTGTGAAAGTTTGACATCTCCATTTTTCAAACCAGGTGCGTGAATGAGGATAATGTTCAATCGATACGATAGCCACTAACCGTGATTTGTTCAATCTGATCGTTGTCAAATTCCAGGTACAAATAACAATGCAGATATCCTTTCGATTTGGTTCCATCGTCGTCGGAGATACTAGTGGCACGTGCGATGTTCTTCCCAGACCCATACGATGAGCCAGGCCGCCCTGTTGACTTGACATGGGCAGGCGGTCGCCCGAGCGGCCTCGCCAGTACGCGCACCAAGAGAGGTTTTCCATGGTTGTCCTAATTCTATAAAGGCGAATGCTGCACTGGTTCCTTTTAGACGGGATACGGACGATTTCCTTATCTGTCCGTATATTATACGAGCCTGTGCCCCGCCTCTGAAGACGCCGCTGTGTACGTCAGCATCTGTACTCCACATGTTACCTTATACTGAGTGGCGGAGGGTGTTTCTCGCATCGTTATTTGTTTGGCCCCTTTCCTGTTCGATTCGTGAGTAATGATTGTCAGTAAAGCTGCGAATGAGCCCAAATTCTTTGATTCCTCACCGTGGGCGCTTCGGGAGACTTACGTGTGAAAAAGGAATATTCCACCCGAGTCTTCCTGGACGTATTATGCTCTCGGAATTTCAGCAGCTCTTCGTGATGTGCAACGTCTCTCATTAATCCTAGTGTCAGCGTGCGAACCATTCGAAAAAACATCATCGACATGGACTTACTAGCCGAAGGGCTACTCGTGTACCCTTGATGACTGCGCGACACAAAGCTTTACGCCTAACCTGGGCCGCGCGGAGTGGCCGCGCGGTCAGAGGCACCATGTCACTGACTGCGCGGTTCGAGTCCTCCCTCGGGCATGGGTGTGCGTGTTGTTCTTAACAGAGGTTAGTTTAAGTTACTTTACGTAGTATGTAAGTCTAATGACCGACGACCTCTTCAGTTTCGTCCCTTAAGAACTCACACACATTCGCCTCACCTGGTCCCGTCAACACCGACATTG
This sequence comes from Schistocerca americana, assembly GCF_021461395.2. Taxonomy (NCBI): domain Eukaryota; kingdom Metazoa; phylum Arthropoda; class Insecta; order Orthoptera; family Acrididae; genus Schistocerca; species Schistocerca americana. The sequence goes on from NC_060119.1 coordinate 793,018,336, forward strand.
GGCTGTTGATGACTGGAAACATGTTGCCTGGTCTCGTTTCAAATTGTATCGCGCAGATGTACGTGTACGACTATCGAGACAACTTCATGAATCCATGGACCCAGCGTGTCAGCAGGGGATTATTCAAGCTGGTAGAGGCTCTGCAATGGTGTGGGGCGTCTGCAGTTGGACCCCTGATACGTGCAGATACGACTCTGATAGGTGACACGTACGTAAGCATCCTGTCTGATCACCTGCATCCATTCATGTACATTGTACCTTCCGACGGACTCTGACAATTCTAGCAGGACACTGTGACACCACACACATTCAGAGTTGCTGCAGAATGGCTCCAGAAAAACACTCTTCTGAGTTTAAACACTACCGCTGGCCACCAGACCCCCTAGATATGAACATCATTGGGCATACCTGAGATGCCTTGCAATGTACTGTGCAGAAGAGATCTCCACCCCTCGTACTCTTAGTGATTTATGGACAGCACTGCAGGATTCATGGTGTCAGTCCCCTCCAGCACTACTTCAGACATTAGTCGAGTCCATGCCACATCGTGCTGCAGCACTTCTGCATGTTCGCGGGGACCCTACACGATATTAGGCAGATGTACCAGCTTCTTTGGCTCTACCGTGTAAATGAAGGTCACAGATTCAGTGGCTGTTTGCACAAGAAGAGACAGTACAGCGATATATCGTCACAAGCTTTTAAAAATTAATGGGTATCGCAGAACAGAAGGACGAGAATTCTCGGTACCTATTATGCAGTCGGTTAATCGATAGATATAGCAGATTTTCTATGGAACGACATTACATTACAATGTAGAAAAGAATTAAAGTTTTGGCTGACGATGAAAGAACAAAAAATTACAAATATCGACAGACCATTTGCACAGGATTCATTGTTTTGTACACCAAGAAGAGCTTTCTGCTAAATTTGCAGGGATGGAGCATCTGATGATACTTGTGACACGAATAGTAAATTTTTGGAAGTCGCAAGCATTATTATACTCTCAGTTGCAAGAACTGTTCTTCATGGAATTGAATGAGTAGTATGGAGACGTTATATGCGATTACGTTGTGTGCGTATTACTGTAAAGTGAGGTGGTTAAGTGGAGGGTCATGCCTGGAACGATTAACCCCGGAACGTCCTATACCTCGAATGTTAAATGTAAGGAACATTTTCTTAAGAACTATTAACATCAGAATGTTGAAACTTTTACAGTATAATATTACATATATTTAATACCATGTACCATATGGGTTTTAATTTATTGGTGTTTTTTTGGGAAGATATTAATTATTTTGTTACTGAAAATAATTGACACATTTTTTGGCATAGTATCTTCGAAATAAAATCTGTTATCAATTATGTATCACAAAAAGGCTATGATACAAGGTGTGTATTGGCACTGTTTACATTCCTTGAAAATTTTAAGTCTTTATCTCTAATAGTTTAGCAGAAAATGTTCCTTATATGGCAAAAAGGTGAACTTGTGGAAAACGAGTTTCAAAGTTTCACTAACATTTTAGTGGAGTCCAGCATCATAAGAGGGGTTTTCACTGTCGCTAGACATCTCCTCATCTAGCCTTCTTTTCACACCTTTCATTCTTTGTCTGGCTTGCCTGTCACACTCATTTTCTTTCCTTTCAGCATATCGTTTCCTCTCCTTGTCTATCGACATCATTGCACTCACCATGTACTTCCCGTGCATCACATCCAACTTCTGCAGCACATTGCACTTTATAATGTTACCTTTGTTGTACGTAGCAATGGCATCATATATTCCAAAATGAAGAGTGTGAACTTCCACAAACACATTTTTTGGGATCCAAATTACATTATTCACACTCTCATTTTGATTTTGTGTACGTCCATGGAGACATTTCTTCAAATGTTCAGTTGCAGAAAGATCTCTTAAAATTGGTTTTATAGCCTTCATGACAGTTTCTGGTAGACTGTGATGATGCGTGTATGCACGTTCAGATCCCTGATATTTGTTGTACTTGCACCAGGAATTGAGTCCCTGTGGGCATAGTCCATGTAGTGGTTCCTCGTCAGTCGATAAGGTGTGGTAGTAAAGTGCCATTACAGCCTTTTCCATTTTATCAACACTGTGAGTATTTTGTCTTATTGCCAGTCCATAGTCTCTCTGCAATCTGTTGATTACCTCGTCTGTCAATCTTTTAGCTCCACCCATAGGTTTTCCATCACTTGGCTTTTCATTGTGGTCTTCAGTCGACGCAGCCTTGTTCCCATACGTTTCTGAACGTGACCTATACACTCCTGTTTAGTAATGGTAACATCATTTCCATAAGGTTTCAGCAACTGTAGGTACCTGACCTTGTACCATACAAGAGAGCGACTGAAAATGTCTTTCACACAGGAAACTTCCATGGCCCCACTAGACCCACTGTAATTCCTTCGACAGTTTTCTGCATGCTCATCCTTCACTCTTTTAGGACACCTACAGTGCTTGGATTTAATTACAACGTCTATAACTTTTGTAGTATCAGCACTTGTTGCCGTTATTACCACATTATGTGAAGTGTGCCCGCGCTTCTGCCACGTACCATCTAGTGCGACAGTTAGGTCCCGAGGATTCTGAACATCTGGAATTTCTTCATTCACCGCCACAGCCTCCTCCACTGCTTCTTTCATGGATTCTTGGGCAATATCTTCAACACAGGATCCAACAACCGAGTTATATTTTGAGAATTTCGTTGGTGGTGGTGGTAGATTCATTACACCACAAAACATTTGACCAGCAGAGTATCCCTTACCGATTGACCTTAGAGCATAAACACATCTAATATTTACACCATAGTACTTGCTTTTCTCGCTATCAGTTTCACCTTGGCCTATTTCGACATATTCTGAGTTCCAAAATGAAACACTGTAATGACAACTAGTACAATGGAGACAGATTTCTGCTGCAATTCCTATGTGTCGCTTGACATTTACTGACATACTCAATTTGCAACATTCCTTACACAGCACTGAACTCTCAGTCACCTTTGAGAGCAATGAAATGTTAATTATTTCGTTCACATTATCCTCACGACACCTCTCCAATAAACTGCAGTATTTTTCAGTTGATCCATGCAACTTCTTGCTTGTGCTAGAGACAGGAGTAGATTTCACTTCATGAATAACCTCACTATTTTCAGAATCATTTTCCAAGGTCGGAGAAATTGTCACAGTTCCACTAGTGTACCTCGGAGGAGGCTTCTTCCTCTTGTAAACTCTGTTACTAAATCGAGGCGTATTTGATAAGTTCCAGTTACGCAATGGAAATACAAGACAAATCGTGCAATAACCACCAAATGCTCAATGTAAACAACAGTATCCAAAGTCTTTGGAAAGACCGGAAGTTTTGAAAAACGATGTTTTCAATGAACATGTATCCATGGAAATTCAATGTCGCGACATGCCCTCTACAGCACATTATTGAAAATAATATTTTCAATACTTGACGTTGAGCTACAGGTAAGATTAATATCTCATTTTAAAGAGGAAGATCTGTAGTATTTTATTTCACAATAAACTGAAAACCCAAAATTTCATTATTTTTAGGTTCCGGGTTCCCTTAATCCAATTAAGACCCGCAATTTTTGTATTTATGAACGGAAATGAAAAGCAGGGAGGAAAATTAAAATGTCTGGAATGGATTTCAGACATTGTATTTTAAGTGGACGTTACTGTATACTGCCGACAGTACGACTTTATATGGTAAGAAACAACTTATTTCTGATTTGATGGGGCTGCATTTAAAAAGAAAATCACATTGTGGAAGGGAAAACTTCTGAGATAAAACACGTCCACTTCAAAACAAAAAAAAAAAAAAAAAAAATAAATAAATAAAATAAAAAAGCGAATTTTTAAGAATTCATTGTAGGGTTGAAAGAATTACAAGGGTGGATTCCTAAGAGTTTTGAGGACATTGTTAATCTTACATGTTTTTTTGAGCTATTTTCGACACCATTTGCCCTTTCAGCTGAGAGAGCCGCCGCATAAACGCAGACGGAACTCATCGATCTGCAGTGTAACTTGCTTTTAAAAAAAGACGAAGTATTTTACATTAAAACTGCCCAGGAGTGTCCGCGTCCTTAGCTGAGTAGTCAGCACGTCCGACTGTCATGCAGCGGGACCGGGGTCGATTCCGGGCCGGTTCAGAGATTTTCTCCGCTCAGAGGCTGGGTGTTGTGTTGTGGTCATCATCATTTCATCATCATCGACACTCAAAATGGCGTCAAGTGCAATTGCAACTCGGCGGCCGAACTTACTCTGGTGGGCACTCCAGGTCATTAGTGCCACACAATCATCATCATTATGTCCAGGAGTTTTCTGTTGTTTTCCTCAGGGAGTCGTTTCACGTTGCCATACTGAAGTTTCAAACGTCACACAAAGTTTCGATCAAGATATGTACGTGGAAGGCTTTTTTCGACTATGAAATGAGATAAGTCACGATAACGTGGCAACCTGACTGTCAAAATCTGCGAAATTATCTACATCTGTCCGTATGCCGAAAGTTTGTGCAAGATATAATTTTTTTATTATGTCTTCAGCGTGCCAAATGTGATTAAATAATACCGAAAACTGCAGCGCATTCCAGTTTCTCCTCTCTTTTCCCTTTTCCCACTCAGACAGCATGGAATAGTAGTGGAAGACATGTGCACTCGGGTGACAGAGCTCCGCATGTGAGCAAGGGTTCTGCACATGTGCAGAATTCTTAGCCATCTCTGTTTTAGATCTTCTGCTACAGCTATCCTTTCGATGATTATTACGTGCTTCAAACAATTAATAATGATTAAACACGATACTGTCGATCTTACTTTTCATTTTATTCGCATTTATTACTCTTAAACACACAATGGTAAGTTTGCTGGTAGTACATTGGACTTAACTCATCTAAGCAGCTCATGTAGGTTCCAAGTAACTAGCAAAATTTAATGAGTGGCTGTCCACAACTAAACAAATAACTTACTAATTTGAATGTGATGAAAATATGACTTAACTACTCAGACTGACTAACATTATAAGTTCTGTCTTTGGATGTCAATTGTCGAATGAGGCTGGCTTTGTGCACGATGCTTATTCAAAGACGCACGTAAAACTGTTCTTACAAAATGATAAAACCATTATTATTATATATTCAATTACAGCATAAAAGGCAAGAAAAGTAAAAAGTACATAAACACATTAGGCACAGACACTGTTTTGATTGACTATTGCACATGTGTTTTTAAACTAGTACAAATAATGGATGTATTTTATAGGGAAGAAGTTTTGGAATGCTCTTAAATCTAGAATAGGCTGACAAGAATTTCCTGGAAAGTGAAATTTTCTAATTTGAATATTTCATTAACTAACATGTTATTTTAGGAAAATTTTACATTTTGAAATCAGAAAGGTTAGGCCTGGAAGACACACTGAAATATTGGAAAGGTTGCATTTTAAAATTCGAACATTCCAGAATACCATAATTTTATACAGGAATAACTGCTGAAATACTGAGTTTCCGAGAAACGCAAAACATCTACATCTACATCCATACTCTGCAAGCCACCTGACGGTGTGTGGCGGAGGGTACCTTGAGTACCTCTATCGGTTCTCCCTTCTATTCGTGTGGTATTGTTCGTGGAAAGAAGGATTGTCGGTATGGCACTGTGTGGGCTCTAATCTCCCTGATTTTATCCTCATGGTCTCTTCGCGAGATATACGTAGGAGGGAGCAATATACTGCTTGACTCCTCGGTGAAGTTATGTTCTCTAAACTTGAACAAAAGCCCGTACCGAGCTGCTGAGCGTCTCTACTGCAGAGTCTTCCACTGGAGTTTATCTATCATCTCCGTAACGCTTTCGCGATTACTAAATGATCCTGTAACGAAGCGTGCTGCTCTCCGTTGGATCTTCTCTATCTCTTCTATCAACCCTATCTGGTACGGATCCCACACTGCTGGGCAGTATTCAAGCAGTGGGCGAACAAGCGTACTGTAACCTACTTCCTTTGTTTTCGGATTGCATTTCCTTAGGATTCTTCCAATGAATCTCAGTCTGGCATCTGCTTTACCGACGATCAACTTTATATGATCATTCCATTTTAAATCACTCCTAATGCTTACTCCCAGATAGTTGCAGTTGTAGAATTTTGGAACACGTATTACGTTCGAGTATAATGACTTTTCTGGAGACTAGAAATCTACTCTGTAGGAATCAGCATGGGTTTCGAAAAAGACTATCGTGTGAAACCCAGTTCGCGCTATTCGTCCACGAGACTCAGAGGGCCATAGACACGGGTTCCCAGGTAGATTCCGTGTTTATTGACTTCAGCAAGGCGTTAGATACAGTTCCCCACAGTCGTTTAATGAAGAAAGTAAGAGCATATGGACTATCAGACCAATTGTGTGATTCGATTGAAGAGTTCCTAGATAACAGAACGCAGCATGTCATTCTCAATGGAGAGAAGTCTTCCGAAGTAAGAGTGATTTCAGGTGTGCCGCAGGGGAGTGTCGTAGGACCGTTGCTTTTCACTGCTAGAAAGAGGGCAATAGGGCTTTTAAATAAGATATGTCAATCATAAAACAAATAACTGTATTGTAGTCGAGTTTTGAAGTGCTCACAGTTTACGTCAGTCTTATATCGTGACTATTTTTTAAATATACTTTTTCCTCAGAAACGAATTATACTGTTATCAACAGTATTCTGAAAACTACATGCAATAATATAAATAAGAAAATACAATAAAGTTCAGTTAAGTATTACGCGAATAAGCATTTAGTCTTACGTGCAGAAAAGGGTATCAGATAAGAAAACGATTATTTAATGGGTGGCATCATAGTTGTGGAAGCTCCACCTTGCTACTCTATGTTTCAAGCAGGCTGACAATGTGTCAACAAGTATTTCCCATGTCCGAAAGAAATAATTGATGATGCGAGAGAGAGTGGGGAGAGGGGAGGGGGTAGGTAGGCAGAGAGAGAGAGAGAGAGGAGGGAGGTGGAGAAGAATGCACATGACGTAATTGGCTGCGATTGGACGCGGCATCCGACTCCGCGGACGGCAGACGTGTGGGAGCCGTGAGAACGCGCCGACATCGGCAGCCCAGCCAGCAGGAAGTGCGGCCCGGCTGCTGAGGCAGCTAGCGTGTGCGAAACCCCACCTCTCACCTCTCTAACCGCCGCGGGCCCGCACTGCCAGCAAAAGCACGCAGCGGAGCCCAGGCCGGACGAGATTTGTGTTCCACGGGAGCTGGGCTTCGAACACCATTCTGATTCCACAACATCTACAGCGTGGCGCAAAATAGCTGTTACAAAGTTTTTGTCTTCTACAAGATGATATAGCGTAATATATTCTTGAATGAGATTTTCACTCTGCAGCGGAGTATGCGCTGATATGAAACTTCCTGGCAGATTAAAACTGTGTGCCCGACCGAGACTCGAACTCGGGACCTTTGCCTTTCGCGGGCAAGTGCTCTACCAACTGAGCTACCGAAGCACGACTCACGCCCGGTACTCACAGCTTTACTTCTGCCAGTACCTCGTCTCCTACCTTCCAAACTTTACAGAAGCTCTCCTGCGAACCTTGCAGAACAAGCACTCCTGAAAGAAAGGATATTGCGGAGACATGGCTTAGCTACAGCCTGGGGGATGTTTCCAGAATGAGATTTTCACTCTGCAGCGGAGTATGCGCTGATATGAAACTTCCTGGCAGATTAAAACTGTGTGCCCGACCGAGACTCGAAGTCGGGACCTTTGCCTTTCGCGGGCAAGTGCTCTACCAACTGAGCTACCGAAGCACGACTCACGCCCGGTACTCACAGCTTTACTTCTGCCAGTACCTCGTCTCCTACCTTCCAAACTTTACAGAAGCTCTCCTGCGAACCTGCCAGGAAGTTTAATATATTCTTGTTTTCATATTTATGCTATTGCACACAACCTGAAATTTAATAAAGAAGGGTTTGAAAGTGCTTTCCTTCTGCAGCACTGAGTGTGTAGAGCCTTGGACTGAATTCCGTGATTCCGTTTTGAGGAACATTATTTTAGGCTGCGTGAACCTCTGTCGATATTGCAGTAACAGTATCCTGGAGTGTTGCAGATTCATCTTTGAAGACGCTCTCAATCAGATAACTCCATTAGAAATAATCACACGGGTTCAGATCGGGATGTATGGAGGCCAGTCTGCGTCATCTTCAGTGAATGCTAAGGCGTTCAGAGGAACGATCTGACCTTTGAATGTCCCCCGAAAGAAAACAAAGACGTCGGCAGTACGACGTGTGCATGTTCCATCCTGCGTGAACCAGTAGTTTAGGGGCATTCGGCCGCGTTGTGCAGCAGGTGCAAATTCATGTTCCAGTACGCGTCTGTATTTTTCCGCTATGACAGGTCCGTCAATAAGAATGGGCCCAATAATGCATTATGCACTGACTGCGCACCAAACGTTTTGTTGAAGAGGTGGAGCAGGAGCTTGAATGTGTGGATTCTCAGTAGCCCAGTGACATAAGTTCTGTTTGTTGGGGTATCCATGGCGACGGAAGTGTGCCTCATCACTAATCCAGATAAAATGCGCATCGATTGCTTCATTTTTAAAAGGCCTCCGTCGTTTCATTTTCAAAAAAATATCGTCGCTCCAAATCCCTGTCTTTCAAAGGTTGGCATCGTTGAATTTTTCGAGGGAAAAGATTAAGTTTCTCTTTCACGATCCTCTAGAGGGACCGTCGTAGTATCCTCAGTTGCTGTGCTGCACGTGTTCTTGCTGATGTAATGCGATCCTCATTGAATAAGGTGCGCACTCGTTCCAAATTCTCCATGGTTACAACTGTTGACTGGCCCTTCCTGGTATCATGTAGGGATATGTTCTTTTCAAAACAGTTCATCAGTCTGTTAAAAAACATGAATAAAATCATACAAAACGTGCATCAGAGGATACTTAAATTTTGTCATCACAGTTTGACTTCAGTTTTGTACTGAAATCTCATCGAGGAATGGTTATTCTGGATGGTGCTAAAAATGGCTCTGAGCACTATGGGACTCAACTGCTGAGGTCATTAGTCCCCTAGAACTTAGAACGAGTTAAACCTAACTAACCTAAGGACATCACAAACATCCATGCCCGAGGCAGGATTCGAACCTGCGACCGTAGCGGTCTTGCGGTTCCAGACTGCAGCGCCTTTAACCGCACGGCCACTTCGGCCGGCTGGATGGTGCTATTCTTGGACCAAATGTGTTGTAGAACGCCTGCCTCACCACAACGATACGTCCGGAATTTGCGTGAAGTCTCTTAACGGTCAGCAAACGTTGTTCCAATATTAGTGCTTCCATGTTAAAATGTGACTTGAGACATAGTTAAGTGAACTATAGAATTGCCAAAGCTACGCTACAACACTATCACAAGGAGAATCATTTACAGCATACAATTAAACTACGGTGGACAAATACATTCCAACATCCTGTACTAATGTCACTGAGAGGCACGAAAAGATTGTCACGACAATGTTCAGACTTATGCAAAAATCGCAGTACAATAGTCGAGCAATTTGTTCAATATGAGCAGTGGAGACGTCGACAAGATGATGTACAGAGCCAGATTTGTACCTGGTGGTCAGAATTGGAACTAATTTTTTCCCTGCGTAAATCGGTTCTGGATAAACGCATAAGAATATCTACCAAGTTTCTCTGCTATACGATAATTACAGATCATACTGCGAGTAGTTGAACTTTAATTATAACCACCTGGTACCTGTTTCAAAGAATTAATTTTGTCTGTAATTTGATTTGTGATTTTATGTATGAGGGGCGTTCAATATTGTATTATATTGTATGTTATCCGGGGGTCTAGAAACGACGGAGAGGCTTCGTCCCCGCCGTAGCCCTGAGTGGTACACAACCTGACGACGACTACCGCAGTCCACTTCACCCCTCTGCCGCCCCACACCGAACCACTCTTTCAGGGCTATTGTGCGGTTCGGCCCCCGGTGGATTAGGGAAGGATGGGGAAGGAAGTCGGCCGTGCCCTTTCAAAGGAACCATCCCGGCATTTGCCTGGAGCGATTTAGGGAAATCACGGAAAACCTAAATCAGGATGGCCGGACGCGGGATTGAACCGTCGCCCTCCCGAATGCGAGTCCAGTGTCTAACCACTGCGCCGCCTCGCTCGGTAGCAGCGTGGTGTGTGATTATGATTCGTCGATCACCTCTTATGAGTGTCCGCAAGTCACAACATTGCAGGGGTTACAGCACTGTGCTGCCGGCCAGCTCACAGGATACTGACAGGTTTGCGCGGCATTGTTGCGATGATGGCAGACGCCTCGCTTAACGGCTCACCGTGCTTTTGTTACTTTCACGTGTAGGTAGTTCTGTAAGCGCTTATGAATATCTGCGATGCTCTAATTTTCTCCCAAAAGTAACTCAATGACAGCTTTCTGTTTAGGACACTCCTCCGTTGCAGATGCCATTTTGAAGGCTACTTATCGTGCCGCCCCTACTGGAACTTCATGAAGCTGTAGAGGCTGAAGCGGGACTATTCCTCAATGTCCCACAACAAATACCACATTTTTTCACTCAAAAATGTCCGAGAAAAAGAAGTGTTACATTACTTACTGAACGCCTCCTATGTTGCGAGGATGGATGAGGAATGCCAAATAGCAAATAATTCGTAAGTTACTAATTTTCGCCATGATGGCGTTTTTCATTGATAGTTTAATCGCTCCTTCCGCATACGAGGGGCGCTTGAAAAGTCCGTGCAAAGTCCGAGAGATGGCACCACCGGCGCCTATCGTGGTCATGTTCTTTTGAAAGAACGCACACCAAGTTTCAGCCATATTGGTCTATTTCTTTGTGTTTGTCATTCGTATGAATCAAGGAAGTCGAGTGATCGTCAAAAAATGGACGAAAAAGAATTTCCTGTGGGGATTAAATATTACTTTATGAAAGGCAAAACGCCTCAGGAGACTAAAGAGAAGCTTGATAAACATTACGGTGACTCTGCACCTTCGATTAGAACACTTTATAAGTGATTTCAAACTTTTCGGAGAGGCCATTTGGGCACAAGTTATGCTGAACGTTCTGGACGCCCTGTGGCAAATTGTGATTTCATTATTTGTTTAATCCATGATCCTAAAATTTCAACATTATATGTAAACTGTATTTTCAGTATTTATCTCATTTTAGCTCAGAAATAATGTGGCCCATAAACCTCCTTCTTACGGCGAGGAAATTCTCAAAGTATATGTCCGATGCCACCTTATCATGGTTTAAATATATTCACATATTTTTTAAGTATTTCCATCTATCTCAATTCAGTTCAACAAAAATTAAAGTAATATAAATAATCATATATATATATATATATATATATATATATATATATATATATATATACGGTAAAAATCATTTAAATGTTATACGTAATTGAAACTGCAATGATCTTATTTATTGACATGTTCATTGAAGATCCTAACTGCAGAATTACACACTTATCACAAGGAACTGAAACAGCGTCAAACAGAGTGAAGTGCAAAATAGTAACACCGCAGACCACGTTGGCTGCCTCGCGCAGTACTATCAGTTGGTGACGTTGGCTACAATCAAGAACAAGTGACTACCGGCCGAAGCCTCCCGACTTCTACAGACTGAAGTCTAGGGAGCGGATCCGTCAGCTTAGAGTTAGCTCACTGCGTGTAGCCCCGCTGGCAACGGCGGTGCCGGGGTTCCTCCGCAGGAAGTGAGTTAGCTCCTAAGTCACTGGCGCTCCTAACAAGGCCGGGACATGGGCCTGCGCATGCGCAGATGCGGACGCCTAACGACCGGCGCCGGCTCTGTTGACGTATAAATTGCAATTATTGGCGGCGCTATCCGGCACCCATCTGCACGGTACGGCACGCAGGGACGCGCCCTGGATGAGAAGTGCCAATTAGCGGCTGCTAATGTGAAATACTGCACCGCGGTCGTCTCTTAGTGTCTCCCATTAGCCGCCCTCCGCCACAAATCATATCGTACCCGCCGGACGACGCCGGTCGGCTTTTTGTTTTTATGCTAAGCGCGCTGTCGAGCGTCCCATTAAGAGAATACCCTGGTCTTCGCAGCCGGCAAAAAGCGCCGGCCGCGCACGGCATGGCGGAACGAATTGATGAAACTGCAGCATTTACAGAATATTGCTAACGGATGCCGTGGTAAGTAGTAGGCGGTATTCACTGCGTAGGCCGTTCTGGGAACTAGCAGACTAGCGTGTGGCGACGTAATCGTCAGTTTAGTTAGCGTACAGCGCCACTGCGACCGAGCTCGTTAAAATGCAGTGACGCCTGAGTAAGGATGTCGGTTCCAGAGTGCGAATGATGAATAATTTATCGTCGCCACGATTTAGTTGAAAAAGGGAGTAGTGGTAGCGGTGCTCATCTCTAAATAACAAGGCTCAGTAACACTGTCATGAAATACTCGGGCACTATGAAATCTTTTCGCCGTGCGACTAAAAAGATGGCGTTTTTTGGTCGAAAAAGCATTTGTTTTTCGACATACATCTGCATCTAGATAGCTGCTCTGCAAATGATGAAACTGATAGAGGGTTCATCGAACCACCTTCACAATATTTCTCTATTATTCCACTCTCGAACATGCACGGAAGAAGCGAACACCTATATTTTTCCGTGCCAGCTCTGGTTACCCTTATTTTATTATGATGATCATTTCTCTCTAAGTAGGTAAGCTCAACAAAATATCTACGCATTCGGAAGGGAAAGTTGGTGATTGAAATTTCTTGAGAAGATCCCGCCGCAGAGAAAAACGGCTTTGTTTTAATGATTTCCACCCAAAATCTTGTATTATGTCCATAACACACTCTCCCCTATTTCTCGATGATAAAAACGTGTTCCCCTTCGTTGAACTTTATCGATGTACTCCGTTAATCCTATTTGTTAAGAATCCCACAACGGGGAAACACAAAAAGGGATTCAGCCTCAAACGATGCAGGTCAAACACAGAAAGAATCTAGAGACCATCGATATAACAGTTGTAAACTCTCGTAGCTCTGTTAGAAAAGTACCAGAGCTCTAACCGCTAATAGAAAGCACTGATGCTCGAATTATAGGCACTGAGAGCTGGTTAAAGCGGGAGATAAGTTCAGCCGAATTTTTTTGCGAATGACGTAATGGCGTTCAGAAAGATGTGTTTGTTGCTGTTAGAAGTAGGTTATCTTGTAGCGAAATTAAAGTAGGTGGTTCCTGTGAGCTAGTATGGGTAGATGTCATTCTTGACAACCGGTATAAAACAATAATTGGATCCTTTTACTGACCTCCCTTCTCAAATGATACAATAGCTGAAAAGTTCACAGAAAACTTGACTCTAATTTCAAACACGTACGCGATCCATGCAGTTGGTGGTAACTTCAGTTTACCCTCGATATGTTGGCGAAAATACATGTTTAAATCTGGAGATACGAATAGAATATCATCAGAAATTGTGCTAAACTAATTCTTTGAAAATTATTTCGAGCAGTTAGTTCATAGGACACTTGACCACTTAGCAACAAATAATCTTGAGCTTATAAAGAGCATCAATGCGGTTACGGGATTGTCGTAGCGAGACTGAATACCATAATTCCCAAATCTACCCAAAATAAAAGAAAATATATCTATTCAAAAAGAGCAGATAAAATTCGCTTGACGCGTTCCTGAGAGACAATCTCCATTCGTTGCAAATTAATACTAGGTGTAGAAATGTTATTGATAGCCAAATAAATTAACGAAAGACGGAGCTAATCATCCATGGTGCACAAAACAGGTCAGAACATTGTTGCAGAAACAACGAAAAAAAGCATGCCAAATTTAAACGAAAGCAAAATCTCGAAGATTGGCGGTCGGCACCGATTTTTCACGAGTGCCAAAGGCCTGCCAAAAGCCGCAAACGAAGAAACCTTCTAAAAAAAGGTTATAAGTTACCTTCCAATCGGGCGTTGGTATAAAGGTCCCAGTGACGACCTCGGCTATAAAGATCAGTGTGCTAGCTCCGCTGAAAGCAAGGGACTCAGAAGCCTTCGATTGGAGAAGCAGTTAGATTCAGCTGTAAAAGATTACGTTCTACGATTCATTGACAACACATCAGAAAGCAGTAACCAATTTCCGACGGGGCTATTTTACAACAGATAATTATTTTTGTGTAGTACTACTCACAGATGTCGGACTCATCAAGAGTGGGACATACATTATTAATAATAACGATATACCAAGGAGAATAGAACAGCGCCGCTAGTTTCCCGCGGTCGTGTGATCTCTCTGAAATACCATAAGTCACATAGACTTGATGGATTTCCTAAATGTCTCCAGAGAAGTTGTGTCGATCGGTGAAACGGGGGGACCCTAGCTATACCACAGTGTATGGAAGACCGCGTGCTCATTCCACTCAAGATGAAAGTCATTGACAACACCCGAATCGCAATTTTTCTTCAGTTGAAGCAATCGTTTATTTACAAGGCAGAATTCCTTCAGCATTATGTGGATGTGAGATTAAAGTTAACGGTGATATCTCAGGGGGCAGTTTTGAGAGCCGTCTAGGAACCGATTGTAGGTCATCTTTATGCCTGACATGATACATTACTTGTTTTAAGGTCTCTATGTAGTACAAGGTGCGTCTAAAGTTGTCAATATGTCGATTATTACCTAATTGCGAAACTAGTACTAGAAAAGAGTCCATGAACATAGAAATCCTACACACATTCAGCTGAAGGTTTGCTATTGCCAGTCGATCAGAGTGAACATGATGACTCATGTCTTACTGTAATGAAGTAACATAATAATGACGACGACGACGATGATGATGATGATGGTGATGACGCTGACACAGCACGGCGAACCAAAATCTCTTATGGGACGAGTGCAAAGCATTGACATTCTTATGTTAAAAATTTAGCAAAATGGCGACGGAGAGCATGTAACTTTTCAATGTCAATGTGATCTCGAAATTGTACAGAATAGAAAATGCTAGAACTTTCATTCACACGTGTGAGCAAGGTCTGTGTTTCTCGGATACTGTCATCATAGAAGATGCGATCATACGAAACTAGTTAGGACCGAAATAGAAAACCTTCACGTCCGAAGAACACAGCTTTTGTTTCGTATTCAAATGAGCATCCAAAGACGTGCAACATCTGTGTTTCTGTATATTCGACATGAAGTCTCTACCGGCAGTTTCCTGTAACTTTATAAATGTTTCCCAGATTGAACTGAGGTCAATGGGAAATTATTTGAAGGCAGGTGGGGGTGTTTTATTAGTATTTCTGTTATCTTAGGTTTATGAAGCCGTGCACCAAAGGTTTTAGACGCACTTAGTCTTCATGGAGTGACAAAACAAATGAAGTATCATAGCACTGGTTTTCACTGCCTGAGTCCATTTCAATAAAACTCTTCTGGATATGCGACCGCATCACGTCATGGTGCGGTCACATACCCACCCCACATACATCACCATTATTAGTGAAATGAGTTATCAGTGATATACTTTGATGAGAGCAGAACGAGTGATGTACGACATGCTTACAAGAAAAATCTTCATATCCAAAGATGATATAGTGTTGTTTGTTTCTATAATTTCTGTCAGTGTGATTTTGTTTCTGTGGCTTCAGTACACCACACTTTTTTCATATGAAACAGAATAAAAACGGTCGGCCAGGCGCTACAGCCTGGAACCGCGCGACCTCTACGGTCGCAGGTTCGAATCCTGCCTCGGGCTTGGATGTGTGTGATGTCCTTAGGTTAGGATAGAAATTACGCTTTCGGTAATGTTCTTCATCCAACTGCTCGGCGGCCTTTTCCCATAACATTAGAAGACACTGTTATAATGACCTTTTCTCATTACGTCCATTAAATTTAATGAAAACGTGCCCACAATGAAAGGTCAGGTATGCGGGTGATTAAGTGTTGCTGGCTATACCTTTGCCTTTTTGCTTTTTTTCTGAGTTATGATAATTACAAAATATGTGCACTTTACGTGAATTTAAAACTGAAATTTTTAAATTAAGTGAAACAGAGTTCAAGGTATACGCTTCGTCTTGTCCCTAAAGCAAATACAAGTATTGTCGTGTAAACTATACCAAGAATAACATTTTGTAAAAATAAACTACGATTCCTAAGATTTTAAACTACAAAATGAATAAAATTGAACATTGCTCACGTTTCTAACAGTATAGAGTCTACAGTAAGTTTGAATAAAAACGCTTTCAGTCGCCTTCACAGATGGAAAATATGGATAAAATTAAGAGGTATAAAGTATCGTCGATATTATATGACAATATGTCTAATGAAGGAAAAAATCTTTTTTTTTGTTCAGTGCATTTGTCAGGAATTGTAGTAGTCTCGTGGGAGTATATAGACGCAACCCAGAATTACTTATGCTGGTCGCGAGAAACTTTAACCGATATTGTCTTGCTGGAATTTTAACGAAAATTTTAATTTTGAGTAATTTTCCGCACGAGATGGCTTTGTCAATAGCGCGTAATATGATAGTACAGACTCTATCCTATTTTACATCTTGTGTTCTACAAGACGTGGGGACGCAGTAGTAATGCAGCGCTGTGTGAAGGCTTGAGGCAACGCGAACAGGGGCCCCTGCATGGCATACAACCATGCGACACACTCCCCCGCTGCAGACTGCAACTTACGTGGTCGCTTCAGTAACTGCCTGCCCTCGCGAAGCGCGCTGCGCCGGGACTGTCGGCGTTTCTTACTGAAGCACATGAAAAAGTATGGGCATCCAACAGCTTCGTGATCATTTTAAGGAATAACAAAAAATAAAGTACGTCAATCCACGGATAAACGTTCGAAGAAGACGTCTCAGGGGAAATACGAGGAAAACCGGTCATTAGAGACAACGTATAAGCTCAGATTGTTCATGAACGGCACAAAATTTCAGAATCACTCTTTTCAGAAAAAACTATGTCAGTAAAACTCTTTCTTTGTTCTCGGGTGAGGGTTAAAGTTCTGCTACTACCAAGTGCGATACCAGTGCCTCAACTGCAGCATCGATGAAGTATGCGGTGCTTTCTGTTTCCAGCTAATCGCCAGTGGTGTGCACTCTTTTTTCCCATCGTGAAATTGCAATTGCTTGACATGCCAACCATAGATATTGCAAGAGAACATTACTCATACTCATATTAAGCATAGTGAGCATACTGCTAGCGCAAGGACGCCCACTCCTTGAGTCATCATTCAACGCCAGACGCCCTAAATGAAATTGATTATACTACTCGTACACAGTACTTTCGGTATGGTCATTGCGGTACGGCTTTGTCATTTTGTATGTTTCCGGGGTGGTTTTCCCATAGGTGAAGTAGACTTGTTTGCTGCATTTTGCTTCATTTTCCAACAGCAATGAACGCAATACACAGCTACAATAAGAAACGTCATTCGTTCAATTCAGCAGAATCCAAACTGTCGCGTAAATTAACTGGCGCACGATAAGATATTCTAGATGTTCCACCTACAGCTGGTCGAAGACAACGTCAGTGGTTTTTCATTCAAACGGTTATCAAGAACTGTCCGGAAAGCCTATATGAATTGTGCACGTAACTTTTCTAAAAGTCAGGTAACATTATTTTCTCCTTAGTATTGCGATTGATACTGTCACAAGAATACTCACAGCAGATACTCTCCTAACAGACCTAAAATACGAAAAAAAATTTTTAAAAAAGCGATTGTGAACATTTTTTCCACTGGTTCCTCACCTAGTAATCTTGATTTTGACACAGCTGTAGAAGCGTCCTTCGGTTAGATGGTGAGGACAGAATGCATATCAGGACTAATACAACAGGTCTATGATAGACAGATGTACTTTCTTGTGCACTAGGAACGAAACTCTTCACCAAAATTTAGCTTCCCATGTAGCTGTTAGGACGCATGTCGCCACACTACCTACCAGTGAAGATAAAGTACAGGTGAATTTTAGCTCCTGGCTGTTCTTCAGTCGGACTTCCGCTATTGTTTTCAACCAAAATCTTGCAAATACGTTACGTAGTTCAGGTATACGTGCCGACGTCGCAAACTGAAGATGGAGAGATACAGAAAGTGTATGAGGATATTGAAAGGATAATACAGTATGTAAAGGGAGATGGAAATCTAATAGTCGTGGGGGACTGGACTGCAGCTGTACTGGAAGGAGTAGAAGAAAAGGTTACAGGAGAATATGGGCTTGGGACAAGGAATGAGAGAGGAGAAAGATTAATTGAGTTCTGTAATAAACTTTAGCTAGTAATAGCGAAACCTCTGTTCAGGAATCACAAGAGGAGGAGGTATACTTGGAAAAGAGCGGGTGATACGGGAAGATTTCAGTTAGATTACATCATGGTCAGACACAGATTCGAAAATCAGATACTGGATTGTAAGGCGCGCCCAGGAGCAGATATAGACTCAGATCACAACATAGTAGTGATGAAGAATGGGCTGAAGTTTAAGACACTGGTCAGGAAGAATCAATAAGCAAAGAAGTGGGATAAGGAAGTACTAAGGAATGACGAGATAAGCTTGAAGTTCTCTAAGACTATAGATACAGCAATAAGCAATAGCTCCGTAGGTAGTACAATTGAAGAGGAATTAACATTCTGAAAAGGGCGATAACAGAAGTTGGGAAGGAAAACATAGGTACAAAGAAGGTAACTGCAAAGAAACCATGGGTGACAGAAGTAATACTTCAATTGATCGATAAAAAGAGGAAGTAAAAAAATGTCCCGGGAGACTCAGGAACACATAAATACAAGTCACTGAGGAATGAATTGAATAGGAACTGCAGGGAAGCTAAGACGAAATGGCTTCATTAAAAATGTGAAGAAATCGAATAAGAAATGATTGTCGGTAGGACTGATTGAGCATACAGGAAAGTCAAAACAACCTTCGGTGACATGAAAAGCAAGGGTGGCAGCATTAAGAGAGCAACGGGAATTCCACAGTTAAATGCAGAGTAGAAAGCGGATAGGTGGAAAGAATACATTGAAAGCCTCTATGAGGGTGAAGATTTATCTGATGTGATAGAAGAAGAAACAGGATTTCATTTAGAAGAGATAGGGAACCCGGTATTAGAATCAGAATTCGAAAGAGGAAGTAAGACTAAAGAAAAATGAAGACACGTTCATAGGATTTGTCGACATAGAAGAAGCGTTCGACATTGTAGAATGGTGCAAGAAAAGTAGGGGTAAGCTATAGGGAGAGACGGGTCATATACAATATGCATAAAACCCAAAAGGGAATAATACAATATGCAATATATGCATAAAATATCTTAACAGATGTCCTATCATCCTGTCCCTTCTCCTTATCAGTGTTTTCCACACATTCCTTTCCTCCCCGGTTCTGCACAGAATGTCCTGATTCCTTACCTTACCAGTCCACTTAATTTCCAACATTCGTCTGTAGCACCACATCTCAAATGCTTCGATTCTCTTCTGTTCCGGTTTTCCCACAGTCCATCCTGTCAATAGCAATGATACGATTCGCTGTTTACATTGCTTTCCTGAGTGAAAGTGAAGAAAAATTACCAGTACATGACCTGCTGAGTGGAATGAACATTCTAATAAGTATAGAGTATGGACTGAGAGTAAATCGAAGAAATACCAAGGGATTGGGAAGTTGTAGAAATGACAACAGCGAGAAACTTAATAGCGGGATCGATGGTCACGAAGTAGATGAAGTTAAGGAGTTCTGCTACCTAGGTAGTAAAATAACGAGTGACGGACGGAGCAAGGAGGACATCAAAATCAGACTAGCAACGGCAAAAAGGGCACTCCTGGCCAAGAGAAGTCTACTAATATCAAATATGTGCCTTAATTTGAGGGTGAAATTTCTGAAAATGTACGGCTGGAGGACTGCATGGAGGCGGCCACTGTAGCTGAGAGGTTCTAGGCGCTTCAGTGTGGAACCGCGCGACCGCTACGGTCGTAGGTTCGAATCCTGCCTCGGGCATGGATGTGTGTGATGTCGTTAGGTTAGTTAGGTTTATGTAGTTCTAAGTTCTACGGGACTGATGACCTCAGATGTTAAGTGCCATAGTGCTCAGAACCATTTAAACCATTTGACAGGATGGACTGTGGGAAAACCGGAACAGAAGAGAATCTAAGCATTTGAGATGTGGTGCTACAGACGAATGTTGGAAATTAAGTGGACTGGTAAGGTAAGGAATCAGGAGATTCCGTGCAGAACCGGGGAGGAAAGGAATATGTGGAAAACACTGATAAGGAGAAGGGACAGGATGATAGGACATCTGTTAAGACATGAGGGAATGACTTCCGTGGTACTAGAGGGAGCTGTAGTGGGCAAAAACTGTAAAGGAAGACAGAGATTAGAATACATCCAGCAAATAACTGAGGACGTAGGTAGCAAGTGCTACTCTGAGATGAAGAGGTTAGCACAGGAGAGGAATTCGTGGCGGGCCGCATCAAACCAGTCAGAAGACTTTACTTTACTTTACTTTACTTTACACGTGGCTAAGGCCTTATCGACCATACACCTGCTCTACGAGCCTCTTCCAATTATTTCTATCCAGGGAAATTGTTGTCCAATCAGAGTTGATGCCCATCCTAGCTGCATCTTCCCGGATATTCTCCATCCACCTAATTCGAGGTCTTCCTCTTCTTCTCTTTCCTTCTAATTTCTTAGTGGATGCTATTTTGGGTAGTCTGTTCTCTGGCATCCTTGCTACATGACCAGCCCAGTTCAGTCTTCTCTTCTTTAACATTTCCACAATGGTACTATGTTTGTACAGCTCTCGTAGTTCTTCATTTTTCCTTATCCTCCACTCCATGACATTTTCATCGAAGATTGGTCCAAATATTTTTCTTAATATTTTTCTTTCAAATATCAACAGTTTATCTTCATCTTTTTTCCTGAATGTAATAGCTTCACATCCATATAATGCTACTGGTACAATAGTTGACTGATAAAAACGGATTTTGAATTCAGTACTAAGTGATCTCATCCTTAAAATTTTGATACAGCTGTAAAAAGTTCAATTAGCTGCTGCTAGACGGGCGTCTATTTCTATTTCTGCTCTATTGTCTCTGCTAAAAAGACTCCCTAAGTACTTGAAGTGGTCAACTGCCTTGAAAGTGAGACCATTTACGGTCAGTGGTGTAATCTTTTGGAGTTTTTTACTTATGACTAGATATTCTGTCTTTTCTTCATTCACATGAAGTCCAGCTTTCTCAGCTATTTTGTAATAATTTTGCATCATCCTGATTAATTCAGCTTTTGAAGTGCTTATTAAGGCTACATCATCTGCATAAGCAAGTCTAGTAATGTTCTGTCCCTGCAGTTGGATCCCTTGTGGATTAGCTTTGGTGAATTCTCTATCAATCTTCTCTAAGATAATATTAAATAGATTAGGTGAGATGGCATCCCCTTGTCTCAGTCCAGTGTACACCTTAAAATTTTCAGTCTCTCCTGCAGGTGTCTTAAGACTATTGACAAAAAATAAATAAATAAATAAAAAGCAGTACAGGTGCGGAATAAGCTGCGATGAAAATCCAGCCTGATTGACCCGACTTGTAGGCACAGCAGAAAATATGCAGAGATCTTCATTGCACCTCCGCTGTATTCCATCAAACAACTGTCGTACTACTAGGCTTAGCTCTGAATAAGTGGATATAATCCACGCGTAGCTAAAATCACATGAATAATCCGTCGACGAGGATGATCACAAATACAATGAAGGTGCAGAAGAATACTTTCCGTATGACCTCAATGATATGGCAAAGATTTTGTAATCTCCATTTATCGAAGATTACCAAAGCCAGACAACTGGCAATCGTCTTTGAAAATTCACAGTGCACTATCTAGAACCTCTTACATTCCAGGAATGACAATTTTTGGTATATTCATGCCATCTCTATGATAAAGCATTTAGAATGTTCGCTGTCTTTGTAATCATTCTGCTTTTGGCCTTCCGGCTGTAAAATTTACACAAGTCTAGAGACATTGCACACAATAGCACATACACTCTGTTTTTTTTTTAGATTCATGAAAGAACTCAAGGCATTTAAAGTTACCCTGAGATTATCGTGGCATGTGATTCAGGTATATGGCCAAACCGACCATGGCCTGTGCCCATACTGTGCATTTTACTGTGTGGCGCCCAAGAGCCGAAAACCTAATTGATCACATAATGTAAAACAACCTCGCGCGGTGATAGAGAATGCACACGGGTTCCTCTTTTGTGGATTGGGCCGCCAAGCATGGCTTGCAGTAACGCCCTGCTCTATAGAAGACGAGTCCTCTAGCGGTCAGCTGTGGTCCGCGGCAACGAAGTTACTCCTAACAGATACTGTACTTATATTTTTAAAAAAAAATTAATGCTGGGATCTAGCTGGCCACTCTAGACGTATGATGTCCGCGTGTTGCGGGAACTCCTCCGCCATGTCAGTCTTACGTGGTCGGGCATCACGTTCCATTATATGGTACCGAAATCCAAGTGCAACATGAAAAACACTCGAGAAAATATGGGTGTCAATCAGCGACTGTTGTATAATACAAAATTCTGAAAAACACAGCCCTCAGTCGCGAACACACTTGAGAAAATTCTTGGAAGGTCACGTTCTGTCCTAGTGTAATGTTGACGTGCAACACGTGGTCCAGTCACATAAATATGACCAGCGCCTGCGTTTAATCTCTGTTTGCAATAACCACTCACGGGCGGCACGTTGCATCAGTAGCTGTGGGGAATATATGAAGTGTGTCAGGTGGAGGCGGGAGGGGGGCGGCGGAAAAATGCAGTTGTTGTAATGTGGGAACGGGAAAATTTATCTGACGTCCAAAAGGACATGATCACTGGCATTCGGACCGGGGTTGGAAGTATTTCCGAAACGGCTAGGTTTGTAAACTGTTCGCGTGCTGCCGCGGTTAAGGTATACCATGCATGGCAACAGGTGCAGTCCAAAACCTTCTCTGAGGCAACTGTGGTGCACTATGGGCCATAGATAACAGGTGAACGACGACTGAAGAGATGTGTACGAGCGAATATACAGGCAACTGTTGAGCAGCAGAGCGCTCAGATGAACCAAGAGGCTACCAACAGTGCTTCTTCAGTGAGCATTGCTGTGTACAGGCCTCCGCAACAGGTTCTTGGTTCATGCACCCAAGCTGAATGTACACTACAGGCCATTACAATTGCTACACCACGAAGATGACGTGCTACAGACGCGAAATTTAACCGACAGGAAGAAGATGCTGTGATACACAAATGATTAGCTTTTCAGAGCATTCACACAAGGTTGGCGCCGGTGGCGACACCTACAACGTGCTGGTATGAAAAAAGTTTCCAACCGATTTCCCATACACAAACAGTAGTTGACCGGCGTTGCCTGATGAAACGTTCTTGTGATGCCTCGTATAAGGAGGAGAAATGCGTACCATCAAGTTTCCGACTTTGATAAAGGTCGGATTGTAGCCTATCGCGATTGCGGTTTATCGTATCGTGACATTGCTGGTCGCGTTGGTCGAGATCCAATGACTGTTAGCAGAATATGGAATCGGTGGGTTCAGGAGGGTAATATGGAACGCCGGGCTGGATCCCAACGGCCTCGTATTACTAGCAGTCGAGATGATAGGCATCTTATCCGCATGGCTGTAACGGATCGTGCAGCCACGTCTCGATCCCCGAGTCAACAGATGGGGACGTTTGCAAGACAACAACCGTCTGCACGAACAGTTCGACGACGTTTGCAGCAGCATGGACTGTCAGCTCGGAGACCATGGCTGCGGTTACCCTTGACGCTGCATCACAGACAGGAGCGCCTGCGATGGTGTACTCAATGACAAACCTGGGTGCACGAATGGCAAAACGTCATTTTTTCGGATGAATCCAGGTTCTGTTTACAGCATCATGATGGTCGCATTCGTGTTTGGCGACATCGCGGTGAACGCACATTGGAAGCGTGTATTCGTCATCGCTATACCGGCGTATCACCCGGAGTGATGGTATGGGGTGCATTGGTTACACGTCTCGGTCACCACTTGTTCGCATTGACGGCACTTTGAACAGTGGACGTTACATTTCAGATGTGTTACGACCCGTGGCTCTACCCTTCATTCGATCCCTGCGAAACCCTACATTTCAGCAGGATAATGCACGACCGCATGTTGCAGGTCCTGTACGGGCCTTTGCGATACAGAAAATATTCGACTGCTGCCCTGGCCAGCACATACTCCAGATCTCTCACCAATTGGAAACGTCTGGTCAACGGTGGCCGAGTAACTGGCTCCTCACAATACACCACTCTTGATGAACTGTGGTATCGTGTTGAAGCTGCATGGGCAGCTGTACCTGTACACGCCATCCAAGCTCTGTTTGACTCAATGTCCAGGCATACCAAGGCCGTTATTACGGCCAGAGGTGATTGTTCTGGGTACTGATTTGTCAGGATCTATGCACCCAAATTGCTTGAAAATGTAATCACATGTAAGTTCTAGTATAATATATTTGTCCAATGAATACCCGTTTATCATCTGCACTTCTTCTTGGTGTAGCAATTTTAATGGCCAGTAGTGTAGTTCCTTAGCGACGAAGGCTGGAATTTGCAAGCTAGTGCCGCACCTGGATGCCCCTGAGTGGCGACAGGTGGTCTTTTCGGATGAATAACGTTTTATTCCCCACTGGACAAATCCAATCACCATGCAGCAATCCTTGGAAGGAGGAGTGAGCATTATGGTCTGCGAAATTCTTCTGTGACCTTGTCTGAGTGATCTTGTATTTCTGTAAAGCACAGTGGATGCAGCTATCGTTGGGTTTCACGTCCATCCCCGCTTTTCCTTGGCACGTGTGTACACGCATGATTTGAAGAGCACCGGTATGAATTTACCAAACGCCCCTGGCTACCAAAGTTCCCAAATTTAAAGCTAATCGGGAATCTGTGAGCCCACCTTGATCGGGCTGCTCTCGCCACAGATCCTCAGTTGAGAAATCTCGTGCTAATGTCTGTGGCACTGGAGTTGGTATGGGTCACAATCACTGTTGGTTCTTACCAAAACCTCATGGACTCTCTTCCTGTATGTTTTCAGTGGTCAGCACTGCAAATCGTGATTATTCGGACATTTTACAGATGGTGGCATTAATGTGACTGGACAATGTGTAAATTTGCACATGAGATGCAAAAACACATAAACATCAGCCACACTCGGATTATATGATTAAACCTGCATGCTGTCTGGTGCGTCACACGCATTATTTCAAACAATATTGACAACACCTCTGATTCACTGCCAGTGCAGATGGAATTCACTTCAAACGAGGAACGAATGGGCATCTGATAACTGTTTCAGTGTTTTCTTAGTGTAAATTAAACTTTTTACATATGAAAGAACAGACCTTACTTTGAAAATATTAATTCCCACTGTAATATGAAATATTTTCTAACCATACGTAAATGCATAGCAGTTGAAACAGAATCCAGGACTGTTACAGTAATTTCCTCAGTCATGCCGGCAATACGCTCTCCTCATTCAATATTAATAGTAACTTCAGACATTTTGCGGATAATACAATTATCTCCAATGAAGTACTATCTGAAAAAAGCTGCGCAAATATCCAATCAGACATTACAAAGATTTTAATTAAGTACAAACATTGCCAGTTTGCTTTAAACTCTCTGAAATGTAAAACTGTGCACTACATGAAACATTAAATGTGATATTCTGCGACTTCGTCAGTGAGTCACAAATGGAATCAGTCAAGCCATACAAATACCTGGGTGTAATAGTCTGTAGGGAAATGAAATAAACTGATATGATATGGAATGATCACATGCTCAGTTGTAGCAGGGTAGATGACAGAATATGTTCACTCTGTCAGCTAATTTTTTAAAGTTAACTAAATACTGTAGCTTCTGGAGGCCGTTGTGGATTTTTGCAGTACATAGAAAATAAACCTGCAAAGTATCGTACCAAAATATATGCCGTTAGTCACATAAATTTCGGAGCGTATTATGACAAACATTTGGCTGGCCTGTCCTTAAAATCAAATAATTTTGAAGATGTCAGTAGACTGATAACTGTCACTGAGGGCATGAGTAGGAAGACTATATGTGATAACTACAGCACCAACCAAGACTCAGAAAAGGGTGGTCAGTTAATGACAAACCTAAACCCGGAATATGTCACATGTGTGGATGACAGAAATGTTAGGATGAAGTTAATGCGGATGAGTAGGAGAAACTAACCTGTAATGTTCTGATACAGCATTAGTGGTGTCCTGCTTGACACAGTCAGGTCGTTTAAATATCTGGGCGTAACACTGCAAAGTGATATAAAATGGAACGAGCATGTGAGGATTGCGTTAGGAAAGGCGAATGATCGACATAGGTTTATTGGGAGAATTCTGGGAAAGTGTGGTTCATCTGTAAAGGAGACGGCATATAGAACGCTAGTGCGACCTATTCTTGAGAACTGCTCGTGTGTTTGGGATCCTTAGCAGGTCGGATTAAAGAAAGACATGGAAGTAATTCATAGGCGGGCTGCCAGATTTGTTACTGGTAGGTTTGAACAAGATTACAGTATTACGGAGGTGCTTCGGGAATGCAAATGGGAACCCCTGGAGCGAAGGCGGCATTATATTCGAGGAGCGCTATTGAAAACATTTAGAGATGCGGCACTCGAAACTGACTGCAGAACGGTTCTGTTGCCTCCAACATACACTGCGAGTAAGGACCAGGAAGATTACGAGAAGTTGTGGTTCATGCGGAGGCATATAGACAGTCGTTTTTACTTCGTTCTGTTTGCAAATGGAACAAGAAAGGAAATGATTACTAATGGTACAGGGTCCCGTCCACCAAGAGCCGTAAGGCGGATTGCGTATTATCGACGTAGAAGCAGAAGTATAAGTACAAGAACGTGCACATGCCGTTGCAGGACCAATAGACAGCACCCGTCACAGTAACGTTACGATACACAGCATGTATGCTGCTAGCATCATGACGCCCCAGACGAGTTCACTGGCACCGCTAAACAGACGGTCATTCATGGAAGAGCCAGATGAACAGAGGGAAAGAATCTCTCTCTAGGCAAATGTGAGGCTTATCTGTGGATACGACACAACCAATTGTTCCTGAGCGTTATTTGTACCGAGTGAGACGAGGCATTAGATGTCCGAGCGGGCCCAATGCATGAAGGGAGTTCGTGTGATGAGGTGTCGGACATACGTACAAAGTAAACTCCCGAAGTTTTCAGTCTGACGGGAGATATATGACCTGATTTCAAGAGAGGGAGTTATGTAGTGGACGTCTGCACAATTTAAGGCAACGATCTTGGTGGTGGGCTGTAGACGATGTTGCTTGTTCTGTCCTCGTATGTTACCTCCCTTCTGGAACCCCCTCGACAGCCGTGTTTTGGCACTTCCAACTCCATACAACACTTGGGGTCCTCATGTTGTCGGCCTCTGATTTGCCAATGATGCGCTCAAGCGGAATATTACGCCGATACTTACAAGGAAATCATGCACCCAAAGGATCAGCGATTTTGCTGATGTGTCACACGACTGTAGTCGTTTCCCACATATAACGAATGCTGTTCTAGAACGATGCACTTATCAAGCGTTTTCGAGAAATCGTGGTTCAAAAGTTTTACGAGCCTGTTGAATACGATACGAGAGCGTCAGCCATAGAGCAGGCCAGCTGAATAAGGCTACATAATAGAGGTGTGCCCGCACTGCATTCGAGTCACGTTAAATGGTTCAAATGGCTCTGAGCACTATGGAACTGCTGATGTCATCAGTCCCCTAGAAGTTAGAATTACTTAAACCTAACTAAGCTAAGGACATCACACACATCCATGCCCGAGGCAGGATTCGGACCTGCGACCGTAGCAGTCGCGCGGTTCCAGCTGTAGCGCCTAGAACCGCTCGGCCACACCGGCCGGCCGAGTCACGTTACTTCATTTTTTACTTTTTTACTTACCTAGTTTTTCACCGAACACTTTTGTGGACACAACGAAGCACATTTTTTTCACAAAGGAATAATAACGATGATAATAATAATAATAATAATAATAATAATAACAACAACGTATGATAATTATTGAAATTCGTCTGTGGCGTGGAAATCGAGGTATATTAAGGAATCATGATGGAATGAACTTCTTTTATCAGCACATTCATAGGCCAATAGCAAATAAAATGTAAGCTATTCAAAGCAGGAATAGTGGAATATGAGTACACTATGAAGCCGCGTGAATGTATCGATATATTTCGTATTATATCTTGCTTATATCTCACGATGAACATACCACCACAACAACAATGAAGATGATGATTATTATTATGATTGTTATTTTCTGAAAAAAAAACATGATTCATTGTAGCGATACAATATTAGGAAAAAATGACGTGATCCGGACGAAGTACGGGAGACTTGTAGCCTGACACCCTATCGGCAGATTGCGCTAACGGTGTTGCTGGACGACTGGGTCTCTCGTAGGGTACTTAATAGATCCTGAACCACGAATTCTCGATGTGAGAAGTGCAACATCCTACGGCGACATTCGTCATATCGAAATTCACACCTGTGTGACTTTCCGTGCGCAATAGACGCATGCAGCCATTGCGCGAAGAGGCAAGGAGGCGCATGCAACGGTGCAAAGTAGCGCATACCTCTGAACAATGCGAACGGAGGCAAAGGAGTCTTCCCATACCATACCACAAGACACGGGCCTCTACTTGCATTTGGGGCAAGCACAGCTGCACGGGTGTAAACGTACGTTTACAGTAGCGATAAATATGAACAAATGTTGTGACCCTTTGGGTTTATGTTCCCCCGGTCAGCTGATTTGTATTGGTGTGACCACTACTGAGCGTCTTGTGCTTCCGTGTCATCCGCGCTACAAACAAACCCGCATAATGTCGCCAAGAAACAGTGTTTCTCTGTGTAGATTCCGTATCCTGTGGAAGTGAGATTAGTTTTGTCATTCGTACGTGGGGCTCTTAAGTGCGCGGTCTGTGGAGCGCTGAGCAGCGCTGGCCGGCCTGTACCGCTACGTCGACGGCATCGTCATGCGGGCAGCGGCCAGCCCCGCCGTTGTGCCTGGGCGGCAGCCAGCGCTCGCGTGGCGTGACTGTTGGCCGCGGAATGCCGCCAGCGCTTCCGCGCACACCTAGCCTACATCAGCCGGCGCCAACTCAGAGCTGGCGCAGTGGTTAGCGTACCGCACTCTCGATCGGCAGAACCGGGCTTTAAATTCAGCGTTCAACCATTCTGACGAAGATTCCCATCAATCACTTCGGGCGAGTATTTCGCTGGTTCCCCAAAATGCCACTGCCGCCTTTTTACTCGGTTCCTGGATGTTTCAGTCTCGACATTTAAGAGACGCTTAAAGCCATCATCGCAACATTTTGCCCAATCCATTCACTCATTCGTTTATCGCGTTCTGTATGTTCTGTTATGAAATTATCTGTGTGAACACGGAAAGATATAAATCGAAACAAGGCCCCAGGAATAGACAATATTCCATTAGAACTACTGACAGCCTTGGGAGAGCCAGTCCTGACAAAACTCTACCAGCTGGTGAGCAAGATGTATGGGACAGGCGAAATACCCTCAGACTTCAAGAAGAATATAATAATTCCATTCCCAAAGAAAGCAGGTGTTGACAGATGTGAAAATTACCGAACTATCAGTTTAATAAGTCACGGCTGCAAAATACTAACGCGAATTTTTTACAGACGAATGGAAAAACTAGTCGAAGCCGACCTCGGGGAACATCAGTTTGGATTCCGTAGAAATATTGGAACACGCGAGGCAATACTGACCTTACGACTTATCTTAGAAGAAAGATTAGGAAGGGCAAACCTACGTTTCTAGCATTTGTAGACTTAGAGAAAGCTTTTGATAATGTTGACTGGAATACTCTCTTTCAAATTCTGAAGGTGGCAGGGGTAAAATATAGGGAGTAAAAGGCTATTTACCATTTGTACAGAAACCAGATGGCAGTTATAAGAGTCGAGAGGCATGAAAGGGAAGCAGTGGTTGGGAAGGGTGTGAGACAGGGTTGTAGCCTCTCCCCTATGTTATTAAATCTGGATATTGAGCAAGCAGTGAAGGAAACAAAAGAAAAATTCGGAGTAGGTATTAAAATCCATGGAGAAGAAATAAAAACTTTGACGTTCGCCGATGACATTGTAATTCTGTCAGAGACTGCAAAGGACTTGGAAGAGCAGTTGAACGGAATGGAAGGTGTCTTGAAAGGAGGGTATAAGATGAACACCAACAAAAGCAAAACGAGGATAACGGAATGTAGTCTAATTAAGTCGGGTGATGCTGAGGGAATTCGATTAGGAAATGATACACTTAAAGTAGTAAAGGAGTTTTGCTATTTGGGGAGCAAAATAACTGATGATGGTCGTAGTAGAGAGGATATAAAATGTAGACTGGCAATGACAAGGAAAGCGTTTCTGAAGAAGAGAAATTTGTTAACATCGAGCATAGATTTAAGTGTCATGAAATCGTTTCTGAAAGTATTTGTGTGGAGTGTAGCCATGTATGGAAGTGAAACATGGACGATAAATAGTTTAGAAAAGACGAGAATAGAAGCTTTCGAAATTTGGTACTTCAGAAGAATGCTGAAGATTACATGGGTAGATCACATAACTAATGACGAGATATTGAATAGAATTGGGGAGAAGAGGAGTTTGTGGCACAACTTGACTAGAAGAAGGGATCGGTTGGTAGGACATGTTCTGAGGCATCAAGGGATCACCAATTTAGTATTGGAGGACAGCGTGGAGGGTAAAAATCGTAGAGGGAGACCAAGAGATGAATACACTAAGCAGATTCAGAGGGATGTAGGTTGCAGTAGGTACTGGGAGATGAAGAAGCTTGCACAGGATAGAGTAGCATGGACAGCTGCATCAAACCAGTCTCAGGACTGAAGACCACGACAACAACAAATAATGATCTGTGTATTGTAGCTTTTAGGTGTCCCTCTCAACATGCCACTATGTAACTGTAATTTCTCAGCCACGAAACGTTGAAGCAATTCTGTCTTATAAATAGGTCATCATCCCTGGCCTTAAACTCCACATTCATTGATGTGGAACGAGTTCAGGCAAACCAAAAAAGAATAAACGGCCGGAATTACATGAATAATTAATCGCCTTCAGCTGTTATAATCTATTTGTGCTTAAACAGTATAAAAAAGACTCAGCAAATTTAGCAGGAAAGCCAACTGTTACCAAAACGTTGCAGTAACCTCAGTTGTGTCAAACAGTCGCTGTTCATTTACTACAAGCTTGCTGTTTATTTAATTTGCTTCTGTGTACATATTCTGCAAACTATCGTACGGTGCAAGGTGAGTGCTACCATGTGCAGCTACTGGTCATTTCCTTTCCTGTTTCTTTCGCAAATAGAACTAGGAAAAAACGACCATCTATAAGTCTACCTACGAGCCGTAATTTCTATCTTCTTGGTTCTTCCGCGAAATGTAAGTTGGCGGCAAGAGGATCCATCTGCAGTCGGCCTAAAACGTCGGTTCTCTCGAAAAGAGCGTCGTCTTTCATCCAGGGATTCCCATTTGAATTCACGAAGCATTTCCGTAATACTTGGGTATTGATCGAACCTATCGGTAGCAAATCTAGCAGCACGTCCCTGAATTGCTTCGATGTCTTCCTTTAATCCGACCTAGTGGGCATCCCAAACACCCGAGCAGTAGACAAGAATGGGTCGCACTATCGTTCTATATGCGGTCTCGTTTACAGATGAGCTACACTATCTCAAAATTCTCCTAATAAAACGAAATCGAGTCATTTTCCCGACTACCACCCTGACGTGTTCATTCCATTTCATGTAGCTATGGAACTTTACGCCAAGATATTTAATTGATGTAACTGTGTGAAGCGCCACTTTACAAATGCTGTTTTCGAACGTTACTGGACTCCAGAAAGAAATGTTCACTCTGCAGCGGAGTGCGCTGGTTTTGAAACTTCCTGGCAGATTAAAACTGTGTGCCCAACCGAGACTCGAATTCGGAACCTTTGCCTTCCGCGGGCAAGTGCTCTACCAATTTTTTTTTTTCGTTGTTGATCGTTGTGTTTGATCGTTGCGGAGGTCACATGACATCCGTTCAAGTTCGTTTGCTTATCCTTCCACTTAGTTCTTTCATTACAAAGGCCAACCGGCTCTCTGACCGATCACGCTAAGCTATCGTACCCACGTCCAACTGAACTACCCAAGCACGACTCACGACCCGTCCTCACAATTTTACTTCGGCCAGTACCTCGTCTCCTACCTTCTAAACTTCACCGAAGTTCTCCTGCGAAACTTGCAGGACTAGCAGTACTGGAAGAAAGGACATTGCGGAGACATGGCTTGGCCAGAGCCTTCGGGATGTTTCCAGAATGAAGTGTTCACTCTGCAGCGGAGTGTGCGCTGTTTTTGAAACTTCCTGGCAGATTAAAACTGTGTGCCGGACCGAGATTCGAACTCTGGAACTTTGCCTTTCGCGGGCAAATGCTATACCATCTGTTTTTCCTACTCATTCGCATTTGTCTACATATAGAACAAGCTGCCATTCATTACATAAACTAGAAATTCCGTCTAAGTCATCTTGTATCCCCAACAATCATTCAAGGACGACGCCGTCAGCAAACAGCGTAAATTGTTGTTCACCCTGTTCGCCATATCTCTTTTGTATAAAGAGAATAATAGCGGTCCTACAACAATTCCCTGGGGTACTCCTGGCATCACCTTTGTTTCTGTCGAACACTCGTCGTCGAGGACAACGTACTGGGTTCTAATACTGTGTCGAACTTTCTCCGGAAATCTAGAAATGTGGAATATGCATGTTGCCCTCCATCTAGGATTTGTAGGATATTATGTGAGAAAGAGGTAAGCTTAGTTTCGCACAAGCAATAATTTCTAAATCAGTGTTGATTTGTGGACAGAAGCTTTTCTCAAGAAAATTTATTATATTCACACTCAAAATGTTTTCAAGGTTCTGCAAGAAACTTACGTTGAGGATACTCGTCTGTAATTATGCGGGTCCGTTCTTTTACTCCGCGCGGGATTAGCCGAGAGGTCTCAGGCGCTGCAGTCATGGACTGTGCGGCTGGTCCCGGCGGAGGTTCGAGTCCTCCCTCGGGCATGGATGTGTGTGTTTGTCCTTAGGACAATTTAGATTAAGTAGTGTGTAAGCTAAGGGACTGATAACCTTAGCAGTTAAGTCCCATAAGATTTCACACACATTTTTTTTCGTTCTTTTACATTTCTTTATAGAGGAGACACTTGCGCTTTTTCCAGCCGCTGGGGACTTTGCCTTGGGCGAGAGATTCGCGATAAGCGCAACATAGGTAAGGGGCCGTAGAGTACTCTCTTTAAAACTCTAATTGAGATTCCATCTGGACCTGGTGACTTATTTGTTTTCAACTCTTTCAGTTGCTTCTCTCCGGTAGGTATGCGCACTTCTATGTCCTTCATGGCGAGTCTAGGCAACAGTCAAACAACGATATCTCTGTACGATCCTCCTGCGTGAATGTTTTCTTAAACGCGAAATTTAAAATTTCAGCTTTCCTTTTTCTGTCTTCTATTGCCACACCAGCCTGGGTGACGAGTAAAATGTCGTATGACTAGGTCCTCCTGTCGGGTAGACCGTTCGACTTGTGCAAGTCTTTCGATTTGACGCCACTTCGGCGACTTTCGCGTCGATGGGGATGAAATGACGACGATTAGGACGACACCAGACCCAGTTCCTGAGCGGAGAAAATATCCGACCCAGCCGGAAATTGAACCCGGGCCTTTAGGACTGACATTCTGTCGCCCTGACCACTCAGCTACCGGGGGCGGACAGGCGACGAGTGACTGGGTAGAAGACTTCCAGTTTACAGAACGACAGTTATCCTCACACCATGAAAATGGTCTGTTGCACAGATTTCTATGTATCGTGAAACTAACGGGTACTTCTATTGTCTAGATGTCATTTCCCTACTTACATCTTACTCCGAAATACACAAGAAAGTAAATAAATTTGATTTATGAAGATTACATTTATTTGGTTGAATAATAAAACTACAACTGGCAGTGTGCGTAGCTAATAAAAGAAAGCTAAATCTAAGTTACATGAATGGTGTCTAATACTAATACGTTCATTTTTATTAAACGGTCTACGGAACACAATTAACTAACTGTGTAACCTATCAATTTGCAAAAAGATTGGACAACAGGATTGGGTTTTTAGCTTTAGTTGAATTTCCAAATTTATTACTTTACGTCTGATGGTAGATTCGCAACAGAAAGTAGAATGTCATTCTAAACCGTAGACTAGTTGACAGTGTACATAATAATAATTATTGAACCACGTAAAGTTTGTGTGAGTCATAGTTCATCTGAAACTAATTCTTATTATTAGCTAAAATAGTAATAACAAATAAATTAATGGCATCTGTGGTCAGAATTCCTAGGTTAAAGAAGAAGCTTTTGGAAAATGTCCTGTCATCTTCAAACGATTTTCTTGGGTTTCGATTTTGTTGAGTAATTAATTTCTTTGCTGTAGCTGCATTGCCCCAGAAAATAATTCCACAATACAGTAGAATGTAACTAAATGAAGCTAAGACATCTTCCATTAACTCATTACTGTAGAACATGCCGAACTAAGTTTCTTTATTAGTTTATCTATTTCTTGACTCTATTTTGACTTGTATGAAATTGCGCAATATGAGTTATTGTGAGACTCAGTTTTAAAAGTTTTGCTGTGAATCATTTATAGGACTGTTCAACTCTCTTCTGGATTGTGTGCAGATGTACGTGTGTGGGGGGGGGGGGGGGGGGGGGGCGGGGGCGTGTGCGCGCATGCAGTTTCATAACGGTACCAGTACGATAATTTTTCGTCATTTTTACCAACTGTTGTCTGATTAATTGAGTGCATTTAGTCTGAAGGGCGTTGGTTCTTTTTGTAGTCCTCCAAATTTTAAGCTGGTTTAAGACAAGTCATACGCAAAGGTAAGAAATAAAATTTTTAATTGGTCCTTCGTTTCCCACTGGTCTCCAGTTTGAACGTTACAAGCAGTGCAATTGCTTGTCAAAACTTTAGTGTGTCCGTTACGAATAGCCACGTCGTTATGTTCATAAGGTACCAGAGGCAGATGCACCAGCGCGTGGTACTAAATAACACAATTTCAAAATTATGTTCATTGAAAATTTTCCAGTTTTTAACTGGGAAGGCGACGATGTATAGTTTTCTATCACTGGACCAGATTAAATACAAAAACTCATCAAAAGCGGGTAATGAGCTAAGAGTGTGCGGATTGTCCATAGGATAGAGACTGTTACCTTAAAGGTCCCCTTGGAGCAATTCATGTGCAGTAAATTATGTTTCAGTACGAAACACGTTTTTCAATTAAGCGCCGTTTATCACTTACCAATAATATTAGGCAGAAGATATAATTAACAGAAATTAAACTCTTTTATAGATATCAACCTAATTCATTTCTGAACCTTCATAAACATTACTGAATCAGATTTCTGCTTTTTTGCACAGATGTAATCTGCATTACAAAACAAGCAGACCATCCTACTTCCTAATCGTTCTGAGAACTGGCAGTCGCCTTGAGAATTGTGAATTCCAACTTGGTTCTTCTTAAATTTCAGTGTAAGTTTCCCGATTCCCAAAATCGTCCGAAGAAGATGCAACCAGTCCTGATGTGAAGATGCTAACGTCATTGCCAGTTTTTACACAGCCTGTTTTCTTCGTTATGTAATGATACGCTCCGAAAATCCTTGAATAATTTATCTTTAACTTTGACACGGCGGAAATATCTCCACTCCCTCACCAGCTTTTTGTCAGCTACAAGGTCTCCTCAGGTAAACATGTGGTTCATTGTAAGAATTTCACAGTTACTTACAAAGAAATTACAATTAACAAAACAGACCGGGATGTACTGTACTTTGTACAGCTCTAATACTTCAAAGCTAGGTATCCAGTAGAGACAATACAGCGGGAACCATGGTCCCGGTGGCTCGTTACAACGTAATAATATAATAATTATGGTTTTTTCAACTGAATAAAATATTTTTAATCACTGTAGAAAATCACGCACAATTCTGCAACTTCCATTCCAAGGATTTCCAGCATAACTGAACAGTGTCACCTATGAACACTAGATTTCCGAATACATCTTGAAAGCCTTCCTTTTAGTACAATTTTTCATTCTGCACAGGAGTTCCTCGCAATCCCACATTAATGTGTTACTTATCAGTATATACTAACCAACATTTCAGAGTTCTGTGCAACATGTTACATAGCCGGGGAACTTTTTATAGCACCACCGATCTTAAGAAAAATAAGTACAGCTTGCCTTTGTTGCCACGCTTTTTTTGTGTTTACACAGAAACTGCCACAACATATCTATAGATGGAGACTTTAATAAGATTCCTGCAATCATGGCACACTGAAAAGCTAGTAGAAGATTAAATAACAACTCCGTTACTATCACCTTCTTGAGCAAATTGTACTCTTCTTTTTCTCTTATGGAATTGCTAAAACGCACAGCAAAAAAACAAAAAAAAAAAGAGTAATTCAAGAACACTCAGATGCAAAAGCAGTGCGATGTGGCTTCCCTCATTGCGTCGTTGTGCTTTTCTCCCAATGCAGTCAGCAAACCCATACACTAGGTGCATGCACATCGGCCATCTCTTTTATTGACGAACAACTAACACTGCCGAAAAAAACAAATCTAAGAAAAAGAGCCTTGAAGACAAGCTTGACGGCAAAGAGTAAATTGGACGTTCCTGTTTTGAACCCCAAGTACAGCGAAGAATGGATCAATTTTGTTCACAAACAAGGCGGAAACTTTATACCGTCGACATTTCATTAACTCTGATGTGCACGTATTTTCAGTGCAATACAGATACAAACATAGACGGGTGTAGGACATAAAACGAAATGCAAGCGAGACATCGGAGGCTACGGTCCCTTATAACAAAGTGCTCAGAAAATATCCCTGTAAACCCTCCGAAATTTTGAGCATTTTCTTCAGGCCGTTGTCAACAGCGCAAATACGTTTCACAAAATTCATACCAAAAAGTGTATTTTGTTTTTTGTTTCGGTTCCAAACCTTCATCCGACACCTGTATCATTGTAAATGAAGCAAGAGTCACAAATGTAACTATAACCGCAAAAATGAAATGTAAATGTCAAGAGCAATACATTTGGCACTTACGAAACTCGAACAAAAGCAGTCTACATATTACGAAAATGGAAACACAGAAACGCAGCTATCGACACCCTCATTGACAAAAATACGTCAATCAGGTTAAAATTGAAAAACAACGCTAGAGGGTATAATAAACCGATGCGAAGAGTTACATACAGTACTTTCAGGTGATGTCTGAACAGGTTAACTGCATGGCAGTGTGAGCAAGGTGCACTTAATACAAAGAGCAACAAGTGGAATGTAGAGATCGACACTAAAAAGACATTTCGCTGTACAAAACAATTCCACAATAACGCTGAAAAAGTTAAAACTTAGAAAAATGGAAAGTTATAGAAAGCTATAGAACATTTTTAATCTATATACATAAAATATGGTACAAAACAAATTCTTTTAATAAATCATCAGTGTTCGTATATCAATAACATTAAGAGCTGTGTACTGGGTAGATAAGTGTAACTCGCAATTAGAACAACAAATCAACGTGCCAGCACGTGAAGTTCTGATCCATCGTGCATAGCCGACAAAATTACGAAATTAATGAATTTGAGGTATTTCTTCTCACAGTATTGAAGGGACGGGACTTCCTATGCACCAATGAAGATGTGTTCCTTTAGCTACCATTGTGAGAGTACTAAGTTTCCCTCTTGGTGACTGGTGCAAGTGATCCACAAAAGGCTTTGATCATTTCTATAAAGAGAACGTTCTTGTATATGATAGCAGACTACGCCCGAACGAAAGGCAAAACGGCGATGGTTAGTAAGATGCTTCTTGTTTGTAGTATGACGGTTCACATCTATCCACCATCGTTCGATACTGAAATACTATCCAAAGTCGAAGTCCTTTCTTCTAGGCAGATACCACAGTCACACAACATAATAATTACAGACGAAGGTGAAAAATACTGTCATTTTGAAAATTTTGTACGACTTTAATATCTGCCCAAAGGAAAATTATCGAATTATTGCTTACTAAGGCATTGCCTACCGCTTGGAAATGGCGTAATAGCTCAAACTGGCCATTAGCGAGAATTAAATAATACACTGCTGTTCAAAAAAGAGAAGCACCCAGAGGGGGTAAGGAAACGGGTTGAGAGCGTATACGATGTAATTTCGGTGATTATAACTTCGAGTCCCATTTACAAAGAATCTGGAAGTATGAGTCCACATACCAGTACGAAGTTGCGCTTCCTCTGGACTGGATTCATACACTGATTCGGTTCGGAAGGGTGTCATAAAACTGTTGTAGCCGGCCGAAGTGGCCGTGCGGTTAAAGGCGCTGCAGTCTGCAACCGCAAGACCGCTACGGTCGCAGGTTCGAATCCTGCCTCGGGCATGGATGTTTGTGATGTCCTTAGGTTAGTTAGGTTTAACTAGTTCTACGTTCTAGGGGACTAATGACCTCAGCAGTTGAGTCCCATAGTGCTCAGAGCCATTTTTGAAAACTGTCGTATTCAGTCCTGAGGAAAGCAGACCAACAACTGTCGTAACTGGTCCTTGATATTCTGGATACTGGCATTGGGGCGGAGTTGACGTCCAAATTGGTCCCACACGTGTTCTGTCGGGGCCAGATCTGGTGGCCTTGCTAGTCACGGGGAAAGTTCAACATCACACAGACAGTTCACAGAGAAACGTGCCATATGTGTACGAGCATTGTCCTGTTACAAAATGGCACCACGATAGTGTCGCATGAGATGTAACACAAGGAGACGTAGTACATCCATGACGTACCGTTGTACCGTCAGTCTATAGTCGATCACAGCCAGCCGTGACCTATAGTCGTACCTTATGGCATTCCACAACATGAGCGCCACGAGTAATGCCGCTGTGTCTCTCCAAAACATAGGAAGAAAGGTTCCTCTCCCCAGATCACCGCCATACTTGCCGACGAATGTCTACCGGGGTAACGAAGTTCCGCGATTCATCGCTGAACACAGCGCGACGCCACTGATCGGCAGTCCATGCTTCCCGGTCGCGGCACCTCTCCAAACCCAGCTAAGTGTGTTGTGGTATTGACGCAGCCTGCGCATGAGACGGTAATTCCCTACTCGGCTGCAGCCAGTTTCCGACCAGTGGTGCAGATGGCAGAGAATGTTGCAGGAAGCTCATTACTTGTTCTTGGATTGCAGGCACAGATATGAAGTGGTTATCATGTACCTGGTCCATAATACCGGGATCCTCCCTTGTGGTGGTCAGTCATAGTCGACTAGAAGCTTGACGGCAAATATACTTGCTCTCACGTTCTCAGGCAGTCCAACATGGGGCCATTGCCACACCCAAAGGCCCTACAAATCTGGACATTGCACAATTCCACCAGCTGGCCAATTGGAGGCTCTTAATGAGGTCCCTTTCTAACTCTGTTAGGTGCTGATAACGCAGTCTCACACGTGTACACTGCATCTCTGTCTCCTTCACATTGATCACACAACATCTTACGCTCTTCACGCCCATTATATACCCTATCAGATCTGATCACAAAACTAAACACGAACGAAATTAGTGCACTCTTATGACCGCTCTACCTATGGAAGACAAGTGCAACTCTAATCGTTTACACACCCGCCGATGGTGTGTACAAAGTTACATTTACACCCGATCATGTATTCTGGGTGAATCAAGCAATGTAGTTACAGTGGTAGGCGGTTGCTGTCATCATTTCACTACACATAGCGCTAGTACGAATACTGCAAATTTAATTTTCTAGCCGTCTGCACTATAAAATCGTCAGTGTATGTGTTCGTTACTACCCGATGAGCCATTGCAGTGATATTGAAGGTCGACGTAGAGAACGGATTGTAGTCGGATTCCATCAGTAAGCAGCCCCAATGCTGGCGGTGTCCGTTAGCTGTTGCCTATGCGTGCTGTGTCGCGGGCAGACAATGCGCGGCACAGAAGACGGCGTTTGTTTCTTTCATTCCTTGCAGTCACTCTAGAGTCCCATGGATGTATTACAACAATAGCACTCAGCAAAAGCTTTGGCAACTTTGTGAACAATGTCTTTCTGAAGTCTCATAACGTGAAACATCAGCTTTGAATACAGAAGCTGGTTGTGGAGTTCTGGAATCGTGTGTCGCAAAAACAAACTTGCTGCATTCCATAGTTTTATTAGGCTACTTATAAGTTCAAATAACTACCGCAAAGTAGGACTGTCATTGGTTTACACTTGATCCATTGTCTCAGGGTGAGAGTGACGCACCAGAGAAGCTGTTTGTAAGAACTAAAATCTGGAAAAAAGAGGAATATAACACTCACTCGCCACACGAAATCCGTTGCCATTTCAACAACTGACAGTTTCTTCACGAAAAAAGTTGTGCTTGACCAATGCGTATACAGCATTGGCGTATACAGCATTGGCGTATACAGGTGGCGCTTAAAATTTCTTGAGCTGCCTTTACTTTTACCGTAATAAAAAATAATCAAGTCACATGCAAAGTTTAAGAAATTTTTATTCAAACTGATTATACACATATACAAGACAATGCCATCTTATGACATAAAAAAGTTGCAATTGTGGTTATCTTCCTTAAATTATGAATTCTATGCACCTATTCATCCTGGCAAATTGGTTAGTTACATCTTCAATAGAACAATCAATGTCAGGGTCAGTGTTCTACAGGGCTAAGCCATGAAGTCGATCCCCCTTCATTGTCGACCTCAGCCATGTCTTTGTACGCCGCAGTGCTGAAAAACGTCTTTCTACTGTACCAATAGATAAAGGTAGACAAGCAAATATTTTGTACAGCATATGTAACCTAGGTTAGTCAGATCTAGGACAAACAGATAACGCTTGCATAATAGAATCACGATCATTAGGGGAGTTTATGATCGTTTGCTTGTATTGAAGAATCTCTCCCATTCGTCTCTATTTAATCACAAAGAGTGATTCTTCTTCAAAGAACAGTAGTTCAGTGGAGCACTAATTCAGTTTATGCGCCAGATCATTACCGTCCTGTTTCAGTAGTTGTGAGGGCAGAAGTATGTTGAATTT
The DNA here is from genome assembly GCF_021461395.2 of Schistocerca americana. NCBI lineage: Eukaryota > Metazoa > Arthropoda > Insecta > Orthoptera > Acrididae > Schistocerca > Schistocerca americana. The sequence goes on from NC_060119.1 coordinate 793,059,455, forward strand.
TAAATGATAAATATTTTCTTCAGCAAAACGTCCTCTCATGTCAGACGTAACATTGTCCAGTGTTGGAGTAAAAACAGTTCTTTTCCAATATGTCATAGCATCATCATTATGATCCCACTTTTCCCTGTGTCTTTGTCTGTCTGTAACACGAGGAACACTCATCTCCACGTCTAACTCTTCCATAACTGCCCTCGCCTCTTCAACAATAAGAGCAAAGTGTCTCTCAGCATTAGCTCTCATGCCGTCGTACACCTTGAGCGTCGAATCTAATTTTGATTTTGCCATCGCGATGTCCAAGCTAGGGTCTCGTAAGATTTTGCTGACTGGATATGTTATGCTCGTAATGTCACTCAGTGTAAACAGACTGATAATAAACCCGCAATTACAGAGAGCACGAAGGAGAATATTGGCTTTCGCAGCCGTTGTCCTATCCCTCCAACACTGTATTTCTTTAAGAACTTTGCAAACTGTTCCGAGATCAGCTGCGAATTGAATAACAGTATCATGTCGCTCAACCCATCTGCAGCGAGTGTTTTAGGTGACTCTTCAATGTTGCGAATCGCGTGCTAGACGCTGTAAAGAACAATACTACTTCTTCAATAGTACCAAGTGAGTTTCTCACACATCTAACTTTTGCAACTGGAAGACACAGCGAGGTTGAGCCGATGACTTCGACACAGTGTTACTTGCGCGTTGATAGCTTTCTTTTTTATTGTAGCCACAGCTCCTTTCAATTCTGACATATTAACTGAGCAACCATCAAATCCAATCCCACACAGTTCTCCAGTGACAGAGAAAGGCTTTCCATTCTCCTTAGAATCGTAGTACCTAATACTTCACCAGTAACGCTACGCTCTTCATCTTGACTCTCTTGAGGTTCATCGTCGTTGTTTCCACTACAATAATTGTCTTTACGGATGTCAATGACATCCAAAAATCTTTCTTGTAATTTGCCGTCACCATCAACATATCTTGCAGCTAAATTCAGTTGGGCAAAGTGCGCTATGTCCGTAGTCTCGTCGAAGATTATGCTGTAATAACGAGAATCTTTGATTTCCTCCAGTATTCTCGATAACATCACTGTTTCACAGCATGAAATAAGTTCGTTACACGTTGTTTTATTTATGTAAGTGACGTTCACTTTAGTGGTATCAAGGTGATGTTTTAGTTGCAAGTCTTCAGCGTCAATTATAAATCTTAGGAGGGCTCTAAATTTTCCCTCGTTACTCACTGTACTTTCATGACGAATTTCGTTTTCTAACAGACTCCCATCATCTCCATGCCCCCGCAGAGGAATACTTTGCTTTCCATTAAATATGATTGTTTTTATTATAGATGCAAGACGGTCTCTGTTTTCCCTAATGCTTTCCATTCTCTGTCTTGACAATTCATTTATGACCTCAAGATCGCGGTTGTCTCGTGTCGCCAAAAATAATTTTGGATCTGTTGACGCTTCAACGTGGTACTTGAGCCGAGAGTGGGTCTCAAGGTCACCATCTTTACCAGTAAGTTGGCAAACTTTGTTATCGGTTCAGTCACAAGTTTCTTGGCAATAATGAATTTCTTTCCTCCAACCATTTTATTATTCACAAAAATTGAACAGTTAATGCAAAGATGTCTCTTTTTAACGTGTGAGAACACCAGCCATGGATACTGTTCAAAGTGATTTATCGTGCACTTGTCTGCGCGCAAACCGACCCCTCTTGTTGTACTCGGAAGTAGGAAAGATATAACCTTTATCAGGTTTCCTTGGAGCTGTGAGAAGCTTGTGTTTTATATCATCACTATTTTTTCCTGGCGCTAATATACCCAAATAATTGTCAATATCCTTGGGATTAAAGGAATCAGTCGATGAACTTTGTTGTGGAACTTTCGATGAAGTGCTGGGCTCTGCCTGTACATCTGGTGGTGTTTTTGCGGTTGAATTGTGACCGGAATCTTCAAAAGCTTCTACTTTTTCTTATTACATAATGATCCCTTTCATTATATTATTACGACGTAGATGAATTAGATGCCAATTATTCTCGAATAAACACTTTATTCGCACTGAAAAATGCAACACTAGTACACTTAGCTCTTAAACACACATGGTCACACTCCGCATATTTCTAATATCACTAAGCACAACACTGGCTGAAGTCCATGGTAACAGCCAATAATCGCAGTTGTTCACATTTTATCTCTTCCAAGTTATCGCGACGATCGTAGCTTTCAAACTGACTACCTGGCAGCGACTCTGCTTCTCTTATATGTGTGGCTCGGTTGTTTCGAGAACATTCGCTGCCAGGATATTCGCTTCCAGATTTTTTACGGAGTGTGAAAAACTACCTACTGTGAAAGCGACAAGCTATTATGCATCTTACGACGTATAATATAAGGGCGAGTTTCCAATGATGACGTGATCCGGCAATTTATGTGTGTGGAACTTTTATTGTCGATTCCGTTCCTTTCTAGTGCATTCGATAGAGCGCGTATATTGTAACAATGCGTTTTTAGAAATCTTCTCGAAAGTCACTGTTACCGGAGGTAGTTTCCCATACCTAACTAGTATTACGAGTTAGGCATGTGAAACTATTCTTACGTTATTAGTAAAAATATTGTTTCGAGTCTGTTACGAGACTCGTTGCAATGCTCGTATATTGTTACGAATACTTTTGCTGAGAAATTACTATGAATTACTATAATTAATACTTCACAATCAACTGATCATTCTCACTCTTGACTAATCTTCACACTTGCACTTGCTACAACTAGGACTTTTTACTTATTCAACCTTCAGTCTTAATATTTCTGCTTCTGAATACAAAATAGCGAAATTCTGCAAATATTCCGTATTTATAACGCTACGTATCGAAGGTTCTCTGTACAAGAAAACAGTAGAATATTCGCGACTTTTCTCGAGCAAATGCCAGACAGAATAACGTATCGAGATCATTGGAATGACCGCGACTTTTGTCGTAGATATGTGTTAGCTATCTCTGTGTCAGACAGAAACGTATAAAAAACGATGACGCGGACGCGCGTGCTGCTGGGAAGCACAACTACTCGATAACTCGATTCAGTCGAGTCGACTGACGAAAGAAACGAACGAAGAGTCTGCGGGCTGGCTGGCGGGGCGACGCGGGTGGCAATGCGTTCGGCCACGCAGGAGGGGGGCAGGGGGGGGGGGGGGGGGAGGGGCGCTCTGCGCGGCCCCCATATGTATCCGCCACTGTCTTGGAGCAGATTTAATGAGGACTCGTCATAGAACACAATAGCGGATGATTTCTATCGGAAATCCAACCAGCCGCTATATAATGTTTTTACACTTTTTTCTTCGCCTTAGCTTTCATGCCACCGTAGGCTCACCGTCAGATGGTGGGTATTTGTGGGCACCTTGTCTTTGAATACGGTATTAGTGTTGCGGTGCTTAAGACAGTCACTTCGATTAAATACGTAGACGCAACGCTGCAAAGAGGTGTGAAATTGTACGAGTACGAAAGGTCGGTAATAGAGTGGGTGAATGTTCGACTACAGTTTATTGGGAGAATGTTAGCGAATTGTAACTCAGGTATAATGGAGACTACACGTAGAACACTTGTGCGGCCGATTCTTGAGTACAGCTCGAGGCGTTTGGGATCCCCACCAGGTTGGGATAAAGGAAGACATCGAGGAAATTCAGAAGCGTGCTGCTAGATTTGTTTTTAGCAGTTTCCGGCAAAATGCGATTGTTACAGAGATATTTCCTAACTTAAATGGGAATCCCTGGAGGGACGACGACATTCTATTCGTGAAAGCAAACACGGATAAAAAGTGAATTTCAAAACAAGATGAGTACCTTGAATATTAAATCAACTACGCTAAAACTACCGCGGTTCCACTAATTTTTTAATGTAACAAGCTGGAGTGCAAAATCAGCGCTGTAAAAGGGTGATCTGTATGGTACAATGTTATTAACAATTAAATTTTGAAAGACCACGTGTTTTAATTTTTGATAATGTCCAAGTGGTTTGTTTACATTTCTGTTCCAACGAGTTCAGCAGGAGTATGGTCCTGCGAAAGCGTATTGATAGACACACTCCAATAAGTTCCCTTACCAGACAATTTTTCGCGCTCTCATCGATGATTGGCTGTTGTTTTATGGGCGTAGCTCCACTACGGTGCAACACCAGCCTGTTTCTCGGTTCTACGCCTCCTAGACTTATTATCAGTCTTTTTTCTCCAAGCTGTAGTACTCGTATGAAAACGTTACTACCAGAAATGGCGCATCTCAGTGCATGCTTAAAGTCCATCACGTCTCAGAACGCTTCGAATCATCGACACACACAACTCCGCGCTCACTACGGTGTGCCGGCGTCGATTAACACTATGGACGAAGCCTAATCCTGTGTGCGATCCCCCTTTATTCACTACATCTACACGCACACACACGAATCTCACAGCGGAATGTCCAGTGCAACTCAAACGTCATGATGTGGCAGGCCCGTTTGTGAGTGTTCGATCATCTACTCCATCTATACTCACAAGCTGTGACCTGGAAGAGTCATCCACCAATTGCTCTCACGCTCTCCCATCATTTCAGGGCCCCTTACTATCCGAGATTGGCGTAACAGCGAGCTCTCCAGTCACACAAGGGGTGGCCCAGCTAATCTGTCTCAGCACCATATCTTATTCTTTTTTCATTTTATCTTCATTTTATTACCTCGCCAGTCAGGATATGGGATGGAAAAGATGGGGAAATGGGTTCTGAACAAATCTATTGAAATGGGAGAGGGCAGACCGGTGAGAAGAGGAATCCTGACGTGGGGAGGGAAAGTACTGTTTTGTTAAAGCTGGAAGCATGGGGAGATCTCTGGACGAATTTCGCGTTCAAGTAGGGGAAGATGGTTTATTTAGGATAAGATATAGAGAGTGTATAGGTCCGAGATTGTAGCGGATGTGTTGGTGAAGGAGCGGTAGAGTGTGAGAACTGATAGTCAGGAATGAAACTATAAGGTTGTTGGTGTAACACCTTTCAGGGAACTTGACAGCACGTACAGGACGTAGCAAATAAAAGTGGCCCGAACATTTTCAGATCATTTGTGGTAGCATTAACGGAGGAGGAAAAGACCGAGAGTTGCTTCCAACAGGGAGCAATTGCCCATATAGCCAACCCAACCTTGGAGCACATTTACACAATCTTCACGCGTCACAGAGTTGTTACCAGTCTGGTAGCGGCCCTAGCTGGCCACCCAGGTCACCTGATCTGTCAGTGGGAGATTATTTGTGTGCGCACCCCTCAAGTTTAAGATGTGCAGCAAGAACGCTGATCTTACGATTCTGATAGTCTTCAAGAACATTTTGGATGAGACTGCAGCAGTTCCAGCAGTCCAGCTTCAATCCGCCTTCAGTAACTTACTGACCAGGGCCCAAAAGTGCCAAGAGATGAATAGTGGCCACTTTCAGCGTCTGCTATAGTCAGGTTAGAACACATTTCCTTTCCTCTACTGTGTTTCTTAGCACCCTGGAACTCTGTTCTCTGGGCCACTTTTATTGCTCCACCCTGTATTAATCTACATACCCTGAAGGATTGGGCACTTTCGAGTCATTCTTTCTCGATGTTATAATTTTCTCTACTAAACAAATAGGGAAGAGTGGGAATCAGGCAGTAAGAATTACTATTATAATAAAGTGAACAGCAGCGGGAAGGCGTGAATAAAAGGATCTCTCATGCGAAAATGAGCTTGCCCTTTTCTCACACGATACTCTACTCTATGAACCATTGATGAAGGGCAGCAGGCAGATCCCATATTCCTAGAATTCAGGAAAGCAGTTGACACAGTGTCCCACCACAGGCTGTCAATGAAGGTCCGAGTATATGGATTAGCTTCCCCGATGTACGAGTGGCTCGGAGAGTTTGTAAACGGTAGAACCCAGTACGATTTCCTGCAGAGCGAGTGTTGAACAGAGGTAAGGATATGGTCAGGAGTGCCACACGAAAGTGCGATAGGACCGCTGTTGTTCTCTATATTTATAAATGCTCTGAAGGAAAGTGTGATCACCAGTCTGCGACTGTTTGCTGATGACACTATGAACGGGAAAGAGTCGTCCCTGTGTGATTGAAGTGGAATAAAGGATGAAGGACAGAATTTTTATTTGTTGTGATGAGTGGTAGTTTGCTCTAAATGCCGAAAAAATGTGAGTTCATTTAAATGAGAAGGAAAAACAATCTTCTGAAGTTCAAATACTTTATGGGTAGTGTGATGCTTGGCAGAATCACGACAGTTGAGTATTTAGGCGTAACGTTGCAAAGCGATGTGACATGGAACGAGGATTGTGGGTGGGAGGGCGAATGATAGACCTGTGTTTATTGGAGAATTTTGGAAAAACGTCATTCACATACAAAGTAGATCGTTTATTCGTTCTTGAGTAGTGCACCAGTGTCTGGGATCGCCACCAGGTCGTGTTAAGAGATGACATTGAAGAATCTCAGAGGCGTGCTGCTACATTTGTTGCAGGCAGGTTAGATCAACACACGGGTATTACGGAGATGTTTCGTGAGTTCAAACGGGTACCTCTGGAGGGAAGGCGAAGTTCTTCTTGCAAAACATGTCAAGGAAATTTAGAAAACTGGAATTTGCGGCTGACTACACAAATATTCTGATGCTGTGAGCACATATTTCGCCTAAGGCCCTCCAAGACAAAAAAAGAGAATTTAAGACTCGTACGGAGGACAAAGACACTCGTTTTTCACAAGCTCCATTTGCGAGTAGTACTAGTAGTGGTATCAGGTATGCTCCGCCATGCACCACGTGTTTTTCAGAAAATCATTAAGTGGTTCTCTGCAAATGGGCTCTCATTAAACTTTGACAAAACACAGTATATACAGTTCCACACAGTAAATGGAATAACCCCATTAATAAATATAGACTTCGATCAGAAATCAGTAGCTAAGGTAGAATATTCAAAATTTCTAGGTGAATGCACTGATGAGGGGTTGAACTGGAAAAAACACACTGAAGATCTGCTGAAACGTTTGAGTTCAGCTGCTTATGCTATTAGGGTCATTGCAAATGTTGGCGATATACATCTGAGTAAATTAGCTTACCACGCCTATTTTCATTCTCTGCTTTCGTATGGCATCATATTCTGGGGTAACTCATCATTTAGTAAAAGAGTGTTCATTGCACGAAAGCATGTAATCAGAATAATTGCTGGAGCTCATCCAAGATCATTCTGCAGACACTTATTTAAAGAGCTAGAAATCTTCACTGTAGCCTCACAATATATATATTCACTTATGAAATTTGATATTAACAATCCGAACGAATTGAAAAGTAATAGCAGTGTACATGGCTACAACACTAGGAGATAGGATGATCTTCACTACTCAAGGTTAAATCTAACTTTGGCTCAGAAGGGGGTAAATTATGCTCCCACAAAAGTCTTTGGTCACTTACCTAATAGCATCAAAAGTCTGACAGATAGCCATATAGCATTTAAATGGAAATTAAAAGAATTTCTTAATGACAACTCCTTCTACTCATTAGATGAATTTTTGGATATAGGAAGTAGGTAATTTCCCAACCTCCACAAAAAAAAAAAAAAAAAAAAAAAAAAAAAAAAAAAAAAATATTGAATGTCATTTAATATTTTGTCTAATGTAATATCTTGTATAGACACCTTTTATTAACCTTACACGTTCTACATCATTACGAAGTGTCGTATTCATGATCTATGGAACAAGTACTAATCTAATCTAATCTAAAAGTATATATGTAGATGTAGATTTACATGTCGTATGGACACGTAACCCGAATGTGGCGTGCGGCCGGATCTCGCGGCTGGCAGCGGAGAACCACAAAAGCGAGGGAACGATTCCTCACAATGGGCGGCGGCAGATGGCGGCAATTTATGTCTGCCGGCTGTCTGCGTGTTCATTACTTACCGGCGGCAGATAGCCGAGATCCCGCTGTGCGGAAGAAAGCACAGCCACCTGACGCCAGCCAACGTCTTGAGCAGGTAGCCGCGCCACACGCGCTATGGACCGGAATCCGGTCCGCGGCGGATACGTGCGTGCGCGTGCCCCTCACACAGCCATGCTCGCGCAGGAAAGGAGGGCGGGCGCTTCTACATCTTTCCTTGTGATAAAAGACGGGACACAAAGAACGGCAGTCGCGGGGAAAAAAATTGACAAACTGTGACAGGTAGGTGAAAAGTTATAGGAAGGAAGAGAGATACTGCTGAACTTTTTCTTTAAAAAAGTATTCTTCATCAAGAACGCATCTCTATCTCTCATCTGAGTACCACAGTGCCACAATGACCCACAGATTATCCTCTTATGTAGATGGAAAACTAACCATCTTTTCTTGTTTACAGGGTAGTCCATTGATAGTGACCGGGCCGAATATCTCAAGAAATAAGCATCAAACGAAAAAACTACAAAGAACGAAACTCGTCAAGGGGGAAACCAGAAGGCACTATGGTTGGCCCGCTAGATTACACTGCCATAGATCAAACGGATATCAACTGCGTTTTTTTAAATAGGAACCCCCATATTTTTTTTACATATTCGTGTAGCACGTAAAGAAATATGAATGATTTAGTTGGACCACTTTTTTCGCTTTGTGACAAATGGCGCTGTAATAGTCACAAACGTATAAGTACGTGGTATCACGTAACATTCCGCCAGTGCGGACGGTATTTGCTTCGTGATACGTTACCCGTGTTAAAATTGACCGTTTACTAATTGTGGAAAAGGTCGATATCGTGTTGATGTATGGCTATTGTGATCAAAATTGCCCAACGGGCGTGTGTTATGTATGCTGCTCGGTATCCTGGACGACATCATCCAAGTGTCCGGACCGTTCGTCGGATAGTTACGTTATTTAAGGAAACAGGAAATGTTCAGCCACATGTGAAACGTCAACCACGACGTGCAACAAATGATGATGCCCAAGTAGGTGTTTTAGCTGCTGTCGCGGCTTATCCACACAAACTGCGCGAGCATCGGGAATCTCAAAAACGTCGGTGTTGAGAATTCTACATCAACATCTATTGCACCCGTGCCATATTTCTATGCACAAGAAATTGTATGGCGACGACTTTGAACGTCGTGTGCAGTTCTGCCACTGGGCACAAGAGAAATTACGGGACGATGACAGATTTTTTGCACGCGTTCTATTTAGCGACGAAGCGTCATTCACCAACAACGGTAACGTAAACCGGCATAATATGCACTATTGGGCAACGGAAAATCCACGATGGCTGCGACAAGTGCAACATCAGCGACCTTGGCGGGTTAATGTATGGTGTGGCATTATGGCAAGAAGGATAATTGGCCCCATTTTTACCGATGGCAATCTAAATGGTGCAATGTATGCTGATTTCCTATGTAATGTTCTACCAATGTTACTATAAGATGTTTCACTCCATGACAGAATGGTGATGTACTTCCAACATGATGGATGTCCGGCACATAGCTCGCGTGCGGTTGAAGCGGTATTGAATAGCATATTACATGACAGGTGAATTGGTCGTCGAAGCACCATACCACGGCCTGCACGTTCGCTGGATCTGACGTCCCCGGATTTCTTTCTGTGGGGAAAGTTGAAGGATATTTGCTATCGTGATCCACCAACAACGTCTGACGACATGCATCAGCGCATTGTCAATGCATGTGCGAACGTTACGGAAGGCGAACTACTTGCTGTTGAACGGAATGTCGTTACACGTATTGCCAAATGCACTGAGGTTGACGGACATCATTTTGAGCATTTATTGGTTCAAATGGTTCAAATGGCTCTGAGCACTATGGGACTCAACATCTTAGGTCATAAGTCCCCTAGAACTTAGAACTACTTAAACCTAACTAACCTAAGGACATCACACACGCCCATGCCCGAGGCAGGATTCGAACCTGCGACCGTAGCAGTCCCGCGGTTCCGGACTGCAGCGCCAGAACCGCACGGCCACCGCGGCCGGCTAGCATTTATTGCATTAATGTGGTATTTACATGTAATCACAATATAACAGCATGCGTTCTCAGAAATGATAAGTTCACGAAGGTACATGTATCACATTGGAACAACCGAAATAAAATATTCAAACGTACCTACGTTCTGTATTTTAATTTAAAAAAACCTACCTGTTACCAACTGTTCGTCTAAAATTGTGAGCCACATGTTTGTGACTATTAAAGCGCCATTTATCACAAAGCGAAAAAAGTGGTCCAACTAAAACATTCATACTTTTTTGCGTACTACACGAATATGGAATAAAAATGGGGGTTCCTATTTTAAAAAACGCAGTTGATATCCGTTTGACCTATGACAGCGCCATCTAGCGGGCCAACCATGGCGCCATCTGGTTTCCCCCTTCAAGCTAGACAAGTTTCGTTCTTTGTAGTTTTTTCGTTTGACGCTTATTTCGTGAGATATTTGGCCCGGTCACTATCAATGGACCACCCTGTATATATATCTTTATTCCTCATGTCTACATATTTTCGGCCCTCCACCGCTAGAGAGCTCCGAATTGTAGCGCTTAAAAACGGTGATGTGTAACAAAACTATGTCTGTGGGTGAGAAACAGCGTGCTGTAATCGAGTTCCAGACCACACTCGAGCGCTGCGACATCTGGAAAAATCTGACGCCTTGGTTTCACTGTCGTCGATCGTCCTCAATACAGTCTCGAGATGATCCTATTCGATTTTCATCCGATTCCAAAACTTAAGGAATGCCCTCGAGGACTTTACTTTGACACTGATTAAGCGGTGCACGCGGAGGTGAGAGCGTTACTCCGTCAATAAGGTCAAACATTCTACAATGACGGTATCGACAAACAGGTCTCCCGTTGTGTTGTGTTCGTCCCCAAGGAGACTATACTGAGGAATAAAGAGACTTGAAGAATAAAGGAGAAGAATATTAATAACGTTCGTTCTGTTTTCACGTAAGAGAAACTGCTTTTCAGCACGCCCTCGTAAACTGATGTCCTGTGCTCGCTGTCTGTCTGTAAATTTAGGCTAATCTGAGGAACTTCTCTAGGGATTTTGATACGGTTTTCCGCAATAGACTGATTTACGAGGGAGGTTTGCGTATATGTTTTATAAAAAATTTTGTGCAAATTGGCAGAACCGTGATAAATAAAAATCTCTGCTGCCATGGAAACGATGCTTTTTTCGATCTAATTGTGACAGGCTAAGGACACCCGACTATCAGGCCACGCCAAATCGAAACATCTGACGTTTATACGTTCCAATAAAGCGAAATTGCGCGTCGAAAATTTTGTTCTCTTGCAGGATGCCTTGCATTCAGAAAAACGTAGCAACAATTGGTAATAATGCCATCAGCTGTTACAAGAGATGCAGTATATATACACAAAAAGACACAAGACGCATTGACAAATGCAAAAAAATTACGGAAAAACTGACCTTTCCATCACGATGACGTGTAATCTGAATAGGCCAAAACATTGAAGATAACATCCATCCTAATGCAAGACCCTAAGACAGGTGTTTCATCTAAAATTCTGAACCCCATTATTTCTTATAAATAAAGCATATATATATTTGGTCCGAGATTTGGCACATGTACCGTTGATCGGCGAAAACACAGGCCACCACACATACATCTGCTTCTGCGGCTAATCAAATCAGACTAGACCAAATCGACAGTACAATCACAACAGGGCAGCAGAACAGGAAGACTACATATTCGTGGTTGTGGAAGACAAATGGGTCATGGCCCTTGTAAATATATTTTATAAAAGAACCTTTTATCAGGTGTGCTTTGGCAATGGGAAAAATGAGACATCCGGAGTGCATTCGGAATCTTCTGACTTCGTCTTACACCCCTCCTGTATAAGAAAAGTTAGGATTGGCAACTGTCTTGCGTCCAATGTAGTTTCGATGTCGAGCACAGTTCTGTACGCAGTAGACATTCGAAAATCTTGCTTTAAGAATGATATCTCCTCAAAAACACTAAACAAAGTGCTTTGTTTTAAAAGCGGACTACATCGAAAGAAGTGCATTTGTGCCCTAAAAAGCACACTCTCTCGCCAGCTTGCCCTGTGTAGGGAGAGTATTGTTAAGGGCGGAACTGAAGATTACATATCGTTCTCATTTCGCAACAGAATTTCTGTAGATGTTATTCAGCCTTATTGTTATTTTCAGCAGATGGCATGCAACCTTTTATTAACTATACTGTGAATAAGTGAACATTCTGTCACTCAGAAATAATAACAAAGTCTATATGTAGAGGAAGTAGCAGACCTAAAAAAATGTTTGGTTATTCCCGTTGATTTTTTAAGCCAACCTTACCTCCACCTTCGTCGATGAATTATTTACAGCCAGCCCCATCCGGACAGCTCTGATGTTGCGTTGTACATACCTGCAAACAGGAAGAAAAGAAATTATTTGATAATACGCCACAAAGTGTATACATATATAATTTAAGTTGTCGAAAAATAAAATACAAAGCATGGCGAGAGAGAGAGAGATAGGTGAACACTGTTCTTTAAGCGTTGATTTTTTTTAGTTCTTTAAAGCTGAATTCTGCTAATGGAGCTTATTTCCATTCAGGCAGGAGGCATATATTCGCACTTGTTAAAAGACACAAGAAAACGGTGGTGAGGAACAGGCCACACGCTCAAAAAAGGGATAGAAGAGACGCTCAGTGGCGTTCCGCTAAGTTATATCACATCGCGTTAGTGTGCTTCAAGCTAAATTATAGTTTGATTCGTTAGTACAAATCTATATTCTTGTATCCCCAAGCGTATTTCATTCAACTAGACAAAAGCTGTCGCCGCTTATAAATTGTAATACTCTGAGAAAATAGTGCGTAATTAAAGTCGTTAGCTGCGCTTTTCTGTTGTAGGGCACTGCAAATCCCCGAAAGAGGTCGTGTCTTCAGAAACACTTATGCCTGCACCAGCATTGTACTGTGTCGTCAAGTCTGCCACAGATTTCGCCTATCCTGCCGATCAGAGCGGTCAAGAGTCCGACCTCCACAGTCTGTGATATGGAGTGGATGGCCAGCAGCTTTTAGTCTACTAGAGATTTCTCTGTTCTTAACCTCTTTCCTAAGTTCTCGCGACAGCAGCATGCGAACTGCCAACAGTTTTTTGCGAGGTACCCGCTCCGAGGCGCCGGGCCATAATATCCTTTGCCAAAGAAGCTTGCGTTTTTGTGTGTGTGTGTGTGTGTGTGTGTGTGTGTGTGTGTGTCGCGTTCCCTCCGAGTGGCTGGACTTCTGAGGTGCATGTAAATGGATCAAATTCCATCTTTATTATTCTTAAGCAGGGTCTTTGACTCTAGGTCTGTAGAACCTGTTGAGGTGGTGGTTCCTGATTTATTTTAACTTTCTATTTTATTTTCTTTGCCTTCACTTGGCTTCCAGTAGACGTCATTATGGCAGATCTTCTACGATGATTCGGCGTATCTCGACCGTGTGGCACCCTGGGGAACGTCGGAAGTAATAGTCCAACTTTGTTGAGGAGTTTCATAATGGATATCCGAATCTGTTCGCTAAGGGGCAGCATGTCAAGTTCACGGTGGAGGTCCTGGATCCGGGACCACGGCGGAGTGTGGAGTATGGCCCAACACCAATCCTGGCTGCCTGGAGGAGGCTTAAGGATGTGGGGCAAAGAGTGTTCCATGTCGAGCAGTAACGCCGGGAGGATTATTGCACAATAAAGGCGGAGGTTGGTCCTGGTCCGTAGTTACGTGCTGGCCAGTGTTGGGTAGACCTGTGGAGAAGGCGTAGCATCTTGCTTCGTTTCTCTCGTACATGAGTGTTAAAAGGTAACTTGTTGTCCAGGGTAATACCAAAATATTTATCTCTGTCCATCTAGCTGAGTGGTCGACTGTGCACAATCATGCGACCACGGGATCGGGCGTCGGCGTGTAATCATCACGGCCTTCGTCTTTCCTGAATTGACTTTGATACAGTTTTCCGGCGTCATTGTTCAGTTAACGTCAGTTGCGCTGGCGGCTGTTGATGGCGGCATTGACTTGTCGGCTACCGGTCAACAAAGCCGAATCATCAGCAAATTGGGTAAGCACCACTAACAGCAGAGCTGGAGGGTCCTTAACGTAGATAGCAAAGATAACTGGTGACAAAACCGATCCCTATGGAATGCATTCCGAGAGGTGTTTGAGACTGCAGCGTTGTCCTCGTATCTTGACTGTTATCTTCCCGTCCTGGAGAAAGCTCACGATTAGTTTGCTGCAGTAGTCAAGAAGGACATGTGGGTAATACAATTTAGCGATCAGTTTGTTACGCCAGACCCGGTCGTACGCCTTCTCTTTATCGAAAAAAAATGGCAGCCAGTGTTGTAGTCAGACACTTTCATATTATACGTGCGTAACTTTCAGATTTGCCCCAGGGCAGTGTAATAGGTCCGCTGCTTTTTACGATTTACATAAACGATCTAGTTGATGGTATTGACAGCGGCATTAGACTGTTTGCCGATGATGCTGTAGTCTACGCGAAAGTAGTATCACACGAAAGTTGTTAACAAACCAATGAGGATTTATAGAAAATAAATGCGTGGTGTAATGACTGACAGTTATCTCTCAATATTATTAAGTGTAACCTACTGCGTATAACAAGGCGAAAATCCCCATTAAAGTACGAGTACAAAATAAATGCCCAGTCTTTGGAAGCGGCAACATCCGTCAGGTATCTGGGTGTGACTATTCGAAATGATCTCACATGGAATGATCAGATTACAAAATTAACGGGTAAGGCAAACTCTAGATTGCGGTTTATTGGTAGAATCCTGAAGCTATGCAATCCTTCAACGAAGGAAATAGCTTACAATATATTAGTTCGTCCAGCCCTAGAGTATTGTCCGTTGTATGGGACCCTTACCAGTTGGGTCTGATTCAAGATATTGAGAAGGTCCAAAGAAGAACGGCAAGATTCGTGACTGGTACATTTAACCATCGCGAGAGCGTTACAAATCTCATAGAAAGTTTGAAGTGGGACACACTTGCAGATAGACGGTGCGCTGAACGGAAGGGGCTGCTCACTAAATTCCGACATCCGATCTTCACCGAGGATGTAGAGCATATATTACCACCAACTTTCAAATCGCGCAATGATTACCATTAAAAGATAAGGGAAATCAGAGCTCGTACTGAGGCGTTCAGACAGTCGTTTTTCCATAGCGCGATCCGCAAGTGGAACAGGGGGTGGGGGGAGGGGGAGGGGAGTGGGGGAATATGACTTTGGCGCGAATTGTGCCCTCCGCCACACACCGCTTGGTAGCTAGCGGAGTATATATGTAGACGTAGATATAGTCTGAGATCCGTAAAAGTGCCAAAGTCGCTTATGTCAATGGATTTCCCCACTTGTGCCCCGCATCGCCTCTGGAATGATTCCCTAACCGTCTCTGCTCCCCTTATATTTGTTGCTTACAGCGCCACATGCCATAAACGCCACCAGGCGTCATTCAGTCATGCTGTTGGCAATGGTTATAATGTTTTGCCCCATCAGCATGTACCAGTGAACGTCCTCATTCTGTAAAAGAATCGGACTCACACGTATAAAACAGCTTCGAACGTTTTATTACTTTACAAATGAGTTAATGTGCTCTTTGACTCTATAAGCACGTAAGCGACAAAAGTTTAGGAAAAGATTTGCAATCGGGCTTAAAGTCTGTTGGAAGTCACTGAGTGCTCTCATTGTCAAACACTGGATGAATACATTCTGCGTAACCTGCGCTCCATTTCAAGCAGAAGCAAGATTTTCACGCATCTCAATGTACACGACGTCATACCTCCTGAGCCACGTGTCGTACAATGACACGCTTTTGCAGGTACATTCAGCGATATTTGTACGAGGCCGTGCTGAAAAGTAATTCTTCCGAATTGGAGAAAACTCTTGAAGCTTTTTAGATAAAACAAACGTTATTAGCATTCTACATCTTTATTCTGCATGTCTACATATTTGCAATCCTCTACCGCTAGAGGGCTGCTAGTTGTAGCGTGTAACATGGCGGTGTGTACCGTAACTATTTCCGTCCGTGAGAAACAGCGTGCTGTAGTCGAGTTCCGAGTTCGAAGAATTCGTTCGCACGTGGAGCACCCTCTCGTTCAGCATAACGCCAAACCACGCACGAGCGCTGTGACACCTTCAACAATCCGAGGCCTTGCTTTCACTGTCATCGATTAGCCTCCACCCGATTTTCACCTGTTTCCGAAACTTAAAGGACTTCTGTTTGATAGTGCTGAAGCAGTGCTGGCAGTGGTGAGGTCGTGGCACCGCCAACGCAGTCAAACTTTCTACACTGACGATACTAACAAACTGGTCTCTCGTTGGTAGAAACGTGTTCACTGCCAGGGTGACTACGTTGAGAAATAAATGTGTAGACATGAAGAATAAATATGTAAAATTTAATAACGATCGTTTTCTTTATAAAGCGTTAAGTGTTTTTACACGAAAAATTCGGTAGTATTACTTTTCATCACGTCCTCCTACACACTGTTTGCAAAGTGTGTTGCGAATAGTTAGTAGTAAACAAATAATAAATTAAAGTTTCATGCATGAGGCTGATGTTTTATTGCATGAACAGCGAAAATGTTTAAAATTATGTGTAAAGCTTATTCGAAGTGGGCAAGTGCTGTCATTGTCAAACATTGGATGAATATCTCCTTCTTTTTCTTGCCCCTTTGTCCTGCATCTGCACAGAGTCGGTATCGTTATTAACAGCTGTGGCATGGTTACTTTAAGACGTTGCCCAGATGTCCTTCCTACGCCGCCTCATCCCCCCCCCCCCCTCCCATTTGTGTAAAGTTGTGCGAGTGAAAATGTGCAGAAGCTCATCTAAACGTTTGAGAATCGTATAACTGAGGCGAGAGTTGGGTACCAGACCGGTATTCACCTTGTCGGTTGTGGAAAACAGCCTAAAAGCCACACCCAAGTTGGCTAGCACACTGACCCTCATCGTCAATCCGCCGGGCTGATCCGATCCGCGGCCGCGTATCTCGCCGCACTTGGACATGCACTGCTATCCGGGCGGATCATCAAAATACGAGTACGTGCTGAATATAGTCTGGGTATTTGGGCGCAGCCAGTTTTTTGCCGGAAGACAGAAACACACACAGTTTCTACTGGTAAACACTTCTCAAAATGCTTCAAATGGCTCTGACCACAACGGGACTGAGGTCATCAGTCCCCTAGAACTTAGAACTACTTAAACCTAACTAACCTAAGGACATCACACACATCCATGCCCGGGGCAGGATTCGAACCTGCGGCCGTAGCAGTCGCGTGATTCCGGACTGAAGCGCGTAGAAACTGCTCGGCCGTCGCGGCCGGCAAACATTTCTCTTATCGTGTTAAACTTGGTAGAGTACGATACCTCTTAATGAGTAGTTTATGGCACCAGTTTTCTAAATTCAGTCGAAAACTACGTGAAATGCAGAAAATCAAGTTTTTGTTGCTCCTCAAAGCCGTTAGGCAACCTTCAACTCATATAGGGTTCCGGGACAGCGGTTTTGTTATACAGACTGCTACTTCCATTGCTTGTAATACCCACTGTTAATTAAGATCGAGATAATGAGTTACTTTGATACACATGACGTCTGCAATGGAATCGGATGCGCGTTTTTGTATTCCGTGTGCACTCATTCTGTTTAAGGGGGGTAGGACGTCAAACGGGCCGACTTGGAGCAGGAGAGGCGCCACAGGACATTTTATTTTCTGCTGTCTATACTTTTACAAATAAATTCATAAAACTTTGTCAACATGACCAGGAAGGGTTCAGGATTCACACTCATAGCAGTGGAAGTGCAAAAACATAACAAAATAATTTTTTTTTAGGTATGAAATTTCATCATTTTTTCACTTACTGTTGGCTGCATTTGTTGCTATAGGTACATATTTCTTCACAAGTAAGAGAGATTCTTTGATGAATTTTGCACAGCATACAAACCATACTTACAGGTCTCTCTTACTTATTAAGAAAAGTGTACCTATAGCAACAAATGCAGCCAATAGTAAGTGAAAAATTGATGAAATTTCACGTGTAAAAAAAAATTATTTTGTTATGTTTTTAACTTCCGCTGCTACGAGTGTGTATCCTGAATCCTTCCTGGTCATGCTGACAAAGTTTTATGAATTTACTTGTAAAAGTATAGACAGTGGAAATTAAAATTTCGCGTGATGCCTCTCCTGCTCCAAGTCGGCCCGTTTGACGTCCTACCCCCCTTAACTAGACAACAGTGCGAAACTGCACCGAAGGCTTACGTACCAGAATTAAAAAAAGACGGTAACAGCAAGGGCTCCGCCGTTTTCATCCTCCCAGAGAGCTTCCTTCACGGTGAAGCAAATCGTAAACGAGTATAACGCGCGTACGACTGTCCGTACTTATTGAAGACAGTACAACCAATCCATCGGGTATTTTACTCTTCAGTCACAGCGCCGAGAAACGTAGTCGAGCTGCTATAGCTTCCGGGTCATTGGCTCGAGGTTCTGTTTCCTTATTGGCGCTCTCGGAGGCTGAACTTTAGGGAAGCGCGTAACAGTGGTGTCAGGCGGGAATGCGCGGCTGGGACGGTGATGTACGTCCCGGAAACGCGGGTCTGGCCCGCGGCGACTCCTCACATTTGTCTGGGGACGCAGCCCAGCCTCAACCTGTCCCCGGCCGCTGCTGCCGTCCTCTCGCCTCGCCACGCACCCAGTCGATGCGCGGCGGCGCCCCGCAGCTACGACCCGCTCGGCTGACGGTCAGCGGTTAGCTACGTTTACGGCCGCCGGTTCTGCGCCGTAACCCGAGTAAAGCCTAGTGTCAGGCCCAGCCAGCTGTGGGGCTCAGCTCGCCATTCACTGTCGAAGCAGGGATACCAAGTTAACAGACTACTGGAGTGCCGTGAAAGGCACTATCTTCGTCGCAGTGTGAGTAACCAATACCTATACTCAGCGCGCAAGTCGGGGAACCTCCAATATTTACGAAATAATGTGGCGCTCGGCGATATTATGTACACTAAATGGCGCTCTGACAACATCGTGAGAAGTCCCAAGCGACTGGAAAAAAGCCCAGCTGATTACTGTATATAAGATAGGTAAAAGAACGGACACGTATAATTACAGTCCAGTAACCTTAGTTACCTTTTTTAAAAAAAAAAAAAACTGCGTAGGTGGGTGCCAACAACATATTTTCGCAATGGGAGGAGGAAGTTGGCGGTTGACATTTCAGGAGAAGATCCTGCCGCAACGAAAAACGCCTCTGATTTAATGGCAGCCATACCACTTCACGTATTACGTCCTTTGCGTTGACTACCCTATTTTGCGATAATATGGGTAAAAATCGTTATCATTGTTACTGTTTCGTCCTCTTATCTGTGTTTGTTGCTTTTATTTCTCTCCTTTAGATTTCGAAGCAACTACGGCATCGTCTTCCGGTACCTTAACGCTTCTTCGATGTGTTTTTACCACTGCAAGTGTATCGGTTCAGTATACTCCAGTATGGTTTGATAACTATACGGCTCAGACTTTTTGTCTGAGCTAATTCACTCTTGGTGATAGACAAGGGTGACCACATTACAACAGATCATATTTCTATGAGTAGCATCTCGCGGGGGCATATGGAGTTATCATGACTACTCATAGTTATGTATGCCTTTCTGGTCACGAAACAAGATAATTTCTAATCGTAAAATATGTTACAACCATCCAGCTTTTTTTCACTTTTTGACACTGTTGATTCGTTGCTATACAAGGGTTGTCCAGAAAGTAAGTTCAGATCGGTCGCTAAATGGAAACCACAGTGAAAATCAAAAACATTTTATTTGCAAGAGTTAGCTACACTTTCCAGATACTTCCTACTTGTACATTTGTCGTAGCGCTGTACCAACTTTCCAATACCCTCGTCATAGAAGGCCGCCGCCAGTGCTTTCCGCGATTTCCCTACGCTGGCCCACAGCTCGTTGTCTAAGCCAAAAAGTTGTCTTCATAGCCAGCGGCTCATGTGAGCAGAGATGAAACTCAGAGACAACTACGGGCTGTATCGTGGGAATCAAACATTTCCAATAGGAAACGAAACAGGAGCATCTGCATTGCCCCTGCAGAATGCGGCTGAGAATTGTCTTGAAGAAGAAAACGCACGACAGCTATGTAATGTTGGTTGCGTAGCTCAGGCGAAATTTCTCACCAGGCCCTCGTACTGGGCGGGAGACACTACTGTTCTAGGTATCTTAATGTGCTCCCTGTGTGCTCAGAACTAAAAAGAACGACGTAACGCGATCGACGGGTATACTAGAGACACTGTCCATCACATCTGTACAAAATTCATCGGATTTTCACTGTGCCACAACACTGCAGAAAGTAATCACCTTTTGTATGGCTCTCTTTTGATGTACCGTTTGATGCAATAACTAAATGTATTATCGAATGCGGGTAACACAGTAATAAGATTTGTTTCAGACACATGGTAATACATTTACAACGGAACCACTCACCTCAATATCACGATTATTAACTCAAGTCGCTACTGGTTATGATAACGTTGTAATTGCGTTAAATGTCTCTTTTGGTGTGGGTTCCCCTTATCATCAGGTGCGTAACATACAACAATAATATGTCAGTGTCAAATTAAAGCTTACCCTAAGTAAGGTTGTGTGTAGAGAAACATCGCTTGGGGAAAGATTTGGGATTGCTGTCAGGTCTTCTTCTTTTCGTTATGTCTACAACTAAATCGTATGAGGCATTATGCGTGGCAGGGACGTATTACCGTTAACCAATTGTGCAGCGTGTTAAGTATTCCATATTTTGAGAGGTGGTAGTATGAACCAGAACAAGGAAAAAATGGCCAGTAAGCATGGGCTCTAAGATGCATACGTTAAGAGTTACGAGCACTTTTCAGTAGAGTAGTTCCGTTTCACACTAGCGAAGATGAACAAGTCCTCATTACTCTTAAGCGACGTACTATAGAGTACAAGTATACCGGAAACTTTTTCTTGTTTTAGCTCACACTACCATCTCACAAACTCTGGAATACCTTCTTTTACCGCGCTGTATGTTTGTGTTGAATGATATTACAAGACATCTACTATTGTAGCTTCAAATTAATTTGGACTTGGTCACCCACTGGTGTGTTCAACTTCAGGGCGAAAGTAACTTTCGCATATTGCGTCACTGCCAAGTAAAAAAGCTCTAACAAGGGAAGGCCTCAGACACGGGCAACCGATTCGGCTCAAATTTGGCAGGTCGCTTGTGTACAACCTAAAACGAAGGAATCTAAGATATTTTGGGTCAATACCCCCGCGTTTTTGAGAAAATCACCTCTAAAGATTATGACGAGCAATCGACTCAAAGTTGGCGGGATCGATAGATAATTGTAAATAGAGCGTTTTTCATCATCAGATATGGGGTCCGAAAACGCATACTTTTCCAGAAATCGAGGTAAGAAACTTTTACAACTGCCGCTTCTGTACCCACATGGTAAACGCTTTTCGCCGACAACACCGATAGTCGCGGGCACGGTAGCTCAGCGTGTTCGGTCAGAAGGTTAGCTACCCTCTGTAATAAAAAACTGAGTCAACGGCTCAACACTGAACTTTAACGGGTGTCATGGGACATCCGCACCGAACAAATGAATCGAACAAAACGAGAACAATAAAAAAATACCGGAACAGCCAAAGTAATTGTCTGGGATTCGGAGAACCCGGGTTTGAATCTCGAAGAAACTTAGCGGATATTCTTCTTTTCGTTTGTATTTTTCCATATCTCAATTGATAGGGATAGGAGGGTTAATAAGGTAAGTAAATCAATAAGGAATGATAATATTAAGGTAGGCAAATAAATTTCTCGAACGCCGAGGAACAGAACTGCCTGCTTCCAGTAGAGCATTGATAATGCATCTGTCTTGCAACACTTTTACAGACCAAAACACGTCGCCGGAAACTTCCCGCTTTCAATCGTCTGTGACAGGCTCCCAACTATATATTACAGCGCTAGTCGAAGGGTGTACATCCTCCATTATTCAGATTATGCACCTGAAAGATATGACACAACAAACAATAACTAGTTACTACGGCATAAATAGACGAGCTAATTACTACAAAGAACATACAGTACTCGTCATATGTTACTTACGGAAGAACACTGTATTCATTCAAAAAACGTATTTCATTCGGCGCATTAACGATGGAAAAATCACTACATGTATCCGCGAGGTTCGCGGCAGCCTAATGACGGAAAACAACTCTTTCCGACTGACTTCTATCAGGCTCGTGCTGAACACCTTCACTCTTCCAGGTGCACAACTAAGATATTACAAGAGGCAACCGGGACAACATAACTCTCCCCGCGTGCATTCTGTCCCGTGCCTCGCTATAAACAAGCGTCGTGCGGTTGGTTATCTGTGATCCCTCGTGAGGAATTCGCAGCACTCTACATCTACATCCATACTCCGCAAGCCAACTGACGGTGTGTGGCGGAGGGTACCTTGAGTACCTCTATCGGTTCTCCCTTCTATTGCAGTCTCGTATTGTTCGTGGAAAGAAGGATTGTTGGTATGCTTCTGTGTGGGCTCTAATCGCTCTGATTTTATCCTCATGGTCTCTTCGCGAGATATACGTAGGAGGGAGCAATATACTGCTTGACTCTTCGGTGAAGGTATGTTCTCGAAACTTCAACAAAAGCCCGTACCGAGCTACTGAGCGTCTCTTCTGTAGAGTCTTCCACTGTACTTTATCTATCATCTCCGTAACGCTTTCGCGATTGCTGAATGATCCTGTAACGAAGCGCGCTGCTCTCCGTTGGATCTTCTCTATCTCTTCTATCAAGCCTATCTGGTACGGATCCCACACTGGTGAGCAGTATTCAAGCAGTGGGCGAACAAGCGTGCTGTAACCTACTTCCTTTGTTTTCGGATTGCATTTCCATAGGATTCTTCCGATGAATCTCCGTCTGGCATCTGCTTTACCAACGAACAACTTTATATGATCATTCCATTTTAAATCACTCCTAATGCCTCCTTCCAGATAATTCACGGAATTGACTGCTTCCAGTTGCTGACCTGTTATATTGTAGCTAAATGATCGGCCTTGTCACTCGATGATCCGCAGTCCGTTCATTGGATCGGTGGAATGCAGGGAGATTGTCAATTTGACATCCTCAGCACAATAAAGGTTATAAAAACTCAAGTGACCGAAACTGGACAACAGGAGCTACTGCAAGGACCTACTACTTTTGTTGGTTGCAAGATTCAGTTTTCTTGTACTACAACAGAACTGCTGTGAAGGGAACACATGAATATGAATAGAACTACGAAATAACCTTTATTTACTTTAAAACACCTGGGGACCATTTCGACTTAGAAAAGTATACGGGGCGATCAAAATGTTGCCGCTCGAGTGCGTTGCTGCAGCGTATATGCAACGTATCGCGACTCCAATGCTGGTACATAAGCACCGAAATATAGGCAAGAGATTAATGTGGCATTCGTGTCTTTTCGACATGTGTGCGAAAAATGCGGAAACGTGATATATGGAGACATTGTTATCAGATGCGTTCTAACTGGACCAACGTGTTGTTTTTCCTGTCGTGGCTGCTGAAGGACAAATGTCTGTAGGCATCCGTCGGAAGATGTGTACGGGGTCGCATGTCTTTCGAAGACCACCGTTGTGGAAAACTGCGAAAAGGGTGATAACACAGGCACCCATATAGCAAATGTCGTAATGTAGAAGTTACGCCAACTCAAGTGGCAGACACTCGAGCACGCGCATATAGTCCTGATCTCTCCCCATGTGATTATCACATCTTCGATGCCTTGACAAAGGCCTTGCAGGGTAGATGGTCCCTGTCGGCCGAGGACGTGCAGCAGGCAGTTGTGGACTTCTTCACGCAACAGGGCATCTTCATCCTGGTGCGTCGATGGGATAATTGTCTCAGTGCTTATGGGGATTGTGCCTGATTGGCGAACCGATTCTGGATGGTACGACCTGCTAAAGGAAACTTTTTTATCGCCCCTTACGTAATCACGCTTTTTGTCGGGCTTACGAGCGCCGCTATCGCACTGGAAACGTATTTCAGCCGAAGCGCGTGATTCTCTGCGATCGAAAAACTATTTGACAGTTCTCTGTTACTAGTCTCTCCTACGCTACAACGCCTCAGTATTCCACACCAGAACACATGTGTCTAATACAGACGAAATGATTTAGTAGTTTACTTTCGGATGCCCAAGCCTGCGTTTTGTCATCATTTCTCCAGTGTCTTCGCTGTCCCGCTCGCCAGTTCCCAACCTTTGTTCAAGTCTTTCTCTCGTCTCTGATACTACCGCCACCCCTCCCCCTCTCCTTATACAGTTACCTAACTCCCAGATACGGAAGTAAACCAACATACGTCCGTGATTAGAGTATATGTTCTCCTGTGCAAATCTTCTCCTATGAAGAGCCGGCCGCTGTGGCCGAGCGGTTCTAGGCGCTTCAGTCCGGAACCACGCGGCTGCTACGTCGCATGTTCGAATCCTGCCTCGAGCATGGATGTGTGTGACGTCCTTAGGTTAGCCGGCCGAGGTGGCCGAGCGGTTCTAGGCGCTTCAGTCTGCAACCGCGCGACCGCTACGGTCGCAGATTCGAATCCTGCCTCGGGCATGGATGTGTGTGATGTCCTTAGGTTAGTTAGGTTTAATCAGTTCTAAGTTCTAGGGGACTGATAACCTCACATGTTAAGTCCCATAGTGCTTAGGGCCATTTGAAGCATTTTTTCTATGAAGACTCCTTAGGTCACACCCTGGTCACTCTCTCGGTCGTGGCATTTTCGCAGTAATGGTACAACGCCCATGCTACCGCAAGCGTGTTATCTACCAGTTATAGTAGTGGAGCTCCCACGACTCTCTGAGCCGATACACTAAGACAGCCGGAGCACCACAAGCACTCTTGCTACACTTATCTTAGAGTTCCTGAGGACACTCACAACAGGAGCAACTACAAAAAATATCTTTTTCCGCGGCATTAGTTGCTTCTCCTCCCTTATACTGAAATTTAGGTATTACTTCAGAGGATGCGTATAACTCAGGGCAACGGCCTTGCCGCAGTGGATACTCCGGTTCCCGTGAGATCGCCGAAGTTAAGCGCTGCCGGGCGTGGTCGTCACTTGGATGGGACCATCCAGGCCGCCATGCGCTGTTGCCTTTTTTCGGGGTGGACTCAGCCTCATGATGCCAATTGAGGAGCTACTCGATCGAATAGTAACGGCTTCAGTCAAGAATACCATCAAACGACCGGGAGAGCGGTGTGCTGACCCCGTGCCCCTCCTATCCGCATCCTCCTTGAGGATGACACGGCGGTCGGATGGTCCCGATGGGCCACTTGTGGCCTGTAGACGGAGTGGTATAACTCACGTTCTCCTACTATTGTTAAGTCGCGTAATACCTGTATATGGGGGTTGCCACGATACGATATACCGGAAGGCTGAGAGGTGAGTGGGCACAGGGAATTGTTTGCGAGCAGGAGTGAGGAGTGAGTCTGTGGCCTTTAAGAGCGGCCCGCGGTCTGGGGCCTCGTGAATCAGCAGGCTGTGCAGAGGCTGCCGTGGGAGCGCAGCTGCGGGCCACACCTGGCAGCCTCCCATCTCTCTCCCTCTCGCTGTCTCTCCCTTCCTCTGCTCTCCGTTACACGCACGCTGATCCACGCCGGCGCCGCGGGCGACCGCCGCCTCGTGACGTCACACCTGCCGCTCCGCGGACAAAGCGCTACTCGCCTCCGTTTCGCAGGTGGCTTAATAGCCGCCGAGGCCCTGCACCGCTCGCTTGCACGGGAGGGCCGTGCCCACAGAGTTCCAGCCACATGCCTTTCGGATCAATGTATGCGCACTGGTTTCAATCAGCAATAAAAGAAGGATGAAGAAACGAGCGTGTCTGGGGACCTTATTAAAAAAGTTTCCTTAGCGTAAGCTATCAGAACTTAACAATAACCACTGCGACAACCCACACGTCGACAACAGCTCCACAGCCAAATAGTTGTTATTATGCCCTGGCAGACTGGTGGCTAAGTGTATACGCGAGTGTATGTATGTAGACTGAAGTGACGAATGAAAATATGTACGAAGGCTGCGATTCGTACCAGCAACCAGATGTGCTAACCACGACTACAAAAATGGCTCTGAGCACTATGGGACTTAACTTCTGAGGTCATCAGTCCCCTAGAACTTAGAACTACTTAAACCTAACTAACCTAAGGACATCACACACACACATGCCCGACGCGAGATTCGAACCTGCGACCGTAGCAGTTACGCAGTTCCGGACTGAAGCGCCTAGAACCGCACGGCCAACCACCACTAAACCACTCTGGAACAGCGGCTTTGCACAACTGCAAGGACTACCCTAGTACACGTCCCTTCTCAATCCAAATTCCCATTCACGCCTCAGCCCACTTGGTATTCCCCGTACAATCGCACAGCGTTGCAAAGTTTCTCTAGTTCTACTGGAATAGAACATTAGCATCAACGAAATGAGAGATCCTCCTTGAAACCTAGGCCGTTCGAGTTTAGGGGGAATACCAAGTGGATTGACGTGGGAGGCTGTGTTAGGATAGACCGTGCACCTGTGCAAAGCCACCGTAGCAGAGTGGCGTAGTGGTTAGCATGTCTACCTAATAAGCAGGAGATCCAGGTTCGAATACCAGCCATCATTCATCGCATGGGTCTGTATATATACATGTCAGATGTCTGAGACGTGAAAAGATCTATGGAACCAAACAGTTTCATTTGATACCCAAGTATGTTGAGTCCCTTACTGTTCATATTGTATATTAATGGTCTTGCAGACAATATTCATAGTGACCTCAGATTTTTAGCAGATGATGCGGTTATCTACAGTGAAGTGCAGTCTTGATGAAATTGTTCAAATATTGAGTCCTACCTTGATAAGATTTCAAAGTGGCGCAAATACTGACAACTTCCTTTAAATGTTCATACATGTAAAATTGTGCACTTCGCTAAGCGAAGAAACATATTCTCCGATGAATGTAGACTACTGGCCACTAAAATTGTTACACCAAGAAGAAATGCAGATGATAAACGGGTATTCATTGGACAAATATGTTATACTAGAACTGAAATGTGATTACACTTTCACGCAATTTGGGTGCATAGATCCTGAGAAATCAGTACCCAGAACAACCATCTCTGGCCGTAATAACGGCCTTGATACGCCAGGGCATTGAGCCAAACAGAGCTTGGATGGCGTGTACAGGTACAGCTGCCCATGCAGCTTCAACACGATACCACAGTTCACTGGCGTATTGTGACGAGCGAGTTGCTCGGCCACCATTGACCACACGTTTTCAATTGGTGAGAGATCTGGCGAATGTGCTGGCCAGGGCAGCAGTCGAGCATTTTCTGTATCCAGAAAGGCCCGTACAGCACCTGCAACATGCGGTCGTGCATTATCCTGCTGAAATGTAGGGTTTCGCAAGGATCGAATGAAGGGTAGGGCCACGGGTCGTAACACGTCTGAAACGTAACATCCACTGTTCAAAGTGCCGTCAATGCGAACAAGAGGTGACCGAGACGTGTAACCAATGGCAACCCATACCATCACTCCGAGTGATGCGCCAGTATGGCGATGAGGAATACACGCTTCCAATGTGCGTGCACCGCGAAGTCGCCAAACACGGATGCGACCATCATGATGCTTGTAACGCCGGAAATGCATATCCTCCTATTTCCATCTATTGTACTATAATTTGTTTTCCTTATTTTTGTTACCTGAATATATGACATTTCTGTGTCTTTACATATTGTAATTGTTTTACTATTTGTATATATATATTTATGCATTTATGTCGATGTATAATTGGTTTGTTTCGTAAATATTATTTGTATTTTTACGCTGGGTCTTGCCTAGGGAAAACTGCTATCGAACGATTACATCGATAGGTCGTGTGAAGACTCAAAGTGTGTAGGATCTTTGGTAGTGTTAACTCTGCCGCGTTGAGCGCGGGCAGAGCTGTGGGAGTCTGGCTGGAGTAGCGAGTGGAGCAGGTGTGTTGTGTGACGCTCCCGCGAGTTGCCGCGCTTTCGGGGTTTGGCAGCATGTAATTGCGCTCGACTCCCGATGATAGTTTCTGACATGGTGTCGCGGACGGGAAGCATTAGCTGGCGCACATCAAGAGCCCGTTTCGCCTGGTGACCGTGTCAAGAAGAAGGCGCGCCAACATCCAGCTTCTGCAACAGCGACGGCCGACAATGAGTGACTGTCGCCACCTCCTCGATCGACGGCTTCAAACCTTCAATCAACCAACAAGGAAGACTAAAAGCACGTAAAGTTTCAGAACTGTATGGCAGACCTCAGCTTTTCAAATTGGTCCATTTGCCTCGCAAAATTACAGCAACTTAGCATGAACCTTTGTTGCTCATTGTCCCAATTGCATTGCCAAGCAGGGTCCCTTCCTTTTCCGAAATGAACCCGAGTGTCGTTGAAATTCAAACGCCAGCATAATTCCATTTCACTGCTTTAATTTCAAAGTTCAATTTAAGTATTCATAGCTGGCTACAATAGTTAGATTACACAAGCACAAATTAAGAGTGCGAGTTTTGTTACCGTATTTTAGCTTACCTGTGACTGCAGCTCATCTTGGTACGTACTAAATTTTACTATTGTTAATTGTTCAGAATCGTTTAATTCAAGTTCAAAGTTAAATCTCTTCTTTCTAAATTGCGTAGATTCAAGTAGCTTTAGAAATGATTGTTGAGGTAGTCCAAGACTAACCGTATTTTACTGAGTTTCGATGTGCTTCAGAAAGAAAGCTCACTATTAACTTCAGTCACTAAATTAACTTTCGATTTTCCGGTTTTATTAATTCTTTTGCTAAATTAAGTCAGAGTGTAGCGAAATTTATTACTTCTGACAAACTTTCAGTTTTCACACTGCACGTGTCAACCTTCAGTTGCCACGCTTCTAGTGCTAATTATACGTGTAATAACCTTTCTTTTTCAGTTATTATAGTAATTGTCCATAGGACTGGCGACCGTAATTTCCCCCAAATCTCAAATATCTAATTACCGCTAGTTGATTGTTAACGTAACGGCCGCACATTTACTTTCTTTATTAACTTTATCCCTATTTCAAAATTAATTTCCACCAGTTTCACTTGCATTTTTCCTTTCATTTAGATGTAACCCTTTCCTCCCTCTTTACCGACAGGTCAACTTCTGTGACGATTGCTTTTCCAAAATTCCCATTAGGTACACGCGGTTTCATTTTTCACTGTCATTAAGGTCGATAAGTGAGGGGGAGGTTACATGCTGTAAAACGTACCTGGATACATCCGAAAAAATGACGTTTTGCCATTCGTGCACCCAGGTTCGTCGTTGAGTACACCATCGCAGGCGCTCCTGTCTGTGTTCCAGCGTCAAGGGTAACCCCAGACATGGTCTCCGAGCTGATAGTCCATGCTGCTGCAAACGTCGTCGAACTGTTCGTGCAGATGGTTGTTGTCTTGCAAACGTCCCCATCTGTTGACTCAGGGATCGAGACATGGCTGCATAATCCGTTACAGCCAAGCGGATAAGATGCCTGTTATCTCGACTGCTAGTGATACGAGGCCGTTGGGATACAGTACGGCGTTCCGTATTACCCTCCTGAAACCACCGATTCCATATTCTACTAACAGTCATTGGATCTTGACCAACGGGAGCAGCAATGTCGCGATACGATAAACCGCAATCGCGATAGGCTACAATCCAACCTTTATCAAAGTCGGAAACGTGATGGTACGCGTTTCTCCTCCTTACACGAGGCATCACAACAACGTTTCACAGGCAACGCCGGTTAACTGCTGTTTGTGTATGAGAAATCGGTTGGAAACTTTCCTCATGTCAGCACGTTGTAGGTGTCGCCACCGGCGCCAGCCTTGTATGAATGGTCTGAAAAACTAATCATTTGCATATCACAGCATCTTCATCCTGTCAGTTAAATTTCGCGTCTGTAGCACGTCATCTTCGTGATGTAGCAATTTTAGTGGACAGTAGTGTAATATGAGAGTGTCACAGCTGAAAGCTGTAAACTGATACAAATATATGGGTATAACATTCGGTAGGGACACAAAATAGGAGGATCACAGGCACACTCGTGATAAAAGCAGGTAGCAGACCACGGTTTATTGGTGGAATACACGGGAAATGTAATCAGTCTACAAAGGAGATAGCTCAGAAATCACCCATTCTGGAATACTGCTCATTTATGGGAAACCTGTACCAAACAGGACTAATAGGAGATATTGAACGTTTATAGAGAAGGGCGGCACAAACGGTCATAGGCTTGTTTGAGCCGTGGAACAGCGTCACGGACATGTCATACGCGAATGGAACTGGAAAAAGTCATAGTAACTGGTAGTGTGGATCGTACTCTTTTCCATGCTCCTCACAGTTGTTCGCAGAGTTGGTTAGGTGGTTGGTTGGTTTGGGGAAGGCGACCAAACAGCGAGGTCATCGGTCTCATCGGCTTAGGGAAGGATACGGATGAAAGTCGGCAGTGCCCTTCCAAAGAAACACTGGCATTTGCGAGTTAGGGAAATCACGGAAAACCTAAATCAGGAAGGCCGAACACAGGGGCTTGCAGAGTATAGATGGAGACGCATATGTAGAAGGTTTGGGGTGCATTTCTATTACTTACCATTTACCTGTTCTGATATTTGTCGCTATTTTCGTTTCTGTGAAATGTCTCTGTATCTGAAAAATAGCCCCTTGCTTGGAATGCAAAAGCTTGTTTCATACTACTTAGCTTGTGGAAACAAAAAAATCTGCACACAGGTGCGGCTTTGGTAACTAATTATTACTGGC
Organism: Schistocerca americana; assembly: GCF_021461395.2. Lineage (NCBI taxonomy): Eukaryota > Metazoa > Arthropoda > Insecta > Orthoptera > Acrididae > Schistocerca > Schistocerca americana. The sequence goes on from NC_060119.1 coordinate 793,090,204, forward strand.
CCATTGCAAGCTTGATATAGAAGTCAACATTATGCCACCTATCCCCCTGCATTTCCTGTTACGTCACTGCATTCAGATCAGATGGTACGGCTCTAACGTAACGACAACAACTCACGAAGCCTTTATTCTTTCATCGACAAGCTACGTTTACTACTTAAGCTTCAACTTGTTTACGTAATTCCACCTTAACTGAAGTTTGATCGACACTTTATGATGTTTTGTTTTTTTCAAGATTTTTGAGTAAAAGAAGAAAGATTAGATGACGAAATTGAATTCCAACATTAGTCGCAAGCGGGAATGGAAATAAATTCAATGACGACAAGCGAAACTTTGCTCCAGAGCGCGACTCGAACCAGTATTTCCCGCTTTACGCGAGCGGTCGCTGTAACTGCTTCGGGTATCCGAGCACGCTTCCCGCTCAACCAAAATTCCCAGCACGTCACACACTCCATACATAGCATCCCCTGTCCATTATTCACATTGCTCGCAGGCTCACGTTGATTCACGCAAGACGTCGCACGAAGAGCATCTGCGCTGAAGGATCTTTAACTGCGATTCATAGCACATAAGTTTATGCGTGTGGTGTCTGTTCTTTCTTAATGATCATTCAGTGCAGATGCATTCTTCAACCGACCTCTTGCGGAAATAAGCGTGAGGCTACTAACAGTGAGGGTAATGGATGAGCTCACTAGGTATGTAATGTGCGATAAGTTGGCAATTTGGGATGAACGGGAAGCGGAAATTAAAAGGACCTTATTGTAGAGAATTTAATGTAGTTAAATTTTGGACTGGGATACGTTTTGGAGGCCACGGTTTTCGAGTTACTCAAGGTCACCTAGGGGAAACATATCCCACTGAAAAATTCAACTACACTAAATTTCCTGCAAATACGTCTTATTCATTGTTTCTGTAGGACTAATAGTTTGGGTTACGCGAGCAAGAAACTATGAAAACCACTGCATGTGGTATCTGAAGGTACTGCAGGTTGCATAAGGCCCAGCGGTACGGGTAGCTGAATTAAATGGTTCAAATGGCTCTGAGCATTATGGGACTTTACATCTGAGGTCATCAGTCCCCTAGAACTTAGAACTACTTAAACCTAACTACCCTAAGGACATCACACACATCCATGCCCGAGGCAGGATTCGAACCTCTTTCAATTACTGGCAATCCCCATCTACTGTGGACTCAATTACACGCGGGATCTTGTAAGTTTATTTTTTTATTTAATATTGCCTTCCGATGCCTTATCTGTCGCCGCAGTCGTCAGAGTAAAGTCACGTGCGCTCTCTGTGAATTGTGTAAACTTTGCTCTTAATGTGATCGTATTGTAATTATTTGTGTGTTGTACTTTCTGAGGCGTAAATAGGGGAGCAGTCCGGTATTTGCCCAATCATTCGTAGAAAACCGCCTGAAAACTACAATAAGGCTGGCCGGTGCTCTTAGCCGCGCGGATCCGATCCGGGTCTGGCTGATCTCCCTGCCAAGCAAGTTAGCATTCTGTGCGTTACGCTATACGAGCAGGACCATTACACACGGATGTAGAGCAACAAAAGTGACAAGGTCTGTAATATTGCGATCTCCGTAACACACGAGGATCCAGTTTCTGTAGGCGCCTATGTAAGTATACAACAGTGGTATGACGTGGTCCCGTCGCTCCAGAAACAACTAGGTGCAGCGTTGTGATTCTACGCTGTCACTGTATCAATGAACTCACAGTCCGCCCCGATAGCTGAGTGGTCAGCGTGACGGGCCCGGGTTTGATTACCGGCTCGGTCGGGGATTTTCTCAGCTCAGGGACTGGATGTTGTGTTGTCTTCATCATCATTTCATCCCCATCCGGCGCGCAGGTCAACCAATGTGGCGTCGAATGTAATAAGACCTGCACCACGGCGGCCGGACCTGCCCCGTCAGGGGCCTCCCGGCCAATGACGCCGAACGCTCATTTCCAGTGAAGTCACACACGATTCCACTATCATTCCACTCCGCTTCAACCACGCCTCTTTCCTTCTTCCTTTAAATCGCATCAACATTTCCAGTTCCCCAGCAGGTTGAGTGACTCTGTCTCGGAAGCTGATATTAAACCACGCATTGTTTTCGTGTCCCACGTTCGTCTGTGAGAGGTTGAACTTTTTGAAAACATTGTAAAGTAAGGGATATACACCTCCCTCTATAAACTTCGCGTCTTTTATTTACCAAAGAGATTCGCCTTCATAAAGTAACTCTTAATTTCCTGAAGAGTATTGGACAAAATCTGTAGGTTTAAATGGTACAGTATTTCATTTTTATGTTTGGCTTGTGATAAAATTGCAGAAATCGTGGGAATTGATAGATCAAAACTGTCTAATTTACTTCTAAATCGGTTTGTCAACAATTTATGGTCGACAAAATCGTGACAGCATGAGCTCTTATATCTGCAAAGATGCATTTTGTGTTTTCTTCACATTGTAATCATATTTTTTCGATGCCTAAGTAAGAGTTTTTTCTCTGGCGGAAGAAAACCTGTACACGAGATGTATATCGGCAAACTCTTCATCAATAAACCTACCCACACTGCTGTGTATCACTGCTGCGAAAAGAGTCCCGGAGACAAACGAGCAGTTACTGAAGACAAACTTGAGGTTGAAGAGTAAACAGTCGACAACAGCTAGTAATAGCTGACCACAGTATTATTGCACCTGGGAATGGGGGCGCTTTGGTCGACTTATCGTGAGTTTTTATCGTGATATTTCACGGGGGCATGCCGGGTCACTTGAGAGTATATGCACAAGTAATTTGAAATAATTCCACTCTACCTGTTTACTCTAACGTAATTTCGTGTTACCGATAACGGCCACTGGAGTCCTAGCGCAATAATATTGTGGTCGGTAAGTTCCGTGAGTGAATGGAACAGGTATGTTTCCAAACAAGACACACCGCGCATACCACATAAATCTGTAATGTTGTGCAAATATAAAGGCAGATGGTGGTAAGAAATCAAAGAAAATGCGATTACTCTGTTAACGAGTCACAGAAGACAAAATGAACCTTATAGTAGAACAGAAAATAGCTGTGAGCAGATCCCAAAATAATGTAGATGGTTTTCGTGTATACTTGGCACAACCTGTGAGGGCTGAAAACGGAGTTATTTGGTGACTACACAGTTGCATTCTGTTAGCACTTCTGCCCGGCTCGGATCATTGCTACTCCAATCAGTTACATGCCCTCTGATGGCACGTATTTGTATGAAAGTACGTCTTCATCGGGTCATTCCTGCTAGGTGTTTAACTACTGTCGTCAGTGGAGTATAACGCTGGAGGGCTCTAATATGGATATTACATTACAGAACCATTTTTGAAACGGATCACCATTTGTCTTTTGTTATTCATCTCTAGGTCTATTCTAGGTTCTAAAATCAAGTGAAGATCCTTCATGAAAGTTCAGTTGCTAGGTATATGTTATTAATCTTCCATATTTTTCCGTCAGAGTTTTTATTCGCTATTATAGACCAACAGCAAAAGCTTGTATCTTACCAGTCACTGTTTGGCAGTCTATATTTTACGTTACATCTTTGGGTTAACTAAAGTCTCAGCAGGTTAATAAATCCTTACTTCATTGCGCTTCAAGTCATGAATGTAACACAAGGAACTGTCATCTTTCTGTGTTAGCTATATTGTTTCCTACTTAATAAATGACAATTAACATAATTCAATAATTAGTTGAAAGTATGAGCAGGCCATTTGTTATTTACCTGTTGAAGTACCTCATTTGTTATAGCTGCTTGACAGCTTACTCCTGTTATGTTCATACTAGCAACCCTCTCCCGTCACCCAGACACTTTAAAGAATCGAACTCCCGAGTATAAAACAGCTTCAAAACTCTGATTACTTTACAAATGAGTTAGTGTTAAATATTTGACGTTAACCGTGTAAGCAAGAAAATGGTTAGAAAAGTCTTCACAAAAGGTGCTGTATGCCATATGTGCTGTTGTTACATGTGCCCCACGTTTCCAGCTGATCTGCTTTTTCACTTGATGCTTAATAGCGGTTACGGCTTGTCACGTCTGAATACTATGTCGCAATACAGCTCAATATGGCCTGTTTATGACGGACAGTAGTTGTGTAATAAAACCGTGACTTTTGAACATTCTCAGCTATTGGGTGAACACAAGCTGGATAATTTTCACGCCATTAGTTAAGACTATGTCAAGACATAAAAACAGTTTTTACTGTAATATGTATCTTATTGTGTTAAACCTTAAACGTAAGATTATATTTCTTAATAAGTAGATTATGACATTTTCCCAATTTTCTAAATGCGGTCACTCGTTACATGAGTCACTGAAAATTAAAATTTTATTGCCTCTGAAAGACATTAGATAGGCTAACTACGACAGGGATTGTCCCTCGAGTCAACCGATTGCTAATGTAGTTTCAGGCACATCTGCTGTGTCGGTAGTAAAAGATGATCTTCTCAAAAATTTCAAAAACATTACACACAATGTGTTTTTCGCCATTTCTTAACGATACTCTGTTCCTTTCACTACAGAACAGTAAGCAACTTCAGCTACTTCGTGGGATACCTGGATGGCTGTACGTGTTACGGCAATACACCATTTTTTGAGCCATACGTCTACCCAAAAATCTATTTCCATGAGAAACCAGAAAAGAAAATATACGAGGTGTCGGCCGCTGACCACACAGTTTAACTATCGTCGTTTGATTGCGAAGGCTTTCCCGGCGTAATAATTGATAATATTCTTGTGTCAAGATGACGTTATGATCCGGCTGCACACCCGACAAGAATATTATCGTCGTTTGTATTTTTCTGCTGGAGCTCCGCAAATCATTAAAATCAGCAGTACAAATGCTATCTAGATAGCAGAGTCAGTTTGGCTATAAATTCAACTCTGATAAGGATACAGAAATTTCACTAACTACTGTTTAAAGCTACAATGTTGCTCTATAATCACCACTAACATTGAGGCATTTATGACGGTTAACGAATGTGCAAGCTCACTCTTCGTAAAATTCTGTATTTTAGACTTCAGTGACGATATTTGAAGTTTTTGGGCGATACTAAATCGTTTAGAGCTTAGTATGAATACAAAAATCGTAGAGTTTCAGTGGTAATGCGATTAGTATGAACAAAAAAAATTGTAGAGTTTTCATGGTAACACGATAAAAAAGAAAAAGTAAACCGCAGCATCAGTGCCAAAAAGTAATTAGACAAACACTTTGGGGTAATTTGAGTTTTACGAGTTTTATTCATAATATTTATCACAGAAGGTATGTTAAACGGAAAACATGATTATTGCGGAGTACATAGTATATTGGAAAACAGTTACACCGAAGACAGAGAAACACAACAATAATAAAGTGTAGAGCTGAGAGATAGTTTTTGCAAAAACTTGCAACGAAAATTGTGATCATATGCTTATCTATTCATAATTGTCGATGTACTCTACGTTTTACTCGTTCCACGTGATTTCGATAGAGGAATAGTTTAAATGACCTATGGAACATGTAAATAACAAAAAACAAAAAAATGCGGTTGATGGTGCAAGACTACAGAAACGCGTTCGAGTAAATGTGAAAATCGTGAAATCGTGTAAGACAGTGTTCTGCTCAAAAGTGTTTTCTTTATTGAACAATCAGCGACGTAAGTAGCGAGCCTCACTCCTTCCCTATGCTGAGATCATTATAGCATCGATTTCAAGTTGGAGTGAGTACACAATCGGAAAATACATTGTTTATCCAGCGCCTGACTTACCATTCGATGTTTTGATCAAGAATCCCGTTAAGGTCGTTAATGCACAGCAGAACACGTGAATTATTCGTCATACTGTTTGTAGGTGGAAGAGTGCCGGCACAAGCTTAGCACTTGCCCCGCTGGATGGCTACTGAGCAGCTGCGCTCTTAGCGGCAAGAAGGTTTCGCTCTTAATCCCGCCCCACTTCCTGCAACTCCCCCCCCCCCCCCCCCCCCCCACCTGCTGGTCGTCCTCTCTAGCACTTTCCTGTCCAGACAGCTCCCGTAAAACTGTTTACGTGCCGCGTCGAACTCACAACTGAATTAAAGTTTTCACAATTTTAGCGAGAAGCATTTCGCTTTACCTACTGCATTTACAAAGCACCCACAGTGACTGTTTCTCTAGTTTAATGACCCATGTGTTACTGGTTCTGCATTGAGAGCGTTATTTACGGCTCTGGACTAATATTCGGGAGGATCGGCGTTCAGAGCCTCGCACGACCATTTAAGTTTTCCGCAGTTTCCTTAAGTTGTTGAAGCAAAATCTAGAAATGATGCCTTTGAAAGTCACGCCGTCCAATTCTGTCCCCAAACCTCATCAACTCACACTTGTCTTCCGTCTTTAATGACCTCCTTGTCGACAGAGCTTTAATCTCCATTCACTCTCCCTTTCTGTTTATAAGTTGGAGGTGATTACGTTTATGTACCTATTTTTCAGTTTATTATAATTGACGAGATTAGTGTACCAACGGTCAAGCTGTCACGTCATGAGCCAAACAAAAACGTTGAAAGTTCAGGCTTCTGAGTCACTCTCTTATAGCTAATTTCGCATCCAAATATGACGCTACATACTGGTTTTGTCGCCGGCCGGTGTGGCCGTGCGGTTCTAAGCGCGTCAGTTTGGAACCGCGTGACCGCTACGGTCGCAGGTTAGAATCCTGCCTCGGACATGGATGTGTGTGATGTCCTTAGGTTAGTTAGGTTTAAGTAGTTCTAAGTTCTAGGGGACTGATGACCTCGGTAGTTAAGTCCCATAGTGCTCAGAGCCATTTGAACTGGTTTAGTCAATTGATAAGAATAAGTGGCACAAAATTACTGTCGTAAGGACAAGAATGCTGAGGACAACAACCGTCTCGGCAGTCGAGGTGGCTGAATCAAGCTTGTGAGGTGGCCGTTGACTTGGGCTAATGGCGTGAGGTGGGGGATGGGGGAAGTATTCAGATCGAACCTTGGTGTTGGAAAAAGTTTTCAACGGCAAAGGTAGGAGTGGTGATGACATAAAGTTCTGATGTCCAAACTTTGCAACAACGTCCTGTATTAAATTCGAAACCTCGCGTCAACATCTCATGAGGTTTGGGCACGTATCACAGTTGACGGTGGGTAGTTCGTCCGTTGGGTGGGGACAACTGCTCGGCGGGCCCCATGATGGTATTTGAGAGAAGTAGGCCTCTTCCTACACCGGTGCCATACGACACAATCATGCCACCATACTACACACACACACACACACACACACACACACACACACACACACACACACACACACAAAAATGGTTCAAATGGCTCTGAGTACTATGGGACACATCTGAGGTCATCTGTCTCCTAGAACTTAGAACAAACCTAACTAACCTAAGGACATGACACACATCCATGGCCGAGGCAGGATTCGAACCTGTGACCGTAGCAGTCGCGCGGCTCCGGACTGAAGCGCCTAGAACCGCTCGGCACCACGGCCGCCGCCCCCTCCCCCCCCCCTCCCCCCCCCACACACACACGAGCGCGCGCGCGCACGCATGCACTGCAATCATCTATACTCTCTAGATACATTTACAACACAACTCAAACAACGCTAGGGTTGGATTGGGAGAAGAGAACAAACAGCGAGGTCATCGGTCTCATAGGATTAGGGAAGGATAGGGAAGGAAGTCGGCCGTGCCCTTTCAAAGGAACCATCCCGGCATTTGCCTGGAGTGATTTAGGGAAATAACGGAAAATCTAAATCAGGATGGCCGGACGCGGGATTGAACCGTCGTCCTTCCGAATGTGAGTCCAGTGTGCTAACCACTGCGCCACCTCGCTCGGTAAAAACAACGATAGGAGAGCGGTCACTGTGTTTGGATGAAGAAAATCATTTCACATTAGTCAGCTGAACCCATCCCTCTTAGTCTTCCAGCCAACAATGCCGCACTGATGGCAATAATGAAGGTGACAATATTTCCAAAAATAAGCCAAAAACTGCTTATAACGAGCTGAGCACACTTCACGAACCGATTCGAACCTTCACCTTGCCGCAAGTTCCTGTCTCTTCTTCTCGTATCCAATACTTAATTTTATAACAAACCTCGCAAATTTTTCTTTGCATCTGTTCCCGTGATATGTTCGGTCACTGAGAAAACAGACAAGTAGAGGTTAAATTATTCACAAAATAAAGATTGTGACAAAAATTAATTCAGTAATTTTCGTTATTTAACTTACTGTCCATATTCGGAGTTATATTCACTTGACAACTATATACGTATATTTCTCCTTGTAGGGGACACATCAGGTTTTTTGTTTAAAATATGTATGTTAAGATAACATGTTGCAACTACTTTACTTTTCATATAGAGCTTCAATTCTCTCCACTACGAGACATCACAATTTCAACATTCAAATATGTCAGAAATTCAGATTAGCATAGGACTCACACAGAACAATAACTTCCCACCAACTTTGTCACCACAACTCGCCAACAAGAACAGACATCAACATGTGTAAAAAAAATTATTTTACACAACAAATGAAATACCTATCTATAACCTGTTCTTCGAAGTCTTTTCTTTAAAGTTTATAACTAATTTTAATGTCTATGATTTTAGATGGATTAAAATGGAATAAGTAAATTCAACATGCAAAAAATTATTATTTTGAACAATAATAAAATCAATATATTTATGTTGGATTTAATATCTGAACACATATTCTGTTTGTAACTGTATGGTATGCGAAATTACAACTTCGAACTTGGCAGGGGGGGTATCGGTAGCAAATTTATAATATGCATCAAATAATCAATTTCTTTCAATGTACCAAAAAGTACTGTACTTTGCGGAAGGTGTGCTATTGACCGTGATGACTGGGTGTTGTGTGATGTCCTTAGGTTAGTTAGGTTTAAGTAGTTCTAAGTTCTAGGGGACTGATGACCATAGATGTTAAGTCCCATAGTGCTCAGAGCCATTTTTTTGCTATTGACCTGTTCCTTTACAAAGTTCATAACATAAACTACATAGGTAATTATTTATGCAGTTCAGTTACTGAGCCTTAACTTCCAGTCGTACTTCATTTTCAGGACACTAAATTCATGATTCATATGTATTGAAAAACATTACCATACATTGCGTCTCGTCACATCTTAATTGAATTCTTTTCAGTTTCATTATTTCATTGTACACCCGGATGTATCTGGTCGTGTAACACACTGTTACCCTCGCGCGCCCTTTAGGTACAGTAGTTTTTCCCGCGGTACGTCACATGTTCCTTCCGCGGCTGCCTTTGTCGGTTTTCCGCTCGACCTCGCACTTTCCTCAATTGCCCTGTTTTTATTTCGAGCCTACCAAAGTACTGCGGATTTCAGTTCGGTGTTGTAGCGGCTCATTATAACTCTGCCGGGGACCCAGTTCTCAGAATTCAGCGGAAAATTAGCGAGGTGCGCCTCGGCATTTCCTGTACGCGGTGAATGCGTCTATGGGGCAGCGGCGGAGGCTGAACAGAGATTGAAATCCGTGGCGGCACGCGATGCGTCCATTTTAATCAACTAAACAGCTACATCATTAGTTGACAATCTACGAGCTGGAAGCAGCAATGGCCTGCAGAATCTTGCTTTGTAGCACTTTAGGTCCCTCAACCTATCTAGACACACTAAAAAATAGTAAATGAGAGCTGCAAATCGTGTATTAAACATTGTGCTGCCTCTAACACCCACAGATTCAGAGGATATGTGTATCAGCAGTTACTGAGTAGGGCGGTGTACATGTATTCGCAGCAGTGTCCTTGCCAGGAGCTACTGCGAAATTCTGTTCGCAGCTAAAGATACATCAAACCAAATGCAAAGCTAAGAGCAAGTGTTGAAGTCGAAGGTTAAATAGACTCATGGAAAAAAAGAAAACATCGCAACGTCAAGAAGGAATTGTGCGACATAAACGAAAGTTGATCAAACAATGTAAGCTTTCACGGCCGGTATTGTCTTTCGTTTTAAGTGTAAACGAAAGTTGGTAGGCGTGTTTCTACATCTGAATAATGAAGTTATTCAAATTTAGCGCCAGTCGCATGGGAGTGGGACTAGCAACCTTGCTACGAGGATGGAAATCAGTTTTGCTTTAAATACACGCTGAAACGTCGTTAGTCACCTTTTAATGGTTCAAATGGCTCTGAGCACTATGGGACTCAACTGCTGAGGTCATTAGTCCCCTAGAACTTAGAACTAGTTAAACCTAACTAACCTAAAGACATCACAAACATCCATGCCCGAGGCAGGATTCGAACCTGCGACCGTAGCGGTCTTGCGGTTCCAGACTGCAGCGCCTTTAACCGCACGGCCACTTCGGCCGGCAGTCACCTTTTAGATTGGGCATGGTGAGTTGATGTTAGTCAACAACGCCTTTAAGCCGACAAAGGCGCCATTATCGATACTTTGCTGAGTTTGAATGAGGTCGTGTAATAGGGATGCGAGAAGCTGGATGTTCCTTCTGCGATACTGCAGAAAGATTTGGCAGGAACGTAGCCCCTGTACATGACTGGTAGCAGCGGTGGTCACGAGAGTGTACTGTCGGAAGAAGACCAGGCTTCGGACGGCCACATGGTACTACCGAGAAAGAACACCATCGTTGTTCGGCGTGTGGCTCTGGTACATCGTACCGCATCTGCAAGAGCAATTTTAGCAGCAGTTGGCACCTCAGTGACACAACGAACTGTAACAAATCGGATACTTCAAGCACAGCTCCGAGCCAGACGCCCTGCAGCGTGCATCTGATCCCAAACCACCGCCGTTTATGACTTCTATCGTGTCAAGCGAGAGCTCATTGGAGGGCAGGATGGAAGTCTGTTGTGTTTTCTGATGAAAGCTGGTTCTGCCTCGGTGCCAGTGACTGCCGTGTGTTGGTTAGGAGGCCAGTTGAGGGCCTGCAACCAACCCGTCTGCGTGTTAGACACACAGGAGCTACACGTGGAGCTGTGGTCTGTGGTACGATTTCGTATGACAGCAGTAGCACTCTCGTGGTAATACCGCGCACCCTGACTACAAATTTGTACGTTAGTCTGGTGGTTCGATCTGCGTTAGCTTTGCTGCCATTCATGAACAGCATTCCACGGGGTGTTTTCCAATGGAATAACGCTCGCCTACGTACCGCTGTTGCAGCCCACCATGCTCTACAGGATGTCGAAATGTTGCCTTGGCCCGCTGAACCACCAGGTCTGTCTCCAATCGAGCACATATGATACATCATCGGACGACAGCTCCAGTGTCATCCACAAACAGCACTAACCGACCCCATATTGATCGTCCAGGTGTAACAGGCGTGGGAATCCATTCCACAAACTGACATCCGACACCTGTACAACACAATACATGCACATTTGCAGGCTTGCGTTCAACATTCTGGCGGTTACACCGATTATTAATGTACCAGGCTTTCACATTTTCAGTGGCTTATGTTGCTCTTGCATTAACCTGTGATCCTGCAATGTTAATCACTTAAATATGTTTCCTAGACAAATGTTTACCAGAGATTTCATTACTCTAAGTTAATTATTTTTTGTGTTCCAATTTTTTTACCGTCAGTGTACGAGCGCCTGATGGTATCGACGGAAGGAAGAAAAATTAGGGTTTGACCATCCGTAAATGACGAGGTCATTAGAGATGTAGCACAACCTTGGGTTTGTGGAAGGACCAGCTAGGAAATCGGTCGTGTCCTTTTCAGTGGAATCATCTCCGCCTTTGCCATAAGCGATGTAGGGAAACCAAGGAAAACCAAAATCTGCAAGGCCGAACTGTTGTCTTCCTGTACGTGAGTCCAGTGTATTACCATTGCGCTCGGTCAACTGTGTGTACGGAGATGACTGATCGTTCCCGGTGCAATGGGTTTATCATACCGTGACACTTTGGTTCGTACACATCATTCTGCCATTAAGTGCTACGTGCGTGGAAACAGCGGATATGACAGCCGTACGTCGCGAGGGTACAAAATCACACAAAATGACCATTGTACAAGATACTCATTAACTTTTCCTCAGGGCCTTAATGGACTGCGTTAGTTCAATACTGGCACTGGTTGTGTACTGTGTACCTGTCTGCGTCGACTGTTCGTTATTTTCTGTTTCGGACTGAATACTTTACACGGATGCCACGCGGCATGATGCATCCTCCAGAAAGCATAAACGTTTCAGTCTGTTATAGACATGTGATAGCCGTCGTTGAAGCGCAAAGAGGCAAAATATGCTCTTGCCTGACGAGTCCCTCTTCAGACTGTTCCACACTGGTTGTCGCATATGTGACAGATGTCACTGAGGCAGCCTGCGCTGTTAAGGGGCGTAGCGGTCAAATACAACCTTGATGGCTGATAGCGATGTGGGATACACCCTTCGATCTCTACTCGTACATATTGGTGGAAACCCGAATGTCGAGAAAAACGTCGCAGGGTTTAGATACCGTCCCCATTTCAGTATATTGCACTGATATATGTAGTGATTATGTGCAAGCCTTGTTCGAAGAACGATGCGTACCACTGCTAATGTGACTGCGCGTTGTCCCGACATGTCCTTACAGCGTCAGTTCTAGTAGCCATTTCTCTGTGATATCATTTCTTCCAGGAGTGCTAACCCGGAAAGGTATGTAGGGGAGCTTTTGTGAAGTTTGGGAAATAGGACAGAAGTACTGGCAGAAGCTGTGAGGATCAGTAGTGAGTCCTAAGAGCATCGTCCGCAAAAGGCGCTGTTCCGAATTCGAATCGCTGTCTATACATATTTTTAATCTGCCACGAAGTTTGAGTCATGTTTCGCCAGCAGCGATTGTATGTGCGTATTTGACTCGCACAGTACGTCATACCCGGATCCTCTTCAATGTTGTTGTTTGTCATGATTGCAGCACGGGGTGGCTTGACATGATTCCGAATTTTCAGGGTCTGAGATCATGTATATTTCTGTAAACCGTATCGTTTATCATAAATAAGCAAGTTTTAGAGACTGTTTTCCTACTCTGTGTTTAAGCTACAAATAAACAAACAAATATTTCGTGCCCGTCGCCAAATTTCAATTCTACTGTTACTAATCATTTTGGAGGCTTTACTCATGTATTGTACTTATTCCTACCCCTGTGATTAGACTATTTTCGTGTATCTCATATATAGTATAAATTTAATTCTACTGTTTGAAGGAGGTGATTATTTACAGCTTCTAAATATTTTATGTAAAATCATGATTTGCACAATATCTGTATGTTACTTTATTAAAAACAACCAGTTTCAGTCGAACAACAGGCCATCAGCTACAGGACATGTGTCAAATCATGAGATCTGGTATCAAAATCAACGATATAGACCAACTGCCTGAAAACTACAAAATGTAGGAAAGCACCTAACTCACACATAAGGTATATGTTAATGGGTCGAAGTACATGGTGACACTGTTAACGGTGAAAGCACACATGACCAGAATGTTAATGGAGCAAAGCACATGGCCAGACTGTTAATGGAGCAAAGCACATGGCCAGACTGTTAATGGAGCAAAGCACATGGCCAGACTGTTAATGGGACAAAGCACACAGAAAGACTATTAATGTGGGAAAGCACATTACTGGACTGTTAATGGAGTGAAGCACATTGACAGACTGTTTTATGGAGTGACACATATGGCCATACTGTTAATAAGACAAAGCACATGGCGAGACTGTTACTGGGGTGAGACACATACACAGTCTGATTGGGAGTCCAGCCATGTGCTTCATCCTGTTAGTACAGAGTAGAGAAAATAAAAGTGGTTGAGAGAACAGAGTTCCAGGGTACAAAGAAAAACAGCAGAGGAAAGGAAATACAGTACTAACGTAACTATAGCACATGCTAAAACTGACTCTCTTGGGACTTCTGAGCCTTGGCCAGCAGTTGCTGAAGGCGGATCGAAGCAGGACTGCTGGAATTGCTGGAATCCCATCCGAAATCTTTTGCTGCAGTTCTTGAAGACCACGAGGATTGTGGCGATACATTTTAGACTGGAGGGCCCCCAACTCAAAGTAATCGCACACTGACAGATCAGGTGGCCTGGGTGGTCAGCTAGAGCCGCGACCAGACTAAGCTCTGTTGACAACTCTGTCAGGCGTGGATATTGCGTAACTGTGTTTCAAGCTTCCCTCCTGTGTGGTGTGGTTACACCCATACATTCACGTTCAATCGTATCCACTCGGCCGGGTTTTTTATCTGACCCATCCCGTGTATTACTTTGTGTATGTGTAGAAAAATTATGCATTCCACGGTTTTGATGCAGTTGATCTATAGCATTGATCAAGATGCAAGTTGTCATAGTTTGACACTTATTCGATAACTGATGGTTTTTATATTCGAGAATTGTTTGTTGATTGACCGAAAATGGTTGTTCGAAACAAAGTGGAATAGAGCTATTGTACATGATGATATTCCAATCAAAAATTTAATTACATTGTCTAACAATACCACCACTTGCAAAGTAGGTTAGAAATCAGATTAATAATGTTGCTCACGCAGCATATGTTCGCTTTATCGAGCAACAACAAAGTTATTGACTGTGGATGGTATCGTCAGAATGGAAATAATGAAGTCACTGTAAAAAAGTCATTAATTTTGGCACTTATTTTGAATGGATTCCCACGTAGATTTCGTCGAAGTTGTTATGGCTCATCTCGTTGATTCTAGGGTGATCCCACTTTGACTGCTAGAAGGTCCAGATCTGTATTTTAGCAGTATATGAAGATCTAACAAACGCGTTTTTCACGAAATTCTTAATGATCAAACAATCCCAGATCAGAACAATGGTATGGTAGAAATAATTTTTGACTTGCTGTTCACGATCCACATTTTTATTGAACTTCTTGTAAATTCACATATACTTCTTCTTAATTGTCACATCATCAAGGAAACAGTTTTGTATCAATTTTCATATGTTTAATTTGCACTTTAACTAAACACAACACTTGACTGTTCTTTTACAAAGCGAAATAACAACTTAACTTCTGCAAAGTGAAACAAAGACTGCTCAGTGCGCATTCACGCCAAAACGTTTACAAGTCAGTCAAAGATTATGACAGTCTCACAGAAATGAATACACACAAGAACCATATCACTGTAATATATCGATACATCGGAGTACCTATACATTAATAAAACCAAATGTGAATATTGTCACAAAAATATGTCTGTTTGTGGTGTCACCGCCAAACACCACACTTCCTAGGTGGTAGCCTCTAAATCGGCCGCGGTCCGTTAGTATACGTCGGACCCGCGTGTCGCCACTATCAGTGATTGCAGACCGAGCGCCGCCACAAGGCAGGTCTAGTGTAGAGAGACTCCCTAGCACTCGCCCCAGTTGTACAGCCGACTTTGCTAGCGATGGTTCACTGTCTACATACGCTCTCATTTGCAGAGACGACAGTTTAGCATAGCCTTCAGCTACGTCATTTACTACGACCTAGCAAGGCGCCATATTCAGTTACTATGTATCCTGAACAGAAATATTGTGAATCATGTACCGTCAAGAGCGACGTTCATCATTAATGGATTAAAGTTAAGTATCAAACTAATTATGTCCGCTTTCTGAATTCTGATTCCTTGTCATATTCCAGACCTCACGTCAGTATAGTTCTCCCCTCTTCACGCCAGCCTGCGTGAGCTAAAACGCGTGCATTTCGGCCTCCATTCATAACACGGTGTTGGCTCTTCTGCCAACACAACACTGCTACTTCGTAGAAAAGTAGTACGATATTAATGGTATCGAGAACTGGGGTTGGAGTGCCGTAATGGTCACGTAAATAAAGAACCATTACAATTGTAAAGCGTGGTTTTTGTTGTTCCATTGTCACTGACGTTGCTGTACATTAGCGTAGGAAATGATTTTGCGCAGTGGAGGCTCGCTTGGTGTGTTCCGGGTAACTCTAGGAAATTACGCAGTCGTCCTTTCTGTTTACGACAACCGGTCTATTGGCGATCCATCATTCTTTTACGACGGGCGCCTTTATCGAGGGACGCCGGGACAGGCCGCGCCCGGTCGTGGCGGGGTTATGAGCGTCGTGGGAAGACAATCCCCAGGCGAGTGCCGTTTCCAGCTCGACGAGCCTTCAGCGCAGTGGGTAGCAGGATCGGGCGGAGGGCTGCGCGCTAAGAAACGCCGGGTTATTTGCAAATATAGGGCACGGGACGTCGTCGCTAATGGAGTGCCTTACGGCTGGCGGCGTGGCATACATAATTCATGCATATGCATGGCTGGCATTTGCATGTGGCGGTAGGCGCGCCACACAGGCCCGAGGCCGAGGGCGGTGCAGCCTCACATCCGGAAACACTCGGCTCACTTCCGGGAGGCGGCCGCCTCAGACTCCTCCCACGTCTGCAGTGCTCCTGCGTTACATCTCCGGCAGTTATGTACTCTGTAGGCCATCTCCGTTGTCTTGCCATCAACTGACACATTTGCATTACCTGCGCTTTAAGCTAATTTCCGTTCATAGAGCCAGCGAACATAAGCGGAAAAGAGAGTGCTAAGTTGTAGCAACACTTTGGACTGTGAAACATCGTCACTGATCTCTTATAACAGGACAGTGAATGACTCAACTAAACATCGTAGTTCGTTTAGGAAATCAGTTACAGAAAATTACGTTTGTAAGGAGCAGTGATAGTCATATACCCGGCCGGAGTGGCCATGTGGTTCTGAGCGCTACAGTCTGGAGCCGAGCAACCGCTACGGTCGCAGGTTAGAATCCTGCCTCGGGCGTAGATGTGTGTGATGTCCTTAGGTTAGTTAGGTTTAATTAGTTCTAAGTTCTAGGCGACTGATGACCTCAGATGTTGCATAGTGCTCAGAACCATTTTTTGATAGTCATGTGGATTTAACCAGTCCCCCTCTACATATTCGCCGTTCAGTAGGACAGATATTTCCCAACGATGGATCCATTGGGACAGACCTCGGTTGTAGAAGTCTGCAATTTTGTTGTTCAAGAGTGGTTTCAGTGAGGGCCGGTTCGAGAATACTTCTTAATAAATGATACTCTACTGACCATTAAAATTGCTGCACCACGAAGATAACCTGCTACAGACGTCAAATTTAACCGACAGGAATAAGATGCTGTGATATGCAAATGATTACCTTTTCAGAGCGTTCACACAAGGTTGGCGCCGGTGGCAACACCTACATAGTACTGACATGAGGAAAGTTTCCAACCGATTTCTCATACACAAACAGCAGTTGACCGGCGTTGCCTGGTGAAACGTTGTTGGGATGCCTCGTGTAAGGAGGAGAAATGCGTACCATCACGATTCCGACTTTGTTAAAGGTCGGATTGTAGCCTATCGCGACTGCGGTTTATCGTATCGCTACATTGCTGCTCGCGTTGGTCGAGATGCAATGACTGTTAGCAGAATATGGAATCAGTGGGTTCAGGAGGGTAATACGGAAAGCCGTGCTGGGTCCCAACGGCCTCGTATCACTAGCAGTCGAGATAACAGGCATCGTATCCGCATGGCTGTGACGGATCGTGCAGCCACGTCTCGATCCCTGAGTCAACAGATGGGGACGTTTGCAAGACAACAACCATCTGCACGAACAGTTCGACGACTTTTGCAGCAGCATGGTCTATCAGCTCGGAGACCATGGCTGCAGTTACCCCTGACGCTGCATCACAGACAGGAGCGCCTGCGATGGTGTGCTCAACGATGAACCTGGGTGCACGAATGGCAAAACGTCATTTTTTCGTATGAATCCAGGTTCCGTTTACAGCATCATGATGGTCGCATCCCTGTTTGTCGACATCGCGGTGAACGCACATTGGAAACATGTATTCGATATCGCCATACTGGCGTATCACCCAGCTTGATGGTATGGGGTGCCATTGGTTACACGTCTTCGTCACCTCTAGTTCGCATTGACGGAACTTTGAATAGTGGACGTTACATTTAAGATGTGTTACGACCCGTGGCTCTACCCTTCATTCGATCTCTGCGAAACCCTACATTTCAGCAGGATAATGCACGACCGCATGTTGCAAGTCCTGTACGGGCGATTCTGGATACAGAAAATGTTCGACTGCTGCCCCGGCCAGCACATTCTCCAGATCTCTCACCATCTGAAAATGTCTGGTCAATGGTGGCCGAGCAATTGGCTCGTCAGAATACGCCAGTCACTACTCTTGAAGAACTGTGCACGCCATCCAAGCTCTGTTTGACTCAATGCCCAGGCGTATCATGGCCGTTTTACGGCAAGACGTGGTTGTTCTGGCTACTGATTTCTCAGGGTCTATGAACCCAAAATCGCATGAAAATGTAATCACATGTCAGTTCTAGTATAATATATTTGTCCAATGAGTACCCGTTTATCATCTGCATTTCTTCTTGGTTTAGCAGTTTTAATAGCCAGTAGTGTACTTATCAATTGGCTCCACACCCGACTCCACCAATTTACCCTTCACCCACGTCAGTTCTCGTTGCTAATTGATATATGCACTATATACAAATCTTGCACCTGGACGCTCAGGTTGGCACCTGAAGCGGCCGCTACTAATTGTGGTACGTCCTGTAAAGAAATCTTAGAAATGTGAAGTCTCTGGCGCTTCTCTCACCTACGCGCAGCCGGCCTCTGTGGCCGAGCGGTTCTAGGCGCTTCAGTCCGGAACGCCGATGCTCTTGAGGTCGCAGGTTCGAATCCTGCCTCGGGCATGGATGTGTGTGATGTCCTTAGGTTAGTTAGGTTTAAGTAGTTCTAAGTGTAGGGGACTGACGACCTCAGATGTTAAGCCCCATAGTACTTAGAACCATTTGAACCTATGCGCCCCAAGCCATGGCTTGTGTAGTTTGAGCCTTGGACCGGCCCTTGCTCCGACCTGGAATGTCCGCCACGCAGTGGTTACTTCACCCACGGAAAGAGGAAGCAGTCAGTTGAGTGTCATGTCAGGAGAATAAGAGGTTGAGGCAAAATGCGATAGCGCAGAGATGCGGCATGCGTTACTGTGTCCTGTGCAGAGTGAGCTGGCGTGGTGCCATGGAGCACAAACATCCACTTGGACAGCTTCCCAAGACACTTCGTCTTGATAATCTCCCGTAACCTAATCAGAAGATTTCGGTAGTACTCTCTTGTTTGAAATTTATGAGTGTAATCTATTAGCACATGCTATGGCAGACGAAAAAGCACACTCAGCATCAACTTGGGCGATGACTGGTGGGTCTTCGCCTTTTTCGGCGGTGGTGAATTTACATGTTCCATTGCTTCTTTTGCTCCTTTGTATCGATATCATAAAGGTGCATCCATCACTAGACTATGTAATAAGGAGGCTAAAAAAGACATCTGGGACGGACCGACACGGCTGCAGTATTTCCACTGTTGGCTCGGTTCTACGGGGTTTTTGAATGGGTGTGACCACTCGCAGAACTGAGTAGGCGGCGACTTTTATCATGTTGAAAATGTCGTGCAAGACTTCAAAACTGGTCCATAACTGTTTTCTTTTCCTTTTTCCACTATCGCCTCAGCTGCGATACTGCTGTCAGCAGAGCCTCTACTCCTCTTGCGTTTACTGTTCTTTATAGAGATATGGTGTGCACTTCGTTCTTCGTAGTTCAGATTTGTCTGATGACACTGGAAGCGTGTGCACCAGATAACCACTGAGTCATATTTTGGTGCATTTTTGCCGTGAACTTCCACTAAAACAGCATGGATTGTTGCGGCGTTGTTGCCATTCAAATGCAGATAATGAATTACCGCAAGGATAGTCCACTTTATACCAACGGGCTACACCGTTTTCGTTTGGCATGCTGCAGTACTGTGGCGCTGTGATTTCAGTGTGAACTAGTACACACAAAAAATTAAGTACGTAGCTTTATTTGATTGAGGACGGAATTAAATCTTTTACTATCCCTCGTATTAAGGGATTTAAAAATTCATTAAAAAACGTAATATCTTGTCGACACTTTGTGTAAATACGTGAAAAATGTGCCACGCCATTATGTTTACAGTTACAGCGTAATTTAAACCACTGACCATAGTTACGGAAGTGGAAAGCTGAACGTGTGTAGAGGTAAGTATTATTACCAACTCGCAAATGTGTGACAGATGGTAACGTAAACCCAACGCATTATTTCAAAGTTTCGTCCTGTTTGTGTTGTACATATTGCCACATACTATTCCTATGCACCAACTTTTACAGTGGAAAGAGAACAAAACGTTTTTACAGACAACTACTGGATGGACAGAGTAGAAACGTAGGACTGCATTTGTTGAACTACATAAAGCTTTCAAAACTGACCTACTGCCAAGGCAAGGAAGTCTACAATTAAGAGTGAATGGATGGTAAATGGTTAAAGGAAGTCCTTATGGTTGATTCTATGAGATAAGGAAAGACTGAGAAGACGACCTTATGAAACGTGCGCAGATAACGTTGGGAAATATCCAAGAGCAACATGAGTGCGCATAGCCACATTTTTCTTTTTTTAAATGAGTGACTGAATGTAAGGACAATGCTGCTAAATATTGTGTACAGACTCGATGTCCCACTGGCAAAGCAACTTTGTGGGCAAATTAATTCTTTCGATGAAGGTCGGTATCCTATACTTTTTTCCCTTTGGTATCGATACCCTTTGTCACGTATTTTTCATCCTGTTGGTATGGAAGGCTTGGTATACATCAAGTATTTTTTTTTACCGCTTGCAAGGTATTCAGTAACAGAATCCCTTATAAATCTCAGAAAACTGCGTGTAATCTTTCTAGCAGATGAAATCAACTTCGGCTATAGAAGAGAAAACTGCCTGGGTTACTGTTTCGTTTTGGGCTTGAATTGGTGAAATAACATTTCATGCACGGTAATAAATTGGCGCTCAAAATCCCCTGAAACTTTACAATACGAAACAAATGAAACAGCGTTCTAAATCTGTAGGGAAGTGGGGATTATGCCTCAGTTAAATGATATATTTCACATCAAATCGGAAACTGACACAAACAAGACGTCGGTGCTCCTTGATGTGTGGCAGAGACACGTAGTACGGCTGCTGCGGTAGTCCGCCACGGGCCATTGGCCATCCCACAATTTCTGTTGCAGAATGGTCCATCGAGTCGCGTGCTCTACCGTGACCAGATATGCAGCCCCACACATTTACCGCCGCTTAATGGGTACGTGCCGCTTTGTAAAAGGACTGTTCCTCTGGCTTCTCTTCTGGGTGCACAGACGGAACTGAAATATCTTCAATAATGCTAAGGAATGGACAGCTGTAACGAAACGTGGGCGAACGCTTGACGATAATCCACGTGAAGGATACCCAATAACTGCGTCAACGAATGATGTAATAGAAAAAAGGCACGACCAGTTGTTGTTATACGAAGTAGCTGAAGCCATAAACATATGAAAAAAAAGAGTGAGGAACATTTTAAACGAAAAATTAAGCATGAGAAATATGTGTAAAAGATGCGTGCCGCATAAATTGAAGGCTGATCAAAAGCAAAATGAATACTAATTTTCAAGTGTGTTCTTACCGTTCTGCTAAGAGTTTACACCTCCCTTGCGAGCGTGATTTAAGTTCATGAGTTGCAAGTGAAAATGTTAAGAACGGCGGAAATACAGACAGACTGAATACAGACTAATCAACGGTGATACTTAAGTGTTACATAGTATCTTTTTTATTAAATACCACAACCAAGCCTTCGTGCATGTTGTGAAATTTACCTATTGCCTATCAGCACGCACTTTTTCACGAATGTACCTCCCTCGACAGGTGAGAAACAGAAGAGTGTGTATTTGTGTGTGTGTGTGTGTGTGTGTGTGTGTAGTATAGTGCCATGTTCTTGTTGGAGATGAAGAGAGAAGGGCGAGGATGAAAGCCGGTGCGGTGGCTCTGGAACAGCACCAAGGGAACCCCTGAGCTTATCGTCACAATCTGACGGACAGCTCACCATCAACAGTGTGGCACTGCGCAGGAGTTTGGAATTTAATGTAGGACCTCGGCGCAAACACTGGTATTAAGGAACTTTACGTCACCATCCCTACCGTCACCTCTGCTGTAAAGGCAAATGGAAAATTGTCAACAGCACGCATCCAATAACTGGCCACTCCCGACGATGCTTAGCTTCGGTGATTCGACGGGCAACGGTTTATTCATCTCGGCACGGCCGTTGACAATCTGCAAGTGAAGCACGACGTATGGAATTCTATGGACCTTGTTTGTGGCGAAATCACTAAGGCATCTACCTGATATTTGATTTTTGAGGCGTTGTAAATGCTGAAGATATATTCCTTCAGCGTTTCAGGTCGTTTAACACATTTAGTAAAGCACAGATGCAAAAGACTGGACGTGAGCAGTAGCAATAGTACGAGGGGACTTCAAAAAGTAAGTTATATACAATCAAGCACAACATATGCCCCCGATCCCCTACGAAGAAATTATCAGAATGGGACCGAAATCGGTAGTTGTGATGTACATGTACAGATGAACAAATGATAACAATTTCGAAAAAAAGTGGATGACTTATTCAAGAGAAAGAGCTTTAATGTACTGGCCAATGGTCTTAGCGTGGGACATGTGACTTACTTTCTGATCTAGTGTAAGGTAAAACGGCGTTTCATAGTATTTTCGGGAAGTACATCTGAGTACAAAGATTAATAGCTTACGATCTGTGCAGTAATTGTCTCTTTATTGATATGTATGTGTTCCACAATACACTGCTTGATAATTTGCTAGTGAACAACTGACACTAGCTGATGAGCAACTACCAATCGCTAAAGAACAACTGACAATTCCTACAGAACATCCGACCATGGACTCCTCCAAGTCGATCAATGTGTCACTGCTGTGGCCTCAATAATGGGTATGCTGGAAAGTGTCTTCTCACGATTCAAAGAGGCCGCTGATGGTGTAAATGCCTTGCGAAAGTATGCTGGTGGTCGTAAACGGCCCACCATACCGCAAGAGAATAGATACGTAGCCCTAGTCGCGAAAAGGAACAGACAAGTCACTCCCAGGCAGATCGTCACAGACTTTGCAGCCGCTAGCGGTATACGTGCCTCTGCCAGAACCAAATCGCGGTGATTAAATCACGCTGGTTTGTAGGCTTGGAAGCCTGTAAAATGCATCTCACTTCAACCGCGCCATCGTCGAGAAAGAGTTCGTTGGTGTAGGGATCACGTTGGTCAGGGTTAGCAACGGTAAACCAGTGATGTTCTCCGACGAATCCTGCCTCACTTTGGCAAGTGATTCTGGCCACCAATTAGTGTGGAGAGAGAGGGAGACCCGTTACACACCTCAGAAAGTTCATGAACATCATCGGTGTGGCCTAGGCATTATAGTGTGGGCAGGCATTATGCAGAATGGGCGAACATCGCTGCGTATGTTGGCGCGAAGTACCGTTACAGCACAGCGTTACTGCAAGGAGATTGTTCTAGGTCGTGCCGTCTGTTTAGGGGTGCGGTATGTACTGACTTCCTGTTTATGGACGACAATGCCCTTCCTTACAAGACCGCTGAGGTGTCAAACATACTGGAAAGTGAAGATATTGAACGTATTGAATGGTCTGCGTACTCCCCAGAACTAAACCCTATAGGGCATGCCTGGGATGTAGAGTTGTTTCTCAAAGATGATGATGATTGGTTTGTGGGGGTGTTTTTCAAAGAACATCCCGTCCTTGAACCTTGCTACAACTGAAAATTGCCTTCAGAGAGGAATGGAAGACTATCCCCCAAGGATTCCCCAATAGTTTGGTAGCCAGCGTGAATAGCAGGTGCAAAATGTGCATTAGTCCTCGAGGAGAGCATTATCCTTACTGAGAGTCCGATATTGAACTTTATGTTGGGAGTCTGATTTATGTCAAACGTTAACGTCTGTTATCCTGGTTTCCCATGTAGTGAAATCTGTAGCATTTTTCGTTATAAATATACCACTCCATCTCTATTACGTTTATACAGTGTTTCATGTCGTCCATCATTTCCTGGTGTTATTCCTGACCATCAATGTCTCTGTTCCTTAGCAATTGGCAAGCAGCGTATCACCTAAAGTGAAAGAAAGAATTAGGAGAACTCTACCGAATTCTGTGACCTAGCGTTGCGATTACTCGAAGCACTCAAGGGGAGACTACTGCGACACTAGGTGCAACATACAGTACAAAAAAAAGGAAAGGTAGACACTGCGGTCGTTGGAGACGGAAGCCACAGCCGACAGTGGTGCTCCTTCTGGATCTGTCAGTGCAAGGCAATTATTACCAAATGCCAGAACAGTGTCTAGCGCACTGCCTGGCAAGCACCAGGCCACCGTGGTTGTTGTCGGAACTGCACAGTGCCCCATCGCCAAAGCGGTAACATTGCTCGAGCCGAGGCGAACACTACTTAGGCCGGCAGTACGAAGGCCTCTGGCACAAGGCACCGGAGTTTTGGCCGTCACCCACCCAAAATTGGTATAGCCCGATTTTCGATAGCGCTATACGGGTAATTCCCGTAGACTACTCGTCAATAATAACCTTATGGTTTTATTAGAGTTGATCTCTATCGACGCTCTGCTGCGTTGTGTCGCGTATGGCAACAGTTTATGCTGATGATAGTGCTAACGATTTTGGATGTGGGGCGCTCAACATCATGGTTATCAGTGCCTTGAAGAAAAGTCATCATTCCATCTTCTTAGTGGAAGGAGGGAGAGGAGGGGAGGGGAGGGGAGACACAAAGGCTGTCTTCACATACGCCGAGTAATTTGAAATGTATTAAAGTCCGCCTCTCCTCTCCAGCACTTTAGTGATGAGACCGACAGTTCACAAAAGCCGCAGGTTACGTCAGCATGTGCTCCCACAGGCAACAGACGCAGTGCCGCCTTAGTAACTGGCTGTCGGCAAGCTGTGTGCAGCCGAGTAGAGTGGAGAGGCCCCGGTTCCGACCCGCTGGGCGCGCAGAAGCGAAACCGAGAGGCAGTCGCGGATCGCCGCCGCCGCCCGGCCCACAATCACTGGCGCAGCTGTGCCCACACTGCCACTGGAGAGTGGACGGCAGCGAGGACGACACACGACTGCTGCGGAAGGCGCATTAAGCGGAGCCACTGCGTTCCAGGATGGTCGCGACGTAAGGAAGCGTGACGTTTCTGTTGCAGCGGCCAACTAGAACCTAAGTACAGTATCTAACACGACCTGCATCGCGGGACCATTTTTGGCTCATGACGGCGTGCTACGGCATAAATGTATTCTGATTTCTACACTGCCGGAAAAAAATTAGTACACCCTTCTAGAGGTTTCCAGTTCATTCAAGATTTATTGTTGCAACAGTGCACATGGAGTACATGAAATGATTGCAGTTACAGATTGATAGCAGAAGCTGTTCTGAGGTACCGGTTATGGGCCATGCTGAAACACCCATATTAGTACGTGGTGTAGCCTCCACGAGCGTCGATGCACGCGCTGGCTCCGGCATCCAGTCGATCATACAGATGGCGAATACTGTCCTGGGATACGTTATACGACGCCTGATCAACCTGTTCACGTAGTTTTGTAGGAGTTGTTGGCTGACGAGACGCACTCGTCCCACCATATCCCACAAGTGCTCGATTGGAGACAAGTCCGCAGATCGTGTTTGCCAGGGAGACTGCTGCACGTTTTGCAGAGCACATTGAGCTCCACGGGCTGTGTGTGGGCGAGCAATGTCCTTCTGCAACTACATATCACGTTCCCGTTGCAAGAACGGGTCTATCAACATTCTGCACGTACCGAGCGCTGTTAAACGTTCCCTCCAGAAACACCAAAAGTGCACGAGAGTTGTAGCTTATCGCAGCTCGGATCATAAGACCTGAGGTGGGTCCAGTGTGTTTTGGACGAATTCCCTTTACGAGACAGGTCTACGTCGTACCCGCAAACGACCATCACTTGCGTTCAGGCAGGATCTGCTTTCATCACTGACGACCACGGCGCGGAATTCCATCTTCCAAGTGATCCTCTGACAGCACCAGTTGAGCCGTGCACGTCGATGCTGTGGCGTGAATGCAAGACGGGCAAGACGTGTGAGCACCACACTGAGCCTTCTGGCTGTGAGCATTCCCTATTAACCAGTAGACACAGATGGTGCTCTGGTAGCTAAGCCACTACGCTATCTGTTGGTGGAGGACGTCGAAACCATTAACAGTACGTCTACTATCCCTAAGGTGGCATACGTCGTCATCGGATCAAAATCGAAGTTGTCTTTCGAGGTGTCCTGAAATTTCCGGCTGTGTATAGATTCCATAAAATAAGAACAGTGACTTACGCAGTTGACATGTTATTTCAGTTCAGCCTGTATACTTTGATTCTTTTAGAGGGTGGGAGGAGGGAGGGGAGAGGAAGCTTCAAGCGGCACGTACACTGCAGTGGGAAAGGAACAACCACTTATCTTTTCTCTCTCTCTCACGCAGTGCTACCGCTACAGCATATTTGCGGCTAGTGTGTGGCTCAAAGCAAATACGCTTGAAGAAGGGACCGAGTGAGGTGCCTGTCGGAAGAAGACGGATATGCAGTCGGAAGGACGGTGGTTGGTTGGTTGGTTGGTTGGTTTGGAGAAGGAGACCAGACAGCGTGGTCATCGGTCTCATCGGATTAGGGAAGGATTGGGAAGGAAGTCGGCCGTGCCCTTTCAGAGGAACCATCCCGGCATTTGCCTGGAGTGATTTAGGGAAATCACGAAGGACGGTGGTTCAGATCTCCTTCCGGCCATCTACATTTAGATTTACACCAGTAAACTGTCCACCCCTAATTCTTAAAAGTATTGAACTTCCGTGTGTAAAACAGTTTCTAAAGTCTGATTGTTTTACAAATGATTTAATGTGTTAAATATTTCTTTTTAGCCATAAAAGGGAGACCGAGTTTAGAAAATGTTTTGCTGGAAGTCGCTAAGTGCTCTCATTATAAAGTACTGAGTGAGTATAGTCTGGGTAATTTGCACTCAGTTTTAAGCAAAATTACGAACAGATTTAGCAGTAAAGAAATAAAAAATTAAAACTTTTTACTGCATGAACAGCAAAAATTTAGTAAGCTCTCTTTTCTTCTCTTCTTTTCGTCGTTTTGTTAGACGTGCTAGTGAGAAAAATTTTCGTAAACGTTTGAAACTGAACATAATCTGGGTAAGTTACACGCCGTGATTTACGTTGCCTCAACACATATACTGATTTTTAACTGTAATACTGGTATTACTGCGCTAAACCTTTAACATAAGATTGTAGATCTTAATGAGTAGGATTAAAATTTTTAAATTCGGTCAATGGTTGTATGAAATACTGAAAATTGCCCCGGATTTCGGAAGTAGATGGATGCGAAACACTAGTGGCCGCAGGCTCTCCCCTTGCAGCGATTCTGAACTCTGAAACAGGCTGCTGAAGACACAGCTCTGGCAGACTGCACTACTGGTGTACTACTCTGCTACATGAAAACTAAGAGCGCTCAAATTCGCTAGCGTCACTACTACGTAGTCCACTGGCTCGTGTTTAGCAGTAGGGCAGCGAAGACAGCTGGGATAGTAAATAGGGGGTATGGTATCACTGAAATATTGTCTCCATGTAAAATGGACGTTACTGTCTTGTAGTGCGATGAACATTATGTCACTTTTATAATGTCTTTGAGTGTCCTACAGAGGTAATGGATATGGATTATCTGTACGGAAATCGACCAAAAAATAACGCCAATAAATTTTAATTGAACGGAAAGCTCTCTTATAGTGAGAATGACACATTATAGAGCTGAATAAGACGAGTGATAAACTCGAAGTCTTCAGATCTAAGTAGAAATGTTTCCTTGTGGCACACTTCTATTATGTACAGTAGCTCTTCGAAGTAGTTAAGAACTTTTTCTCTGCAGTATGTTTATTCATTTGCTCTCTCATACCTTTTCAGTATTTTACTGATACTTTAGCTTTTTATGTCTAAATTTTGTAATCAGTATTCTGTAAACTACGTACAGCTCGTTCCATGCCCAAGTATGTTTGGCTCAAATGGTCCAAAAACCCTGACAAATAAATGCAATAAAAAATAAAAGAAGGGCAGATCTAATTCACGTCGGTGACCAGCTGGTCAAATGTTGCATTTTATGTTGTTCATGCACTTCGAAAACAATTTCTAGCACCGGACTGAGTATCCAGAATATTTAATTATAAGTGAAAAAGGGCTATGATGAGCGTTGCTTGCATCGGGTGAGATGACAAAGTAGTTAAGAGACTGGACTCGCATTCGGGAAGTCGTTGGTTCTAATCTCCGTCCGACCGTCCAGAGGCGGCAGTATTTGTGTGTGTGGGTGGTGATATACTACTTTTTAGAGAACACACGAATTTCCACGTCATTCAGTGTAGAAATATGTGTATGTAGGTCTATCGACGACGGCGCAACAGGCTGTGATTTCATACTACAAGGCAACAACGACTGACCGAGCAGGACTTGTTCCATGTACGAATATCTACGTCGTCGAGCTGCTCGTAGCATATATTGCACAGGCCGGTGCCAGGACCCGACTTCCAATGGACCTGTTTGTGTTGCCCCCCATAACTTCTGCGCTGAGAGCAACATCGCAAGAGCTACGGCAGTCGTTCTCTGCATCGCTAACACGCTACTGTTGGCGGCATCACACCTTGCTGCATATTCTGTGTTGCCGTGAGAGGCAGTGTTGCTGAATTTATTGTGCGAGAACCCTTAAAACTTTTAGAATAAAACGGGCGTTACTAACATTCTACATTTTTATTCTCCATGTCTACATATTTATTTCTCAACATTGACACCCTGGCGACGAACATGCTTCTCCCAATGAGAGAGCAGTTGGTGATACTGTTACTCTGGAATGCTTGACTTGATTGACGGAATCATAACAACTCGTGTGTTTGAAGCGCTTCATCATTATTAAAATGAAGGCCTCAAACTATTTCTTTGTTTGGGAAACAGATGCAAATCGGATGGGGCCAAATCGGGACTGTGTGGAAGATGTTCGATGACAGTGAACCCAAAGCGTCGTGTTGTTGCGGCGCTCTTGTGTGGTCTGCCATTGTCCTGCTCAAGGAGGGGATGTTGCATGTATGGGCGAACTCACGCACCAGAATAATTACGTTACACAATACCATGTTACATATTACAGTTCGGAGTCCTCTAGCAGTGGAGGGCTTGCAAATATGTAGACTTGAAGAATAAAGATCGAGAATGTTAATGACGTTTGCTTTATTCAAAAAGCTTTAGGAATTTTCACACAAAAAATTCGGAGGCATTGCTTTCCAGCGCGCCCTTGTATTATCCAATGAGTTCTACGTTCTATCCTGTTTCCTAACTGGACTAATATATTTTGCGTGCTTCTTGTGATGTATCTGATACTTCGATTAACGTTCATCACAAATTTTTTGAGATTCTCTTGATTTCTGTAATGGAATCAACAAAGTAAAACTACAAAGTCCTTCGCGACGGATCTGTTGTGGTAAACGTTTTCAGTACACTAGTTGTATTAGTTCTTTATAAAAATCCCACCTTTCGATAATATGCACCATTGTCTTCATCAGAAAAGTAGCTGACAATCAAAGAAACGGAATCACAAGGATGTAAATGACGTATAATGCCATCTGTGGCCAGAGAGGACATTGACGCCAACGACAATAAAAACAACAGGTGTGTTTTTTTCCATTGACGATTTTGTCACGGTAAGGAAAATGCAGCGTTACTCATAATCACCTCCGGGATTTGTAGTGAACACAGGACACAGCGTCAACACGGCTGTTTGCCGCGCGGGATTAGCCGAGCGGTCTAGGGCGCAGCAGTCATGGACTATGCGGCTGGTCCTGGCGGAGGTTCGAGTACTCCATCGGGCATGGGTGTGTGTGTTTGTCCTTAGGATAATTTAGGTTAAGTAGTGTGTAAGCAGTTAAGTCCCGTAAGATTTCACACACATTTGAACATTTTGAACATCACGGCTGTTTGAAGTATACACTGCGTCATGGATGCAGACCGCTGGTTGGAATACTACTCTAAAAACTCTGCCCCGCGGTGTTACCCGCGGATAAACATTAATTTAGAAAAAAATATCCTGGAATGAATTTCTTCCAGTCTTTTATTACTCCATCTCCTGCTTCCTCCCTCTCTTCCATCTTCTGCTACCTCCTCTAGCTATTCAATTCCTCCTCCCTCCTCTCTCTGTTCATCTACTCCGCTTTCCTTTCTATGTGGATCTCTCCCATACCCCTCTCACCGTCGATCTACTCCTCTTCCCTCTCTGCCCTTTTCCTCCTCCCATCTCCTCCTTCCCCCTCTCTCTCTCTATCCATCTCCCCTTCTTCCCTTCTCTCTCCAGGTTATCACCTCCATCCCAAAAAGGAGGCTGGACATTCTTACGCCCACTGTAATTCCTTCCATATCGTAACTAATATGTGTAACAAATTGGTTTTAAATCGTTTCAGGAATTTAGGGTGAACTTTTTACCCACGTCATTGCCCACTTACACAGGTTTCAAACATATTTCACATGTGTTTAACACATTTCACACGTTTTGTACGCATATTTCACGTCTATCTGTAGCGAATTTAACCCTGCAGCTTCATTTTCACTCAGTTCAACACTTATGAAGTCGTATCTCCAGAACTGTGTGTTGTACAATGATATAATTTTGCAGGTACATCCAATGGTATATGCGGCTGCTGTATGTGAATAGAGTTAGTTGTGAATAGAGTTCGTAGTAAAGATGTAATGAGTTTAAACGTCATGAATGATGCGACAGTTTTCACCCATCTGAGTGTTTATGACGTCATATCCTACGCTCTGTAAAGAAGCATGGGACTTCATTTCCATTTCCATCTGTTGAAATATATGTCGTACGATGATATACCTCTGTTGAGACATTCAGTGCTATAAGTCAATATTGTCTTCAAAATGTGACGTGAATGCAATTAGTAGTGTGAAGGACTAAGAAACATACTAACTCACACACAGTGAGTTAGTACAGTACACACACACACACACACACACACACACACACACACACACACACACACACACACACACACACACACGAACTTTCGCATTTGTATTACCGGGTGATTCAAAAAGGAAGAACAGATTTTAGTTGTTTATTACACACTATAAAAGATAGAAACACATTGGGTATGTCACTGGATAGGGGGAGGTTCAAAGTGGACATATCTGCGCTGCTGTTTACATCAACATGACTACTACACCACAAGAAAAATCATTTTGTGTGTTGGAATTTGCGCGAACTCAATTCGTTGTTCAAGTGTAGCGTGCATTCCGCCGTTGACTCAGCAAGAAGCCGCCTCTGCGCAAGCAGATTTATAACTGGCATACAAAATTCTCGAAAGTTGGTTGCATATACAAAGGGAATACGAAGTTTTCGTTTTTTTTTTTTTTTTTTTTTTTTTTTTTTTTTTTTTTTTTTTTTTTTTTTTGTCCCACGCGTCTTGTGGTCGCCGGTAGCTTCAAGTCAGCCATTTTTGAGCTCATGTTTTGCCCCTTTGCCTTGCGCTGGGTTATTTGCGAGCAACGC
Source organism: Schistocerca americana (assembly GCF_021461395.2). NCBI lineage: Eukaryota > Metazoa > Arthropoda > Insecta > Orthoptera > Acrididae > Schistocerca > Schistocerca americana. The sequence continues at coordinate 793,121,619 of NC_060119.1, forward strand.
TCGGAGAGCTGTTTTGTCTACCTATACTTCTCGTTTCATCCACACTGAGCATTAAAATTTCACAATATTGTCAATAACACAACTTGATTGTCCTAAATCATAGTGATTTGACGATTCGAAGAACCTATCTTGACGTCATTTGTAATATTTTTCCTCAACAGTAATTGTAGTAAGTATTGATGTACACTGCTCTCAAAGACCCCTTTCTAATAAGACTACGATGGTTTGTTTAATCTTTTCCCATGCCGCTTCTTTTTAGGTAATAGCAGTGGTGCCTTAAAACGCAAATTAGGATCTACACATAGGCTAAACCTTAAGTGTCTGCTAGTATTGGGTCAATAGTTTCTGGATTCCTGTCAGCACAGTGATGGACTAAGAAATCTATTGTATACAGCCAGTATATATTTGTAAATGAATGCGCAACACTAGTAGCAATATCGAGATATGCTAATAAAGCCAATAAAACGTTCCAAAGACTTCTGGAGTGGCTTGCAGCGTAAAGCGAAAAGGCTTTAAGGAAGAGCTTAGCAGTTAACAGTGCCTCAATGTCCACGGATTCAGGTCACCCTGAGCATTTAATCTCAGAATCTGCTTTCCCAAGTTACAGGATCTCAAGTTATTACAGGACGCTACATGAAGCTTCGGGGGTCCGCAGAAATTTATCAAAGGTGGGGAAGGGGGGACGAGACTCTAAAATTGCAGTTTTTTATATGAGTTGGTAAGTTTCGAAACATGTCTTGCAAAAGAACTACATTTTATAGGTGACAGAAAAGAGTTATAATATCCCAGAGCATTGAAGCGTATGTGAATTCTGGAATGAAATACAAAGACTACGTACTCCAGATTCCTGGGAAGGGGGAGGGGGTGGGGGGCGGTAATGTGCCCTTGTTGATGCCGACTCCCGCCTCCCCCTCTTGCGAATTCTCGCATTGTCCGGAGTAACGCAGCCTGTGTTTCCCGCGGGCCAGATCGCAGCATGCCATCTTCCGCAGCGAGGACGCGAACGGAATTTCCGACCGCCGTGACTCAGTGGTCTGCGATGTGATCACGTGGCTCTTAGGTATGTGCAGGGCCCACTGTGAAAGATCCGACTACCGTCCAGCTGACTCAAGTAGAAAGCGCCCTTATTTTGCAGATAGATCGCACTGCGAAGCATCCTAATTAGGCTTTCGAGCTCAATCAGTGGCTCCTATAGCAACTGCTCACTTAGCACAGTTTAAATAAAATACTTTGGTGGTGCTGTAATTAAAATACTGAATCTGTGACCCTGAAGTAATGGAGTCTATATCCCTCTATATCGCCAATATAGTCATTCACATATTCGGGAGTGCCTTTTTGTACCTAATTCACTTGAGGCGAACAAAGTCATTGCCGATTTAATGCGCCGTTCTGAGCTTTTCCAGCTCTAATTAACCAAATTTTAGAAGTAGAATTATGTAACCTTCGTGAATTCCTTTTCTGTGAGCCAAGAGAAACATAGGAATAGACAGAATTGGAGACGGTCTGTTATAGAGCCTTGTAGCAACGAGATCGCGGCTGAAGACGTAGGAGCTCCTAGTTGATTCGGGTACGGTGCCAGTGGATTGTGCGGAGGTTTCTGCCGACACTGCAGCCCCTGGTCGTGTCTCCCGCCGACGGTCGCCGCTTGGAAGCTCAGCTATGCGCCACACAATTTCCTCCGGAATGCAGCCGTGTCTGCCGCCAGCGCTGAGTACTTTGCCCGCAGGGTCACCAACTGCTCTGCAGGCGTCGCCGTCACTGATTTACCACTGAGCGATGACCATATAAAACTCCAAAACAGCCCCTTGTTGTCTTATCAGAAGCTGCCCAAGGCCCGACGGTTGGTTTGAACACCGCTTTGTTTTGATAGAGATGGCCAAACTGAAGTTAATAGATCCTGCCTTTGCTCCGATCTTTGAAAAGATTTATTCAACCAGTTATAGGGGAACCTACAGTTTAGCGTGGATTTAGAAACACAGCCTATCCTCGGCTAAATTGTATATCACTTTTACCGACCTCATTCGAGGAACTTTATAATCTCGCTAACCACAGTCAAACAAATCATGTTTGGAAATAAAAACGCTTCAGCTGTTAAATCCTTATAGTCTTAGGCACTATCGGTTTCACAGCACTTACAGCTGCATCTTCAGATACAAAACTGTATTTAAGGGGAAAATCAATTACGTAGAAAAGTATATAATCCCAAACCTAAGATGAAACCGTAATGAAAAATGTACTCACCGGAGTCGCATCATGTCATAAATAACACATTACGGGAAAATCCAGCGTTCATAGTCAGTACCATGCAACAGATTACCTGCAAAAAAAGACGTATGTTCTACAAGTATTAACATATGGTAGAGAACACTCCCGTAAATCTTATGGACAAGGGCAATAAAGAACAATTTTGCGTGATGTTACAATGAATAAGAAGGAGATGTAAGCGGCACTCACAAATTGTTGAGGTGAACACCCACTATCTCATGGTACCTGGATGACAGCGCACCGGCGAGAAACTTTTGCCGCGTAATAGGAGCATTGTAATGATATTAGACTGCAGTGTCAGGGTGACTCTCGGATGTGCTTGGGCACTCTGGTGTTCTAAAAAGGATAATTAAGGTTTAAAGACCCGTTGACGACAGTGGAGATAGAGATTGAATATAAGCGTGGAAAGGATAAGAATGAGGAAGGATGTCGTCCGTGTCCTTTTCAAACGAGCTACCACGAAATTTGCTTTGAGCGCTCGACGGAAAACCTAAAATGGCTGACCGGACAAGGATCCGACCTACCGTGCTCCCGAATGTGAGTCCAGTGTCTCACCATTCCCATCCTACACCCAGATAGGTTGATTTTACGAGCGTAGTTTGTACACGTTAGTGGTTAGCGGTGCATCTCTAATGAATTCTCCAAATTTCCTCTCGTGGATAGATCTGTCGGTGTGGTCAGTAGTAAAAATGAAGCGAGATTTTTACGAACTTCCCACATACTGGAATAATTGTAGGTCAGCAACCACTGTTAATCAGTACAACGAAAAACCAGCCTGTTGCAAGTTTCACTTTTTTTACTCACTAGATGACTAGTTTCAGCCCGGAACCCATTTTCAAATCATTGCAACAGGTAGTCAAATTGATATTACCGAAATTGCAAAAAACATGTCAAAAATGTGGTTTTTGTATTTTCGGAAATACCAATTTGACTATCAGTTACGATGATTTGCTGATGGGTCTCGGCCCAAACTAATCATCGCGGAAATAAAAAGAATTGCAACTTTGGCTGTGTTTTCGTTGTAATGAAGCGAGATGTTTGGGCGGTAGCAGTTTGTTGTCATGTTTACACAGAGTTATAAACGACAGTTCCACTGATGGAGGGAGACGTCAAAGTGAGTGTAATGAAAACCAATGATAGTAGGGCATGACACAAAAGGCGCTCCACTCCATGGCATCCGGCTACTAGGACGTCACCCATCATTTTTGGATATGGTGATGTGTGATGTAGCTGGACTTGAAACTAGTTATCGAAGAAACTTGGATAAAATTAATGAGACCCTGAGACATCTGTAGCCAGCATACTCATCACAGAATGAATGTGTAGGGTTCCTTAAGTGACTGAAGGAACCTTACTTACAGGTCATGGAATACGGCACCAGTTTCCATCATTGTAGGTAGCAAAATATCTATGCATTTTTATATGTGTGATGTCTGTTCTCTGTTCTTTCGGCGGGAGGGGGGGGGGGAGGGGGGGCAGACGGGGATGGGACTGGCTGTTGATGCTGATCTGCATCAGAACAAACCTTAACAGTATCTGCAGTGCGAATTTGGGTGAGCATAGTCTTCCATTTCTTTATATCTTTTATACACTACAGAAACGATAGAAAAATTTTATTTTATCTTACTGTCGACATCTGATACCTAATATTAACTATTGTTAAATACATTCACTTGATTTTTTTGGGCCTGATGATGATCCATGTGATTTTTATTCGAGCAGCAGCTTAATCTGTGTGTCATAGCATACTTACAATCTATGGATCACCAACTATATAAAATTTACAGTTACACCTGTGGCTAGCTGTACGAACTAGGCATTCCGAAAAAAGTCACCATCTGTGTGCTCGGTCTGCTGTATGAAACAAGGTTGAGGGAGACCCATCAGGGTTGATTGGTGCGGGGGAAGGGATCAGACAGCGAGGTCATCGGTCCCATTGGATGAGGGAGGGATGGGGAAGGAAGTCGGCCGTGCCCTTTCAAAGGAACCATCCCAGCATTTGCCTGAAGCGATTTAGGGATATCATGGAAAACCTAAATCAAGATGGTCGGACGCGACTTTGAACGCAAGTCCAGTGTGATAACCACTGCGCCACCTCGCTCGGTCCTACCTGGGCGTATTACTGTTCCTCAATCATGTTTTATCTATACCGTCCTTTCTATGCATCATTTGCGTGCTAGTAGCGCTTTCTTCTTTCAATACGCAGTTTATACAGCTCGTGTCACACTGTAATTGTAGAAACAAATTTCCTGCAGTTCTAATTGACTTGTGATATCATTCTTCTCGCTTTACTTCCACCTTTTTACTCAAACACAAAAACCCCAGCGCTAAATATCGGTTATCGTTGATGTACTCTTGACACGAGTCGTGTATATCGTCATCATGTTGTACACTGTTGCACCAAATACATACAAGCAAGAGCACGCTGGTAACTTGCGACACCCATATTTCCACAAACGGTGTACCAACGATCAACCATCCTAAGAGTCAGAGAGGTTTCCGACTTTTTTACGTTTAAAACCACAGTGAATTTTTTTTTGCATTATTTCACTACACCTTCCAGCTACTTCTCTATGTAGTCACCGCTCCGATTTCGATATTTGTCATAGCATTGTACAAACTTTCCAATACCCTCTGGGGGAGCGAAGTCCAGGCTGTATGATGAGTGATCAGGCACTTCCATCCGAATACGACGCAGGGGTGTCCTCATTACACCTGCAGTGTGCGGCCAAGAATTGTCACAAAGAAGGAAATGCACGACATTTACGTTATGTGGGGTTGCATGAAATCAGGCGAAACCTCCTAGCGACCACCCATACTTGACAGGAGACTCTATTATTCTAGACATCTTTATGTGCTCACTGTGTGCTGAGAACTGCAAAGAGTGACTTGAAGCAATCGACTGGCATACTAGAGGCACTGCCTAAAGCTTCATTGGATTTTTCATTGTCGTTTCTACTTCGCAACCGATCAGACCTAACTTTCCGAATAGCCCTTGTATAATATTTGTAAACTTTTTACGTAACGGGACACTAGAACTTCTAAAGTCATTGGAATAATGCAGCATCACAGATCGCAAACACAGCACTTAAAACTGTCACATTACATTATAATGAGAATTACATGTTCCTGAAATATTGTTGGTTACAGCAGTGACAAATGCAGACAGAAAAACATTATTTGCTTTAATCTATAACTGCGTTTTCATTTTGTCTAATGACTACCTCTTTTGGTACCGAGTACCATCATCAGACTACACTAAATTCAAGGCTGCCCTGCACAACAGATGTGTTGTCTAGCACAGGCTTGCCTTAAAGACCCGCTTTGCACGGCAGCATACATGTCAGGAGTAAGAAAATGGTTTATGGGGCCTTCAGGTGTAGGCTGCCCTGCACAACAGGTGCATAGTGGTAGTAGTATCAGCTTTATTTACTTGTTCTGATAAAACTGACAATATGTGTCTTTCTGTTGCTCACTGAACTATGCTTGGTTTCAGAAAGTTTTCACATTTTTAAGTCTGTAATTAAGTACAATTCACTGTATGTAATAAAATAAAATTAGAAGTTCAAGACAATTACATAAATGAACACATTAAAATATTTCAGTGGGAAAGTGTACTATTGTCATTATAAAATTGACCCATTCCACATAGCACCGAGAGGTTACAACTACGATCCCTGGAACATGCAGATACACTAAACTGAATTGTAGCATGCCATATGTCAAGATTAATAATATTCTTGATTGTTGACAAATCCATCACAATATTAATTTTGAACCTTGACATTGTCCTATGATTTCATTGTTAACTTGTTCTACTTATTTTCCATATATTCATTATACTTTAATGTAGATTTTAATTTAATTGATTTTAAGCCTATTTTAAACAGAAAATGTTAAGCTTTTTCATTCAACGTTGAAATTTATCTGCTCTACAGAAAACAGTTCATCAACATTATCAGCAAGGCAGAGACAACTCACATACGTTCGGTTAACAAAGGAATTATAATTCCTCTTGCTTTTCCCAGTTGACCTGTCTGAAAACTTCTTTTAGGACTGTTGAGAATAGTTTTCGTGACATGGAGTCTCCTTGGCTGAAGACTGTCAGAATTTTGAATTCCTAACTATCCCAATGAAGGAAGAAGTAGCGTTGACATAGATATTCTTTAGTATACAGACATAGGTTTGTTTCCCTTGTGAACTGATAAAGCAAATTTCGCTGCAACTGAATGACTTTTCTCAGAGTCTCTGATCTTCGAAATAGCTTCGTTTACATGATGTTCGAAATTTCCCGTTATAACCATTAAGGGCTCGTAGAGGGGAGTAAGGAGATAATATTTTGAATTGGAACCCATTTCAGAGACGTACTCTTCCCGTGCTCGCGATCATTTGTACTAATAATTGATTAGGCGTGACGCAGTACGTCACTTGGTTTGCAGTTGCACCCATTAACAGCCAAATAAATTGCTCCTATTCTTGTTGACGGGTTCTCTTCAACGTGATACTGTTCGGCTTCTTCCAGTGAAGAAGGTTGACCTGCACGACAGGCAGAGGCTACAAGTGTGGATGGGCACAGCTGAGGTGGATAGAGGAGGGCATGGATAGGGAGAGAGTGGGGAGGAGGGGACAAAGAAAGAGGAGGATCAGGAGGGAACAGGCAGAGAGAGAGAGAGAGGGGAGAATGAGATGAACAGAGAAAGGGGGACGACGATTTGGTCAAAGAGAGGATGAAGAGGATATGGACAGAGAGGGGCGAAGATGTGTTGTGCAGGTGGTACTGAAGCGCCCTGCAGGGGCTACATGTGGAGGTTGTTTGGTTGGTTGGTTGGTTGATCTGCGGGAGGGAACCAAGCATTGAGATAATCACTAACATCAGATTAGGGATGGATGGGGAAGGAAGTCGGCCATGCCCTTTCAAAGTAACTCCCTGGCATTTGCCTGAAGCGACTAAGGGTAATTGCGGAAAACCTAAATCAGGATGGCCAGAGGCGGGTTTGAACCGTCGTCCTGCCGAATGCGAGTCCAGTGTGCTAACCACAGCGCCACCTCACTGGGTTACGTGTACATGTTGGCACGGCTGAGTAGAGGGGGAAGGAGATAAATGTATGAAGTGGACAGAGAGAGGAGGAAAATGATGTTGGACAGACAGGGGAGAGGAAGCGATCGGCATTGAGAGAGGGGAAGGGTATGGACAGAAAACGAGTGGAAGGATGAGATGGACAAAGTGGGCAGATGGAAAAGGAAGAGGGGAGGAGAATATGGACAGAGGGGGGAGGGGAGAATAGGATATAGGCAGAGGGAAGGGGCGGAAGATGTGGTGGTAGAGAGGGATTGGAGGAGATTGAAGAGGAGGGAAGAGGAGATGTGTACAATACATGTGTCTAACGACACCACACAAGAAAGGAACCTACTTACTCGTAAAACGTTGGACAAACACGCTAATCGAAAAAGTGGACTAATATGAAAATACGCGCCTTTTTATCAGCAAAATTTCCGGGGTTTCATTGTCAGGTTGGTATTTTCTGCTTGCCCTTTGCCGTGAGCCGGCAACTACGATAAGATATGGTGTGTGCTGGACTGTGAAACGAAAGCAGGACAGCCGGTGAGGGTTAGCGCGACTGTGTCCGGAGTTGCGACACGGGGTAACGGAGACCGGGAGCAGGGGTCAGGCCGGCCCGTCACGACACGACACGACAGGACAGCAGCGGCCGTCGCGGCGCGGCGCGGCACCACGCCTGTGGCCGGCGGCGCGTCCTCTGCTGCGTGGCCTGCCTCGCCGTGGTGCTACTGCAGCTCTGTCTGCCTCTTGCATGACTGTTCTCATTACCACCAGCTACGGCTGCGCTCAAGTTGAGCGTTTGTGTCGAGAAAAACTGCTAGTTCTAACGTGGGATCACCAGAAAACATTGTAGCATAGCAGCGTGTTGTATCAAAAATTTTCTGCTTCTGGGGAGCTGTCATGAAAATAGTAAAAGATCCATTTGTGACAGAAATCCTCAACAGTCTAGCATGGATCAGGATATAAAAATCACTAGAATGGGCAACGACAACAGAAAAATTCTGACATTACAGGAAACTGTTAACATACAAAGAGCCCTTGCAATGAACAAGAAAGTAATAAATGAGCAAATTAATGTAAGTAACAACTCACTCATGGTTTTAACCACTAAAACAATAACAAACAGCATAACCAGACAAATAGTAACTCACTTACTCAATTCCTCATCACTGGCACTTTCATCCACATGGAAAGCGCGCGCGCGCACGCACACACACACACACACACACACACACACACACACACACACACACACACACACACACACACATGAAAGAAATAAGAAAAATACCTAGCATTTGCAATTTCCTCACGTTCCGCATTTTTCCCAGAGCTTCCCCTAAAACGCACAATAACTCACGAACCAATATAACAAACAAATGAACAGTAAACAGCTTACGACACCACAGTGCAAACAAGACGTAGCGATATTTGGCAACACTATAAACAGTAAACAAACAACTAACATACGTTTTTAAATACCACTCAGAGTATATGAAATATCTAAGTGAAATATAGTCGCAAACACCGGAAATCGGACATCTTCGTATAGACGGGACACCGAAGCACAATTCCAGGTCAATGCGTATATGATAAAAAGATCTCAAAAACCGTAAGGAGAACCAATAGCAAATTAACCTTGCATTGTATTGTATTATATTGTATGTGAACCGGGGACCTAGAAACGACGGAGAGGCTCCATCCCCGCCACAGACGCAGTGGTCCGCAACCCCACAACGACTACCGCAGTCCACTTCACCCCTCAGTCGCCCCACACCGAACCCAGGGTTATTGTGCGGTTCGGCCTCCGGTGGACCCCCCAGGGAACGTCTCACACCAGACAAGTGTAACCCCTATGTTTGCGTGGTACAGTAATGGTGGTGCATGCGTACGTGGAGAACTTGTTTGCGCAGCAATCGCCGACATAGTGTAACTGAGGCGGAATAAGGGGAACCAGCCTGCATTTGCCGAGGTAGATGGAAAACCGCCTAAAAACCATCCAGACTGGCCGGTTCACCGGACCTTGACACAAATCCGCCGGGTGGATTCGTGCCGAGGACCAGGCGCTCCTTCCCGCCAGGAAAACGGTGCGTTAGACCGCACGGCCAACCGGGCGGGCCAAATTAACCTTACTAAACATGAGCTCCAAAAAAGTTGTTTCTTACCTATTAATAAGAGAATACCGAAAAAACTGTAATATACAAGTAGTAACATACCTTGATGCATTCCACAACACATTTCTACATAGAACAAACATATAGGCTTTGTAAATGCTTGACTGAGCATGCTTTTGCAAATAAAAGGAAGCGTAACGTGTATGACACTAGAACAAACAGTATTTTGACAACTTGTCTGTTGCCTTCTGTCTTGGGTTCTTCGTCCGAAGTTGGTTTCATGATTTTTCTGACGATTCGCCGGCAATGGAGGGTATAGCTTTGACAATGCCACTCACTCGTTCTGTTGAAACGTGAAAAAAAAAAAAAATCATCAAACCAACGTCGGCTGAAGATCTTGAGACAGCAGCCGACAAGTATTTTGTCAACAAGTGGTCACGAAAGCCTTAACAGTTTTTATACAGCCTTTTAATTGCTTTCATAGACGGATCACCTCTGCAAGAAGATAATGATTCTAAAGCACTCGTACTTCTGTTATCTGTTCCACACATGACTTCAGCTTTCATGTTGTTCCGTCTCTGTCACTTTTCTCATTCTCAATTTTCCAACCAAAATAGCGACAAATGTTTACTGACTGTGTTGAACACTTGAAATGAAAAATAGATACCCAACAGTTTTCAATACGAAGTCGTAGGCTATGTTGGCGAACCGCACAATAACCCTGGGTTCAGTATGGGGTGGCGGTGGGGTGAGTGGACTGCTGTAGCCTGTTGTGGGGTTGTGAACCACTGAGGGCTAAGGCGGAGACGAAGCCTCTCCGTCGTTTCCAAGTCCCCAGTTCCATACAATACAATACAAATTTTTCCGTTAATTATTCCCGTAAATTATTAACATACACTACCTGTTTTGCACAGTACGCAGGTACTATATTTTTACGGTATCTCTCTTTTTGGATCAGTCTCATTGTTTATTGAAGAATACAATCCAGTTATTTTCCATTTGTCATTCAACTTGTTATATTAGTTTGTTGTGCTCCCTCATTTTCAGCTGTGCACTTATCCCAGCCACAGCTATATTCTGGAAAACAACCCCCATACCTGTAAGTAAATAATGAATCCGACTACCAGTAACCTTTAATTTTAGTAAACAGCCAGTTTTCTTCTTGATGCCGAGTTCTAGTCGGCATGGAGAAACAGAGGGACAGGAGAAACAAAACATCAGGTTGTGACGGCAAAAACGACAACCCGCTCTCCTTCCTTGCCCGTGGAGTAGCAATCGTTTCTCCAGGCGAGGCAAGCTCGTTGCTTTCACAGCCACCAGCCGACCATGCTCATATACAGGGTGTTACAAAAAGGTACGGCCGAACTTTCAGGAAACATTCCGCACACACAAATAAAGAAAAGATATTATGTGGACATGTGTCCGGAAACGCTTAATTTCCGTGTTAGAGCTCATTTTAGTTTCGTCAGTATGTACTGTACTTCCTCGATTCACCGCCAGTTGGACCAATTGAAGGAAGGTAATGTTGACTTCGGTGCTTGTGTTGACATGCGACTCACTGCTCTACAGTACTAGCATCAAGCACATCAGTACGTAGCATCAACAGGTTAGTGTTCGTCACGAACGTGGTTTTACAGTCAGTGCAATGTTTACAAATGCGGAGTTGGCAGATGCGAATTTGATGTATGGATTAGCACGGGGCAATAGACGCGGTACGTTTGTATCGAGACAGATTTCCAGAACGAAGGTGTTCCGACAGGAAGACGTTCGAAGCAACTGATCGGCGCCTTAGGGAGCACGGAACATTCCAGCCTATGACTCGCGACTGGGGAAGACCTAGAACGACGAGGACACCTGCAATGGACGAGGCAATTCTTCGTGCAGTTGATATAACCCTAACGTCAGCGTCAGAGAAGTTGCTGCTGTACGAGGTAACGTTGACCACGTCACTGTTTGGAGAGTGCTACGGGAGAACCAGTAGTTTCCGTACTATGTACAGCGTGTGCAGGCACTATCAGCAGCTGATTGGCCTCCACGGGTACACTTCTGCGAATGGTTCATCCAACAATGTGTCAATCCTCATTTCAGTGCAAATGTTCTCTTTACGGATGAGGCTTCATTCCAACGTCATCAAATTGTAAATTTTCACAATCAACATGTGTGGGCTGACGAGAATCCGCACGCAATTGTGCAATCACGTCATCAACACAGATTTTCTGTGAACGTTTGGGATGGCATTGTTGGTGATGTCTTGATTGGGCGCCATGCTCTTCCACCTACGCTCAATGGAGCACGTTATCATGATTTCATACGGGATACTCTAGCTGTGCTGCTAGAACATGTGCCTTTACAAGTACGACACAACATGTGGTTCATGCACGATGGAGCTCCTGCACATTTCAGTCGACGTGTTCGTACGCTTCTCAACAACAGATTCGGTGACCGATGGATTGGTAGAGGTGGACCAATTCCATGGCCTCCACGCTCTACTGACCTCAACCCTCTTGACTTTCATTTGTCTACGCAAACTCTACCAAATGTAGAGACTCTTCGTGCTCGTATTGTGGACGGCTGTGATACAATACGCCATTCTCCAGGGCTGCATCAGCGCATCAGGGATTCCATGCGACGGAGGGTGGATGCATGTATCCTCGCTAACGGAGGACATTTTGAACATTTACTGTAACAAAGTGTTTGAAGTCACGCTGGTACGTACTGTTGCTACGTGTTTGCATTCCATGATTAATGTGATTTGAAGAGAAGTAATAAAATGAGCTCTAACATGGAAAGTAAGCGTTTCCGGACACATGTCCACATAACATATTTTCGTTCTTTGTGTGTGAGGAACGTTTCCTGAAAGTTTGGCCGTACCTTCTTGTAACACCCTGTATAAATAATACGTCATCGTTCATTAATTGATTGAAATTCAACAAAATGACCTGACCTGGTCATGCATAATGTCTCCAGCTGCGTCTGTTGTGCCTACGAATCGAATACTACGCGGGAACGCCCTCAACACGCTGTCTGAATCTGAATAACCAAAACTGAATACTCAAAACTCAGGCGGACTGCTGCAAGCACAGTAAACGGTCCCGTACTGGAATGATATGTACACCACGTTTCCCTTGTGGATATTTTGCACATTATTAATTGGTTTTTGGAGAACATTTTGTGACCTTTCTGAGAAAGTCATCCATGCAGGACTTATCTTAAAAAACACAGTAAAAAAATTCTTAATCTATAGATATTACATGTGGAGTAATAGCACAGGTTTTTTTAAATTTGAAAAATAAGAAAACGACGGACATTTAAAACAAAGATATATAGACACTGTCTATACAGTGTATTCACTGTATCTCAAGCTGACGGAAACCAAATGGTTCAACATCTGAGGTCATCAGTCCTCTAGAACTTAGAACTACTTAAACCTAACTAACCTAAGGACATCACACACATCCATGCCCGAGGCAGGATTCGAACCTGCGACCATAGCGGTCGCGCGGTTCCAGACTGAAGCGCCTAGAACTGCTCGGCTACACCGGCCTGCTGACGGAATCCATTGTGGGCACAATATAAAAAAGAAATTTCTGAAATTTGGCTTAATTACTCTTCGGGCATGTCACCAAGGAGTAATAAGTTTAATTCTTTCATTTCAATTTATTCATTAGTTATCGCAAAAAAAAGTGACCAAAAGCACACGACAAAACTAAATCTTCGCTTCGAGCGTTCACCATTTTATTATTTTTTCAGACTTGAAAGAGCTGTGCTATTACTTCGTGCACAATACCCTGTAGATTAAGTTAATGGTTTACTTTTTGATTTCAGATAATATTAGCAGACTGCAGGACTTTCGTCATGGACACACCTCATTTTGGTTGGTTGATTGACTTGGAGGAGGGACCAAATAACAAGGTCATCGGTCTGATCGGATTAGGAAAGGATGGGGAAGGAAGTCGGCCGTGCCCTTTCAAAGAAATCATTCCGGTAGTTGCCTAAAGCGATTTAGGGAAATTACGGAAAACTAAAATAAGGATGGCGGGTTTGAACTGCTGTCCTCCCGAAGGCGAGTTCAGTGTGCTAACCACTGCGCCACGTCACTCGGTCCTCATTTTGGATAGAGCAACTGTAACTCCTCGGACGGGGCTGAATGAGGACTGACTTTCTTTTTTTAAAAAAAATAGAAAATGTTGCCCAAGAATCAAATACACTACTGGCCATTAAGATTGCTACACCACGAAGATGACGTGCTACAGACGCGAAATGTAACCGACAGGAACAAGATGCTGTGATATGCAAAACATTAGATTTTCAGAGCATTCACACAAGGTTGGCGTCGATGGCGACACCTACAACGTGCTGACATCAGGAAAGTTTCCAAGCGATTTCTCATACACAAACAGAAGTTGACCGGCGTTGCCTGGTGAAATGTTGTTGTGATGCCTCGTGTAAGGAGGAGAAATGCGTACCATCACGTTTCAGACTTTGATAAAGGTCGGATTGTAGCCTATCGCGATTGCGGTTTATCGTATCGCGACATTGCTGCTCCCGTTGGTCTAGATCCAATGACTGTTAGCAGAATATGGAATCGGTGGGTTCAGGAGGGTAATACGGAACGCCGTGCTGGATCCCAACGGTCTCGTATTACTAGCAGTCGAGATGACAGGCATCTTATCCGCATGGCTGTAACGGATGATGCAGCCACGTCGCGATCCCTGAGTCAACACATGGGGACGTTTGCAAGACAACAACCATCTGCACCAGCAGTTCGACGACGTTTGCAGCAGCTTGGACTATCAGCTCGGAGACCATGGCTGCGGTTACTCTTGACGCTCCATCACAGACAGGAGCGCCTGCGATGGTGTACTCAACGACGAACCTGGGTGGACGAATGGCAAAACGTCATTTTTTCGGGCGAATCCAGGTTCTGTTTACAGCATCATGATAGTCCCATCCGTGTTTGGTGACATCGCGGTGAACGCACATTGGAAGCGTGTATTCGTTATCGCCATACTGGCGTATCACCCGGCGTGATGGTATTGGGTGCCACTGGTTACATGTCTCGGTCACCTCTTGTTCGCATTGTCGGCACTTTGAACAGTGGACGTTACATTTCAGATGTGTTATGATCCGTGGTTCTACCCTTCATTCGATCCCTTCGGAACCCTACATTTCAGCAGGATAATGCACGACCACATGTCGCAGGTCCTGTACGGGCCTTTCTGGATACAGAAAATGTTCGACTGCTGCCATGACCAGCACATTCTGCAGATCTCTTACCAATTGAAAACGTCTGGTCAACGGTGGTCGAGCAACTGGCGCGTCACAATACGCCAGTCGCTACTCTTGATGAACTGTGGTATCGTGTTGAAGCTGCATGGGCAGCTGTACCTGTACTCGCCATCCAAGCTCTATGTGACTCAATGCCCAGGCGTATCAAGGCCGTTATTACGACCAGAGGTGGTTGTTCTGGGTACTGATTTCTCAGGATCTATGCACCCAAATTGCGTGAAAATGTAATCACATGCCAGTTCTAGTATAATATATCTGTCCAATGAATACCCGTTTATCATCTGCATTTCTTCTTGGTGCAACAATTTTAATGATTCCTTCATTACTTTTTCGAAAACAAGTTCGTAAAAATCGCTAGTTTTATAGGCTGTCTGTGGAGAATA